>NC_054468.1:159919790-160529600 GCF_017639515.1 Carcharodon carcharias | reverse complement strand
TTTATTTTTAATCATTTATTCTAAATTTATTTTAGGCCATAAGTTGTTTAATGACTTGGCATAGATGAAAGGAAACACGGAACAGTTTAATAATAATATTTTGTGGCTTGAAGTCTGGACAATCAGCCTTGTGTGTTGTAATACTGGGTCAGTCTTTCTTTGGCAGATTCTTTAAAAGTATGCCATCTTCTCCCACTTCTGCTGTCAGATATGCGCACAGCTGTGAGTCTAGCTGCTACCTCCTAAGGAAACTCTACTACCATGCTTTTAAGCAACTGCATCTATTTAATTTTAAACTGCGATCCTTAAGCACTTCATGCAGGTCGTATACATCTCTTCATCTCAAGCCTTACAAAAGTAATTCATGTTAACGATATTCATGAGCTGACCTCCTAACATTCAGTGTGACATTTCACCAACCTGCCAATTCACAATTTGGGCCTTGCGCGACAATCCAGGGCTTTTTAGCTGAAATTGTCTTATGAATTTAAATATTTTCAATAATTGCATATTTTATTCTCCTAAAGGTCAGGGATATTTATGTGTGCGGCGTAATATTTTTATACTTTTAACAGCCATACCAGCATCAAGTGATCCTAAGTCATGGAGAGAAGCCAGCCTGTGTTTGCTTTCAAGATCAAATGATCAGAACACAATGGATTGTCAATCATAAACATAATGACGCAGGCACTAAATGCATGACGATCCCATGCAGACATTTACTGATAAGCTACAGGTTGCTGGAGTGGAGTTAAGCAGTTAGTATGTGCAGGAAACCAGGTGCCGCATGGGCAAAGATATCATAGGCTTTGGGGAATTCTGCCATTTGAAAAATGCAGCTGTCATTCTGTTGCAGGTTATCTGTGGGAAGAGTGATAAAATTGCTGACTTATGCAAACAATGCATCTGACATCTAGCTCATAGTTCTGAGCTTTGCAGGTTGTTTCATGCTCTCTGTGGCAGCTTGGAGTGAGCCTGAGACAGAACAGTTGAAGATCTACTGCCGCGCAAGGCCATGTCCTCCTGGTGTTTGGTGCAGGCCACATTGTAGCAATGTGCCACTGTCATAGGTTTACTGAATCTTAAACTCTGCAAACACCGGCCTAGAAATGATATTGTACAGCATCTGCTTATTGCCTAAAAGAGGATATTATATGGTGTGCACACATTCATTTATACTTGGTTTGCAAGACAGGCCATGTTGGTTGGGGCACCTGTAGAGGTCTGGGATGCCCACTTGAAACAGGCATTAAACAAGCTAATGATCCTTAAAGGGTTCACTGGAAGACTCAAAGAAACAAATGAGCTTCTTCTGGCTCCAAGTTAAAACTGCAGGCTGCTGCCAAACCACTCGGCCCCTCTTAATCTAAACCCTCACCCCCACTGCCCCCCACTCCAGTGCCAGAGTCGGCACTGGCTGATTTTATTCTTCTTCATGAGGTGCACTGCCTCATTGGGGCCAATTTAACAGGGTCATCTTCCTCATGAGTTTCAGTACAGTGGCCACCATGTTGACATCTCTCTTGGATCAATTGCTGGTTGGTCATGGCATTGTAGGACCCACTTACAACGATTGAATCCTTTATGATATCATCCATAAATATGAGAACAGGTTTCACAAGTATACTGAAGACACTACGATTTACCACACAACCACCTATTTTAAACCCTCCACTACCTCTGTGTTGTCAGACTGCTTGCCTGAATCTGGTCCAGAACGAGCCACAATTTCCTCCAATTAAACATTGAAAAGACCAAGGCCATCATCTTCACCCCGCCAAAACAAACTCTACCAAGTTTCAATAGTAGAAGGCGCTTCTCACACGGACAGACAGGGTCACGTTAACATTTAAATATCAAACTCTGATGACACCACTGAGACACCAAACTGATCTTAACTTATGACTGCAATAGGGATGCCCAATGCCAGTGCCACCAGTGAAGGTTGAGAACAAGCAAGAACAGGGTCAAAAAAGGCCATGTGAAGTTATTATTTTTAATTGTTTTTGGATTTGCTTGTGGCCTGGAATTTAGCAGGAGTGCTCTTCCAGACCCCACAATGAAACCTTGAGTCCCCACTCTGCTCTCGCAACCGTAATCATCTTGTGAACTGCACCACCCTCCTCCCCCAGTAATCACTTACTTTCTGCCAAGGGCTGCCCCCTCAGTTCCCCAGTGGCAACTTTCTGCCATCCCATTTCCACCCACCAGCCAGGTAGCAATTCCTGGTGGCTTCAGGAAAGAGAATAAGCTCCATTACTTATATGGGAGTTAAAATCCCCTGGGTATCACTTATCGATGGACCGGGTGGTTTGCTACTTGCCTCAACTCCAGGCAGCTTGAGTTAAAAATCAAGCCTATATTAAGCTAATGACTGTTCTTGGAAGTTTGACGGGCCCAAGCTGAACTCTTTTACTTTGCTATTTTTAAATTGTTTTGTCCAGATTTTCTCTTTCTTTAGATTTTCTCCCTCACACAGTAATCAGAGGGTCCTGCTGCTGTTGTAAAACCTCATCAGAGACCAGTGTAGGAAGCAGAACTAGGGCAGGAATATTGTAGCTGTATTTCTACCTGTGTTCAAACTGAATGCCATTCTACAAAGTAGGAGCCTTGCTATTCCTGATTAGGAGTAAATTCAGTCCATACTTAGTTTACTGTAGTTTCATGGTGAACCCATGATGATTGTTATCATGCCAAAGCCCAAAGAACTGTGTACCTTTAAAACATGAAGACATCTAAAATCCAAACATTGTCATTTAACCAAATGTTCTTGAGTTATCATAATAAATACATTTTCCCTCCAATCATTCTGATCTTTTGTGATATCCTACACTATGGGCATTGATCCTTCACCCAGGTTTCTGAATATAAGATAAGGGCAATGGGTTTTGCAAGCCCCCTTATTTTATTTTCCTTCCCACGAACATACTATACATCAGCTTCTGAGTGAATGACAAGGTTCAAAGACTTTCAGCCACATTGTGCAAGACTTTCAGCCACATACACACACACCCCCCTCACCACCCCCACCAGCATACCCCCCCGCCACACACACACCCCCACCAGCATACACTCCCTGACATACACATAAACACACACAGACACAGCACCAGCATACCCCACCGAGGCACACACCTCACCAGCATACCCCACACATATACACACACCCCACCAGCATACTCCCTGCACATACACACCCCACCAGCATATACCCCATACACACACACGCACCCCAACAGCATACCCCACAATGCCCCCCCACCAGCAAACCCCCCACACACACATACTCCACCAGCATACACTTCATACATACACACACACACACACACACACACACACACAGACATCACCCCCCACCAGCATACTCCACAACACCCCCCCAAGAGCATACCCCTCACACACACACACCCCACCAGCATACCCCCCCATGCACCCCCCCAACCAGGATACCCCCCCAACACACATCCCCCCACCAGCATGCCCCCCAGACACACCCCACATATACACACACACACCCCACCAGCATACCCCCCTGTGCACCTACCCAACCAGCATACCCCCCTGTGCACCCACCCAACCAGCATACCCCCAAAACATTCCCCCACACACACCCTTCCACCAGCATATCCCCTCCACGCACACACCCCACCAGAATATCGCCCGCCCCCCAATGTACACAGACACACACCCCACCAGAATATCCCCCCCCCCCAACATACACAGACACCCCACCAGAATATCGCCCCACGCACACACACCCCACCAGCATACAGGAATGAGGCTGAGGGGTGAGGATGGAAAGCCCAGGATAGGAGGGCCTGTTTTTTCTTGTTTGAATTGATAGAGTATTCCTGATTTTCCTAGCGTCATTAGAAAAATAAACAATTAAACCCTGATCCTTCTTCCTGTTAAATTGGTCTGGTGGTAAGGCTGCCAGTGAAGATAGGAGTTAGGCCCCAAAGACGTCATCAGAGCCTGATCTGCATATTCAAAGAAGAACACCACCAGCTTCTGACAGCTGGCCCTTTTGCCTGCTGAGCAGGTTAAGCTCAAGGTAAAGGGAAGACAGCAGCACCTTGATGGGCAAGTCTAACGGGCAATATTAACTGCTGACTGGCATGATTTCCACCAAGCGGACAGTGTAAACACCGCCTTCAGTAAATCAACATCAAATTAAATGACAAACTGAATGGCTTAAATAAATATATTTGACAGATAATTCATATCAGTCAGCTAAAGCAATAGAGGTCAGTACGTTAAACAAGGTTGTATGTTTATGTATATAAGGCTAACATATAATAAATACTAAGTACACTGAAACAACACCTTCTGCACAAACTATAATTTCTCCTTTTAAATCTTATAAGATATCTTCAAAATCTAGAAACTGTTTTGAGTTTTCAGAGAAGTGAAACAATTGGAATAAAATCATTTGACCACTATATTGGGAACTGGCAAGTACAGCTCACTGTTGCAATTTCAGAAAACATCCTGCAATTGTCTGGCTGGTAGCTGAAACAAGACCATAAGACGTAGGAGCAGAAGTAGGCCATTCAGCCCATTGACTCAATGAGATCATGGCTGACTTAATAATTCTCAACTCCATTTTCCTGCCTTTTCCCCATAACCCTTGATCCCCTAACTGATTAAAAATCTGTCTATCTCAGCTTTGAATATACTTAATGACCCAGCCTCTACAGCCCTCTGCAGTAAAGAATTCCACAGATTCACAACACTCTGAGAGAAGAAATTCCTCCTCATCTCTGTCTTAAATGGGTGACCCCTTACTCTGAGATTATGCCCTCTAGTCCTAGGCTCTCCCGCAAGAGGAAACAACCTCTCAGCATCTTCCCTGCCAAGCCCCCTAAGAATCTTGTATGTTTCAATAAGGTCGCCACTGATTCTTCTAAACTCCAATGAGTACAGGCCCAACCTATTCAACCTCTCCTCATAAGAGAATCCCTCCATAACCAGGATCAACCTAATAAACCTCCTCTGGACTGCTTCCAATGCCAGTATTTATTTCCTGAGATAAGGGGACCAAAATTGTTCACAGTATTCTAGTTATGGTCTAACTAGTGCCTTGTATAGTTTTAGCAAGACTTCCCTACTTTTATACTCCATTCCCTTTGAAAATAAAGGCCAACATTTCTTTTGCCTTCCCTATTATCTGTTGAGCTTTTATGTTAGCCTTTTGGGATTCATACATGAGGACTCCCAAAACCCTCTATGCTGCAGTTTTCTGCAGTCTTTCTCCATTTAAATACTATTCAGCTCTTGTATGTTTCCTGCCAAAATGCATAACCTCACACTTTCCCATATTATATTCCATCTGCTAAGTTTTTGCCCACTCACTTAACCTGTCTATATCTCTCTGTAGACTCTTTGTGTCATCCTCACCATTTGCCTTCTCCCCTACTTTTGTGCCAACCGCAAACTTGGCGATAGTACATTCACTTCCCTCATCCAAGTCCTTAATATATATTGTAAATAATTGTGGCCCCAGTACTGATCCCTGTGGTACTCCATTAGATACAGCTTGCCATACTGAAAATTCCCCCCTTATCTCAATTCTCTGTCGCCGATTAGTTAGCCAATCCTCTATCCATGCTACTACACCACTTCCAACACCATGGGGCTCTTAGCTTATTAAGTAGCTTTTTGTGTGGTACCTTATCAAATGCATTTTGGAAATCCAAATATATTACATCTACTGGTTCCCCTTCATCTATGCTGCTTGTTACCTCCTCAAGGAATTCTAATAAGTTTGTCAGGCATGATTTCCCCTTCATGAAGCTATGTTTTATGTTATGTGTTTCTAAATGCTTTGCTATTACATTCTTTATAATAGACGCTAACCTTTTCCCAATAATGGGTGTTAAGCTAATTGGCCTATAGTTACCTGTTTTTTGTTTCCTTCCCTTTTTGAATAATGGAGTTACATTGGCAGTTTTCCAACTTCTAGAACTTTCCAGAATCTCAGGATTCCTGGAAGATTACTACCAGTGCATCCATATCTCTGTAGCTACTTCCTTTAATTCCCAAAGATGCAATCCATCAGGACCAGGGTACTTATCAGCCTTTAGCCCCATTAGTTTCCCTAGTATTTTTTTCTCTAGTAATAGTTATTGCATTTATTTCCTCCCCACTTTTGCCCCTTGCTTATTTAGTATTTTTGGAATGCTATTAGTGTCTTCTACCATAAAGACTAATGCAAAGTACTTATTCAGCTCCTCTGCCATTTCTTGATTACCCATTGGCATTTCCCCAGCCTCATTCTTTAAGGGGCATTATTGTTCACTTTGGCCTCTCTCTTCCTATTTATATATTTAACGAAGCTCTTACTGTCTGTTTTTATATTACTTGCTAGGTTACCCTCAAAGTTTATTTTCTCCCTCTTTATTACTTCTTTGGTCATCTTTTGTTGACTTTTAAAACTTTCCCAATCCTCTGGCTTACCACTAACCTTTGCCACACTGTGTTTTTTTTTCTTTTAATTTGATACTATCCTTAACTTCCTTGGTTAACCATAGTTGGTTTATCCACTTCCTAGAATCCTTCTTCCTCACTGAAAGTCATGAACTATTTTCTTAAATGTCTGCCATTGTTCATGAACCATCTTTTCTGCTAAGCACCTTTCCCAGTCCACTCCAGCCAACTGTGCCCTCATTCCATTGTAATTACCCTTATTTAAGTTTAGCAGTTGTTTCTGACCAAAGTTTCTCACTCTCAAACTGAATGCTACATTATACCATGTTATGGTCACTGTTTCCTAGGGGATCTTTTATTCTGAGATCATTTATTAAGCTTGCCTCATTACACAGTACCAGATCCAAAATAGTATGATCCCTGGTTGGATCCACAACATATTGTTCTAGGATACTATCTGAATTCACTCTATGAATTCTTGCTGGTGGCTACCTCTGCCAATGTGATTTTCCCAATCTACATGAAGATTAAAGTCACCCATGATTAACGTACTGCCTTTTTTACATGCCTTCATTATCTCCTGATTTTATTCTCTGTCCTACAATATAGCTACTATTAGGGGCTCCATAGGCTACTCCCACTAGTGTCTTCTTCCCTTTGTTATTTCTTACTTCCACCCATATGGATTTCAGATCTTCCAATCCAAAATCATTTCTTGCTATTGTACTTATTCCATCTCATACTAACAAAGCTACCCCACCACCCTTTCCTTCCTGCCTGTCCTTTCGTAAAGTCACATACCCCTGAATATGTAGTTCCTAGCTTTGATCTCCTTGTAAACGCGTCTCCATAATGGCTATAAGATCGTACCCATTATCCTCTATTTGTGCCGTTAATTCATTTATTTTGTTCCAAATACTATGTGCATTTAAGTAAAGGGCCATTAATTTTGCCTTTTTACCATGTTTTCCCCCTTTGACCCTATTTGCTGCTGTCTGTTTATGTTTGTACACTCTGTTCCTTCCTGTCACGCTCTGGCTATCATTACCTAAATAGCTGCCCCGCAAGGCTGCCATATCGTTTTGCTTTGTAAGTCTATGTATCTCCTCTCATGAATCTTCCCCCCATCTATTTCATTTAAAGCCCTCTCTACAGCTCTAGTTAGTTGATTCACCAGGACACTGGTCCCAACATGGTTCAAGTCAAGCCCATTCCACCAGAACAGCTCCCTTCTACCCCAGTACTGATGCCAGTGTCCCATGAACTGAAACCCATTCCTCCCACACCAATCTTTGAGCCACGCATTTAACTCCTTGACTTTATTTACCCTATGCCAGTTTGTACGTGGCTCAGGTAATAATCCCGAGATTATTACCTTGGAGGTTCTGCTTTTTAATTTAGCTCCTAACTGTTCAAATTCTTTCAGCAGAACCTCCTTTCTAGTACTATCAATGTCATTGGTACCAACATGGATGACGACAACTGGATCCCTCCCCTCCCACTCCAAGTTCCTCTCCAGCCCTGAGGAGATGTCCTTAACCCTGGCACTGGGCAGGCAACACAGCCTTCGGGACTCATGCTCACAGCTGCTGAGAACAGTATCTATCCCGTTAGTTATATTGTCTCCTACCACTACTACATTCCGATTTGCTCCCTCCACTTGAATGGTTCCCTGTACCATTATGTCATAGTCAGTTTGCTCATCCTCTCTGCAGTGCCCGCTCTAATCTAAACAGCTTGCAAGAACCTTGTAACTGCTAGATAATTGCAGGGGCTGAGGCTCCTCGACCGCTACCTCCTGGGTCCACATACCTGTCTCATCTCCAGTCACACCCTCCTGTTCCTAATCACAGACCAAATTTGAAGGGGTGTGACCGACTCCTGGAGCAAAGTGTCCAGGTAACTTTCCCCAGCCTTTCCCCAATGTCTGCAGCTCAGACTCCAGCACCTCAACTTGGATCTGAAGTTCCTTGAGCTGCAAACATTTACTCCAGATGTGTTCATTCTGGATCACCTTGGTGTCCAGCAGGTCCCACATGCTACAGCAGCAACACATCACTCGTCCTGTCATCACTATCATATTTTATTTAATTTATTAATTAGTTTCTCTCGCATCCCTGCTCTTTATACTTGAAGATTCCCCTGATCTTTACACTTTACTATAATCAATTTTTTACACACCAGTATCGATCTAATACTTAACAAGCTATCTTTAAGAAAGAGAAATTAAGGACTAGAGACCTAAACACAAACTAAAGACCTCAATTTTTCTTTAAAGACTAGAAACACTCACCTATCAGCTGCTCTCCCAGTTCTTTTTTTTTAAATGAAGTCTCCACACCCTCCCGGCTTGTTTTTATAATGAAAGAATGTCTCAAGACAACTTTTATTCTCAGTCTATTTAGAGATCATTAATATTATATCTGAATTACCATTGAATGTGATACATACACAGAATTCTGTAGCATTATCCCAAGTTTCTAGTTTGTTTAATCAATGAAAGGTATCTAGCAATGGTTTAGACCCCATTGCACCTAAACCTTCTGCTGCCAATTTCTCCAGTTAATAATGACATTAAAAACACATCTTACCTTCTCAAATTGCTCATTTACACAGAAGTTCTCATTCCATGGTAGCTCTTGTTTCTGAGGAGTTTATGAAAGAAAAGAAAAAAATTAATCTTGCATAGGTTATAAAATAAAAGTAACGATGATACTACAGGGCCTATCCCATTATTTTTTTAGTCCATAAGGGCATTAGTTTACCAAACATTTCGACCAAAGTATAAGAAGACTGTTTGTCACACAAACACACGCTGGTTAAACTCACCACTCTAGCTGATTTTTTGTTACGAAAAATGAACAGCCTCCACATTCTTTGAGCAAGATAACTTTCTCGGCATTAGAAATGGACAATGTAGAGTTTTATCGCTCAAAAAGGAACCTGTGTGCCTTACTGTGAAAACTATTACAGTCCAGAACAGGAAATTATGCAATTTCCACCACACAGTTAAACTTCACATTGATAGCATAGAACAAGGTTTCTGGAAATGATAAAAGAAAACAAGGTCGCCTGTTCCTACACAAACATTGTACCTTGAGTGAAGGCAGTACGCTTTCACTGTACTCGAATCACATACAACCAGCAGTACATTGCTGACCCACCAACCTGTTATTCCACTGAATATTAGTGGCTTTTGTGCCCACTTTTCTTACGCACGCGCACATATGCATGCACACTTTCAAAGAACAAGCAACACAACAGTTTTTTAACAAAGATGTGAGATCCCTGCATTCCCTATTAAATATGACACTACTTGATGTGTTGAGGGTGCTTCAGAATGACTTATCGTCTGCCACATTGCATTCTTCATCATTAGCCAACAAGGCATGTGTGACAATTGTAAATTTTGCCTTAACACTAATTCTATCTCCTTACCTCAAGTAACTGCATTTATATTCTTAGGTCACCAAACTGTAGAAACAATAAATGAGCCCTTACCTTCTCCATGTGATCGCTGTGGAACCAAGATGCTTTTAAGCAGCCATCTACCATTCTTTATATTAACACTCTCAGTCTTTTTATAGATGGAAGCTACGGAGATGTATTATCTAGATAATCCATGTAGAACTCCTCTAGCTGCAGCATGTTAAATAACCCCAGTGATATCATGCTTGTCTTATTATCTTTAAGGTCATATGTGGGATAAATTCTCCATTGTGTGGGATTCTAAAAAATACGATAGCCTTTGATTCAGAAGGCCTACAAAGAAAGAGGCAGGTCTGCACTGCAAGTTAATGAAAAATGTAATTGAATGGAACAATTGCATAATTGCTCATTCCTCTCCATAGTGAACGCACCCTCAATATTCACTTTATCATTCCACATTTTGTTGTTAGACTCCAGTACATGGTTTAATATTGGCCCAGATCTTCCAAGGAGTAACAATTATCATTGGATTTCTGCTCCACTCGAAAATTCTTCCAACTTAACGTTGCACTGCATTTCTTCAAGGACCTTCTGAGCCTGGCTTTAGCAGAAATGCGGAGCACAGAGTCCATTGGGGAATTCCGTCAAAGTGGAGTAGAGTTGGGGGAAGATGGGGCACACCCCCTTTTTATAGGACCAGCCGCTGTATGGTAAGTTTAAAATGTCGAATGAATGAGTGAATCAGTGAGGGAACGAATGAGTGACTGGGCAGGATGGTAGGGCGGGTAAAGTGGTATGGTGGTGAGTGGGTGGGCAGGTAAGTAGGTGGGTAAGTTGATGAGGTGGGGTAGATAGAACAAAGAACAAAGAAAAGTACAGCACAGAAACAGGCGTTATGGCCCTTCAAGCCTGCACCGGTCATAGGTGAATGGGTAGATGGGTAAATGGATATGGTGGGTATGTGGGTCAGTGGGTGGTCAGACGGGGTAGTCGGGTGGTTGGTGTTATGTTTCTGGCTCCTTTTCAAAACTCACCAATCTCATGCACAGGACTGGAAAGTAGGTTTGATTTATTTGAATACTTCACCTGACATATATACACACTACAGGATAACTCAACACGTAGGTCTACTCTGGGGGTTCAGCAATCACCATTACTCACAGCAACAGCTGCAACCACTCACAGGCACCACTAATTGGTCGCTGGTCACATTCTGCTTTCCATTTTGGCTCCTTGATCACTTGCATAGGCTCTTAAAATGATATCACAACAGTCGGGGGGGGGGGGGGGGTGGGGCGTTGCGGTGGTCAGGTGGGTAGTTGGGGATCAGTGTGAGTAATTGGGGGCTCAGTTCTGGAGTTACCCAGGAGTTAGAATAGGATTTAATCTGTCTAAAATTTCCGGGTTGACTATTTGGTTAAGTACGCCGGAGCTGTCAGAAGTCTCTGACTCTAACTCAGAGTCGAAGAAATTGGGGAGCAGGGAATTGCCCATCAGAATTTGAAACTCCCAGGGCAATTCCCATGTGGGTAAATACATCAGGACTTTCACAGGGTCCCAATGCCCATCTTTGGTCAAATATCCAATATCCAACAATCCACTGGCTGGAAGATTTGGTCCATAGTCTAAAAAGTTATCAATATTTGCTCATAGGTAGATACTATGTGGCAGACAAATAATTGACTTCACTGAAACGTATTTACTCAGCACATTTCATAAATAATTAATGATAATTGATAAAGGCCTCCAGGTCAGGCACCTGAATGTGAGGTCAAATCCCTTCTTGATGCAAAACTTTAATTTTCCGTGAACTCACTGACACCATCTGAAGTTGAGGGAAGTACAAGTATGGAGGAGATATTCAATGTGTTTCTCAGGATTTGGTGGAGATACTCGAGGGCCAGGGTTTTGTCAACAGTGTGCCATTCCCAACATTGTAACTGGAACTGTGCGCCACCTCTGCTTTCTCTCTTCCTACCATTGCTCACATGATTCTAATTAAAATTCTAAGTGTCGGTGGTGTGCATGGAAACCAAGTGTGATTTAGTGACGGGGTTAGCTTTTCATTGGCGAAACCTGATGTCAGCTGACAATGCTGCATCTACGGGCAGTCTGCCCTGCTCAAATAAGGAGGCTCTGAATCACTGCCAGAAAACTGCAGTGCTGTACTGTGTCATATTCATCGGAGGTTCATTCAAATACCCTATCCAACCCCATGTCTGACCATCACAGAAGACCATGATTCAGCAATGACTCCCTGCTATTCTCCTCCAGGCCATAGATGAATGGCAGGAGGTGCTCATTCCTGAAAATGGCATCAGAGGCCCTCCCATCAGATTAAGGTGGCCTGGATAGAGGTGACAGAAAAGGTGAGCAACTGTGGGGTAATGCGCCAAACCTAGGTCCAGTGCAGGAAATGGGTAAGTGACAAGCTCCAACCCACCAGCTTAAGAGGCAGTGTTGCATCTTCAACAGGGATCTCTCACCTGGTCACCAATAATGAATATGTGCGGATGGGCAGCTATGCCTGAAAAATGAGTGCATGGTCAGCCTTCATGCCACATGGCAATTGAGGCCAAAGCATGTGGAGGTTTGGCTTTTGTGTGTACTTGGATGTAATGTGTGAATGACAGGTTCATATATGTGATGGGGATGCAAAAAGGGGGTTGGGTGTCACTTGGTCGTGGTCACAAGGAGCCTGCTGGACACGCAGCAAAGGCTAAGGGAAAATGTGTTGGAGATGCCAGGGATTATGCGCAGCTTTCCACGGTGTGTGCAGGAGTCCGTGCTAGCCATGAGTTCTTCCATGTCCCAGGCATTTGAACACATGGCTTAATCCATGGAGAGGATAGAAACCACAATCATCTACAATCCCTCTCTCTGTTATTTAAAATAAACACAGTAGTATTTGTTCACTGAAATCCATGGAGTCATCTTTGGGACCCAGGTTTATAAATCAAGACTTTCTGTTTCATCATTCATTAAAATTAACCATTAGAAACTTGAGGTTAAGGATCTGCCATTTTGCAATACTCTCTCGGTGTGTTGAGAATATTGAAGCAGAAAATATCCCCTATAATTAATGATAACATTACACAACTGAAAAAAAATTACTTAATAAGACAATTATAAACATTTTCTTCACTGAAACAAATAGTGGCTAAGCTGTTGATAATGCAGTTTGGTTAAGGTATATTATTCCAGAATCCTGCTAAATATGTTGAAACAGATAAAAAAAAGGTTGCTTATAACTCAATTACTTTTTACAGGAACAGCCTCAGCTTGGTTGTTGGACTGCCACCTTTAGAAGCAGATGGATCTTGGGTTAACAAGAACTTGGGTTGAGTCAGGAGGTTGAGGGTTCAAATTCTCATTGCAGAGACTTGAGTACATCATTTAGGCTGCCACTTCTATCTTGTTCTAAAAGAGTTTTGCAGTGTCAGAAGTGATCTTGGTTGGATGGGATGTTAAACAGTGACCACATCTGCCCTCATTAAAGATCATGTGAAACTATTTAAAGAGGCGGGGAGGCAATCTGACAAACACCTGGAACAAGTTATCTGGCTATTTATCTCATAGCTATTTGTGGGATCTTGCTGTGCACAAATTGGCTGTTACATTTGCCTACATTGCAGTAACTATGCTTCAAAAGGGTGGCCCACTACCCAGCTCTACCTGTCCCATCCCCCTCTACCAGCTTATATTTCACCTCATTTCTCCATTTCCTTAGTTCTGATGAAGAGTCATACAGACTCGAAACGTCAACTGTATTCTTCCCCGCAGATGCTGTCAGACCTGCTGTGTTTTTCCAGGTATTTTTGTCATTCGCTATGAAGTATTTTGGGATGTTCTAATGATCATGAAAGTTTATTCGACTAATATTGGCTTAACACTTAAAATATTAGGGATCTTTTTGGACCTTATAACCGTATCTTCAGCAGCAATTGCTATTTGCAAAGAGAAAATTAATAACGTTATTAGGTATAGAAGCTAAAACAAGAGGAAACAAAATAAAACAGGATGAACAATGTTTGGGGTTACAACAAATTCTAGGATCATTAGGATAAAATTAATTATTTAGGAAGCAAATTCAGTAGCTGTGCCATCACAAATAGAGTAGAGACAATTTGCTCTGATTGATATTTCTAGGGATCTTTTCTTCTCTTTTCCTCTCTCTTTCCATATATGTCTGTGACTCTTCCGATGCCTTCCATCACTTTAACAGTTTCCAGGCCATAGCTGCCTCCTCTTCACCATGAATGTGCAAATCCTCCACACCCGCAGCAGGATGATCTGAGCGCTCTTCACTTCTTCCTCGAACAGAGACCCAACAAACTCCCATCCACCAGCAACTCCCTCTGCTTGGATGAACTTGTTCTCGTGACGAATAGCTTCTCTTTTAACGTCACTGACTATTTAAATTGTTTCATGGGATGTGGGCATCGCTGGCTAGGCCAGCATTTTTATTGCCCATCTTTAATTGCCCTTGAGAAGGTGGTGGTTAGCTGTCTTCTTCCTCCAAATAAACGGCGTTTTCTCTGTGTACCCACATGGGTCCTAGTGAGATCTGCCTTTTTGTGGAATATGTGGAACATTATTTGTTCCAGTCTACTCAGGCTTTTTTGCTTTTATCTTAGTGTTTAATTGACTGCCATTTCTCTTCAAGGAATGCCTACCATGAAGAAGTATTGCTCTTCTCTCCAAAAGGATTTCCGCCTGTCTCTTTTGCCCTGTTCACCTTCATTGCTTTCCATTTCTCTCCTGGTGTTTGACAAGGTGTTTACTAAAACTCACTTTCACAGCCATATTTCATTCCTCAGCAACTGTCTCCGTCTCCGACTTACCCCACATGGATTCCAACTGAAGTTCCATCCCTCATGTTACGAACCCACCCAAGATAACAGGTATCTCTGGGACATACAACGTTCCTCGACTGCTGTTCTCGTCACATTCTGAGATCCACACTCAGTGCCATGTGCCGCCATATGAACATACTCGACCTCTCTCTCCAGCAGCACCGACACACTCTATCTCTAAACTGTCCTTATCCCCAGCTTCATTTTATTCTTTGTCTCATCCGACGCCTCAACAAGAAACTTTGTCTCTTTCTTTCAGGTGCAAAGGAACACAAGCTCCAACACTCATCAACACCAACGCCCATCCAGGACCCTCCACCCCTGCCCATCCCTCTGACCCCATACCGTCTTCCAATCCCAGCCCCAGCCGTGTATTCACCATACCCCCTGACCTTCCCCTCTCTGATGCTGAACGTTCAGTGCTCAGCAATGGACTCAGTTTCATACCCTTACGCCCTCATCTCAATGAATTTCAGGCTCGGCATGATGTTGAACTCTTCTTCCGCCGCCTTCGTCTCTGTGCTCACTTCTTTGGGCAGGAGTCCTCTCCCCGTTCAATGGATCTTTTTACCTGCCTCCAATATTCCCCCTCCACCTGGACCCTCCCTCTGGATTCTTACCTGCTCTTGATCTTTTCATTGAGAACTGTTGGTGTGACATCAGTCGTCTCAATTTCTCTGCTCCTCTCATCCACTCTAACCTGTCTCTTTCTGAACTTGCTGCACTCCATTCTCTCAGGTCTAATCCTGACATTGTCATCAAACCCGCTGACAAGTGTGGTGATGTTGTTGTCTGGCGCACTGACCTCTACCTCGCGGAGACTGAGCGTCAACTCACAGACACTTCCTCCTACCTCCCCCTGGACAATGACCCCACCACTGAACATCAAGCTATTGTTTCAAGGACTGTCACTGACCTCATCTCCTCTGGAGATCTTCCCTCCACAGCTTCCAACCTCATAGTCTTCCAACCTCTGACGGCCAGCTTCTACCTCCTACCCAAAATCCACAAACAGGACTGTCCAGGCAGACCGATCGTGTCAGCCTGTTCCTGCCCCACGGAACTCATTTCTTGCTATCTTGACTCCATTCTCTCTCCTCTTGTCCAGTCTCTTCCCACCTACATCCACCTACATCCATGGACGTCCAATCCCTCTACACATCCATCCCCCACCGGGATGGTCTGAGGGCTCTCCACTTCTTCCTTGAACAGAGGCCTGAACAATCCCCATCCACCACTACTCTCCTCCGTCTGGCTGAACTTGTTCTCTCACTGAACAATTTTTCCTTAAACTCCTCTCAGTTCCTCCAAATAAAAGGTGTGGCTATGGGTACCCGCATGGGCCCCAGTTATGCCTGTCTTTTTATGGGGTATGTGGAACATTCCTTGATCCAGTCCTACTCAGGCCCCCTCCACAATGCTTTCTCCGGTACATTGATGACTGCTTCGGTGCTGCTTCATGCTCTCGTCTGGACCTGGAAAAATTTATTAATTTTGCTTCCAATTTCCACCCCGCCATCATTTTCACATGGTCCATCTCTGACACTTCCCTTCCCTTCCTTGACGTCTCTGTCTCAATTTCTGGTGATAGACTGTCCACCAATATCCATTACAAGCCTACCGACTCCAACAGCTACCTCGACTACAGCTCCTCACAACCTGCTTCCTATAAGGACTCCATCCCATTCTCTCAGTTCCTTCGCCTCTGTCGCATCTGTTCTGATGATGCCACTTTCAAAAACAGTTCCTCTGACATGTCTTCCTTCTTCCATAACCAAGATTTTCCACCCACGGTGGTTGACAGGGCCCTCAACCGTGTCTGGTCCATCTCCCGTGCATCTGCCCTCAAACCTTCCTCTCCCTCCCAGAACTATGATAGGGACCCCTTGTCCTCACTTATCATCCCACCAGCCTCCGCATTCAAAGGATCATCCTCCCCCATTTCCGCCAACTCCAGCATGATGTCACCGCCAAAGACATCTTCCCTTCACATTCCCCCCCACCCCGTCGGCATTCCGCAGGGATCGTTCCCTCCGGGACACCCTGGTCCACTCCTACATCACCCCCTACACCTCGACCGCCTCCCATGGACCTTCCCATGCAACCGCAGATAGTGTAACACCTGCCCCTTTACTTCCCCGCTACTCACCGTCCAAGGGCCCAAACATTCCTTTCAAGTGAAGCAGCATTTCACTTGCACTTCCCTCAGTTTAGTCTACTGCATTCGCTGCTCTCAATGCGGTCTCCTCTACATTGGTGAGACCAAACGCAGACTGGGTGACCGCTTTGCAGAACACCTTCAGTCTGTCCGCAAGCATGACCCAGACCTCCCTGTCACTTGCCATTTCAACACTCCACCCTGCTCTCATGCCCACATGTCCATCCTTGGTCTGCTGCAATGTTCCAGTGAGGCTCAATGCAAACTGGAGGAACAGCACCTCATCTTCCGACTAGGCACTTTACAACCTTCCGGACTTAATATTGAGTTCAGCAACTTTAGATCATGAACGCTCTCCTCCATCCCCACCCACTTTCTGATCCCTTTTTTCCAATAATTTATAATTTTTATATTTTTTTTATATATATTTTTCTTTTCCCTCTTATTTCCAATATTTTTAAATGTATTTCCATCCATTGTTTTATCTCTACCTTTTAGCCTATTTTGATCCCTTCCCCACACCCCACCCCCACTAGGGCTATCTGTCACTTGATTGTCCTGCTCTCTACCCTTAATGTCATCATTCGCACATTCTTCAGCTAATATCACCACCATCAACACTCTTTTGTCCTTTTGTCTATAAATTCTTTGGAAATCTCTTCTTTGCCTCCACCTATCACCGGCTCTCTCTCCAGCTCTACCCGTCCCAGCCCCCTTCAACCAGCTTATATTCCACCTCATTTCTATATTTCTTAATCATGAAGAGTCATACGGACTCGAAACGTTAACTGTGTTCCTCTCTGCGGATGCTGTTAGACCTGCTGAGTTTTTCCAGGTATTTTTGTTTTTGTTTCAGATTTCCAGCTTCCGCAGTATTTTGCTTTCTTCTTCCTCAACTGTGTTTTCAGTACTTGATGACTATATTGGTGTTATTTGTTGTGGTATGATGTGCATGCACCTTTAAAAGAGTGTATCTTAAACTACTATCAATCATTACTACCTTGACAGGATATGATATCATAGTCCCATGATTTGTAGTCAGTCAGCAAGCAGCAGGGTAGAGATCAGATGTACTAAGCCTCCTATTAAACTTTTCTTATCTTCAATTAAAAAATCCACATTATTATTTCACCAAACCTTGTGTACGATTGGTGTATTTATATCAAACCAAGATGATGACAGGGTGGCAGCACGGATTTTGAAGATTTGACAGCAGAATACAAGTCTCACACCCTTCACACCCAGAAGAAGAAAAGGACTGGTGTGATATTGAAACAACTATCAAGAGTCCAGGAATCCTTTAGACACTGTACCTTCATTCTAGGGCCGCACCTTACTCCAGCCAGCAGGCATCCATCCTGGTAAAATTGTTCAAATTTGGGAGAGCTTAATTAGTAAAAGTCAAAGTTTAAGCAGGAGCAGAAATTAAACAGCACTTTACAGGTGGTTTCACTTTACGCAGAACTCCACAAACAGGAGAATTAATACTGAAGTTAAACTGCAGACTGGGCTGGGAAGAAAAATCTGTCCAGTAACAGCTTCTAACAGCTAGAAGAAGCCTAGAGAAAAAAACCTTTTTTCACTGTTTGTTTTCATTCGGCGGCCATTTTCCCACCCAAATCACTGCTTTGTGGGTGGAGCTTAGAGTTACACAGGGAAAAATCAGAAAGAGCTCAACAGTGCCACCATTGCAAACAAGCAGACCAGCTAAGGCAGTGGCCACAAAAAGTATTGCAACTCAGAGCTAAATGAACCATAAAAAAAGCTGCAGGAAACCTGATAGCTTTCAAAAGCTCCAGATAACATAATAAATCCAAAAATGTAAAAGGTGACCACAAAATTTCCAACACTCAATTGGTAGGCAATGGATCTTCTATCTGAATTTTCCTTGTTCTGACAATACGTTGAGCCATATTTTCTGGATGTCAATATTTCCAAACCAGATAAGCTATTAAATTAAAATTGTTAAAGGCAATGGAGGCCTCCATAGACTCAACACACCAAGCCTGTCTGACTACCATATTAAAAATCCAGAAAAAATATGATCAACATTTGAAAATCAAGTGAAGCTCAACACTCGAATTCACGTCTTTCAGGCAACAACCAACAGAGACCATTGACCAATTCATAAGTAGATGCACAGACAAGGGGCATGATTGAGACTTTATGGCGGCAGAGATAGCTGATAGAATTATCAAACTCATGATAGCATCTACCCTAATGGTAACATTCCAAAAAGACACCTTGGACCAGTCTAAAGGTTACACTGTGGAAGCACTATCACAAAGTAGATGCAAGTATGAAGCCATACTAATGAATAGATAGACCCTACAAGCCAAGCACAATTCATCCACCATTGGCAGAATGGCCAAAGCAGGCAAGCCTAGTGAGCAATGCAGACAGTGCGGCCTTATATATGCACCTAGAAATTGCCCAGCTTTAAATGCTGTGTGCAAGGCATGTGGTGCCAGAGAATATTGGAAACGTCAATGCAAAAATCAAAGGGCAAAGCAAGTGGTTCACCATCTTGAGAAGCCACAACCAGAGACCATGAATATATTTGGGTCACTGGGAAGTTGGAGGGAAAGGATCAGGTGATAAGCCACCTAACTCTTTTTGTGTTTAAGCAACTATTTTTGTGCAGACAAACACAAGCAAATGAGATCCTAAAAAAGCAAGATCCTGAGTGGTCCCCTTTCTCTCTCTCTCTGTCCATCCAAACTGCAAGTTTTAAGCCCTGTCTGCTGTGTGGCTCTCCATGTGCCACAGGCATAGAATAAAGAATCAACCTAGTAGCTGCTGTTTCTGGAAGAAGAGATAGATTGACCATCAACATCTTTACCACCTTGACGCCGCACACAGAAGGATCATTGAGTTCAGCCTGAAGCCAGCCAAGTCAGCAAGCTTCAAGACCTGTATACTTCGTTAACTTTAATGGACTTTAAACTGATCAATTTATCTTCCCATTTTGTAACTTATTGCTGTGTGTGTGTGCGTGTGAACTTCAAGTGTATGTGCATGTGAAAGTTGGAGTGTTTTTGTTATTTTTCTTAGGTTGGGTTAAGTACAACCCCAGATGCATTTTGAAAAACTCAAGGAAACCTGCTGTTTGTGACTTTTAGAGCTACAGCATGTAAACAGTCAAACTCACTGAATTGGCAAGCACATCCTTATTTAAAAAATCCTGTTGCATTCAAACAAGGAGAGGGAAAAAGCAGAGGCATCCTACCCCTCCTCACCTGATTGTAACATGGCACACACTGCTGCCACTGTGCATTGGTGATGGAAGGAGTGAATGTTCAAAATGGTGGATGGATGCTAATCAAGCAGGCTGTTTTTCCCTGGATGTTGTTGAGCTTCTTAAGTTTTGCTGAAGCCGCATTCATCCAGGTAAGGGAAGACTATCCCATCACACTACTGTCTTATACCTTGTAGATGGTGGACAGGCTTTGAAGAATCAGTGAGTGAGATACTTGCTGCAGGGTTCCTAGCCTCTGACCTGCTCTTGTAGCCACAGTGTTTATGTGGCCGATCCAATTAAGTTTCTGGTCAATGGTAACCTCCAGGATACTGATGGTAGGGGATTTAGTGATTGTAATGTCATTGAAAATCAAGGAGAGATAGTTAGATTATCTCTTGTTGCAGATGGTCATTGTCTGCCACTTATCAGCCCAAGCCTGAACGCTGTACAGGTCTTGCTGCATATGGGCATGAATTGCTTTGGAATCTGCGGAGTTGTGCATAGCACTGAACTCTGTGTAATTATCGAGAAAATTCTGACAATTGATGGAGGAAAGGTATTGATGAAGCAGCTGAAGTTGTTGGGCCAGGACACTGCCCTAAGAAACTCCTCTTGTGATGTCTTGGGACTGAGATAATTGGCCTCCAAGAACCACAACCATCTTCCTTTGTGCTAGGTACAACGGCCCACCCACCAGCACAATCTTCCTGGAGGCAGCTTTCTGACTAATCAGCTCTGCGTTCATTGTCCTATTAAAAATGTAAGGCAAGGCTCTCAATGTTGCTGGCCTAATCAGAGGGCTGGCAATTCCAGAGCCTTGTCAGCCCCACTGAGAAAGTTTGTTGCTGCTGAGGAAGGTTGGGAGCTGTGAGGGTGTCTCAACATTGAAGGTATCCTCAGAAACCTTCATGAAAAGAAAAAGTGCCGAAGATCAAAGTGGAGATCAGAGTGGAGCCGAAACCCCTCTGGAGTAATCATTTGGGTCATGAGTATGGCCTTTCCTGACATCAGCCCCCTTATTGATGCATTGCGTTTGCCACAGAGAGATCATCTCCACTGACCTGGTGTCTTCCGCACTGGGCAGGGGGGTGGGGCACTCCTTTACTGGCAAAATGCCAGCGAGGTTGCAAAATTGCCCCTAATTGGCACCTTAATCATCGTAATTGGCTGCAAGCCTCGATAGAGCGGGCTGCCAATCCAGTTCCTTGCCAGTCCCTGGGAAACTTCCCTGGCGAAGGGATTGCCGTTCGGATCCTCCAAGCCTGCCAACAACATTTCTGGAAAAATTCAGCCTGAGATGTGGAGAAGAAAATAAGCAGAAAATAATATTTTTAAAATATATTTATCATTCCCATAAGTCACAAACACATTTCTCTCTCAGGAATCTTCTAACAGATTTAGAGAGATGTGGGTGATAAATTGGACTCTGTAGCACCAGTATTAAAGCACTACACAGCTTCCTAATGTTTGACAATAATGTCCACAATGTCCATTTTTGACAGTTTGCAGTGTACTGTTGCAGACTGGAGGTCATTGAGACTCCCAATACAAAGAAAGCCAGCATCACTTCATCCCCTCTTGAAAGAGACAAGCAAGCAGAGTGAACATGAGGGTTTGTATGGATTGCAGTCTTCCCCATGGTGCAGGGTGCCAATTACTTTATGCACGTTGCCTTGTGTATACTTCATAACAATGTTGCTATGTTTAAGAATAGAATGGGATGCTACTCCCTCAATGAATCATAATTCTTTCATTCTGCAACAGTCTTCAGAGCCTCCTGTGTTTGACCCTTTGGCAAGTCAAAGGCAGGCAACTGGGCAACAAGTGTTATCTACTGATGACATGGCTGTTGACTCCAGTCCAGGACCCATGCGCACAAGCTCTGCAGGCCAACAATGAGCACCATGTTGCCACAAGGAACATTATAGAGCACACCATCAGTGCCCTTGAGTAATGCTTACACTGCCCACACTTCTCTGGTGATGCCCAGCAATATTCAGCTGTGCAAGTATCAAGACTTGGTAGAATACTTCATGCTGCATAATCTGGCTCTCAGGAGGGAACAGTCCCTGCCACCATCTACTAGGCAAGATGCTGAGCAGCAGGAGTATGAAGAAGAGGAAATGCAACAGGAAGTGGATGAACAGGAAGAGCAAGGGAGGCTACATGTAGACTGTTCTAAGTAATTGTGGTAATTATGGTTTTATGTAATGTGCAGTATACCTTTATGAAGGATGTTATAAAAGAAGATCACATGATCTTATGTAACCAGTAGAGAAGTAGCACGGACTACCTCTATAGTCAGTAGTCTGTAGTTAGTAGTCAGAAATACGGAGACAGGGTTTGAGTTGAAAGCACACGTGTAGCTGCTAAGTACCTTTGTAAGTAAACAATGCGTTCCACCTAAGAAGTTTCTGCTGATCAACTCTGTCTATTGTACCAACTCAGCCATCCCATAACAAGCGTGCAGCATGGATCCATAAGTCCCAACAAACTGGTGACTAGAGTCCAACATTAGTGAAATAATTAATAGTGATACGAGTAACTTCAATCACACCTCCCCTTTCAGCAACAGTTCCTCGCTCCTTATCTTTCATCTATCACTGACCATCATATCATCCTCTTTCCAACAACACACACTGGAAGATGCTGATCTTCAATTGGGAAGACTGCAGAATGCCTTGGGGTGCAGCCTCAGGCACCTATGGGTCTAAAAGGTCTGGCTTCAGACTGCGCTATATCAGGCTGGGCTGCAGCAGTATGAGCTGGCTGGCTGAAAGGGAACAGCAAAGACACAGGTGGAGTGACAAGTGTGGGATCTCAAATTCTGCTGCCCTGAGAGAAGACAATGGGCTCATACTCCATAGAATTACTGTCAGTGTCCCTAGGCGGCACCTCGACAATCATATTGACCTGTTGAAGAACAGATTGATAGACTGCTGTGATATCCTGCAAACCCCTTTTGAACTCTGTTATCTGGTGTAATGAACACAGCAGTTTGAGATTCCACTGCAGCACTCAAGACCTTTGTTGGTGCTGTACTGGAAGCTGTGTTCCACAGGGATGATTGATGGAGGTGGCCATCAGTTCTATTTTGGAAAGAACAGACTATAAAATCTGCACAAAGGCCTCCTCCATGTTTTATGTGCTGGACTCCTTCATGTTCCTTTCTGGCAGGTATTCAAGTGCATTATACATTTGGTTATGTACACCCATCAGCTTTCCTCTGTACCTGGCCTATCAAACTCTTCATCTGCAGCAGAACTAGTGTGCAGCCTTGCCCTCAGGTGAGCTGGCAACTGAACGATCTTTGTCACCTGTCCTGGCTCCTCGACCTGTACCCAATTTATCACCATGTACAGGTCCCTCCTCTATCCTAGCCACTAAAAATACACAAGAGGTGGGTTTGCTGTTGGGACTGGGAATAAAACTTGAAAGTTGTGCATTCCGTCAGCTCCCTGGCATGTTCCCAGCTGCAAGCGATCTTGCCAGAGGCAGGATCAGTGTGGCATGTTTAAACTATCTTCAACCACTGAAGCCATACATGGTCGGCCCCTGACTCTTCTGTGCATCCACCAGATCCATGGTCATCAATGTCTTGCGCTATAGACTGCTCAGCGTAGGTGACCGAGTCACAGATGAAATTTTTGAGGAAAACTTTCATGACTCCATAAACCTCTTCGTGTGTTAGACCAGAGATGCGTTTGACGCCCCCACAGCTAGCCAGGCAGTGAATGGCCGGCTTAGTAAAACCCTGGATATTATCGCGAAGCACTTTGTAGTGCTGCTTAGCTTCACCTTTGCCCAGTCCCTTCCTACCTTTTCTTGTATCAAACATGATCTACAGTCAGTGGCAGATAAGCAATTAAGATTAATTAATTGTCAATTAAGAAGCATACAGAGAGTGTCATGAGATCTTGCGAGCAGTGCAGACCTACCCCTGAGCCCCCCTCACTGCCCCCCCAAGAGGAGGCAGTCTCACTGTGGCAGGTCGAAGCTTCGTCATTTTTGATGGTGTATATCACTGTCACAGATATGTCATTGAGTGAAGAAATCATGGAGACATTTACCTCCGATGGCCATATATACGTAACCTTACCTTGCATCACAGATGCGTCACAGTGCCCTCCTTGCCACTCCATCTACCTAGCCATCAGCAGCGATCCCACTGGTCTCACAGTGGGGGGCTAACAGCTTCCACTGGAGTGCGCCAAGATTTCCCATGTCCCTGCCATGGAAAATTTAATTGGAAGGCTAATGTCGAGGTGGTCTCTGAAGTGCATCCAAATCATCAGTGCAACTCTAACCATGTGGGGTTGGGAGATCTGGGAATAGTCCCGACATCTGCAAATATTCTAAGAGCAGATGATTCCACCCACAGTGTCAGTATCTGAGCTGATGCTTGCAAGTGTTAAATCGAGTGACAGTGTATTTCCTTTTTAGCTCTCTTCTTCCTCTTCGTCCATTGACTGGAAAATTTCCAGTTCCTAGATAACTGAAGCGAAAAAATAGAACAAAGGCTGCAGTGAGGATATCGGGAGAAAATAAGGAATGTGAGCTTACATCATCTGTACCTTCTTAATCAGGAAAATTAAGGGATGAGGAGGGAGTTGGGAAGCAAGAAGGGTTAGATATACAAATATCCTCATCACTGATCGCTTCAGCCCTGCCTCAGTGATGTTCCTTCCCATGATGGATAATACCCTCTACTTCATGGTGTTAAAACATGCAAGTGCACTTGTTCTCCTCCAGTCCTTTGCTGCTGTCTCTTGTTCTACAGCACCTTCTCTTGCAACAAGGAGGGAAATATGTCAGTGTCCTGCAATGTGTCCTTGTGATGTGGCTGTCATAATTGAATAGCTGCCAGACTGTGCAAGCTGTGGGTTGTGTTTGCAAGATTTGCAACAGTGCTAAGTGTGAGTGTGAGGTAAAGCCTATGGATAATAGGGCTGAGTCCTGATTGATGGAGGTAGCTGGTAGGTGGCTGATGGGATTGTATTGAATTGAGTAGTGGATAAAGCTAGTGATGAAGTTGGTAAAATATGCTGGATGAAAAGTACACACTCACCTTGATAACTTGTGTGGAATCATTAAAGCTCTTCCTGCACTACATCTATGTTCATAAGCAACACTCCTGGCATTGGCATCCATCATTATTTCTCATTATCCCTGTGCATCTGTCTGCAGGGCCTCCTATTCCCTCTGCAAATGCAGGACATCTTTCCATCTCTTCTTCCAGATCTCCACTGCATTGTCTGGAAACTTTGGTGTACACTCTCTCACATGTTCAGCCATTGTTCAAATTATCAGGGTACAGATTCAGTTTTCAAACGACTCACCTTTTCTTGCAACCTCTAAGAAATGCAGGCTGCCTTTAAGTAGCGCTAGCCATTCAGAGCCTCGTTCATGCGTGCAGCCAATAAACAGCACAGGGAGCACTGGTTGCATACAGCAACATGCAGTGTGAATTCCTCATGCTGCCTGCAATAAACAGACATGAGTTAATCGTGTAGTGTGACCCTCATATCTGTTTTCAGGGATTGGCCAACTTTTCTTCCATGATCCAACTTTTTTTATATTGTGCATCAGATAATAAACATTTCTTGCCTTCTACATATTTCTTCATTACTTACTTACATTTTACCAAAAGGAAACAGAAGCCAGCACAGCTGGGAGTTTAGGCGATAGTGAGAAAGAAAGAGGGGTTTGGTTTTAATCAATTGCTGTCTGTGGTTAGGCTAGAACATGTGATTCATTTATTGTGGCTAATAACAATACCTGAATCACCAGCACATGGAAAACAATGAGCCGTTTTATTTAAATGTGTGTGTATGTGTGTGTGTGTGTTGACCATTACCAGGCTACTTACATTTATATTATCATATATTAAAGGGTTAACAAAGTATGTTGGATAAACACCAATGAATGATGTTTCTAGAGATAGAGGTGGATAATGTAATAATAATGACATGCTCTACTAACAGAAAACAAACTTCAGTTAGAATTACAGTCATTGCCTGGCAAAATATTCTATCGAGGCAGTGTTGCATCATTTGACAGATTTCATTAGATCTTTGTAACACTTCATTTAATTTCCTGTTTTCCTTACATTGTAAGTTACTTGACCTCTGCCTCCTGGAAATGTTTTGTTCAATCTTGGGAAATGGCCTAACAAGGCCCACATCCATTGCCAATCCCTAATTGTCCTTGAGAAGGTGGTGGTGGGCCTTCTGCTTGAACCATTGAAATCCATGTGGTGAAAGTTCTCTCACAGTGTTATTAGGTTGGTCAGTTCCAAGGTTTTGACCTGGCAATCATATAGGAAAGTTGATATGTTTCCATGTCAGGATGATATGTTAAAGGAGATCTTGGAGGTGGTGATGTTCCTATGCATCTGCTGCCATTGTGCTTCTAGCTGGTAGAGGTTGTGGGTTAAGGAGCTGCTGTCAAAGAAGCCTTGGTGAGTTGCTACAATGCATCTTGTAGATGGTACACATGGGTATTTTGGCATTGGAGGGACTGGATGTTTTAGCTGGTGTCAATCAAGCAGATTGCTTTGTCCTGGATGATGTTGATCTTCTTGGGTGCTGTTGCACCTGCATTCATCAGACAAGTAGAGAGTATTCCATCACACTCCTCTTTTGCATTTTGTAAATGTTGGAAAGTCAGACCATACCACAGCATATTGTACTGCTGCAGTCGGGTGGAGAACCTTTTTCCTCACCTCCTGGCAATTTATAACTTGAAATGGCCACTTTGTAGTGTACAAAATTATGAACTTGAAGTTTGGGATGCTGTTAGTGTGAGTCTTATATTATCCCATGGCACAGTGCAACAGTGTTCCTTTGTGCATGGTTTGGCCACTTCACAATGAAATGTGTGCCTTTATTCACGTAAAATCCTGAAATGTGGTTTTCCTCTTGGTAAGAGACATGTGTATGTTGCTGATGCATGGATATTCTTGGTAAACAAACATCACTGCAAGATGCAAAGCTAAGTGTGGGTCAGCTACAAACATGATAGGTCCGTGGGACTGGGTTTTTGCTGGCTATGACACTACTTTCAATGGAGATGAAGCACAGTAAGAAGCTGGGCTCTGCTTCAATAGAACCATAGAAAAGTTACATCTTGTCCATGCCAGCTCGAGGACACCCAAGTGCCCTTTCTAACCCCACCTTCCTGCACCTGGCCCATAGCCCTGCAGCTTACAGCACTTAAGGTGCAGATCCAGGTACTTTTTAAAAGAGTTTAAAGTTTCTGCCTCGACCACCAACTTGGGCAGTGAATTCCAGATACCCACTATCCTCTGCATAAAAAAGTTTTTCCTCATGTTCCCCCCTACACCTTCTGCCACTTATCTTGAATCTATGTCCCCGGTTCTAGAATTCTCCACCAAGAGAAACAATTTTATCCTGTCCACTCTATCTATTCCCCTCATAATTTTGTACACCTCAGTCAAGTCACCTCTCAGCCTTCTTTGTTCTAAGGAAAATAATCCCAACCTGTCCAACCTCTCCTTGTAGTAACACTTTTCTAACCCTGGCAACCTCCTCTGCACTCTCTCCAGAGCTATTACGTCCTTCCTGTAATGTGGTGACCAGAACTGCACACAATAGTCCAGTTGTGACCTCACCAGTGTTTTATACAATTCCAACATTATACCCTTACTTTTATATTCTATACCTCTGCCAATGAAGGAGAGCATTCCATATGCCTTATTTACAACCTTTTCTACTTGAACTGCTGCATTCAGGGACCTGTGTACTTGTACGCCAAGATCTCTCACTTCATCTACCCCTCTTAGTATATTCCCATCTATTATGTAATCCCTGTCACTGTTTGACCTCCCTAAATGTATGACCTCACACTTCTCTATGTTAAAATCCATCTGCCACTTTACCGCCCACTCCACCAACCCATCTATATCGTTTTGGAGATTATGGCTATCCTTACACTATCCACTACTTGGCCAATCTTTGCGTCATCTGCAAATTTCCCAATCGTGTCCCCCACATTTACATCCAAATCGTTAATATGTAACACAAACAGCAAGGGTTCCAACACCAAGGCCTGTGGAACACACTTGAGACAACTTTCCATTCGCAAGGGCATCCATCGACAATTACCCTTTGTTTCCTGTTACAAAGCCAACCTTTTATCCAGTTTGCCACATTACCCTGAATCCCATGGGTGTCCAAAATGATGGGGAATAACTTACCACCTTGTTCCTGTCATTGCTGTGGCCACCGGATTGTTCCCTTGGAGTTAACAAAGGAGTGCGCGCCTGGGTTTCGGATTTCTATGAGGTACATTGCACAGCATTTGGCATTTTAGCAAAGTACAAGATATCAGCTGGTGGTCTGGCCAATGTTTGCATTTATGGCCAGAGTTTACAGCCCCTCCCGCCCGACAGGACATTACGGTCTCATCCAATTGAATGGAGATCTAAATTTCTTACCACATCCACTGGGGGGAGACATGTCTTGGCAGGGCCATAAAATCCTGGCCCATGTTTATTTTTGTGGAGCTGAAAGCGGCACTCAGAAGTGTTGTGGGGCACAGAGCACCATGAAAATCTTTTTTTTTAAGTACTTACTTTTGCATTGGTAGTTGGTGCTTAACCACAGTAACTCCTGAGGATTTCTGAGCAGGGCAGGCCTGGAACAGGGGAACGTTTTCTCCCGTCGTGGGGGGAAGCGTGGGAGTGGGCGCCGGTGGCCAACCTTGCATTCGGCGCCCCAGTCGGGGGTGGGGGGTGGGGGGAGGCGGTGCTGCCATTTTAAATGGCCGGGCCAATTAAGCTGTGATGTCCACCAGGAAGCCTGATGCGCTCCCTATGCGGGTTGGGAAGATTCCCTCAGCCGAGAGTGCACTCTTTCACACATGCACATGAAAGAGCACACAGATCTCCCTAAGGCAAAGAGCAGCCTCAGGGAGAACGGCTCTGATTCAAAAGTTGACGGAAAGGTAATAAAAAAATTTCCATGACATGTCCCCTCATGTGACACTGTCACATGAGTTGGGACATGTCCTTAACTTTTATTTAAACATTTGATAAACATTTAAAAGCCCTCATGAATCCTCATCTTGCCCGTGGTGAGGTTTCATGCTTTTTCTGAGGCCCGCCTGTGCTCCCGGCCTGCCCCCTAACCCTAAGGTTGGACTGGCAAGTCCATCAATCAAGTTAATTAGTTTTTTAATAGGCTGTTGACAGTTTGGTGGTTGGACAGCCGAATCGAGCTGCAAGTCTATATGATGCCGGGTGACGTCGGGGCACATGCCTGATGTATCCCCGTGTCACTTGACGCATCGGTGAGCAGGCCCCGCTACCGCCCCAGCAACTGGAAAGCCTGCCCATACTTTGCTGAGTGCCTGTCAATTTAGAAACACGATCTGAAAACGGGCGTAGGGTCCACATTGGTAAGTGATCCAACATCTACAAAATCCCTTGACTCAGTATGAGATAAGGTATCTTCATTCATTCCTGGACAATGCAACTCTGCCCTGAGAAAGTTGGTATTTTTAAGGAGTGCAGCCAGGTTCAATTATTCCCTCTGAAGGTCCCTGGTTTAATTCCAGCTGTGTACTGAGTTGGCTGATTTCAAGCAGAATTGTGATTATGTTTCTAAAGTGACTATCCTGGGCTTGCCTCCTGAAGAACGTTATTCGTGACATGTTAGCTGATGATAGCATCCAATGTGGTTGTGGTGTGCGCCTGCCCCAAACAAGTAAATAAACCGCCCTCATATGAAGGACAACATCGCTGATAACGTTTGTGGAATCATTACTTATCACAAGTCAGCACCTCAGTGGAACAAAAGAGAAACTTGGGGGTTTGAAAACAGTAAATAATTCCTAAGACGTTTCAGCAGCTGCTTTCTACCAGACCACAAAAATGTCTTTATTTTTTTGAGAAAATTAAGTGAAATGTTAAGGCTAATGTGTTGTATAACATGCAGACAACTAGCTGATCAAGCAAATATTAAGGAAATTCAGATAAAAAAGGATATAATGCCAGTACGTTCATTAGTACAAGTCCCAACAAGGTCCTGTTTGAAGATTTATCTTCCCTTCTTGCTTTCTTAGGGGCCATTTTAAAATGATGACCCATCACCACTGATTCCCAAGCCGAAGAAATATTTCCCTATTCATAATTCTAAAAGCCTGTAGAAATTTTCTCTTAGCCGTCCCTGCCATGAAATAAATAATCCCAGTATAGCACGTGTCTCTTCATAATTACAGTTTCCAATCCCTATGGATATGTTTTTATTATCATATAAATTAAGTGGTACAATTTTAAAGGGGATCAGGAACATAAAAAACCTGTGGGTGTGTATATATACATGTCTTCAAGGGTAACAAGGTAAGTTGAGAAGGCTGCTAAAAAAGCCTTGATGTTATTAATAACTTAGTTTAGGGTGAGTGAGTGGGTTTGTGAGTATGTCGGGGGGATAAAAGTGCTGGAATTTATAGCTTGTCGGGAAGCTGGCTCTAACAGTTAACTACAGCGCATTTGGCTGTGTGCCAGAAAGTTGCCAATTTAAATGTGTTAATATCTCATTAACAGTTATTTTAATTGGCGTTTTCAATGTTAACTGTGGGTGTAAGGCTCTCAAGCTTCCTGGAACTTGCCAGCAAAGTGAGAATACATTGGCAATTGAGGAGGCTGAAGAAATTATAGGTAAAAATAACTCATACCTGCTTCCTTGCCTAAATGAAAGGCTTTTTCTCACAGTACTTATGTTGATAGTGTGCTTTCACTATACTGGAAGCAAATTCCACTAAGTTCCACCTACTGATTTGGAGTTGATTTTCACTGCATTGGAAGTTACATCCACTATGTTGGACATTTACACATCTGATCTCCAATTGGCAACCACCTACATCAGATCAGCCTGGATGCAGCTTTTGCCACTTTTTCTTGGACCTCAGATGAGGGCCAAGATGAACAGCCACAGAAAGGGCAGTTGTATCAGGGGCACCAGTAGCAGCAGCTGCTGCTGCAGACAGCTGACAGACCTGCTGTTCCCTAGAAGAGAGGACCTGACCACAGTGATGCAATTTGCCAGATGCAATACGTTTAACAAAGGGGTTGTAGGCAGAAGATCAGCCTGGACATGTCTGACTGCCAATGCTTGTAGCCAGTTCTTCAGCAAGAACGCATTTAAATTAAATTGAGCTGACATTAAAGGGTCAATTGACTGTACTACAAAGGCAATTTATAAATTGATAATTGTCAGAAATAGGCCAAGTTTTGTATCGCAGGAAATCAATGGGACTTTTAACTGAACTGTTAAAATAAGCTGGGAGCTGAAATGACATAATTCAAAGAGAAACAGACACAAAACAATTGACCTCATGAATATTTTAACCAACAAAAAGCAATCAGACCACAATGGTATGTGTTTGTTTAAATTTAAGTGACTGCCCTGACCATTGAACTCCTGTGGCCAAGCTGTTAACAGGGCATACAAATTAACAGCTTTGGTTCCACTGCGTCTGGGTCAGCCATCATAACCCTTGGAAATGTTAGTTTCAAAACGGTTACAGAAGTTAAAACTCATTCACCAACCTGATGCTGCTGGTAGGCCAAGAATTTTTCCCATGAAAACACCTTAGCATGTTAATGGACTATTCATGAACTCAGGATGTGGAATTGATACAAGATTTAAGATGTTACAATCAAAAGGCAGGTTGGGTGGGAAGGGGTGGAGGGGGGGTGGTGGGGTGGTGTGATTATTTATGCCATTGTCATGGGTATGATCTTTGTTTTATAAAGAAGTGTGTAGTGAGGAACAGAGGAGCAATTTACAGGAGTAACTGTGGATGAGATTCATCATCGGTAGAACTGGGAACATAGTTCACTGAGTTAAAAACAAAAAAACTGCGGATGCTGGAAATCCAAAACAAAAACAGAATTACCTGGAAAAACTCAGCAGGTCTGGCAGCATCGGCGGAGAAGAAAAGAGTTGATGTTTCGAGTCCTCATGACCCTTCGACAGAACTGTTCTGTCGAAGGGTCATGAGGACTCGAAACGTCAACTCTTTTCTAGTTCACTGAGTGATGGTCAGGGTGAGCATTGTTTGAAATTAAGTATAATTAACTGAAGTAGTGTATATGGGGATTGACTGAAATGGAAGGGAGCAGCATACTAGCGTTTGTATGTTCTGTGGCACAATAAACAATTAAATGAATACAGAGTTGCCCTGAACTTTGAATCTCAATTATTTTACTCCATCCGGACACAATCAGGTCAGACTTTGGAATTAAGGGCAGAAATTTGCCATTAGCATGCAGGGTCAGGACACACATGCATGCACGTAAAATGACGCACAGTGACGTCGGGCAAGCGTCCCGACGTCACCGTGCGCCACCGCGATATTGCGTTGGGTGGGCACGCGATGCTCTCCGATGCATGCCCGCCATTAATTAACGGGCCACCTAAGGCCCTTGAGGTGCCAATCGACCGCGATTTTTCAGCCCCTGTGCAATCTTTGGGTTGGTGCTTAGGCGCAGTGGGAAGGCAGGTAGGACACATTTGTATAAATCTCATTCACAGGCAGGATAAGAGGGCTCAGTGGGGTCGCGAGTGTGCTCTGTCAAATATTGATGTTTCAAAGTTATTGATACTTGCCTGTATGAACTGCAATACTTCAAAACACATACCAGTTGCTTGGTCTGGACTCACAGGTCAGCACTCTGCAGTGAGGAAACTTTTTTAGGCCTGCAAGTTTCAGGAATGGGAATGGGAGCTGAACTCTCCACTGGAGGCACCTCCTCTGTGGAGGAAGGGAGGGCTAGAAGGGGGAGAAGGCCAGGAGTGCACATTCAGCCTCCAGGGGAGCCACCTTTGGGAGGACAGGCACAAAGGGCACAGGGCCAAGAGATAGCCCAAGGCAGAAGGGGCCACAGAAGAGGCCACTATCCTACTGTCAGGGTATACAGCGACGAAGCAGCTACCTCAATATGTCTGAGGTGCAGTGCCGAAGGAGGCTCCATCTCTCAACTGAGACAGTCAACTATATCTGTCAGATGATTGGCCCTGAGATCTCTGTGAACTCTGTGGGTGGACACCCCAGGCCAGTGGCTCTAAAGGTCACAGCTGCCCTCAATTTCTATGCCTCTGGCTCCTTCCAGGGATCGGGGGGTGATCTTTGTCTCCCAATCAGCTGTCCACACTTGTGTCAAGTGGGTTACAGATGCTCTGTTCAGGCGTGCACTGACCTTCATCCACTACTGCTGGGACCAGGCAAGCCAGGCACAGCAAGACAGAGGCTTCACGGCCATTGCTGGCTTCCTCCATGTCCAGGGTGCAATAGACTGTACACATGTGGCCATCAAGGTGCCAGCAGGTGAGCCCAGTGTCTTCATCAACAGGAAGGGCTTCCACTCCATGAACATGCAGATAGTGTGTGATCACAGGATGCTGATTCTACAAGTTTGTGCAAGGTAACCAGGCAGCTCTCATGACGCATATATCTTCAGTCACTCCCAGATGCCATGTGCTCCAGCCCGGCTGGATGGTTGGCTGCTGGGAGACAAGGGCTATCGCCTCAGAAGGTGACTCATGATGCCTCATCCAAGAACAGAAGCTGAGCTGCGGTACAATAGGAACCACACCTTCACAAGGGCTATTGTCGAGAGAGCCATTGGTCGTCTCAAGATGCCCTTCTGATGCCTGGACCGTTCAGATCATGTGTCAATGATAGTGGTTGTATGCTGCGCTCTCCACAATCTTGAGCTGCAAAGGGGGGACGCAGTGGATGATGAAGACGTCGACACAGTGGCTGTGGCTGTACACGATGAGTCCAGCAGTGAGTCCGAGGATGAGCACACACAGGGAAATGCTGGGGGGGTAGACGCTGACCCAGGCATACTCCAGGTTGGCAGGGACACCCGGGAGGTTTTAATCCAATGAATCTTCAGCTAGCACACCACATATGGACAAGCCTGGGCTGTATACTCCAGATTCGAGACCTAAGTGCAAAATTTCTTGTTAGGAACATTAACGAAGGTCCTTCTTAATGAAGCTGAATGTCCCACAAAACACTTATTACATTTTTGGAAACCACCCACCTGCAGAACAAAAGAGGCACCCTCAGCAACGGTGACACGTCTGAATTTATTATTGCAACCAAAGAAACTTAATGAAACAAAGGCCAGGATTTTTCCCCCACTGGGCTGGATGTTGAAGAGCGGGTGTGCAAAGGCGTGCCTCCGTTTGTTGCCCCCGATCGGAGGCGCACCACCATTTTACATGGGCGGGCCAATTAAGGCCCGCCCAGCATGACATCCGCATGGAAGCGCTTATACGCTCCCTGTGTGGGCGGGGGGATTCCCTAAACCCGAGAGTGCGCTCTTTTGCTCATGTGCACAAAAGAGCGCACTCATCTCCCTGAGGCTAAGTGCTGCCTCAGGGAGATATGTCCTACTGTCAAAAATATTAAAAATAGAAAAAGAAAAATTCCCTGACATGTCCCCTCATGTGACACTGTAACATGAGTTGGAACATGTCCATAACTTCTAAAAACACTTTAAATAATTTTTTTAAAACCTACATGAAAACTCATCCCGCCCATGGATAAGGTTTCATGCTTTATCTAATTCCCACCAGGGCTCCTGGCCTGCCTGCCAACCTTAAGGTTAGACGGGCAGGTCCATTAATTACTTCAATGACTCTGTCAATGGCCTCAATTGGCCACTGACAGTTCGGCGGGCACACAGCTGATTTGGCTGAGCCCCTACCTACCTGAAAATTTAAATGGGGCGTGATGATGTCAGGAGTTCCACCCGACTTCACCATGCGTCATTTTACGCATTGGCGAGCGGGCACCGCCCCCCCACTCGCCAACGGAAAAATCCTGGTCAAAATGAAAAAGGTGTTAAAAATCACACTGACTCATAAAAACCTCATTGCGGGCCAATACAAAAGCATCAGTGATAAACCCTTGGGGTGCCTAAGGTGCCTTATGTTGATGTTTTTGAGTGCCATATCTTGGTACTGCCCCCTCGCTGGGAGTGGCATCTGAGACAGCCTGCTGACTCTGCTGTCCTGTTGGCCTCAATGACCTTGGCTGTCGTCATCTGGCCTGTGGAGCCTGTGCTGGCCCCACCTGGGAGGGAGCTGCCAGCTCCACAGCTGGCATCTCCCCTGTCATTGCAGCCTCGCTGAATGCTACAGTCACTTGGAGAGGGGTGGAGGAGCTGCCGCCCTCATCCGGAGTGCCCTGAAAGGAGACTGCAGAGATGTCAGGCAGCTGCTGCACCAACATGCGGTTGCTTCAGACGTCTCTGCTCACTGTGGATGGACGGGCACTGAGCTGGGAAACTTGGTGCCCAGACCATCTCCCACACTAGCAATGACCAGCTGAGGTCAATGCTGATGTGAGGGCTCGCTGGCAAGAGCTCATCTCGAGGAAGCCCTGATGGGTCTCCTAGAGGATCCTTTCCAAGAGAGTCACCACTCTCTCCATGGAGGGCGCACGGTGCTCGGATATGAGGCTCATTGCTTCGGCGATAGTCCGTGTAGACTCCTCCACCACGAAGACCAAGACAAGCATAGCCTCATGTATCTCACCCAGATGCTCCCGCACACCCGATCGCATTTCATGCCCCTGCTGTATTGCGGATGACTCCAGAAGAATATCATCAGACACCGACTGAGCATGTGCCTGGTCCCCTGCAGTCCTCTGACTGCTGGCACCATGGGCACTCTCTGTCTCTGCCAGTTCCTCCAGTGACTGTGAAGTGTCCTCACCACTGTGCCCTGGGACAATAGCCAATGTTCTAATTCCCACCGAGGTGCTAGTATCTGCACTGGTGCTTGCCTGGCAGATGTGGTGTGATGCTGGTGAGACTTCAAGGCCCTCAGGTGTGAGAGGGGGCCTCTGCTGCTCCTCCTCCCAGCCCTGCTCCTCTGATGCTGAAAGGAAGAACAAGGACATTGGATCAATTGATGTGGAGACAATGTCAATGTGTATCCCTGTCCCCCAGATCATTAAGCGCTCATCTTGCTATAAGCAATGACCAAGCTATGTTGCAAACTTCAATCTCAGAACATTCAACACTGCTGTGGCTGTTTGGGGAACAATGGTGACCTCACTGCTGGGCAAACATACCTGCCCAGGCACCCCAGCCTCACCGACACCAGTGGACCTGGGCGCATGGCACTTCTCCAGATCTAGGGCCTCCTGCTCGAAGCTCCTGAGAATCGCTAATTGTGCCGGCCCTCCGCCAGTCCTCACCCGCTCAGCGGCATTATGTGTATTCTTCTTCTGAAAAGGAAAGAAGAGCATTGATTAGTGCAAATTGTACCTGGATTCTCTTTGCGGACGGCCCACACCAACCAGAGTGGGACATTGCAGGGCTCCAGTGTCTTCTCACCCTACTACTGCCAGCCAATCACATAAAGATGCCAGGCCTGTCCCACCACCCCCCCACCACCTTGGCCAAATGCTGCCTACGTCACATCCGGCAACACATGGTCTAACCTTCCATAGCAAGGAAGCGCAAACACGTGGAGCGCAGAGGACAGCAGATCGATCTGTGCCAACGCCACCTTGAAGCTCCCCTCCCAACATGTTATCACCCTGACTTTGACATGCCCTGGAGTTCCAGCACTGCGCCTCAGTGCAGGTCCTCCAGGTTGCCCCCAAAACAGTCATGTGGGAGTCACTGTACCACATGCTGCGGGGGCAGAACCCATCTCTTCACTACCCTATCAGGGTGACCTCAGCATGGGCAATAGCTGCTGGCCCACTCAGCAAAGGACACATGCTGTCAATGATTCAATGCAGTCACTACACTCAGATTTGGTCAAGGGGGCGACACCAGGGGGGAAAGCCTGCCTGCTGGGTTAAGTGACCAATGCCAACATGGTACTCACCCTTCCTGAGCGCAACATGTCATTGAAGCGCTTGTGACACTGGACCCAGGTGTGCCTCACCACGTCGCGGGAGCTCACTACCTCCACCACCTCCTCCAAGCCCGTCCTGGGGAACCAGCACCTCCCGCTGTGCTGCCACCTCTTCGAGGAGGGCAGCAAGGCAATCATCTGAAAAACGAGGGGCACAGAACTCTCCTGTCTGGCCTGCTCACCAGCAGCGCTCTGGGAAGCCCTTCCACTGGTCATAATTCGCAGTCTTTGAAAGGCTGTAGCAGCTTTTTTAAACAGGCCGCTGGGTCGCCATTGGACCCGGTGGTCATTGCAGACCCGCCACCGCCCACCCACTCCCACTGTCCTCGGGAGCCGCGATTCACGCTGGACGGGCATTAATTGGCCTGCCCACATAAAATGGCGGCGCAGACCCAAGAATTTGATTATTTTCTATTCTATTTGTGTTCAAATGGATTCTGTCTTAATAATGCTGTCAAGTATCCCTTCCCCATTCTCTTGAAAATAATAGAACTAGGAATTGTTAGAGAGAAATATACACTGATTCCTCAGGAACAGGGACCATGCCGCCCCGGCCTGCACAGCCTGTGCAGCTTTCTTCATTGGTATCACTGAAGAATGGTAGTGACCTGCAGTGCTGCCTGCCACAGTGGGATCAAAATAAGTCTGTGTGACATTGCTCAAAGTAGTATGATGCAAACAAATTCCTCCCCATTGTCCCTTCTACAATTGTGGTTCTATCTCACTCTCCTTTATAGTTTCTTCCTTTTATTTTCTCTTCTGATTATGCCTTCTCACAAATTATTTTGGCTGAATCTTCTCTTTCTATCTAATAGCATTACTACTCTCCCTTTTGAGCCTCAAACCTAAATGGTCCACCGCCCTGACATGTTAGTTTAAATCCTTCTCCATTCTTCTGTTTATCATCTCTGCAAGGCAACAATATAATTGCTTTTCAAACAAAGGGCATCCTTTTGATAAGTCAAAGGGAAAACTAGTTAATCCTGAAATACAGGATGATGGAATGTGAAACCATTTGTAACAGACGTTTTAAAGGAGACTAAGAGCAGCTATGTGTCTTGATTGAGTCAATTATGTGCTTAACAGTAATAAAAATACAAATACCTGGAAAAACTTAGCAGGTCTGGCAGCATCTGCGGAGAAGAACACAGTTCACGTTTCGAGTCTGTATGACTCTTCAACAGAACTAAGGAAAAATAGAAGAGTGGTGAGATGTGCTTAACAGTATTTGTGTCACCAGTGGGCATTGAATCCATTGTGATTTCTCTATACTTAGCAACAGGCCTGGCAACAGACAAAGAAAAACACACCTGAAAAATAAAAAGAAATCCAAGCTTTCTCCTTCCTTAGTTGGTCATTTATTCTTTGAAGGAGAACCGAAGGTTGTTTCCCCCTTTCTAGCTCACCTCATAAATATTCCATCCCTAGTCCAGAACGTGGGCAGACAATAAAAATGCAGGCCTCCTATAATAAAGTATTGAAGTTAACTTCCAGAACAAGATCAAAAAGTGAATCTCTTTCTGTCTCTCTTTCCTTCTCACTATAGGAAGCATCAAGCTGTTAGCTGGCAGAATTGTGATCAGAAATTCAATTGGTTGCAATCTAATATCCACAATTTTATACACTGGTGTGTTGTATTACTGCACCATTTCTTCACCTTCCTTTCCAAAACTTTATATCCGTACACAACCTTCCCCCTCTGACCTAATACCAATGTTGTACTTTGGCTCTGAACGTTTCCAACACTCGTACTTTGAGCCTTTTGACAGCGAGGCCATAGAGAGTGGGGAGGAGATGAAAATACAACAAATAAAACTTTGCTTTTGGATAAAGTAATGAAGGATAACAATAATAATAAAGAGAAATAAAAAGGCGGGAAAAGAGCTATAAAGACATACACGGATGAAATAATTCCACAGTGAATTTGATCGCCCTCTTTCCCCAGCACTGGTGTAGTGCCCTGAGAATCAAAACCCCTTCATCTCACATCATCCCTTGAGCCACACATTTAATTCCATAATCTGCTTGACTATATGCCAATTAGCGCGGAGCTCAGGTAACAAACCAGAGATTATTACATTTGAGGTTCTGCATTTTAATTTGGACCCTAACTCCTTCAACCCTCTCAGTGGAACATCATTCTTAGTTCTAGCTAGGTAGTTGGTTCCTATGTGGACTAGGACAACCGGATCTTCTCCATCCACTCCAAGTTCATCTCCATCCATGAGGAAACATATTTGACTCTGACATCAGGCAGGCAAGACAAACACAGCTGCAGAGAGAGGCACCTATTGTTAATTACATATCAATTGTGGTTAATTATATGTAGGTGGAGAGCATTGATTAGGTTGTTACTTGAGCACGTATAAAGAGACACTTACTGACATTGTGGCTGAAGCAGGAGGTGTATGTAAGGTTTCACTCTGTGAATAATTCTAAACTGAGCCATGTGCAAATTAGCATAGGACAAATAAAATGAGAGACACAAATGTGTGGCTCAAAGACTGGTGTGGGAGTAGTGGGTTCCAGTTTGTGGGACACTGGCATCAGTAATGGAGAAAGTGGGGGCTGTACCATTGGGATGGTTTACACCTGAACCGTGCTGGGACAAGTGTCCTCGCAAATCCCATAACTAGGGAAGTAGAGAGGGCTTTAAACTAAACAAGAGGGGTGAAGAATCAAGCTTGGGTAGAGGTAGCAATTCAAGATGTAGAGTCAAGACAGGAGAGCAAAATAGTAATATGAGAAATGAGGGTCAGAGAATGACAGGAAGGGACAGAGAGAAAAAATCTAAGAATTCATCAACAGTCAACTAGATGTTACAATGATAACAAAAAGGCATGTAGCATTCATAAAAAAGTAAATGAATTGATGGCCCACACTGAAGTAAATAAATATGATCAGATAGCAATTACAGAGATTTGGCTGCAGGACAATAAAGATTGGGTCCTTAATATTGAGGGGTCCATGGTATTCAAGAAGAATAGGAAGGTAGGTAAAGGTGGAGGGATAGCACTGTTAATGAAAGAGGACATTGGCACAATAAGCTAGAGATTACTTTGGTTCAGGAGATCAGGATGTAGATTCGGTTTGGGTGGAGATGAGGAATAGTAAGAGAAAAAAATCACGAATGGGAGTGATCTACAGGCCCCCTAAAAGTGGCCACAGTGTAGGACAAAGTATTCAAGAGAAAATATTGTGTGGTTGTGAAAAAGGGATGGCAATAATCATGGGTGATTTTAATCTGCACATAAACTGGAAAAATCAGATTGGCAGTTGTGGCCTGAATGAGGAGTTCTTAGAATGATTTCAAGATAGTTTCTTAAAGCAGCATGTTCTGGAACCAAGCAGACAGCAGGTTATATTAGACTTGGTATTGTGTAATGTGATAGATTTAATTAATGACCCATTGCTAGGTGGCAGCAGCCACAATATGATTGAATTTTATATCAAGTTTGAAAGGGAGAAGAGTAGGTCTAAGACTAGTATCTTAAACTTAAATAAGGGCAATTATGGGGGGATGAAAGCTGAGCTAACTGAAGTCAACTGGGAAACTAGGCTAGAGAATGGATCAACAGAGAAGCAGTGGCAAACATTTAAGAGGATATTTCCAAGTATTCAGAATATATGCTTTTCTATTATAAAGAAAAATTCTAAGGAGAGGACCCATCATCCATGGTCGACTAAAAAAGTTAAGGAAAGCATCAAACTAAAGGAAAAAGCATACAACTCCGCAAAGATGAGTGGCAGGACAGATGATTGGGCAGAATATAAAGAACGGCAGAGAATGACCAAAAGCTCAATCAGGAGAAAGAATTTAGAATATGAGAGAAAGCTAGCTAGAAATGCAAAAATGGATAGCAAGAGTTTCTACAGGTATTCAAAAAGGAAAAGAGTAAGTAAAGTGAAAACTGGTCCTCTAGAGAGTGACAGTGGGGTGTTAATAGTAGATAATCAGAAAATGACAGAAGAAATGAACAAATATTTTGCTCTTGTGTTCACTATAGAGGATAGAAAAAATATTCCAGTAATAGTTGACAATCAAGAGTTGAAAGGGAGAGAGGAACTTGGGAAACTGAAATCACTAGGGAAATGGTACTGAGCAAATTGATGGAGCTGTGGGCTGGCAGGTCTCTGGGTCCTGATGGACAACATCCTAGGATCTTAAAAGAGGTGGCTAATGAAATTCCAGCATCCGCAGTTTTTTTGTTTTTACGGCTAATGAGGTAGTCGATGCGTTAGTGTTAATTATCCAAAATTTGCTAGCCTCTGGAAAGGTTCCATCAGACTGGAAAGTAGCAAATATAACCCTTCTATTCAAGAAAGGAGGGAGGCAGAAAATAGGAATCTATCGGCCAGTTAGCTTGACGTCTGTCATAGGGAAATTGTTAGAATTGATCATTAAGAAGGTTATAGCTGGACACCTAGAAAAGCTCAAGGCAATCGGAAAGAGTCAGCATAGTTTTGTGAAAGGAAAATCATGTTTAACCAACTTATTGGAGGTTTTTGAAGGAGTAACATTCACAGTAGATAAAGGGGAGCCTGTAGATGTTCTGTACTTGGATTTCCAGAAGACATTTGATATGGTGCCACACCAAAGGTTATTACAGAAAATAAAAGCACATGGTGTAGGGGGCAATATATGGATAGAAGATTGGCTGGCTGGCAGAAAGCAAGGGGTATGCATAAATGGGTCTTTTTCGGATTGGTAGGATGTGATGAGTGGAGTCCCATAGGGTTCTGTGCTAGGGTCTCAACCTTATACGATTTACGCCAAGGACTTAGATAAGGGGAGTAAAGACATGGTAGCTAAATTTGCAGATGACACAAAGATAGGTAGGAAAGTATGTTGTGAAGAGGACATGAGGAGGTTGCAGATTGATGTAAATAGGTTGAGTGATTGGGCAAAGGTCTGGCAAATGGAGTTTAATGTTGAAAAATGTGAAGTTGTTCGCTTTGGCAGTAAAAACAAAAAAGCAGAGTATTAATTAAATGGGGAATGGCTGCAAAATTCTGAGGTGCAGAGAGATCGAGGTGTCCTAGTACATGAGTCACAAAAAGTTAGTATGCAGGTACAGCAAGTATTTAAGAAGGCTAATGGAATGCTATCCTTCATTATGAGTGAGATTGAACATAAATGTAAGGATGTTATGCTTCAGTTATACAGGGCATTAGTGAGACCACACCTCGAATACTGTGTGCAGTTTTGGTCTCCTTATTTAAGGAAGGATGTAAATGCATTGGAGATGGTTCAAAAGAGGTTTACTAGACTGATACCAGGAATGAGTGAGTTGTCTTATGAAGAAAGGTTGGGCAGACTGAGCTTGTTTCCACAGGAGTTTAGAAGAGTGAGGGGTGATTTGTTTGAAGTTTACAAGATCCTGAACGGCCTTGACAAGGTGGACATAAGAACACAACATAAGAAATAGGAGCAGGAGTAGGCCATTCGGCCCCGCAAGCCTGCCCTGCCATTCAATAAGATCATGGCTGATCAGCCCCAGGCCTCAACTCCTATTTCATGTCAGCTCCTCATTCCCTCAACTCTCAGATATTTCAGAAAACTATCTGCCTCCTCTTTAAATACTTCCAGTGATCTAGCCTCCAAGCATTCACTACAATCTGAGAAGGAATTCCTTCGCATCTCAGTTTTCAGTAGTACAAGATTCCCCCACTAGTGGAAACATTTCTCAACATCTACCCTGTCAAGCCCCCTCAGAATCTTGTACGTTTCAATAAGATCATCCCTCATTCTTCTAAACTCTAATGAATAAAGGCCTGGCCTGTTTAACTGTTCTTAATAAGTCAACCACTTCATCCCAAGAATTAGCCTAGTGAATCTCTTTTGAACTGCCTCCAAAGCCAATATATCCTTTCTTCAATATGGGGACCAAAACTGTACACAGTACTCCAGGTGCAGCCTCACCAACAAACTGTACAGTTGTAACAAGACTTCTCTATTTTTAAATTCCAACCCCCTAGCAACACAGGCCACCATCTCTGCCAGTCAGGCACCAGCTCAGATACTGGCATCTTGGTGGGGATTAGATCATTAGCTAGTGTCCTAGGGCACAGCAGTGAGGGCACTTCACAGTCACTGGAGGAGCTGACGGAGACAGAAAATGCCCATGGGGCCAGCAGTCAGACGGTTGCAGGGGCCAGGCACATGCTCAGTCGGTGGCTGATGATGTGCCTCTGGAAGAATCCATGAAGTAGCAAACGCTGAAAGTCCAGCAGAATGTGCGGGATGATTTGGCAGACAAACATGAGGCTATGATTGGCTTGGTCTCCAAAGTGGAGGCGTCCACACGGACCCTCGCCAAAGCAATGAGCCTCATGGCCAAGCACCATGCATCCTCCGTGGAGAGAGTGGTGATTCTCATGGAGAGGCTCCTCCAGGAGACCAATCAGGTCTTCATGGGGATGCGCATGGACCAGCAAGCCCTCACATTAGCATTGACCTCGGCTGGTCAGTGCTAGTGTGGGAGATGGTCCGAAGTGATCTCACGTCGGTGCAGCAGCTGCCTGTTGTCTCTGCGGTCTCCTCTCATGGTGCTCCGGCTGAGAGCAGCAGCTCCTCCGCCCCTCTGCCAGTGACCATTGCATCCGATGATGCTGCAACAACTGGGGAGGTGCCAGCTGTGGAACTGGCCGCTCCCTCCCAGGCGGGGCCATCACAGGCTCGACGGGCCAGAGGACGACCGCCAAGGTCATCGAGACCAACAGGACAGCACAGTGAGCAGGCTGTCTCAGATGCCAGTGCCAGTGAGGAGACAACACCTAGACGTAGCACCCGAAAGCGTAACTTTAAGGCAACTTAGGCACAACACGGGTTTCTCACTGGTGCTTTTGTGTTGCCCTGCAATGAGGTCATGATCAGTTGGTGTGTTCTTTAACACCTTTGTCATTTTGTTTACTTAAGATCATTTTGTTATATCATTAAATTCAGACATGTGACCATGGCTGAGGGTGTTTCTTTTCCTCTGCAGCTGGATGGTTACCCCTGATGTTATGAGTGACAATGTGTCACATTAAGCTTTATTGGCTTGACCTTTAGTTAATGTTCCTATCCAGACAGATGTAGCACTCAGATATTGAATATGGAGCCTACAGCCCAGGCCTGTCCTGGACATCCATCGATGGTGTTCTAGCTGAAGGTTTGTTGGATTAAAGCCTCCCAGGTGTCCCTGCCTCCCTGGAGTATGCCAGGTCAGTGTCTACCCCCTCAGCATTTCCCTGTGTGTGCTCATCCTCAGACTCACTGCTTGATTTATCGTGTGCAGCCGCAGCAACTACACCTACATTTTCTTCATCCAGCAATGGCCACTCTGTCTGGTTGGCCTGGTCCCAGCGGTAGTGGATGAAGGTCAATGCACGCCTGAACAGAGCGTCTGTCACCTGCTTGACACAAGCTTGCACAGCTGTTTGGGAGACACCGCAAAGATCACCCATCGAGCCCTGGAAGGAGCCAGAGGCATAGAGGTTGAGGGCAGCTGTGATCTTTAGAGCCACTGGCATGGAGTGTCCAGCCACACAGTTAGCAGAGATCTCAGGCCCAATTATCTGACAGATGTAGTTGATTGTCTCCCTTGAGAGATGGAGCCTCCTTTGGCACTGCACCTCAGACATATTGAGGTAGCTGCTTTGCCTCCTGTATATCCTGTCAGCAAGATAGTGGTGTCTTCTGTGGCTCCTTCCACCTTGGACTTCCTGCTGGCCCTGCGCTCCTTGTGCCTGCGCCTATCCTCCAAAAGGTGGCTCCCCTGGAGGCTGAATGTGCACTCCTGGCCTCCTTTCCCTCCTGGCCCTTCCTTCATCCTCAGAGGAGGTATCTCCAGTGGAGAGCACAACTCCCATTCCCAGGCTAAGAGAAGGCTTCCTGAAACCTGCAGGCCTAAAAGAGATTCTTCACTGCAGAGTGCTGACCTGAAGGTTGTGAGCCCTGTCCAAGCAGCTGGTATGAGTTTTGAAGTACTTCTGCTCACACAGGCAAGCATCAGCAACTTTCAAAAATAAATATCTGACTGAACACATTCACGACCCTCCTGACCCCTCTTATCTCGCCCATGGATGAGATTTATGCAATTGTGTCCTACCCGCCTGCCCATTGCGCCTGTGGGCCGACATGAAGATCGCACGGGCCCCGCAAAATTGCCATCAATTGGTGCCTCAAGGACCTTAAGTGGCCCGTTATGTAGTGGCAGGTGCGCATCAGAGATCATCACTCGCCCACCGAAATATCACAATGGCGCACGGTGACGCTTGCCCAACGTCACCACGCGTCATTTTACAAGAGAATTCTGCCCCATTTGTTTCAATAAGATTGTCTCTCATTCTTCTAAACTCCAATGAGTACAGGCCCAACTGACTCAACCTCTCCTCATTAGAAAATCCCTCCATCCCCAGGATCAACCTAGTGAATCTTCTCTGGGCTGCCTCCAATGCCTGTATATCTTTCCTTAGATAAGGGGACTATAACTGTTCACTGTATTCTAGATGTGGCCTAACTAGTGCCTTGTATAGTTTTAGCAAGACTTCCCTATTTTTATACTCCATTCCCTTTGAAATAAAGGGCAACATTCCATTAGCCTTTCATATTACCTGAACTTGTATGTTAGCTTTTTGTAATTCATGCATGAAGACCCACAAATCCCTCTGTGCTGCAGCTTGCTTCAGTCTTTCTCCATTTAAATAATATTCAGCTCCTCTATTCTTCCTGCCAAAGTGCATAACCTCACACTTTACCACATTACATTCCATCTGCCACATTTTGAATAATCACTTAATCTGTCCATATCCCTCTGTAGACACTGTGTCATCTTCATCACTTGCTTTCCCACCTATTTTTGTGTCATCCACAAACTTGGCGACAGTACATTCATTTCCCTCATCCAAGTCATTAATATATATTGTAAATAATTGTGGCCCCAGCACTGATCCCTGCGGCACTCCACTAGTTACAGGTTGCCATCCTGAAAATGTCCCCCCCGCCCCCCCGTATCCCAACTCTCTGTTGTCTTTTAGTTAGCCAGTCCTCTATCCATGTTAATAAAGAACCCCCGACACTATGGGCTCATATCTTATTAAGTAGCCTTATATGTGGTACCTTATCAAATGCCTTTTGGAAATCCAAATATGTTACACCTACTGGTTCCCCTTTATCTATCCTGTTCAAAGAACTCTAATACATTTGTCAGGCATGATTTCCCCTCATGAAGCCATGCTGACTCTGCTTGATTAGATTAAGCATTTCTAAATGCTCTGTTTTACATCATTTATAATAGGCTCCAACATTTTCCCAATGACAGATGTTAAGCTAACTGACCTTTAGTTACCTGTTTTTTGTCTCCCTCCCTTTTTGAATAAAAGATGACCAAAAAAGATGTTTGAATAAAACATTGGCAGTTTTCCAATCCTCTGGGACTTTTCCAGAATCTAAGGACTCTTGAAGATTACGACCAGTACATCCACTATCTCTGCAGCTATTTCCTTTAATACTCTAGGATGCAACCCATCAGGTTCAGGTAACTTATCAGCCTTTAGCCCCACTAGTTTCCCTAATACTTTTTCTCTAGTGATAGTTATTGTATTTATTCCACCCTCCGCAACTTTTGCCCCATGATTATTTAATAATTTTGGTGTGCTATTAGTGTCTTCTACCATGAAGACGGAAGCAAAGTATTGATTCAACTCCTCTGCCATTTCCTGGTTTCCTATTATTATTTCCCTAGCCTCATTCTCTAAGGGGCCTATATTGACTTTGGCCTCCCTCTTCCTTTTTATATTTTTAAAGAAGCTCTTACTGTCCATTTTTATATTTCTTGCTAGTTTATGCTCAAAGTTTATTTTCTCCCTCTTTATCATTTTTTGGTCATCTTCTGTTGGTTTTTAAAACTTTCCCAATCCTCTGGCTTACCACTAATTTTTGCCACATTGTATGTTTTTTTCTTTCACTTTGATACTGTCCTTAACTTCCTTGATTAACCATGGTTGGTTTATCCCCTAGCTACAATCCTTCTTCCAAAGGGATATATATGTGTTGGGATATATATGTGTTGTAAGTCATGAACTATTTTCTTAAACATCTGCCATTGTTCATCAGCCGTCTTTTCTGCTAATCCCCTTTTCCAGTCCACACCAGTCAACTCTGCCCTCATTCCTTTGTAATTACCCTTATTTAAGTTCAGCACAGTTGTTTCTGACCCAAGTTTCTCACTCTGAAACTCAATGCTAAATTCTACCATATTATGGCCACTGCTTCCAAGGGGATAATTTATTCTGAGATCATTTATTAAATCTGCCTCATTACATATCACCAGATCCAAAATAGCCTGATCCCTTATTGGATCCATAACATATTGTTCTAGGAAACTGTCCCGAAGGCACTCTATGGGCAGAATTTTACAACAGTGGGATTTTACGTTCCCGCTGAAGTCAATGGGGATTATAGTGGCTCGCCGCATTTTACGGCCCTTTCTCCACCAAAATAGGGCTGTAAAATTGTTCCCTGTGAATTCTTGCTTATGGCTACCTCTGCCAATTTGATTTTCCGCAATCTATATGGGGATTAAAGTCACCCATGTTAATGAATTGCCTTTTTTACATGCTCTCATTATTTCCTGATTTATTCTCTGTCTGACAGCATAGCTACTGTTAGGGGGCCTATTGGCTACCCCCAACAGTGTCTTCTTCCCTTTATTATTCGTTCCTCCACCCATATGGATTCCACATCTTCCGATCCAAGATCATTTCTTGCTATTGTACTTATTCCATCTCATACTAACAAAGCTACCCCACCACCCTTTCTTTCCTGCCTGTCCTTACAAAAAGTCACATACCCTTGAATATTTAGTTCCCAGCTTTGATCTCCTTGTAGCCATGTCTCCACAATGGCTATAAGATCATAACCATTAATCTCTATTTGTGCCGTTAATTTATTTATTTTGTTCCGAATACTACATGCATTTAAATAAAGAGCCATTAATTTTGCCCTTTTACCATTTTTTCCATCTATGACCCTATTTGTTGCTGTTTTTTTTATGTTTGTACGCTCTATCCGCTCCTGTCACACTCTGGGTATCATCACTTAAATGGCTGCCCTGCAATGCCACCATATCCTTTTGCTTTGTAAGCTTACGTATCCCCTTTCCAGAACTGTCCCCCAACTCTGTTTAGTTTAAAGGCCTCTCTACATCCCTAGTTATTTGATTTGCCAGGACACAGGTCTCAGCATGGTTCAAGTCCAGCCCATTCCATGAGAACAGCTCCCTTCTACCCCAGTACTGATGCCATTGCCCCATGAACTGAAACCCATTCCTCCCACACCAATTTTTGAGCCATGCATTTAACTCCTTAACTTTATTTACCCTATGTCAGTTTGCCTGTGATTCAGGTAGCAATCCCGAGATTATTACCTTGGAGGTTGTGCTTTTTAATTTAACTCCTAAAATGTTCAAATTCTTTCAGCAGAACCTCCTTTTTCATCCTATCAACGTCTTTGGTACCAACATGGATGACGACAACTGGATCCCTCCCCTCCCACTCCAAGTTCCTCTGCAGCCCTGAGGAGATGACCTTGACCCTAGCACTGGGCAGGCAACACAGCCTTCGAGACTCCTGCTCACAGCTGTAAACAACAGTATCCATTCCTCTAATTATACTGTCCCCTACCACTACTATGTTCCTATTTCCTCCACCCACTTGAATGGCTCCCTGTACTACAGTACTGCGGTCAGTTCGTTCATCCTCCTTGCAGACACTGCTCTCGTCCACACAGTTTGCAAGAACCTTACAACTGTTGGACAATTGCAGGGACGGAGGCTCCGTGAATACTACCCCCTGGGTTCCCAAACTTGCCTCACCTGCAGTCACACCGTCCTGACCCTGATCACAGACTAAATTCGAATTCTCTAACCTGTGGGGTGTGACTGCCTCCTGGAGCAAAGTATCCAGGTAACTTTCTCCCTCCCTGATGTGGCGCAATGTCTGCAGCTCAGACTCCAGCTCCTTAACTTGGATCTGAAGTTCCTCAAGCTGCAAAAACTTGCTGCAGATGTGTTTGCTCTGGATCACCTTGGTGTGTAACAGCTCCCACATGCCACAGCAGCAACACATCACCTGTACTGCCATCACCATCTTATTTAATTTATTAATTAATTACTCTAGTATCCCTCATACTTCATTGAATTTAATTATTTACACCAGTATCAATCTTATACTTAACAGGCTATTTTAAGAAAGAGAAAATGAAAACTAGAGATCCAGACACTAACTATAGACCTTAATTTTAACTAAAGACTAGAAATACTCACCAACACAACTCACCAAACAGCTGCTCGCCACCCTCTTTTTAAATGAAGTCTCCCAACTCCGTTTCAAATGAAGTCCACGCTCACCCATTCTCTGTTTTAAATGAAGTCCACGCTCACTCGCTCTTTGTTTAAATGAAGTCCATGAGCGCTCTCTCTCTGTAAATTGCACAGCTGCTTTTCATGAGTGCTCTTTCTGTGCAGAGAAAAAGTACTGGGGAAACTAGGGAGTAAAGGCGGATAAATCACCTGGACCTGATGGGTTGCATGCTCGGATATTAAAGGAAGTAGCTACAGTGATAGTGAATGCACTGGTAGTAATCTTCCAAGAATCTTTGGATTCTGGAAAAGTCCCAGAGGTTTGGTAAACTGCCAGTGTAACACCCTTACTCAAAAAGGGAGGGAGACAAAAAACAGGCAACTGTAGGCCAGTTAGCTTAACATCTGTCATTGGGAAAATGTTGGAGCCTGTAATAAAGGATGTAATAGCAGAACATTTAAAAATGCATAATCTAATCAAGCAGAGTCAACATGGCTTCATGAGGGGAAATCATGCCTAACAAATTTATTAGAATTCTTTGAGGAGGTAACAAGCAGGATAGATAAAGGGGAACCAATAGACGTAATATATTTCAATTTCCAAAAGATATTCGATAAGGGACCACACATAAGGCTACTTAATAAGATAAGAGCCCACAGTGTTGAGGGTAGTATATATGCATGGATAGAGGATTAGCTAACTAATAGAAGACAGAGAGTTGGAAATGCCAATTTCATAAAGTTGGAATGAAAATGGCATTATCAGGATGACAACCTGTAACTAATGGAGTGCCACAGGGATCAGTGCTGGAGCCTCAATTATTTACAATATATTTAATGACTCAAATGAGGGAAGTGAATGTACTATCGCCAAGTATGCGGATGACACAAAACTAGGTGTGAAGGCAAGTGGTGAGGATGACACAAGGACCTGAATTTTTCCTGTGTCAAGTGGGGCTCGGAGGGGGTGGTCGTGGAGCCGACCACTGCCTGTGATCCGCTCCATGCTGCCATTTTACACAGGAGGCCAATTAAGGCCTGCCCAGTGCAAGGCACAAGCGGTAGTGCACTACCTGTGCAGGCAGGGGTAGGAGGGAGAGTCGGGGCCAGTCCTCTTTCGGGCACGTGCGCAAAAGAGCACTTCAATCTCCCAGATGCACAGAGCTACCTCAGGGAGATTGAAGCACTTTTGGAATAAATAAATAAATGGATTCAAAATTTCATTAAACATGTCCCTTCATGTGACTGAGTCACATGAGATGAGACATGTTTTTATATTTCAGAAAAAGTTTTCATTCAATTAATAAACGCTTCAGGATACCTCATCCCGGTCATGCCTGAGTTCCCTAAAAAACATAAAGACTGCTTGACCTTTTCATCTGCCTGACAACCATAAGGTTGGATGGGCAGTGTAAAGTTTACAGTAATTACTTCCTTAATGGCCTTAACAGGCCAACTCTGGCGCGTGCCCACCGAATGAAACATCGCGAGACAGCATGATGACGTCGGGATGCATGCCCAACGTCATCGCGCGTTATTTTACGCACCAGTGTACCCGCCCCCGCACACTGACTGAAAAATTCAGGCCAAGGAGTGTACAGAGGGATATCAGTTAAGTGAGTGGGCAAAAGCTTGGCAAATAAAATACAATGTGGGAAAATGTGAGGTTATGCACTTTGGTTGGAAGAATAGAGGAGCTGAGTATTATTTAAATGGAGAAAGACTGCAGAAGGCTGCAGCACAGAGGGACTTGAGAGCCCTTGTGCATGAATCCCCAAAAGTAAACATAGAAGTTCAACAGGTAATAGGGGGAACAAATAGCATGTTGACCTTTATTTCAAAGGGAATAGAGTATAAAAACAGGGTAGTCTTGCTAAAATTATACAAGGCACTCGTTAGACCACACCTAAAATACTGTGAACAATTTTGGTCCCCTTATCTAAGGGGATGGCATTGGAGGCAGTCCAGAGAAGGTTCACTAGGTTGATCACAGGTATGGAGGGATTTTCTTATGAGGAGAGGTTGAGTAGGTTGGGCTTGTATTCATTGGAATTTAGAAGAATGAGAGGTGACCTTATTGAAACATATAAGATTCTTAGGAGGCTTGACAGGGTAAATGCTGAGAGGTTGTTTCCCCTTGTGAGACTAGGGCCAGAGAGCATAATATCAGTGTATCAGGACACCCATTTAAGACAGAGATGAGGAGGAATTTCTTCTCTCAGAGGGTAGTCAACCTGTGGAATTCTTTACAGCAGAGGGTTGAATAGGCTGGGTCATTAAGTATATTCAAGGCTGAGAAAAACAGATTTTTAATCAGTAAAGGAATCAAGGGTTATGGGGAAAAGGCAGGAAAGTGGATCAGCCATGATCTCATTGAATGGCAGAGCAGACTCAATGGGCCAAATGGCCTATTTCTGCTCCTCCAGCTTATGGTCTTATAGATTGGCAATGGAACCCTTGCAGGCAGAGTGCTCTGGAAGTCGGAGTGCCAGGAAACAGAAGAGAGCCAATGCATTCCTAAGGCCTGTGGTGCACCTTGGTTTGGTCCCAGGCGGAATGAAAGAATACTCAAAATCCTGTTATGTATAGGGGAATGCTTGGGTGGATTTAAAAACATGAAAGGTATCTTGAGACTTTCAGGTTTAAATAATAAGGATTTCTTAAGTATAGTATTGTTAGTATTTGCTTTGCTTAAAATGTGAAATCTTGTGATGTGATTCTTTCAATTAAAAACTGACTTTCTTTTTAAAAGTTAATAATCTTCCATGAGGTCATAACAATGCACTTAAAAGTGCTGCGAACAGTTCTCATCTCCATATTTTCAAAAACGTGCAGAGGCACTGGAGAAGGTGCAAAATATATATACAAGGTTGAAATTAGAACTGCGATGTTATATCCTGCAAAAAGATTAAACAGGAGTTATTTTCTCTCAAAAAAAAGACTGAAGGGTGAGCTGAAGGGAGGCCTTTAAGATTATAAGAAGATTTGATCAGGCAGCTGTAGCGGAGCTGGTTCCACTTGTAAGGAGACCAAACTAGGGGCAATGAATATATGATAATCACCAAGAAATCCAATAGGAAATTTAGGAGGAACTTCTTTCCTCAAAGAGTGGTTAGAATGTGGAAATCGTTATCATAAGGAGTAGTAGAGGTGAAGAGCAGATCTGTATTTAAGGGGAAAGGAATAGAAGGTTTTGCTGATGGAGGGATTGAAGTAATCTCATGTGGAGCATAAATACTGGCATAGACGAGATGGACTGAAGGTTTCTTTCCATACTGTACATTTTATAATTCTAGGTAAAAGAAAAGAGGGAATAAAAGGCATTTATTTTAAAATAAATGAGCTTTCTCACTTACCAAGTAAAGTATAGATTCCCTCCCACCCATGTCAAATAAAGCCTCCTACAGCCAGCTTTGTGTTGTTATAGATCCAACATGTCCTTTATCTCAAAACATTTTCATTCATCTGTCATTGTTCTACCACTGACAACATATTGTCTTTGATTTGAAAGCAAATCAACGTGAAACATTGTTGCCATAGGGATGGCAAACCAGCAAGTCATATTTGGTAAAGATTCTTCTTGAGACTAAAAAACTTATCCAATTGCAAGAATGCTCAGTGTCCTAATATAATCTTTGATGAGGTATTTATTTTTAATGTCATTTCAGCTATAGGCGAGTCTCTTTTTCCTGCGGTTCAGTTTTCGAGTGGCTACAGTCATTCATTCTGTTATTCTGCAATCTAAAATGAATTCATAAAACAATTTCACTTATATGCGCAATTTAAAAAAGGTCATTTTTTTCCCTATTACCTAACACACTTATTTTAGATACAATCTATGATTGTTGGTAATAATCTTACTCCCACTTGTTTTGAGTGCAGTGCTCAACTATAGAGATATTAATTCGCCCTGTAGACATAGATTCCTCCATGAAGCGAAACATCCTCTCAGCATCTGCCCCATCAAGCCCCTTCAGAATCTTACATGTCGCAATAAGATTACACTTATTACTCTAAACTCCAAATGAAAATAGGCCCAACCTGCTCAATTTTAACTCATAAGACAACCCGTTCATCCCAAGAATCATTCTGGTGAACCTGCTCTGAACTGCCTCGAATACAAGCCACCGCACGCCATCCGCTGACCAGAAGATCCGGTAAGCGGCCCCCTTGTATTCAAAGTCAAAGCCTCTCTCTGTGCAATCCTCCCTGGCCAGGTGAGCAAAAGCCTGGCGCCGGAAGGAGTACATGTGACAAAGGCTCAGGTCCTTCATGCTGAGTGGAATCGGCACCACCCCCGACCTCACCTCCCCCAGATGATAAAGATTGGGGAGGAGGAGCTCAACCAGGACAAAGTGCAGGACAGTTAGATAATATTAGCCTCTGGGTGGTGGCCTCCAGGAGGTCCACTGCCAGGAACATCCAGCCCACCGTCAGCCCCTTTTTGAGGGCGAGGTGCACCGCCCGCTCAGTTTTTAAAAAGAATACGGCCTTGCCGTACATTTTCAAGGCTGTGACTATAGCTGAGGAACCAACAAACCCGGCCAGAGACTTCATACAGGTCTCGATGGGCATTGTGGGGCGGATGTAGCACTTCACCCCATGCTGACAGGTCAGCAATTTAAATGGTGACGGGGCTGCAGGTGATGCAGGGGCTGAAGAGGCCACCGCCCCCACATAGGTGGCCCGGTCGGGTCCTGCCACCGGCAAAGATGGTGCTGCCATCAGGGAATGCTACACCCACCCCAATACGGGTAAAACAGAAAAGAAAAGCCTGGAGCAAAGGGGAGTGGGAGTAGGGGTGGGTGAGAGGAAAAGGGACGGGGAGAGAGGACAGATAAGCAGATGCCTCAATATTTCTGGAGGTGGGAGGGGTGGGGTGGCGGGGTGGTGGTGGTATAATTCCAGATCTCCTGTTGTGGGGATGTGGGGGAAGAGTCTTCCCCTGGGCAGCAAGAACTGCCCAATACAGTCTGGGATCAGATTGTAGAAGTCCTTGGACGCAGCTGGCTCTGGGCAGCACTAGCTAATCCAGGCAAGGCAAGGAAGAGTAGAATGGGGTACAGGTTTCGCTCCCTGTGAAAGTCCAGTCTCTCGCTGCTCTCCCTCCTTAGTTCTTCCTTCCTCCCACTGCAGACAAACAAGCAGTTGAATCAGAGTCTTTGCCCCAGGGCACCCACCTCCGGCACAGGAGCAGTCTTCCATGTTTGGCTGTAGTTGAGTCCTCTCCCCTCGGCTGTCCTCAAACTCCCACTCCCAGGTTCTTCAGGCCTTATTAGGCCTTACAAGACCCCGGCCTGCAGTAGCAGGATGTAATAGCAGCAGGAACAGGGTGTTTGAGTCCTCAGGAAGGAAAGAAAACGTCCAATTGCCTGCCAAGTGCACGCCATATATATGCTGCTGTGAAACACGTCGGCATTCATTCACGCTGATGTGGGCAGATGATCCAGCTGGGGGGGGGTGGTTCCAGTGGGCTGGGCTTACACGCAGATGTATTATAATGAGGTTCTCAATGCCCAACAGTGGGAAACACAGCCTGCCATTGACGGGCAGAGCGGACAATTGCAAACTGGTTTCACAATGTCATGAAACCGATTTGTGGCCCTCTCGCTATATTGTCCGCTTACACCGCCGAACATGCCCGATGCCACCGGGCACGGATAATTCTGCCCCAAATTTCTCTCTGACTCCAAAGGGATGTCCTTAACCCTGGCACCCCACAGGCAAGACAGCCTTCTGGACTCTTGCTCTCTGCTGCAGAGAACAGTATATATTCCCCTAACTATACTGTCTCCTACTAATTTTCATTCCTTTTAATTCCCCCCACTTGAATAGCCCCCTGTACCATGGTGCTGTGGCCAGTTTGCTCATCTTCCCTGTAGCTCCTGCTCTAGTCCACACAGGCACAAACATGTCATACAACTGCAAGGTCTGAGACTCCTCCATTGCTACCCTTTGGATCCCTGCCTCTCTTACAGTCACACCTTCCTGTCCCTGGCCATGGACTAAATCTGATTTAATTAACTTCAGGGATGTGACTGCCTAATGTTACAAAATGTATATCCAGGTAATCTTTTCCCTCCCTGATGAACTGCACTGTCCAAAGCTCAGACACCAGCTCATCAACTCTGAGCCAAGTTTCTCAAGCTGCAGACACTTAGTGCAGATGTGGTTGCTGTGGATCACACAGGTGCCCACCAGGACCCACGTTACAGGTGCAACGCATCAACAGCAATGCATGACCTGACCTGCCATTTGTATTTTTTTTTAACTAATTAGGGTATTGTGTTTAGAAATACACTTAGCAATAATTTGTAGTTGTATTACAATGCTAAATACAACACTTGAGTAGATTTTCAAGAAGATCAACCCTTAAGATACTTAGAATTCCCTCACTCACCAAATTCAGTACTGTCTAGTAGACAAGATGGCCTCTGTGCTACTTATTCACCAGTAAAGAAGTCAAATGGTATGTTGGCCTTCATTGCGAGCAGGGATGTTTTGCTGCAATTATACAGGGCCTTGGTGAGACCACACCTGGAATATTGTGTGCACTTTAGGTCTCCTAATCTGAGGATGTTCTTACTATAGAGAGTGCAGCGAAGGTTTACCAGGCTGATTCCTGGGATGGTGGGACTGACATATGAGGAGAAATTGAGTCAGTTAGGATTATATTCGCTGGAGTTCAGAAGAATGAGGGGGAATCTCATAGAAACCTATAAAATTCTAACAGGACTAGACAGGGTAGATGCAGGAAGGATGTTCCCGATGGTGGGGGAGTCCAGAGCCAGGGGATACGGGATAGACCATTTAGGACTGAGATGAGGAGAAATTTTTTCACCCAGACAGTGGTGAGCCTGTGGAATTCGCTGCCACAGAAAGTAGTTGAGGCCAAAACATTGTATGTTTTCAAGAAAGAGTTAGATATAGCTCTTGGGGCGAAAGGGATCAAAGGATATGGGGAGAAAGCGAGAGCAGCCTATTGAGTTGGATGATCAGCCATGATCATAATGAATGGCGGAGCAGACTCAAAGGACCAAAAGACCTACTCCTGCTCCTATTTTCTATGTTTCTATCCCAACAGGGCCCAAACATCTAACAATAAGCTGCCGCACATTTGCTCCTCCTACTCTGTGATAGGACAACCAAACGACCATGAAACAGAAGTATCGTGTAGGGTTTACACCTCATAACTGATGTCAAGCCAGCATGGATTTCTCAAGGGAAAATCACGTTAAACTAATGTGCTGGAACATTTTGAAGAGATAACAGAGAGGTTAGTGCTGTTGATGTGGTGTACATGGACTTGGCTGAGTTATAGGAAACAGTGAGTAACGGTTAATGAATATTTTTCGGGCTGGAGTCAGGTTTGCAGTAGAGTTCCCCAGTGGCTGGTATTGCGACCCTTGCTTTTCCTGATATATATTAATGAAGTAGATCTTGCTATGCAGGGGACAATTTCAAAGTTTGTGGATGACACAAAACTTGGAAAGTCTATCAAAAGCTGTTGAACGGCGCACCTACTGAAAAACAACTGAAACGGGGGTCAAAGAAAACCACCAGTGATAAGCCCATGGTGTGCCTAAGGTGATTTATATTTACCTTTGTGGGTGCTACATCCAGGTGCTTCCTCCTCACTGGCACCAGCATTGGAGACAGCCTGTTCACTCTGCTGTCCTGTTGGCCTAGATGACCTCGGCGGGCATCCTCTGGCCCACGGAGCCTGTGCTGGCCCCGACAGAGACGGAGCAGCCAGTGGCATGGCTGGAATTACCATTGCAGCCCTGCCACCCCCACTTGAGTGAAACATTGCAGGGCTCATCTGATTCGTGACCCTGGAGCCACCATACACTCACTTCAAGCAACCAGGGCTGACCCCCTTGCCCATCACATTTGCCACTCACACTCTAAGACCTTCCAAACCCATGAGCACTTCAATCTAGAAGGACAAGGGCAGCAGATGGACGGCTGCACTGCAAGCTGGAAGTTCCCGTCCAAGTCACTGAGTATCCTGACTTTGAAATGTTTTAGCGTTCCACCACTGTGCCTCGGTCAAAATCCTGAAGCTCACTCCCAAACAGTACTGTGGCTGTACCTGCGCCACATACAGCGGATACAGAAGGCAGCTCATAAGCGCCCTCTCAGGGGAAAATAGGGATGGGCAATAAATGCTAGCCCACCCAGTGAAGGCCACATCCCATGAATGAATGAATGCAAAAACAAAATTCTGAGTTGAGGGGTGCGGGGGTGGGGGCTTATCTAACTGCTGTGCTAAGTGACCCATGCCAACAGGGTACTCACCCTTCCTGATAGCAAGAGGTCATTAAAACGCTTGTGGCACTGTGCCCAGGTGCGTCTCACCACATCACAGGAGCTGACCCTTACTGCTATCTCCTCCCAGGCACATTTTGTTATGTCGGGGTGCATTCTCCTCCCATCCCCTGGCGGACGAGGGCAGCGAAGCACTCATCTGAAAATCTTGGGGCACACTGCCCCGCCGGCCTGGCCAGCTCTCCAAGACCCCTGTCGGACATCCTCCTGTGCAACATCGGTGACAGCCTTTGGGAGGCTGCCTGCACCATTTTTGAATAGGCTGCCGGATCGCCATTGAACCCGACAGTCATTGCAGTCCCACCGCCGCCCGCCCCTTCCCACTGTTCTAGGGGGCTGCGATTCACACTGGGCGGGCCTTAATTGGCCCACCTGCGTAAAATGATGGTGCAGAGCCGATCGCAGGCCTTGATTGGCCCCGCACCCACTCCCAACCAGCCTGCCCGCCGTAAATAAAATCCTGGCCATGATGTCCGATTGCTAGTCCAGCATCACTTGGCTAACATAATCTTCACAAGTCATTAGCTATAATAGGAGCTCCACTAGATGTTAAATACAGATATACATAAAAACCCACTGCCAAAATAACACACCCAAGCACCAGAAATACTGCTTGAAATGTTAGCCAAATGCACCCAAGCCCTTTGATCAGTCATGGGCCAATTTTCCATGTTCGAAGTACCCGGTGGAGATTGGAATCTCAGAACAACTTATGAGATTTAACATGGTGCCCTGTTTATATCATTTTTCCCTTTGAATAATACTTGCACTTGGTTGGGATGCAGTCTTATTTGTGCCCTCATAATCAATGAAGAGTGCAGAAGGGCATTCGAGGAGCAGCACCAAACATACCTAAAAATGAAGTTTCAATCTGTGCAGCTACAACACAGGACTACTTGCGTGCTAAACAGTAAAAGCAGCATGCAATAGACAGAGCTAAACAATCCCACAGCCAATACTTCATATCTAAGCTCTGCAGTCCTGCCACATCCAGTCATGAATGGTGGTGGACAATTAAACAACTAACTGGGGGAGGAGGAGACTCCAAAAATATCCCCATCCTCAATGATGGAGGAGCCCAGCACATCAGTACAAAAGACAAGGCTGAAGCATTTGCTGCAATCTTCAGCCAGAAGTGCCAAGTGAATGATCCATCTCAGCTTCCTCCAGAGGTCCCCAGCATCACAGATGTCAGTTTTCAGCCAATTCGATTCACTCCATGTGATACCAAGAAACAGCTGAAGGCATTGGATACTGCAAAGACCATGGGCCCTGACAACATTCAAGCAATAGTACTGAAGACTTGTGCACCAGAACTAACTGTGCCCTTAACCAAGCTGTTCCAGTACAGCCACAACACTGGCATCTATCCGGCAATGTGGAAAATTGCCCAGTTATGTCCTGTCCACAAAAAATAGGACAAATCCAACTCTGCCAATGACCTCCCCATCAGTCTACTCTTGATTATCAGCAAAGTGCTGGAAGGGATTGTCAACAGTGCTATCAAGCAGCACTTACTCAGAAACAACCTGCTCATTGACGTTCAATTTGAGTTCCACCAGGGACACTCAGCTCAAAACCTCATTACAGCTTTATTTCAAACATTGACAAAGTGCCGAACTTAAGAAGTGAGGTGAGAGTGACTGCCCTTGACTTCAAGGCAGCATTTGGCAGAGAGTGGCATCAAGGAGCCTTAACAAAACTGGAGTCAATGGGAATGAGGGGAAAAACCCTCCACTGGGTGGAGTCATACATGGTGATATGTACATGTGAACATACGAATTAGGAGCAGGAGTAGGCCACTCAGCCCCTCGAGCTTGCTCTGCCACCAATAAAATCTTGGCTGATCTGGATGTAACCTCAATCCCACATTCCTGCCTACCCCCGATAACCTTTCACCCCTTTGTTAATCGAGAATCTATCTAGCTCTGCCTTAAAATTATTCAAAGATTATGCTTCCACTGCCTTTTAAGGAAGAGAGGCCAGAATTTTACAGTCGCTGTGTGGGGGCAGGCCTGACACGCCAGCATGTAAAATGATGCACGATGACATCGGATGTGCATCCCAATGTCATTGCGCTGTCTTGGGATGTTTCGTTTGGCGGGCACCCGCCGGAATCAGCTGCACACCTGCCAATAATTGACGGGTCTATTAAGTCCATTAAGTAAGTAATTAATTTCAAATTTACACTGCCTGTCCAACCTAATGGGCAGGCAAAAAGGCCAAGTGGCTTTTACATTTTTTAGGAAACCTCATCCACGAGCGGGATAAGGTTTCCCAAAGCGTTTATGAATTAAATTAAAAATTTTTCTGAAAAATAAGAAAATGCCCCATCTCATGTCACACAGTCACATGAGGGGACATGTTTCGTTAATTTTTATTCCATTTATTTATTTTTATAAAAAGCACTTCAATCTCCCTGAGGCAGCTCCGACTCTCCCTCCTCCCCCCGCCTGCACAGGTAGCGCTCAGTGCTACTGCTCGCATATTACGCTAGACGGGCCTTAATCAGCCCCCCCTCACAAAATGGCAGTACGGAGCAGATCACTCCGGCTCCGCGGCCACCCCTGCCTGCTCCCCCCCGAGCCCACCTGACGTGGGAAAAATTCAGGCCAGAGTCCCAAAGACTCGCGACCCTCTGAGAGAAAAAGTTCTCCTCATCTCTGTCTTAAATGAGTGACCCCTTATTTTTAAACAATGACCCCTAGTTCTAGATTCTCCCACAAGTGGAAACATTCTCTCTACATCCACCCAGTCAAGACTCCTCAGGATCCTAAAGGTTTCTATCAAGTCTCCTCTTACTCTTTTAAATTCCAATGGATACAAGCCTAACTTGTCCAACCTTTCCTCATAAGACAACCTGCCCATTCCTGGGGCAAAATCTCTGGCGAGGCATAAAATGACGCGTGTCACTGCATGTCATTCAGATTTGCAGTTCAGCAGGCGTGTAGCCGAGTCGGCTACGCACCCACCGGACTGTCAAAGGCCTATTAAGGCCAGTTAACTATCAATTGAAACAATTAACTGAGCTGCCTGTCCAACAAACGGGATGAGGTTTCATGAAGGTTGTTAGAGTGTTGTAAAAATTTTTAATAAAATTAATGGACATGTCTCAGCTCATGTGACAGTTTCACATGAGGGGACATGTCTTAATTTTTTCTTCCCCTTTATTAAGCTTTTTTATAAACTTAAACTAATCGCCCTGAGGCAGCTCTGTGCTTCAGGGAGATTTCTGTGCTCAGCACTTCCGAGTGTGCATCATGCTGGGCAGGCCTTACTTGACCCACCTACGTAAAATGGCAGCACCCAGCCGATCATGGGCGGCTGCTCCCACCCAACCCCCCCAGACAGGGAGAAAATTCTCCCCCTGGTATTAGTCTAGTAAACCTTCTCTGAGCTGCGTCTAACGCATTTACATCTTTATTTAAATAAACAGACCAGTGCTGTACAGAATACTCCAGATGCTCTGTACAACTGAAGCATAGCCTCCCTACATTTGTATTCAATTACCCTCACAATGAATGATAACATTCTATTAGCTTCCCTAATTACTTCCTATACCTGCATACTAGCCTTTTGTGATTCATGCACTAGGACACCCAGATCCCTCTGAATCTCGGAGCTCTGAAATCTCTCATTTAGATAATAAACATTTTTTATTCTTCCTGCCAAAATGGACAATTTCACATTTGCCCACATTATACTCCATTTGCCAAATCTTTGCCCTGTCACTTAACCTATTTATGTCCCTTTGTAGCCTCCTTAGGTCCTAATCACAATTTACTTTCCTACCTATCTTTGTGTCATCAGCAAAATTAGCAACCATTCCTTCAGCCCCTTCATCCAAGTTATTCATATAAATTGCAAAAAGTTCAGGTCCCAGCACTTTTCCCTGTGGCACACTACTCGTCACATCCAGCCAACCAGAAAAAGACCCATTTATGCCAACTCTCTGTTTCCTGTTAGCTAGCCAATCCTCTGTCCATACCAGTATGTTACCCCTTACAACATGAGCTTGTATTTTCTGCAATAACCTGTGATGTGGCACTTTTATCAAATGCCTTCTGGAAATCTAAGTATAGTACATCCACCAGTTCCCCTTTATTCACAGCACATGTGACTCCTTCAAAGAACTCCAATAAATTGGTTAAACAAGATTTCCCTTCACAAAACCATGTTGACTCTGCCTGATTGCCTTGAATTTTTCTAAGTGCCCTGCTATAATATCTTTAATAATAGCTTCTAACATTTTTCCTATGACAGATGTTAGGCTAAGTGGCCGATGGTTTCCTGCTTTCAGTTCCCCTCCCTTTTGAATAAAGGAGTTACATTAGCTATTTTCCAATCTAATGGAACGTTCCCTGAATCTAGGGAATTTTGGAAAATTAAAACCAATTCATCAACTATCTCACTAGCCACTTCTTTCAAGATTTTACAGTGAAGTCTTTCCATACCTGGGGATTTGTCAGCCCACAGCCCCAACAATTTGCTCAATACCACTTCCTTGGTGATTGTAATTTTCCCGATTTCCTCCCTCCCTTCCATTTCCTGATTTACAGCTATTTCCAGGATGTTACTTATGTCCTCTATAGTGAAGACTAAAGCAAAATGCCTGTTTAATTCATCCACCATCTCCCTACTTTCCATTATCAATTCCCCAGACACACTTTCTGTAGGACCAACCTTCACTTTGTTAACTCTTCTCTTATTTAAATATCTGTAGAAACCCTGACTATCTGACTTTATATGACTAGCTAGCTTTCTCTTGTACTCTAATTTTTCCCTTATTATTCCTTCCAAACCCACGACCAGTACTATATCGAAGGATAAGGACAGCAGCCACATGGGGAAGAATTCTTCGCTCGGCATGCGGGCACACACCTGACACATTCAAGTGTGAAATAGCGCGTGATGACATCAGGCAAGCGTCCCGACTTAATCGTGTACTTGCGTGATATTTCAGTTGGCAAGCATGTGCTAGAGTCAGCAGTGTGCCCACCGACAATTAAGGGACCTATTAAGGCTATTAACAATGCAAGTACCAGGGATTTTTCATTGCCCGTCAATTGTTACGGTTGGCAGGCAGGCAAGTCAACCAGGTGGCCTTTGCCTTTTTGAGGAAACCTCATCCAAGGGGGATGAGGTTTCTGAGATTAATTTAAAAAAAGATAAAAATGTTTGGAGGGAATTTTCAGCATCCATATGTTTAATTGACTCATTCTGATGTGTGGACATTTTTTTTTGGCATTTTAAAATCTTTATTTGTGGCTTTTGGGTTCTTCAGCTCCCTGAGGCAGCTCTCTGCCTTCAGGGAGCTTTCTGTGAGCGCTCCCCCTCGCCCGCGCTTGCTTCAGCTCTCGCCTTCCTCTCACCCCCACCCTGGCAGCGCTCTGCGTTTCAGTGTGCCTTTAATGCTGGCTGACCACTAACCATGGGCGGGAGTGGTCGCGGGCAGCAGCCTGTTTCCCTGTCGCTCCCAGGCCCGCCATCTTCGCCCGCATGCTGAACTCAAAATACTGCCCATGGGAACACCACCACCTGGATGTTCCCCTCCAAGCCACTCACCATTCTGAGTTGGAAATATATCGCTGTTCCTTCACTGCCGCTGGGTCAAAATCCTGGAACTCCCTCCCTAACAGCACTGTGGGTGTACCACAGGGACTGCAGCAGTTCAAAGCAGCAGCGCACCACCACCTTCTCAAGGGAAATTAGGGAGGGACAATAAATGCTGACTATCAAGTTAAGGAGAGATATGCTACATTCCCAGAGGCATTTTTTAGATAAGTAATTAAATGGCGAGCTAGCCTGCCTATTCTGGCACTTCAGCTGAATCTTAATGATCCCAAGATGTTATTTGAAGAATGATCTGGAGTCCTTCTAGTTCTGGTCAGGATTTCTTCATCAGCCAATATTATAAAAAAAAAATATTTTTTGGTTGATCCTTGTGAAGCCAATGCCCCACTCCATGACTGAGGTAGTATTAATTTCTCTTGCTGCACCATCTCTGACATATGTAAAGAAGTTGCGCACGTGTGTCAGGGACCACGTAAAAGGCATTCCTTAAAGTGGTCCGTGAACTAAGAATTTGTATGTGTGTATGTAGCCTCCTTTTAATTTGCGAGTGATTTAATTTAATAATCACCCAGCAGTCAAGCTTTATTCTTAAACAAGTTAAAGGTTAGTTTATTGCAAAACTATTGCTGAAAGCTACTCAAGTAAAAGTGTTGAAGTTATTAACTAAATACCAATACAAAGATTAAAATGCAGGTGAAGAGAAAAAGATATTTAAAATGAGATATCAAATCAGTCTCTGTGAAATATCATTGCAGGCCTTTTGCTTGAGCTCCTTCTTTCCGAAGTGAAAGGGTTGAAGCTTGAGGTTCTGTTTAGCAGCTTCGATGGCTTCTGCAGTTGACTAGTCGGGGTTGCCTTTTTTTCAGATGGACTCATCAGATCAAGCAAGCTCTGGGAGAGAGAGAAGGTTTCTTGTTTCTCACCAGTTCTGAGGTTATGACACTTGAAGATTGCCAAGATTCTTCTCAGCAGCACAACAGTTGAGTCCTGGGTAACATTCCTCTTTGATACCCGCTGGTAGGGAGAAAACCGCTCTGATGATTTTTTTCTGGAGGTTTTGCATGCAAATGACTATTCTCAGCCAGGCTTTATACAGTTCAGAACATAAAATGGCTGCTATGTTAATTTTCAAGGAGCCATAGTTTCACCAGACATATAAGTTAATTATGTTGAGGTCCTTTGAAGTCCCTTCCTGTCTCCTGTTCCCTCAGAGGTAAAAAGGTTTTTCACACCTTTTAGAAGATTTGATGGACAACCCTGGAGGAGTCTTTGCATTTTTAATGACACTTCGTGACCACATGTAGAGATAGGAATCTGATGAGGTTTGAAGAAACACAAAGGGGCCATGTTTTCTGACCATACTTCTGTTTTGAAAAAGGCCTTTCAACTCATTGTGAAGGTTTGAAAACAGAAATGTACCTTTAAAACAGCTGTCCTTAAAATCTGTAACATCATAATTATACATTACTGGCAGCAAGTCAGTATGTGAGTCGTAAAGGAAACCGCTCACCAACTTCCGTGTGTATAACTTTGCTCAGAGCCTGGCTTTTGAAATTTCTGTTGAAATGTATTTATTATGCAAAGCCATATAAAGTGAAGATGAAGTAAGAGTTGGAAATTATTATGAGCCATTACTGTTCAATGTTTAACACAGTTAGATGAAATCTCTCTCTCCAATCTGTAAACAGAGGTACTAACTTGTTGACCTGAAACATTTTAACATCATCACTACAACAGTTGATAAAAGAGTTTGATAAAATATCTTGAGCATTTGTATAACAGTGCCAGTACTAGTTATCAAATGATCTATTCTTCAGTCTAAATAGTTGATATACATGCATATTCCTCCCTCAAGCCTCAGTATAAGATTCTAAACTGTTCTCAGACCATCTGAAAGCAATAGTGACACTGACTTTGGCAGCAAGGCTGTTCGGTACAAGATAACCAAGCAATCCAGCAAGTTTCCTGCCAGCCTGTGCTGTAATAGCTGATCTCAGCCAGCACAGCAGGAAGTATGGTAAAATTTGCCTCAATTAATCGCAGTAAAGGGAAGGAAAATAGCTGAGGGTTCCTAGTGCTGGTCACTTGGCAGCAACTCCTACTGAAGTACCAATGGGTAAACAATAGGTAAGCATCAGGTTCAGCTGTGATTCCTCCATGATCTAATAGACTGTCCACATTTATTGTCTAAGACCATGCATGATGAATGGTTACTTGACCAGAGATGATGGTACCCCGGGAAGCAGTAACTTAATTGACCACTGCCAGGAATATGCTTTCCCACTTCCCGCTTTCAGTTCTGATGGTGGAACTTCAACTGTCATGGCAAAACTTCACCACTTTGTAAAAGGGATTTGCCTGCATTCTGTTCTAAATTTCTTACATTGAAACACAAGAACAGAAGTCGGCCATTTAGCCCCTTGAACCTGCTCCACCATTCAATGAGATCATGTCTGATCTGCAACCTATCTCCATATAGATGCTTTTGCCCCTGACCTCTCAACAGCTTACAATCAAAAAAATCTATCAATTCAAGTTATAAAATTGACAATTACCCTAGTATCAATTGCCATTTGCAGAAGAAGGAAACTTCTCCCACCCGTTGCATGAAGAGGTGTTTCCTAATTTCATGCCTGGAGGATCTGACACTAATTCTTAGACTATGCTCCTAGTCCTAGATTCACCATCCAGCAGAAATAGTTTCACTCTAACTGCCCTACTTAATCCCCTTAATAGCTTGAAAACTGAAATTAAATCACAGGAAGTACAACTCTAGTTTTTGTAATCTCTCCTCGTAATTTAACCCTTGTAGTCAAGGTAGAGTAGTGAGTCATGGACAATTTATGCAAGTCAAGAAAAATGACTGAAAAGCTTCCACCTCCACTGCCTCAGACAAATATTAAGCACCTCCTTGTAAGACAGGATGCTGAACATGGAAGTGCACAAAAGTGCAAGGACCCCAGCATGTTTGCCTTCTTGAGTCAGTAGCAACTCCATTGGCTGGGTCATGTGAGCCAAATGGATGATGGCCACCTCCCCAAAGACATTCTCTATGGCAAGCTTGCTACTGGCACGAGATCAATAAGTCACCTACATCTGTGGTACAAGGATATCTGCAAGCTATTGGGTTGGAGTTGAAGCATGGGAAATCCTCGCTGCTGACTAGAGTGCATGGAAACAAGCAGTCAGAAAGGGTGTGGAAATGGCAGAGGGCAAAAGAAATGACCAAATGTCAGAAAAGAGAGCCCACAAGAAGGAAAAAAACACCAGTGGATCTTTGGTCAATGCTATTCATCTGTGCTAGCTGCGGAAGGAACTGGTAATCACCAATCGGCCTCTACAGCCACAATAGACGATGTTCAATCCAGAAGTGACGTACACTCCAGGCGCAGTCCTTCATCTCCCAAGATGGATGCCAAACTAATTAGTCAAGGCATTTTTCTGATAGATCTAGTTACACTCCCTTGAAGGCCAGAATGTCATTCTTAAGAGGTGATGCCCAGAACTGCTCATAGTATTCCAGGTGTGGTCTAACCAGGACCTTTTGTAGCTGAAGCTTGATTCTTGCCTTCTTGGTATAAAGGTCAGCATTCCATGAGCCTTATTGATTAGTTCTTTCGCCTGTTCATGACATTTTAATGACCTATGTATTTGGACTCCCAAGTCTCTCTGAACCTCCACTGTTTCTGGTTTTTCACCATTTAGAAATCACCCTGTTCTATCCTTTTCAGTTCCAAAGTGGATGATCTCTCATCTTCTACCTTGAATCCGTTTGTCATAGCTTTGTCCACTCACTGGTTTCAATCTTTCTTTGTAATTTTATGCTTCCATCTACACAGCTTACAATGCAATAATAATAAAAACAAAAAAACTGCGGATACTGGAAATCCAAAACAAAAACAGAATTACCTGGAAAAACTCAGCAGGTCTGGCAGCATCGGCGGAGAAGAAAAGAGTTGACATTTCGAGTCCTCATGACCCTTCGACAGAACTTGAGTTCGAGTCCAGGAAAGAGCTGAAATATAAGTTGGTTTAAGGTGTGTGTGTGGGGGGCGGAGAGATAGAGAGACAAAGAGGTGGAGGGGGGGGGTGTGGTTGTAGGGACAAACAAGCAGTGATAGAAGCAGATCATCAAAAGATGTCAACGACAATAGTACAATAGAATACATAGGTGTTAAAGTTAAAGTTGGTGATATTATCTAAACGAATGTGCTAATTAAGAATGGATGGTAGGGCACTCAAGGTATAGCTCTAGTGGGTTTTTTTTTAAAAATAATGGAAATAGGTGGGAAAAGGAAAATCTTTATAATTTATTGGAAAAAAAAGAAGGGGGAAACAGAAAGGGGGTGGGGATGGGGGAGGGAGCTCATGACCTAAAGTTGTTGAATTCAATATTCAGTCCGGAAGGCTGTAAAGTCCCTAGTCGGAAGATGAGGTGTTGTTCCTCCAGTTTGCATTGGGCTTCACTGGAACAATGCAGCAAGCCAAGGACAGACATGTGGGCAAGAGAGCAGGGTGGAGTGTTAAAATGGCAAGCGACAGGGAGGTTTGGGTCATTCTTGCGGACAGACCGCAGGTGTTCTGCAAAGCGGTCGCCCAGCTTACGTTTGGTCTCTCCAATGTAGAGGAGACCACATTGGGAGCAACGAATGCAGTAGACTAAGTTGGGGGAAATGCAAGTGAAATGCTGCTTCACTTGAAAGGAGTGTTTGGGTCCTTGGACGGTGAGGAGAGAGGAAGTGAAGGGGCAGGTGTTGCATCTTTTGCGTGGGCATGGGGTTGTGCCATAGGAGGGGGTTGAGGAGTAGGGGGTGATGGAGGAGTGGACCAGGGTGTCCCGGAGGGAGCGATCCCTATGGAATGCCGATAGGGGGGTGAAGGGAAGATGTGTTTGGTGGTGGCATCATGCTGGAGTTGGCGGAAATGGCGGAGGATGATCCTTTGAATGCGGAGGCTGGTGGGGTGATAAGTGAGGACAAGGGGGACCCTATCATGTTTCTGGGAGGGAGGAGAAGGAGTGAGGGCGGATGCGCGGGAGATGGGCCGGACACGGTTGAGGGCCCTGTCAACGACCGTGGGTGGAAAACCTCGGTTAAGGAAGAAGGAGGACATGTCAGAGGAACTGTTTTTGAATGTAGCATCATCGGAACAGATGCGACGGAGGCGAAGGAACTGAGAGAATGGGATGGAGTCCTTACAGGAAGTGGGGTGTGAGGAGCTGTAGTCGAGATAGCTGTGGGAGTCGGTGGGTTTGTAATGGATATTGGTGGACAGTCTATCACCAGAGATTGAGACAGAGAGGTCAAGGAAGGGAAGGGAAGTGTCAGAGATGGACCACGTGAAAATGATGGAGGGGTGGAGATTGGAAGCAAAATTAATAAATTTTTCCAAGTCCTGACGAGAGCATGAAGCGGCACCGAAATAATCATCGATGTACCGGAGAAAGAGTTGTGGAAGGGGGCCGGAGTAGGACTGCAACAAGGAATGTTCCACCACCCCATAAAGAGACAGGCATAGCTGGGGTCCATGCGGGTACCCATAGCCCCATTCTAACATGTCTCTCTCTGAACTTACTGCACTCCATTCTCTCAGGGCCAACCCTGACATTGTCATCAAACCCGCTGACAAGGGTGGTGCTGTTGTTGTCTGGCGCACTGACCTCTACCTCGCGGAGGCTGAGCGTCAACTCGCAGACACTTCCTCCTACCTCTCTCTGGACCATGACCCCACCACTGAACATCAAGCCACTGTTTCCAGGACTGTCACTGACCTCATCTCCTCTGGGGATCTCCCTCCCACAGCTTCCAACCTGATAGTCGCCCAACCTCGGACGGCCCGCTTCTATCTCCTACCCAAAATCCACAAACAGAACTGCCCCGGTAGACCGATCGTCTCAGCTTGCTCCTGCCCCACAGAACTCATTTCTCGTTATCTTGACTCCCTTCTCTCTCCCCTTGTCCAGTCCCTTCCCACCTACATCCGTGATTCCTCTGACACCTTACGTCACATCAACAATTTCCAGTTCCCTGGCCCCTACCGCTTCCTCTTCACCATGGACGTCCAATCCCTCTACACCTCCATCCCCCACCAGGATGGTCTGAGGGCCCTTAGCTTCTTCCTCGAACTGAGGCCCGAACAATCCCCATCCACCACTACTCTCCTCCGTCTGGCTGAACTTGTTCTCACGCTGAACAATTTCTCCTTCAACTCCTCTCACTTCCTCCAAATAAAAGGTGTGGCTATGGGTACCCGCATGGGCCCCAGCTATGCCTGTCTCTTTATGGGGTATGTGGAACATTCCTTGTTGCAGTCCTACTCCGGCCCCCTTCCACAACTCTTTCTCCGGTACATCGATGATTATTTCGGTGCCGCTTCATGCTCTCGTCAGGACTTGGAAAAATTTATTAATTTTGCTTCCAATCTCCACCCCTCCATCATTTTCACGTGGTCCATCTCTGACACTTCCCTTCCCTTCCTTGACCTCTCTGTCTCAATCTCTGGTGATAGACTGTCCACCAATATCCATTACAAACCCACCGACTCCCACAGCTATCTCGACTACAGCTCCTCACACCCCACTTCCTGTAAGGACTCCATCCCATTCTCTCAGTTCCTTCGCCTCCGTCGCATCTGTTCCGATGATGCTACATTCAAAAACAGTTCCTCTGACATGTCCTCCTTCTTCCTTAACCGAGGTTTTCCACCCACGGTCGTTGACAGGGCCCTCAACCGTGTCCGGCCCATCTCCCGCGCATCCGCCCTCACTCCTTCTCCTCCCTCCCAGAAACATGATAGGGTCCCCCTTGTCCTCACTTATCACCCCACCAGCCTCCGCATTCAAAGGATCATCCTCCGCCATTTCCGCCAACTCCAGCATGATGCCACCACCAAACACATCTTCCCTTCACCCCCCTATCGGCATTCCGTAGGGATCGCTCCCTCCGGGACACCCTGGTCCACTCCTCCATCACCCCCTACTCCTCAACCCCCTCCTATGGCACAACCCCATGCCCACGCAAAAGATGCAACACCTGCCCCTTCACTTCCTCTCTCCTCACCGTCCAAGGACCCAAACACTCCTTTCAAGTGAAGCAGCATTTCACTTGCATTTCCCCCAACTTAGTCTACTGCATTCGTTGCTCCCAATGTGGTCTCCTCTACATTGGAGAGACCAAACGTAAGCTGGGCGACCGCTTTGCAGAACACCTGCGGTCTGTCCGCAAGAATGACCCAAACCTCCCTGTCGCTTGCCATTTTAACACTCCACCCTGCTCTCTTGCCCACATGTCTGTCCTTGGCTTGCTGCATTGTTCCAGTGAAGCCCAATGCAAACTGGAGGAACAACACCTCATCTTCCGACTAGGGACTTTACAGCCTTCCGGACTGAATATTGAATTCAACAACTTTAGGTCGTGAGCTCCCTCCCCCATCCCCACCCCCTTTCTGTTTCCCCCTTCTTTTTTTTCCAATAAATTATAAAGATTTTCCTTTTCCCACCTATTTCCATTATTTTTAAAAAAAAACCCACTAGAGCTATACCTTGAGTGCCCTACCATCCATTCTTAATTAGCACATTCATTTAGATAATATCACCAACTTTAACTTTAACACCTATGTATTCTATTGTACTATTGTCGTTGACATCTTTTGATGATCTGCTTCTATCACTGCTTGTTTGTCCCTACAACCACACCCCCCCCTCCACCTCTTTGTCTCTCTATCTCTCCGCCCCCCACACACACACCTTAAACCAGCTTATATTTCAGCTCTTTCCTGGACTCGAACTCAAGTTCTGTCAAAGGGTCATGAGGACTCGAAATGTCAACTCTTTTCTTCTCCGCCGATGCTGCCAGACCTGCTGAGTTTTTCCAGGTAATTCTGTTTTTGTTTCAGCTTACATTGCAGTCTATCTTAGTATTTTTGGCAAATTTAGATATGTGGCTTTCTATCCCATCATGTAAGTTTTTAATAATTAATGTGAACAGTTGAGGTCCCAACATCGATCCTGGTGGGGCACCACTAGCCATATTCTGCCAATTAGAGTATCTGCCCATTATCCCTACTCCCTGTCTCCTGTCATTCAGCCAATTTCTTAACTAGACAATAAATTGTCTTCAATTCCATGAGCATTGACTTTAGTTCACTATCTCTTATGAACAACTTTATCTAATGCCTTCAATGTGTCCAACAGATCAATGTGATTTGTCTAATGTGTGGCTGCAGGCAGTTAACATGCTAACCACCTTTGCAGGCTCTAATTAGCTTCTCACTTTCTGCCTATACTGCTGGCAAGTAGCAGTGCAAAAAAAAAACAAATATATAAGTCCCTCCCTGTCAATATGCAGGGTTGGATTTTACAGCACCTCGCTGGGTGTATTTTTGGCAGGGGCGGCATATAAAACGCGAGTAGTGGCAAGCCCACCACCTTCCTGCCCATCCCCGACCCAGTTCCCATAATATGGTGGGTGATTGGGCACCAAAATCAGCAGCCCACTCTCCATTTTTAAATAAATAATTCATGGGCAAATAAGCTTGTTACCAAGCCAATTGACCCATATTTCACGCAGCCCATGCCATAAAATAAAAGCAAAATACTGCAGATGCTGGAAATTTGAAATACAAACAGAAAACGCTGGAAAGACTCAGCAGGTCTGACAGCATCTGTGGAGAGTGAAACAGAGCTAACATTTCAAGTCCATATGTCTCTTCTTCAGAGCGGAACATGCTCAGGTGACAGCCACATCAATAAGGGCAGTGAGGGGTTGGGAGTTGGGGGGTGGGGGCAGCGAGGAGTTAACGGACAATAGGTGCACAACAGTGATGTTAGTGGTGGGGGGATCTGTGCTTAGGCCAGCAGACAGAATGGGTGCTCATTTCCTGTTCCTGCTCAGTGTCAGGATTCTGAATTATATCAACACCTCCAGTAGCCAAAATACACCTTCTCTTTAAGAGGTGCCACCTAGCTTTAAGAGATGCAGGTTAATTTCAAGCAGTGCTGGCAAATAATGCTGTTTGCTGGTAAAAACTAAGTTCACTATCAAAGTGAACTGCCTTCCTGGCCTTTGCTAGTGATAGTGATCGTTCTACAAAAATGTTTAATGTGCTTTTGTAATTATTTTGGTGCTTTTTCTTTTCGCTTTTTACGACCTCCTCTTTGGATTCCCTTTCACTTTTTTATTCTTGTAGCTTCTAATCTTCCCACAACCACAGCAAAGTCTGACAAGCTTGATAAAAGTTTAATAAATCAATAATTTATCTTGAAATGTATACATTCTTTTATATTTGAACTATTGGCCAGATTTCTTGCATTTACCATTAGTTAGTTCCCTGCTCCAGGTCAAAGCTGTGCAGACAGCCATGAATAATTATTCAATTGAGCTGAGTGTAGGATGTCGGCCATTCAGTTCACTGCTTGACAGAGGATCATAGGCTGGGGGTGTATATCATGCATCAGGAGTGTGCAAGCAGAAATGTTATCCTCTTGTATCTTTCTCATTGTGTATATAATTTTATTTTCAAATGACCAGGGTGTCTGCTTGGTGTAGCGGTACTTTCCCCCTTCTAGAGCGATAGAAAAATGTGATGGGATCATAAGTAATACAGTGTGTTCCTTCTTGATTCAAGTAAGGTTTGTCTACACCAGAGTGTTGTTTTTGGCTGCCACAGAGTGCTTTAGTTGGAGTTTGGTGACTGAGGGAGTTGGGTGAGAAGGGAGGAGGTGCTCCTTACATTTTCCACCATTCCTCAGAAATAAGAGCAGCTGGATTGGTAAATAGGAATTTGTGAGTAAATTAGAAAAGTGTAATGTTTTTAAACAAGTAGTTATACTTGGATTTAACTGAGAAGCACCAGGAGTAAGGGAAATTTATGGCCAATATAATAAAGTAATATAAATGATCCAAAGTAGGATAAAGTTAATGTGAGGGAAGTAGAGTTAAGACATGGCAGGGCAATTCAGTCAAGTGGAATGCATGTCCTGTCATATGTGCGAGATCATGGACGCTACCGGTCTCCCAGACAACCACATGCGCAGGACATTCTACCAGCTGGAATATTGTGTACAGTTCTGGGTGCCACATTATAGGAAGGATATGAACACATTGGAGAGAGTGCAGAAGAGGTTTACAAGAATAGTTTCAGGGATGAGAAACTTCAGCTATAAGGATAGATTGGAGAGGTTGGGATTGTTCTCCTTGGAGAGAAGCAGGCTAAGAGAGGATTTGTTAGAGATGTTCAAAATCATGAGGGGGCTGGACAGAGTAGATAGGGAGAAGCTGTTCCCACTCATAAAAGGATCAAGAACAAGAGGGCACAGATTTAAAGTGATTTGCAAAAGAAGCAAATGTGAGGTGAGAAAAATCTTTTTCACACAACCAGTAGTTCGGGTCTAGAATGCACTGCCTGGAAGTGTGGTGGAGGCAGCTTTCTGCATCATGTTGTGTGGCACAACCAACGTGCTAAATGGGATAGATTTTGAACAGATCCAGCAACTCAAGAGTGGGCATCCATGAGGCACTGTGGGCGATCAGCAGCAGCAGAATTGTACTCGAGCACAATCTGTAACCTCATGGCCCAGCATATCCCCCACTCTACCATTATCATCAAGCCAGGGGTTCAATGAAGAGTGCAGGAGGGCATGCCAGGAGCAGCACCAGGCATACCTAAAAATGAAGTGCCAACCTGGTGAAGCTACAACACAGGACTACTTGCTTGCCAAGCAGCATAAGCAGCAAGTGATAGACAGGGCTAAGTGATCCCACAACCAAGAGGTCAGATCTATGCTCTGCAGTCCTGCCACATCCAGTCACGAATGGTGGTAGACAATTAAACAACTCACTGGAGGAGGAGGCTCCACAAATATCTGATCCTCAAAGATGGAGGAGCCCAGCACATCAATGTGAAAGATAAGGCTGAAGAATTTGCTACAATCTTCAGCCAGAAGTGCCAAGTGGATGATCCATCTCGGCCTCTTCCAGTGGTCCACAGCATCACAGATGCCAGTCTTCAGCCAATTCGATTCACTCTGCATGATATCAAGAAGCGGCTGAAGGCACTAGATTAGTACAAAGGCTATGGGTCCTGACAATCTTCCGGCAATAGTGCTGAAAACTTGTGCTCCAGAACTTGCTGGGCCCCTGGCCAAGCTGTCCCAGTACAGCTACAACACTGGCATCTACCCGGCTCTGTGGAAAATTGCTCAGGTATGTCCTGTACACAAAAAGCAGGACAAATCCAACCGGCCAATTACTGCCCCATCAGTCTACTCTCGATCATCAGTAAAGTAATGGAAGGGGTCATCATCAGTGCCATCAAGCGGCACTTGCTTAGCAATAACCTGCTCACTGACACCCAGTTTGGGTGCCACCAGGACCACTTAGCTCCTGACCTCATTAGTTCAAACATGGATGAAAGAGCTGAACTCCAGAGGTGAGGTGAGAGTGCCTGCCCTTGACATCAAGGCCGCATTTGACTGAGTGTGGCATCAAGGGGCCCTAGCAAAACTGGAGTCAATGGGAATCAGGGGGAAAACTCTCTGCTGGTTGTAGTCATACTTAGCATAAAGGAAGATGATTGTGGTAGTTGGAGGTCAATCATCTCAGCTCCAGGACATCACTGCAGGAATTCCTCAAGGTAGTGTCCTTAGCCGAATCATCCCCAGCTGCTTCATCAATGACCTTCCTTCCATCATAAGGTCAGATATAGCGATGTTTGCTGATGATTGCACAAAGTTCAGTACCATTCGCAACTTCTCAGATGCTGAAGCCGTCTATGTCCAAATGCAAGACCTGGACAATATCCAAGCTTGGGCTGACAAGTGACAAGTAACATTCGCACCACACAAGTGCCAGGCAATGAACATCTCCAACAAGAGAGAATCTAACCATCGCCCCTTGACGTTTAATGGCATCACCATTACTGAATCCCCCACTGTCACCATCCTGGGGGTTACCATTGACTAGAAACTGAGCTGGGCTAGCCATATAAATACTGTGGCTAAAAGGGCAGGTCACAAGCTAGGAATCCTCCAATGGGTACCTCACTTCCTGACTCCCCAAAGCTTGTCCGCCATCTACAAGGCACAAGTCAGGAGTGTGATGGAATACTCCCCACTTGCCCGGATGAGTGCAGCTCCCGCAACACTTAAGAAGCTTGACACTGTCCAGGGCAAAGCAGCCACTTGATTGGCACCACATCACAAACATTGACTCTCTCCACCACAGACGCACAGTGGCAGCAGTGTGTACCATCGACAAGATATACAGCAGGAACTCACCAAGGCTCCTTAGACAGTACCTTCCAAACCCACAACCACTACCATCTAGAAGGACAAGGGCAACAGATAGATGGGAACACCATCACCTGGAAGTTCCCCTTCAAGCACTCACCACCTTGACTTGGAAATGTATCGCTATTCCCTCACTGTCACTGGGTCAAAATCCTGGAACAACCTTCCTAACAGCACTGTGGGTGTACTTGCACCACATGGATTGCAGCGGTTCAAGGAAGCAGCTCACCACCATCTTCTCAAGGGCAAATAGGGATGGGCAATAAATGCTAGCCCAGCCAGTGAAGACCACATCCTATGAATGAATGAACAAAAAGGTCCAATCGGGCATTCAAGAGGGCATTGGATAATTACTTGAATAGAAACAATGTGCAGGCGTACAGGAAAAAGGCAGGGCAATGGCACAAGGTCATAATGCTCATTTGGGGAGCTGGTGCAGACACGATGGACTGAATGGCCTCCCTCCGTACTATTAGGGTTTTATGATTCTGTGATACCGGGGCTATGTCTGCTTTTGGAACTGTAGCCTATATAGGTGACAACTGACCAAGTTTTTGCACAGGTGTTTGCATTTTTGGCTTCCATTTATGCTGCTTACCTTGAAGCTTAAGAGGCCACTGATCTTCTGATAGTATAAAATGCCCCTGAATTTCCCCCTTCATGCATTATATGCTCTATCACTGGAACATTGTTATCAATACTGTGCATACACAATGTATTATGAAATACTATTATTGTTTCTCAGGGCTATACTTGTGCAAGAAATATTGGCAGGTCCTGTGTCCAAATTTGTTATAGTTTAGCAGGATATGTGACAGTCCCATCGACCTTGTGACCTAAGAACACATTTTCAGTTTGTCTAAGTCTTCTAATCATCAAAAGGCTGTATTCAAGGTGGCCTAATAAGGGCTATCATCTCGTTTCACTGTTCTCATCTGAGGGATTAAGTTACAGGCTGTGGTGGAGAGGGGCTCTCTCTATCGCCCTCTGTTGCCTGAATTTTATTGCTGCTTGCTGCAGTGATCCTCATGTTGCATGAACAATATTCATTTTCAAACTTGAATTCAAATTTAGATCACCACCATTTTAAATTTCTGAATCAGAAGGTCAAAAGAAAATTAGATTATCTTGGCACCCATTATGTCCACAACAGCAAATGATGTCATTATAAATTTTGGATCCCCAATGGCAATATTTCGAGCACTGTCTTTTTTGGTAACACACCAAGGGCTGGATTTTACACTTCCCTGCCAGAGGGTTTTAAGGTGGGAGGCACAAAGAATTCAGCGAGTGGCTTTGCCATCTCCTACCTGCCTGTCCCAGACCTGTCTGGAATTTTACAGGGGGAAGAGGAGGTGTCAGGTGGCCTGCCTGCCTCTGGGCCTCTTGAGGCCCTTGAGTAGCAAATCAAGTCGCCACTTAAAGGACTCATCCCACCATCGCCAGTATTTTAGCCATGGCAGAGGGAGGCCCACACCATGCGAAAATCCCGGCAACTTTAGCTGCAGGGGCTTGTGTCGAACAAGGAGGCACACCACCACACCCCCCACCAAAGGTTATTCCCTCCCATTTAATCTTATCCCCTGCCCTCCTAAAACAAGATCCCACCCACTCTGTTAGAAATTGGGATCTCTAATAAACTAGTACTTTCTGCGTAGTATAGAACTTTCATGAGATTAGCTAAACAGCATTGATTCTTTCTCTGGAAAGGCAATTTCTCAATGCTCCAATGTCTAAACTGCCCCTGGAAACATTAGGGGCACTTAGTCAGGCTGCTATGTTGACGTTCCTAAATTGGGAGGATGACATCTTGTGTACCCCTTAGCTATGCAATTGCTTAGAAAAGGGCCAGGAAATGACCATCAGCATGACGTAAACTAAAAGCCTGACCTCAAGCAGGGTGACGAACAAGGGAGGAGGTAACCACTCTGACATTTTGGGTACCTGTCCTGTATCCATTGGTCAGAATGGTTTGAATAGATGATTGACAGTGGGTAAGCTACCGGCCCCCAGAAAAAGGGTATATTAACAAGTGGTCAGAGACAGGGGCTGGGGGCTGGTGAGGTGGCAGTGCTCCTCAGACAGCCACCTTCTTCAGGTGGAAGAAGAGGAAGAGGGGGATAAAGGCTGAGGGAAGGGTTCCCTAACACTTCAACTAGAGAGCAGAATGCTGCCATCACAAGCTACTGAGATCAACACACTCTATGCCAGCCATCAGTAAACCGCTTTCAACTGTCACGGTTGTATACTTTTTTTGTCTGATTAATTAATGCATCATACCTAAACTGTTGCTTCTTAATAAACCATATTAAAATTACTTACAAATAGTAGACTGCCTGTTCTTAGGTATCTGTGACCCCGGATCCAAAAATCGTACAACTGCACCCTCACCTACTTTGCTGAGACACCAAACCCTGGACTTAGCTGGATTCCTGGGCATGGCAGGACTCTCTGTAGTCCCAGCAGTGGCCACCACTCCCAGCTGGTGCTGCTGCAACTACATAGCTGTTGGCCATCCTACTTCCAGACCTATTAATTGAATTTAAATTCCATCTGCTACCATGGCGGGATTTAAACCTATGTCCCCAGACCATTAGCGTTGGCCTCTGAATTTCTAGTCTAGTGACATTACAAGAATCCCATTGTCTCCTCTATTATAAATGTGGGACATTGCAAGGTGATGATGTTTTAAAATATCTCCTTTAGTTTAAAATGGAACAAAATGTTCTGGAAAGTGGGGATGGTGTTCATACTAAAACTCTGTCCAGAGACAGGCACATATGACCTGGTTGGTATGGGGAAAGAAACACAAACCAAAACCTATTGAAAAGCAAGTGATAGTTTTCACACCTTGACACAGAAAAATGGACAGCTGCTTTTTGGAGTTGGATGCAGAGACATGGAGAGAGAAAAAAAAGCAGCTACTATTGTGAAGCACAAGAAAATAGTATTTTTGTGTTAGCTCATTCTCTGTTCAAAGAGAAAAGGACAGAACAGATGGGACTTTTTGAAACTTAAAGAATAAGGAGTCACTGAGGTTGGCCTTGCTGGTGAAAGTCGGTTCGTGGAACTCGGTTCTGAAATGCCCAGGTTGAGTGGGATGATTTTCGCAGGACACTAGAAGATTCAATTTGGCGTGGCAGAGAGAAATGAGCTTCCTGGAAAGCTGGGAGGAATTTGGGACTTAATCATTAATGCTACATATCTGCCAGAAGTGTGATGTAAAGTAAAAATGCTTCCTTAGACAAATTTTGGTTGTGTTAGTTAGTTAATGCATAAATACCTTTTCTTTAGTTTGGTGTATTAGCTGCCTCTTAAATAATGTTTAGTCTCTATTGATTTTAATTTGTTTGTTGCAGTAAAAGCCTTAAAACATGAAATTTTGGCCTATGGGTCTTTTGGTCGGTCACTGGAAAATGTATCTCTTTTTCAAAACATTGTCTCTACACGGATCTTAACACCACTTCAAGGTCAAAAATTATTTCCCTGAGGTTTGGTGCCCAGAACTGACTGCAGTACTCCAAATGGGGTTTAACCAAACATAACCGAAGCATAAATTGCTCCTCTATGGATTTCTGCCGCCTTGAGGTAAAGCCTTTTGGATTACTTTTTGTAGCTGTGATTTGTATAAATCCTTTGTGGTTCCACTTTTTTCTGGTCTCTCATCATTAAGAAAATACTCTGATTTATCTTCCTTTGCTCCAAAGTAAATGGCCTCACATTCACTCATATTGAACACCATCTGCCATATCTCTGCCCAGTCACTTTGGCTATATATGTCCTTCAGTAGATATATTTTACTTTCCAATAAATTGCCCATCCGTGTCACAAGGTTACTTGTGATTCCAAGCCCTCTCATTTTTGCTGATAATCTCTGTGCAACACTTTATCAGCTACCTTCATCTGTAGGTACTCCCTTATCCAACACGCTAATAACTTCCTCAGAAAAATCCAACTAGGACCTAACCCAACCTTCATAAATCCATGCTGATCCTCTTAGATCAGCTAACACTTGTTCATCATTCTAACACCGATCTTGACAGGGACCGCTTGCATAGGTGGGAGATGGTGATCCAACTCCTGACCCTGGGTGGTCTTTGTATGGTGGGTGGGGTGGTATGTTAGAGGAGTGGTTCACCTGGAACCTGGGAGATGCACTCTTGCTCCTCCTGAGCCACAAACAGTGCTGTAAGGGCATATATCTTCTCCCCATTGGTGTCCTTTTACTCAATGAGTTGCTGCAATTCCTGAGGCCTGGGAAACTCAGCCAGCCAGGTTAACCCTGCAAGGTGAGTTAAATCTGAGTTGCCAGCCTCCATTAAATATTTAAATTGCTGACCTGCTTCCTGACACTGAGTTGGTTTCCCACTGCTCCCATTCCACTTTCATTAAACTTGAAAGTTAGAGGGCTGGTTGTTAATTGGGGTTGGGTTGAGATTGTTTTCAAGTTTTAGCATTACACCTGACCCCAACCCACCCCTGTTTAGGGCTAAAATTCACCACTTTGTCTCTGATTCCTGTAATTTCCTCACAATTAATGCTTATCTGATAAATTTGCACTCTCTTTGTTTCTCTCTTCCTCCCTTCTGAAATTTTTTCAATCCAAATGCACATTTCATAAATCTAAAGATCTTTAGAAAATTATGATTAATTCACCTGTAATTTACTCTCATTAATTTTAGGGGTAGAAATCATCCGGTTCTGGGGATTTGCTTATCTCAAGTCCAATTATTTTCTCCCTTACTATTTTTAACCTATATTACATTTAATATGTTCATTATTTTGTCTTATTTTTAGGTTCTCTTGTAGCACTAACGTTTTGCGCTCCTCCACAATGTAGACAGCTACAAAGTATTTGTTTAACCAGTCTGTGATTTCTGTACTGTGCACTATAGTCTTGACTGCATCCATCTCTCATGGGCCTACATTTCCATTGGCCACTTTCTTTCTCATGGAGATATTTATATTAAAAAATGGCAGTTAGCTTTGTCATCCCTTGCAGGTTTTCTTTCATATTCTATTTCTGAAATTTAAGGAGGATGTAACCATCCACATATTACACAACACCAGCATTGAATATGTAGGCAGCACAGACCAGATGAAGACCTTACTGTGGAGATGTGTATGTGAAAAGTGAGCTTCACAAAAAGGCAATAGGGCAAGTCTGCCACTTCATGTATGAAGATCTGCAAAGATGTTCATCTGCCTGCAATGCTCTCTGTGACATCAAAGACAAGCATTGCACTCAACATATGACATAGGTTCAATTTAAGCAACCATGGGCAATCATTGTAATATCAGCCCACCCGTAATAATTGGGCATGTACTTGTCAGGTCATTGTTGCATGTCAAGGGAGAGCTGGTAAATTCACTATGTTTGACATCAGTGAGGTCTGGCCATCCAGTTTTGTAGAGTTCTCCAAGGTCCATGCTCAATCAATGGCATCCACAGTTCTTTGCAGGCTCCAACAAAAGTCCTTCTCAATTACCTCAACAGGAAGGGGTTGCACTCCTTCAATATACAGATTGTGTGTGACAGCAGGCAGAGGATTATACATGCAAATACCTGGTATGCTGAAAATTGTCATGATGCGTTCAACCCTTGAAGCTACTTCAAAGAAAATAATCAGATCAGCAGATGACTTGTAGTTGCAAAGCCTACACCCATGAATCACCTCACTGACAGTGCCCAAACAGTAGTTAAGGAATACAAAAACACTCTTTTACTAGGTTGATCATCGAGAAGGCCATCAGGATCTTTTGGACACACTTTCACTGACTCAACAGATCAGAAGGGCTGCAGATAGTGTGTCAAGGATAGCAATAACTTGCTGTGCCCATCACATTCCAAAAAGGGGTTAACTTTGACATTTGGTGATGAGGCCCTGGCTCCTTTGGCTCAGAACTAAATAGCGAAGACCATTACAATGACCTTCACACAGTGGCCTCCTCAGTTACTTGCTAGCCACATCAGAGCATACCTCATTACTGAAGTCTTTTTTCACAGTCTAACTTTAATGCAAGGGGGAGGGGGAGAAGGGGAACACTGATGTGGTAATTGTAGAGAACCAATTCATTAGGGAGTCAGATAGCATCCTTTGTAGCAGGATTGAGAGCTCCACGTGGTTTATTGTCTACCTGGTGTCAGGGTGAGGCACATCTTGAAGCAGCATGAACAAATATTGGAGAGGGAGGGACAGGATCCAACAACATAAAAAAGTTCAAGCAAGAGGTTCTGTTTAGAAAGTACCAGGAACTCGGAGCTAAATTAAAGAACAGGACTTTATGGCTTCTGGATTATTACTCAAGCCTCATGCAAATTGGCATAGGGAGATTGTGGCAGAATGAGTGGCGTGAGAGAGGGGATTCATTTCATGCATACAGGCACCAGCACGGGGACAGGGGGAAACTGTACAATGGGACAGGCTCCACCTGAACTCGGCTGGGACCAGGGTTCTAGCGGGACAGGATAAATAGCACAGTCACAAGTACTTTTTAAATTAGTAAAGGGGGAGGTGGGGTGGACTGGGCCTCAGTCACGGGGAACAGAGGGCTCAGTTGGAAGGGTAGTTTGGTTGGAAACAAATGAAAGGGAAGAAAGTAGAATAACAGCCAGAAATTGTGCTTTAGGCGCTACAAACAGAGAGGAAATGAAAAGATCTAAAGTAATCAAACCAAGAGAGTGAAATAAGAAATAGGTGCATAAAACATAAAGGCAGAAAGACAGGTTTGGATAGGTGGGTTAAATAAGCTTTTTATACACAAATGCACACAGTATAAAGAATAAATTCTAGAAGGACAAGGGCAGCAAAAACATGGGAACACCACCACCTGCAAGTTCCTCTCCAAGCGACACACCATCCTGACTTGGAACTATATCGCCGTTCCTTCACCGTCACTGGATCAAAATCCTGGAGCTCCCTTCCTAACAGCACTGTGGGTGTACCTACACCACATGGATTGCAGTGGTTCAAGAAGGCAGCTCATCGCCACCTTCCCAAGGGCAATTAGGGATGGGCAATAAAAATGCTGATCTAGCCAGTGATGCACATGTCCCATGAAAGAATAAAAAAATGAATGAATTGCAAACACAAGTTAAACTTGGTGAATATGACATGGTAGTTATTCTGGAGTCATGACTGCAAGAAGGGCAGGACTGGGAATTAAATATACCAGGTTATCAAGTCCACAGCAAAGATAAGAAAAATGGTAAAGGAGGAGAGTAGTTTTAGTGATTAAGGAGACGTCTATGGTTCACTGTATCATATGCTGCTGACAGATCTACAGAAACAGCACCTGTTACCATCCCTTGCTCAAAATCATCTTCGATATGTTGTGTGAGGTTGAGCAGTTGGCTTGTTGTTGATTTGCTGGGGTGGAAACCTGCTTGCTCTGGAATGATTTTCCCATCTACAGTTGGTGCTATGCTATTGAGTATCAGGCGTTCAAACAGCTTATTGGTATGGCAAAGCAGTGAAATTGGCCGAAAACTCTTAGGATCAAAAGATATTCACTTAACAGAGCTGTTAGAAAGCATGCTTCAGAATCACCGGTTCTATGTTGAACTAGGTGGGAAGCGCAGCAGGTGGCGTATTCAGAAGAATGGTCTTCCTCAGGGAAGCGTGCTTGCACCGCTGCTGTACAACATCTACACGAATGACCAACCTACAGATGGTGTCACACGCCATTTTATATATGCTGATGACTTATGTGTCACTGCCCAAAGCACTGATTTTAACACCGTGGAGAAAACGCTTTCTGAGGCCTTGGAGGGACTAACATCCTACTAGAAGAAAACCACCTTCGCGCAAACAAATCAAAGAGGCAAGTTTGTGCATTCCACCTCAGAAACCGTGAAGCCAAATGCCAGCTTAAAGTAACCTGGTGTGGAGAAACACTAATGCATTGCGAGCACCATATCTACTTAGGAGTCACCCTTGACAGATGCCTCACCTTCAAGAACCACATCAAAAAGACAAAGGCAAAAGTGAGCGTACGAAACAACATCCTGAATAAGCTCACTAACACAAAACGGGGAGCAAGCTCGAAAACATTGCGAACCAGTGCACTTGCTCTTTGCTATTCCACTGTTGAATACGCCTGCCCTGCATGGGAAAGATCTACTCATGCTAAGAAGATGGATGCTGTTCTGAATGCAAGCTGCCAACTTATCACAGGTTGTTTAAAACCAACAAACACCAGCAGCCTATATATCCTGGTGGGTATCGCTCCCCCTGATATAAGAAGAATGGTAGCCAGCAAGAAAGAGCAACTCCGTCAAACATCAGATGAGAGGCACCCTCTACATGGTCATACACCTATACCCAGCCGCCTAAAGTCAAGGAAGAGCTTCATGAGCAGTGTTGTTCCATTACAATCGACCCCATCTGAAGCCCGCATCGCCTTGTGGAAAGACCGGCTCGCCAGTCTCAAACAACCCCCAGCGATGGAAATTCTACCGGATGAAAGCCTTCCCCCAGGAACTAATTGCAACTGGGCAAACTGGAAGTGCCTTAACAGACTTAGGACTGGTGTAGGTTGTTCAAAGGTGTCACTAAGCAAATGGGGATATACAACCAGCTCGACAACTTGTGAACGTGGAACTGAGCCACAGATTATGCAATATCTCCTGTAATGCCTATTGCTAGAGGAACCCTGCACTGTTGCAGATCTTGCCGAATTCAACAACAAGGCTAAAAAATGTGCCCAATTCTAGCTGGGCCATGTATGGACTGTCCATGGACACGATAAGAAGAAGAAGTGATTAAGGATGAAATTGTTTTAATGATAAAGAGATTATAGCAAGAGGTAAGCAGGCAGTGGAGACTTCATGGGTAGAATTAAGAATTAGAGAAGGATTTAAGATTGTATGTTGCTGAACAGAGGGACATGTTTCTGAAGGTTTTTATCTTGCATTCATCAGGACAAATACAAGAATGCCAAATTTCACAACAATTTATACTACAAAAGAAAAAGGTGCTCATTGATTGAGAAGTGAACTATGACTGAGGCACTGCCATGGAGAATCATAGGCTCCTCAAGCTCCTGGGTAATTCAAGAAAGGGGCAGGGATTCCTTGCAAGTAAAATTAGAAGAAAAAAAGTATACAAAAATACAAAAAATAGCACAAATTCTGGTGGATGGGAAAGATACAAAAAACAGCAAAGAATGACAAAACAGATGGTAAAAAGGGTATGAGAAGAAATTTTCAAGACATATGAAAATCAACACAATTTAACTTAAGTGACATTAGGGAAAAGAGGGCGGTCAGGTGAAAACTAATGACAGTGACATTGAAAATGGAAATAAGGAAATGTCAGATATGCTAAATAGTTACTTTGGACTGAATTATGGCTGAGGAGGCAGGATTCAGAAGGCAGGTTTGCTTCTAGGTTGTGAAATCGTGACAAGTGGGAAACAGGCAAAAGTTTTGATTTTGGCTGAGGCAAGGGATTAATTGATGAGAGGTCAGGAGTGGTGACCAATTTGTGCCTGCAGGGGAAGGGTGCTGACTGGGATGGAGGTAGAGCAGCAGGGGTTAGGTTATGTCATGGTTCACAATGTGGCAGAGAGTGAATGCTTCAGTATCCACAGTGTGACCAAGAGCGTGCACTTCAAATATCCACAACAGAACCAAGAGTGTACACTTAGGGTTCATAGTGTAACCGAGAGTATACACGTCAGTATTCACAGTGTAACCAAAAGTGCACACCTCAGCGTTCACATTGTAACTGAATGCACATCTCAGGGCACACAGTATAACTGAACATATATACCTCACGAGCGAGGTCTCGGGAGAGGGGCAGCAAGCAGGGCAGTGAGTGGAAATCAGCAAGTGTGCAGAGAGTTGGCAGCAAGTGGATCTGGAGAGGTGCGGCAGGAAAGGGGTCAGGAAAGGGATGGGGATTAAGAAGCAGCAAGAACAGTGTTCTTTTCTGGCTAAGTTTGATCTGTGCTATCTTTGATGCAGGTAGATGCCTGGGGCATCACTGAATTTGACATTACAGACACTGCAACCACACGTGCAGGAACTGCGCCCTCTGAAGTTGCAGCGTCAGCATTAGAAATAGTGCTGTGCAATAAAAAAGACTGGCTGACCATGGAAGAGAACATTCACCAATTTTCAGATGCTGCACTAGGGATCTTGGTTGGGGTGGGGTTTGGGAAGGATGTCCTGTATCAGTAGATGGACAGCAGGTTTTCCATGTTCACAATGAGTAGGCAGTGGGATCAAATAGCCATCACGATTAATAGCAGGAGACAAGAACCCTGAGGACCTGGATGTAGTGCCGCAAGAAGTTTAATTAACACACATGATTGATCAAGACCACTGAATGCATCTTCAAATGCCATGTCCTACCAACTCGATCACTAGCAATGGCCATTGTTCAATTCAACACATCCCTATCCCTATCACTCACCTACTAAGAATTCCTGACTATCAGACTCATATCTAACATTCATATGTTTCAACTCACTCTCACATACTTACATCCTCACATCCATAGCTCACAGCTTGCACACATTGCCAGTGATCCAACCATGACTGTTACATCACCAAACACATTATACCACACCCACTGAGACACTGCCCTGTGTCTTGCAGAACAAGGTGACACACAAGCAGAGGCAGCAGGTACTAACTGGAGGGTGAGAGGCATACCTTCATGTTCTAACCTCCCTTGAAGAGACAGTGCTGGCCATTGTCAGAAGGCCCAAGCTGAGGCTGTGGTCAGAGGTGAGCCTGTATCTATTGAAGATGATGGTACCTGCATGCCTCTTTCTCACATTCCCCCTCATCTCACAATCCCTTCTGACTGAGAGGGTACAAGCATGCACTTCTTACATTCCCACAGGGAGATTACTTTCACAACAACATTACCCTTGAGCTGTTGTCCTTTCAGATATCCAATAAGTTTAACTTGGCCATGCAGTGGAGGAACATTAAGAAGAGAATGATGATGAAGACAAACCACACTCACAGCCACCAGCTCAGAAACCGACACTGCGGATACTTGAGAGGATAGCAAATATACAGCATCAGCACTTGGTGAGACACTGGGCACCAGTGCGCTGCAGCCAGGGAAGGGGACAAGGCTCATGCAGCTGTCAGCTTGGCAGAGAGCAAGGTCTCACATGATTTCCACTGTTGAGGACTCAGATGAGGACTCTGATGGGCCAGGCTACAGAAGAAGGCTCATAGGTGTACAGAGGAAAATGCTTGTTCCATTGGGAAGCTGGTCAAAAATCCTGTGTTCCATGTTCAGAAACACGAAGGAGTCTGGCACAAATTTGGCACAGAGCTTTGTGCACAGTTTGGAGCCCATTCTTGCCAACAGGAAATTAGTGACCAATTCCGTCAACACATTTGAGAAGCCAACTAAGGTACGATGTCTAATGGCCAATGTCTCAATTTCCATTACAGCACATGCATCAACCATCAAAACTCTGAGTGCTGCAGGAGAAGTTCAGTCATGTGAAGTCAGCTTGCTGCTATGCCAGCTCAGGCTGCTGCTGTCAGGCTGGTTGCAGATATTAGTGTTCAAATGGGTTTGCAGGATGTCACAGCCATTGAGCAATCTGTCCTCTAACACTACTAGGGTTGCTGAAGCTGCCTGGTGAGCAGCAATGGCTGCATAGGGCCTGCTGTCCTCTCTCAGGATGGCTGCATGTGTGTTTCCACCCCTGTCACTCCATTAGTGCCCTTGACAGAATCCAGACAGTCAGATTACTACCATCTCTAACAAAGTGGTACAGTCCAAAGACAGGTTTTCTAGATTCAGGGCTGCTTGAGATTGATTTCAAGACCATTTGCAGTCTCTTCCACTGAAAGTCAGCAGCCTTAAACTGGCCACACTGCAGCCACTGGGGTGGGACTTCGTAAAAGCAGCAAAACAAGCAAATGCACCTGAAAGACTGTGGCTATCGGGATGCACAAGGGTGGTTAGTTTAATTTTGTATGCGTAATGGCATAACTTAAATTGTAAATCTGGTTTGGAATCTTTGGAATGTTTGCTTTTTATATTTGTATTGCGGCCAAGAGAATGAAGTGATGTTCATTGACTGAGGGAACATACGAATCAGGAGCAGGAGTAGGCCACTCGGCCCTTCGAGCCTGCTGCTCCATTCAGAAAGATCATGGCTAATCTAATTTTAATTTCAGCTCCACATTCCTGCCCACCCCCGATAAATAAGGAGTGTGGAATTGTTGGTGAATGGGGGAATTGTGATTGAGGTTACTGGTTTCACACTTGAATTAGTTATTCAGATACAGCCCAGGCAGAAATAGGCTGTCTCAGTCACAGTCCCCCTTCCTCTTGCAATTCCTCTTCTTCTTTGAGCCCCTGCTCCTCAGTTTCTTACCTGAAGGTTAGTGGCAAGGCTGTTGTCTCATGATGGCAAGATTGTGCACAATGCTGCAGACCGCCATAAATCTTGAGACCTGCTCAGCCAAGTGCCACAAGACTCTTCCAGAGTCATCCAAGCAGCAAAATCTTTGCTTCAACACATATCTTGTGGCAGCATGGCTTTCAATGTGTGCATGCTGTGCAAGTGTGCGTCAGTTGCATACCACTGTTATGAGCTATGTCATCAGCAAATGGTCTTTATCGCCCAGTAGTCAACCGTTGGGTTGCTGTGGTAACTGAAGTACAGTTGGCACAGTGGACTACCATAAATTGAAAGCATCGTGTCTGCTGCTAGGATACCAGGCATTTACCTGCATGATTCGCTGCCTATAGTCACACACCAGAAGGATATAAGAAGTAGGAGCAGGATTAGACCATTAGGCACTTGAGCCTGCTCCGACATTTAATAAGATCATGGTTGAAATGATTATGCCCTTAACTCCACTTTCCTGTCTGCGCCCAGCACACCCCCCAGCCCCCCCCCCCCCCCCCCCCCCCCATTACTATTAACTGCCTTGTAGATCAAAATTCTGTCTAACTCAGTCTCGAATATATTCAGTGAACCAGCCTCCACTGCTCTACGGGGAAGAAAATTCCAAACAACAAACTTCCGAGAGAAGAATTCCTCCTCATCTCCATTTTAAATGGGAGACCCTGAGTCTGAAACTGTTCCCCTAGTTAGGGGAAACATACTCTCAGCATCTACCCTGTCAAGCCCCCTCAGAATTCTATATGTTTCAATGCGATCACCTCTCATTCTTCTAAACTCTTCTAAATTTTTCTAAACATGTGTACAGGCCCAACCTTTCTTCATAAGATAACTCCTTTATGACAGGAATCAACCTAATGAAACTTCTCTGAACTGCCTCCAATACAACTATATCCCTCCTTAAGTAAGAAGACCAAAACTGTATGCAGTACTGTAGGTGTGGTCTCATCAATGTCACTGTTGCTTCACTGTTGCTGGGTCAAAATCCTGAAACTCCCTTCCTAACACCATATGGACTGCAGCGGTTCAAGACAGCTCACCACAAACTTCTCAAGGGCAATACTGGATGGGCAATTAATGCAGGCCTAGCCAGCGATGCCCACATCCCACAAATGATTTTTTTAAACAATCAATGCCCTGTACAGTTGTAGCAAGACTTCCCTACTTTTATTCTCCATCTCCTTTGCAATAAAGGCCAAAATTTCATTTGTCTTCCTAATTACTTGATGTACCTGCTTGATAACACCTTATGATTCATATAGGCAAGTATAGAAGAAAAACCAAGTCAGTCTGAAAGGCAGAGCATATATAGTCAAGTTAAGGGACAAGGGAGCATGGCAAGACTGGATGGCATTTATTTTAACACATCAAGTCTTGAGAGAAAGGCAGATGAGTTGAGGGTATTGATTAACACATGGGGATATGATATTGTTGCTATCACGGAGACATGCTTGAGGGAGGGGCAGGACTGGCAGCTCAGTATTCTGGGATATAGAATCATCTGGTGAGACCAGGGGGTGGGGCATGGGAGGTAAGGGGAGATGGTGTCACAATATTGATGAAGGAGTCAATTACTGCAATAAGGAGGGAAAATATCTTAGAGGCTTCCTCTGAAGCCATATTGGTAGAACTTAAAAGCAAAAATGGGGCAATCACATTGCTGGGAGTGTATTATTGACCCCCAAACAGTCAGGGAAAGATAGAAGGGCAGATATGTAGGCAAATCTATTAAAAATAATAGGATAATAATACTAGGGGATTTCAACTTTCCCAATATTAACCGGGATAGACAAAGTGTGATAGGCTTAGAGGGGGCGGAATTCTTAAATGTATCCAAGAGAGCTTTTTAAGCCAGCATGTAGAAAGTCCAACAAGAGAGGGGGTGGTGTTGGACCTAGTTTTAGGGAACCAAGCCAGGCAAATGCTAAGTGTCAGTGGGGAAGCATTTCGGTGATAGTGACCATAACTCAGTAAGATTTAAAGTAGTTATGGAAAAAGGACAAAGACAGACCAGAAATAAAGGTCCTGAATCGGGGGAAGGCCGATTTTAATATGACAAGACAGAATCTGGCCATAGTGGACTGGGAGCAGCTACTTGTAGGAAAATCTACATCAGAGCAGTGGAAGTCATTCACAAAGGAAATAGTGAGAGTGCAGGGCCAACGTGTGAAGGGTGGGTCCAACAAGTCCAGAGAGCCCTGGATGTCAAGGAATGTACAGGATTGGATAAGGAAAAAAGGGAAGGTTATGGTAGATACTGAGGGCTCAAAGCAGTGAGAGGAGTTTAGAAAATGCAGGGGGCTACTTAAAAAATAACTTAGGAGGGCGAAGAGGGGGCATGAAAAAACACTGGCAGATAAAATAAAGGAAAATCTAAAGGCATTTTATAAGTATATTAGGGGCAAGAGGATAACCAGGGAAAGAGTAGGGCCCATTAGGGAAGTGGCAATCTGTGTGAGGAGCCTGGAAGACGTCAGTGAGGTTTTAGATGAGCACTTTGCATCTGCATTCATGATAGAGAAGGACAATGTAGGTACAGAAATCAGGGAGAGGGACTGTGATATACCTGAACAAATTAGCATTGAGAGGGAGGAGGTATTGGCGGCTTTATTGGGCTTAAAAGTGGACAGATACCCAGGCCCAGATAAGTTGTATCCCACGCTGCTGTGGGAGGCAAGGGAGGAGGTTTCAAGGGCCTTGATATTAATTTTCAAATCCTCTCTGGCCACAGGGGAGGTGCCAGAGGACTAGAAGACAGCTAATATGGTATCATTATTCAAGAAGAGTGCAGGGAACTAACTATAGGCCAGTGAGTCTAACATCAGCAGTAGGGAAACTTTGGAAAAAATTCTGAAGGCCAGAATTAATCAAGGATAGTCAGCATGGCTTTATCAGGGGGAGATCAGGTCTAACAAATTTGATTAAATTTTTCGAGGGGGTGACTAGGTGTGTAGATGAGAGTAGTGCAGTTAATGTAGTCTACATGGGCTTCAATAAGGCTTTTGACAAGGTCTCGCATGGGAGGCTGGTCAAAAAGGTAAGAGCTCATGGGATCCAGGGCAAATTGGATCCAAAATTGGCTTAGTGGCAGGAGGCGGAGGGTAATGGTCGAAGGTTATTTTTGTGACTGGAAGCCTGTGTCCAGTGGCGTACTACAGGGTTCAGTGCTAGGTCCCACGCTGTTTGCAGTTTACATTAATTATCTAGACATGAATGTCGGAGGTATGATCAGTAAGTTCACAGATGATATGAAAATTGGTGGTGTGGAGGAGGAGGAAAGCCTTAGACTACTGGAGAATATAGTTGGGCTGGTCAGATGGGCAGAACAGTGACAAATGGAATTTAATTCTAAAAAGTATGAGGTATGCATTTTGGGAGGACGAACAAGGCAAGGGAGTACACGATGACTGATGGGACTCTCGGAAATGCAGAGGATGAGGGATTTTGGTGTGCATGTCCATAGGTCCTTGAAGGCAGCAGGACAGGTTGACAAGGTGGTTAAGAGGGTATATGGAATACTTACCCTTATTAGTCGAGGAATTGAATACAAGAGCAGGGAGGTTATGATGGAGCTGTATAAAGCATTAGTTAGGCCATGTCTGGATTACTGTTGCAGTTCTAGTTGCCACACTATTGGAAGGATGTGATTGCACTGGAGAGGGTGCAGAGGAGATTCACCAGGATGTTGCCTTGGCTGGAGCATTTCAACCATGAAGAAAGACCAGATAGGCTTGGGTTGTTTTTCTTAGAGCTGGGAAGGCTGAGGGTGGACCTGATTGAGGTGTACAAAATTATGAGGGGCATAGATAGGGTAGATAGGAAGAAACATTTCCCCTTAGTGGAGGGGAATAAATTTAAGGTAAGGGGCAGGAGGTTTCGAGGGGATTTATGGAAAAAAAATTTCACACGGAGGGTGGGGGGGTATCTGGAACTCGCTTGCTGAAAGGGTGGTAGAGGCGAGAACCCTCACGACATTTAAGATGTATTTAGATGAACACTTGAAACACTACAGCATACAAGGCTCTGGGCTAAGTGCTGGAAAATGGGATTAGAGTAGATCGGGGCTCGTTGACCAGCACGGACACGATGGGCTGAAGGACCTCCTTCCGTGCTGTAATACTCTATGACTCTATATAAGGACACCCAGATCCCTCTGTGCTGCAGCATTCTGCGGGGTCTCTCCATTTAAATTAATATTCGTATCTTCTATTCTTCCCATCAAATTAGACAAACACACATTTTCAACATCTACCAAATTTTTTGCTCATTTAACCTATCTATATCCCTTTGCAGACTCTTTGTGACCTCCTTACAACTGGCTTTGCTACCTTTCTTTGTATCATATTTGACTAAAATACACTCGGTCCCTTCATCTAAGTCATTAATGTAGATTGTAAAGAGTGGAGACCCCAGCACTAGTCTGCCACTCCATTAGTTCCAATTTGCCAACCAGCTGCATGTTGAAGGAGTGGAATCCCTTTTGAATGTGTTATTTGTCAGATTTGACATGCCACAACTACAAGGTAATGTGTACCCTGCACCATCGGGAGGTGTGCAAACCTTGCAAACCCCTATGTTCACTCTACATGCTTGCCTGTGGCAAGAAAGAATGAAATGAAGTTATCTTTCTTTGAACAGAAAACCCCAGTGACCTCCACTATGCAATAGTGAACTGCGAGACATTGGTAATATCTCCAACACTAGCTTCAAGGAGTCAGGTGCATGAAAGCTCATAACCCCAGTTATCTCCGCAACCACCGGCAATACCATCCTTGCCCTGCTCTGAGCTAGAAGTCCTAGCTGCAGCAGTTCAATGACAACCTCCACAGTGGTGCACAGACACCTAAAACATTGGTTATCAATGAGTTTCAGGTAGGAAAGTTGTTCCCTGAATACCCTCAGCAAGTATGTTCCCCTACTCCCCCCCTCCTCCTCCTCCTAGTAGCTTGTCCTGTTCTGCATGGTCTCTGTTCATTTTGCAGTGCATGCTCCCTTCCAAGAGGAAAACCTATCAGTGCATAGTACCTGGTGTTTGTGCGAAAGCCTTGAAGTCAGCAAGAAGTATTTCAGCACTTGCCATACTACATTCTGTACAACTATAGAAAGCATTAAGAACTTATAGAATTACAGCAATTGCCAGAGTAAATCAACCAGCAACTAACCTGTAAGTAGCTGATGATTACTGAACATAGTGCAGGTGAGGGTCCATCATGATTGCCTTTATGATCGTTGTCACACACAGACCACCAGAAGGTGGTAAGATGTTTTAGCACAAAGGCAAAATACCGCAGATGCTGGAAATCTGAAATAAAAGCAGATGCTGGAAAAATTCAACAAGTTTGGCTGCATCTGTGTAGAGAGAAACAGGGCTAATGTTTCAGGTCACTGACCTTTCTTCAGAACACTTGTAAAATATTTTATAATTGCTCGTTAACTTTTTACCAGTACCACTCCAAAAAAAGGCAGAACAAATACAATCCGGCCAATGACCACCCATCGGCTCCAGACCTCATTATAGCCTTGGTCCAAACATGTACAAAAGAACTGAATTCCAGAGGTGAGGTGAGCGCGGTTGCCACTGATATCAAGGCAGCATTTGACCAAATGTGGCATCAAGGAGCCCTAACAACTTGAAGTCAATAAGAATCAGGGGTAAATCTTTCCACTGGTAGGCTTCATACCATGTCAATACCACATGCAACTCTTCAGATACTGAAGCAGCAAGAACTGGACAACATTCTAGCTTTGGCTGATGTGTGGCATAAATGTTACTTGCTCTTAAGTGCCAGGCAATAATCATGTCAATCAAGAATCTAACCTCCTCCACTTGGCTTTTAACAGTATTACCATCACACTCCATCTTCAATATCTTGAAGGTGACCATTGGCCAGAAATTAACTGGTCCAACCACCTAAATACTGTGGCTACAAGAGCAACTCAGAGGCTGGGTATTCAGTGGTGAGTGACTCATCTCCTGACTCCCCGAAGACTATTGACCATCTACAGGGCACAAGTCAGGTGTATAATGGAATAGTTTCCACATGTCTGGATGGGTGCAGCTCCAGCAACACACAAGAGACTCAATACTATCCAGGACAAAGCAGACTGCTTGATTAGTGCCCCATCCACCAAATTAAACATTCACTCCCTCCACCATCGGTATATTATGGGTACATATTGCATACTGTTTAGAACATGCAGTGCAGTTAACTCATCAAGGCATAAGGACCATAGAAACTGGAAATCTCCATGACCAAAGACAAAGAACAAAGACAGCAAACCCTACCATCTAAAAGTTAGCTTCCGAGCCACACACCTTCATGGTTTTGAAATATATCACAATTTCTTCATCATTGCTCGGTCATAACCCTGGAACTCCCAACCTAACTGCACTGAGGGAGTACCTTCACCACACAGACTACAGTGCTTCAAGAAAGCAGGCCACCATTACCTTCTGAGGGCAATAACAGGTGGGTAATGACTGTTGGTCTTGCCAGTGACCCCCACATTCTGTAAACTGATAACAAAAAGCTGTCACTATTCCCATGTAATAGCTGACCTATCTCACCTACCGCAACTGGTTTACAGTCCAAATAGGGAATACAAAAACCACAGGATCAAAAATGTGGTCACAATCAGAGGTCAGCTCAAGACAAACAGACGCCCTGCTCTCCCAGAGATGCCTTCCAATTGGAAAGCCGAAACCATGGTGTTTTCCTTACCCACATCAGCTATGTAAGTATGTAGATTTGTTCTTCCACATACCACTGATACACATGTAATTACATTTCTGCCTGTAACTTGGGGCAACTGGCCTTTACATGTACCATCCAATGTTTAATGTCTGGGTTTTTCTAATAGGGCCCAAGAAATACATAACTTTCAAATTAAGCTCATTTGTATCTGTCAAGCTAGATACACTTCTTTAAATCTGGAAACCTGTACCCTCCCCATCACAGTATCCAACTGAGATATAGGAATTCCTTTCCACCCTCCTACCTGGAAGTCTATACCATGTATTCATAACTTCCTATGTGAAGAAGAACTTCTTGACATCAGCTGTAAATTTCTTTTTTACTGATCTGACCTCGCTCCCATAGTTTTGGGTCTAAAGAAATCGGACGCCATGTTATATGAATCCAGACACATTGACCATATTTTTCTGTTAAAGCTCAGCTTAAGACCAATGGAAAATTCTAGGCATTTTTTGCTTGCTGATGTGTGGCATTGATTTATGTTTCTCAGCAGGGTAGCATAGATAACATGGAGATCTGGACAGGGCCTACATAGAATTTTCCACTGACAGTATTTCATTGAACAGAGAGTGCTCCTGAATGCATATTTTGATATACGAGGCAACTTGATACTAAGGCTCATCAACTCTAATCTTAAAGCACAATATGGTATATAACATTACCTAAAGAACCAGTTATTATAACGGGTTTCATTATGCCATTAGATGGCAGTGCTTACCATAATTTGGTTTAATTGATTATTTAACCAATCATTTTTTGTGGAAGTACAGACCAAGTTTCACATCTTGCTGTGTTATACTGGTAGGTTACAGCACTTTTAAAATCTCTGAAATACGTTACTGTAACTCCACAGTTGATTTGAGTTGTTAAAGAATTTTGGTAGCTCAGTGACCTTAATTCTAATCTCTACTCTCATATTAACCTGCCTCCCTTTGAACTTGCAGCACTCTTCTCTTGGGTACAACTCTGACATTGTCATTAATCCTGCTGACAAGGGCCAGGTGATTGTTGTTTGGTGAACAGATTGTCCCCTGAGGCAGCTGATCACCAACTCTCTAACCTCTTTCCACCTATATTTGGGCCATGATCCCATCACTGAACATTAAATCATTATTTTGCAAACTATCACTGGTCTCATTTCCTCTGGAGACCTTCCACCCAATCTCATAGTTCCCTAATCCTGAACAGTGCATTTCTACCTCTTTCCCACAATCTAAAAACAGATTTGCCCTGGCAAACACATCAGTTCCAGCCTGTTCCTGCCCCACAAACTTATTTCTTCCTACTTTTTCTCCCTTAGTCCAGTCTATTTCAATCTACATCCATGGCTCTTCTACCACCCTCTCCATCTTTAACTATTTCCATTTTCCTGACTATAGCCATCTTCTTTGCATCAGAGTCAATCAATCTCTCGATCTACACCTCAATCCCCTATCAAAAAAGCTTGAAGGCCCTCCTTATCTTCCTTTAATGGAAGCCTGGCTAATCCCCATTCACCACTACCGCCAACTGTCTCACTGAGCTTGTTCTCACCTTGAAAAACTCCAGTTCCCATTTCTCATGTTCTTATCCTCTTATGGCATTAAAACCATAAATGAAGCAAAGGTGGGGTTGGACAGACTGCCAGAATTAGGTCAAATGATTCAGGGACTTTTTCATCCCAGCCTATTTTATGATCTTGCGTTGATGTGCTTGAATGTAGGGTCTGAATTATCAAGCACCAATCTCATCCTGTGGCATTGGTACATCAGTAATCTAATATGACAAACTCTCAATCAGATCACCAAATGCCCATGATGATTAGTGCACTTGGGTGAGTATGTGCGCTGATTATGTGGGAGACCAACTCCACCAGATTGCACAGGGTTAGTTAACTGCCATCATTGAAACCTGTGCAGTTTTCCTTTTTCCAAAATGAGTTCTTTTATCTGTGGCCAGGCTACTGGGAGCGCAGCACCCTGAAAGGAAAATTATATTGAAGGCTGGCTAACAGGGCAAAATAGCTGGAGGGGCTCCCAGGACTGACTTCTTCAGCCAAGGAGCGAGTGTGAAATTGTACAGAATAAGTAAATTAAGGTAGGCTAAATTGACTTGTTCATCTGTAGGTATCTTGTGATCTTAGGTGAAAAGGCCATGAATGAGAATCAGCAGGGAAGCTGCACTAGAGGCACATCAGTCAACTTTATAGCTAAGCTGCTACAAGATGTGAGAACTCCATTAAGTGAGGTGTAAAATGATCAGGAGAGTGGGAGAGAGAAAGCTTGCAGGTTTTGTGCCATCTTATCAAAGTAAGTAATCTTTCCTTATCATAGACAGCAAGGGCTGAGGCAAGGGCTGCATTTTATCGATCCTCACCCCACCCTTGTGGCAAAAGTGGAAGCAGGGAGCCATGTCAGGTTAGCAGCCTGTCATTGTCCTGCTGCCAGGGAAATTTCCCAGCAGTGGGCTGCAAGGTTTTTTGCCTGCCCACTCCATGGATGTAGACAGCTGATTTACATAATTAAGATCCAATTAGGGGTGATTTAACTGAGCCACAAGCATTTTGCCAATGGCAAACCAGCTCCTACATGGGTAGGTCACCAGCTCAACAGAGGCCAGAGATTCTATGACCCTTAGACCCTGCAAACAGGGAAAGCTGCCCCCATGGCTCCCAAGGACCATCCAAAGGGATTCCTCTTCTGTCCCATGGGATGTACCACGCTTGGCTCCCTAAATTTTAATTTTTACATACCTTTCTGAGGGTACTTCCAGCTTTAGGCACCCCCCAGGTTTCCAAACTGTACAGCCTCCATATCGTCCAGTGGTACCGCTGGGGCTTCAGAGATTTCAGACCTCTGATTGGGCAAGCAGCATCTGGAGCCAGCCCATCATCCTTAATTGGACAACAGGCCCACAGGCATCAAATTAGGAGGCAGCCTGCAGTAAAATACTCAAGTCATGCCCATGTGCCTGGGACCTGCTTTGTGCCACTTTGCTCCAGAATTCTTCTTTGCTCCTAACCAGTGACTGGAAGCTATCTGGTAGTCCTGTCAATGCACCAAGCACCTTCCTGTGCATCATCATCAGCATTTTCCTAGTCTGCTGTATCAAGATCCTCATCTGAGTTTCCTGCTGTAGCACATGTTTCTGAGCTCACCCTCCAGGGAGTTCACTCATGAACCGACCTATCTCCCATCCTCGCTGCAGCCCACTTATGTTCAGTGACTCACCAGATGCAAATCTCAACTCTAACATCCCAACCCCTTAACATTCATGCAGTGCCAGTATCTGAACTTGTAGCTTCAAGTGTAAAGTGAAGTGACAGTTCTCTTCACTCTTGTGTGATTGCCCTTCTTCTCCCTCACCGCTCTTCAGAGGCTGAGCAGCCAACAGTTCTTGACTATCTGAAAGCACCAAAGCATAAGAGGAAGGTAGGAATGGTGAGGGGGGTGAGGGGGGTGAGGGGAGTGGGGGGCGGGGCAGGGGGGATGGCGGGCAGGGGCAGGTGAAACGAAAAGCAGGAGCTCCACAGTGACACCATTTGCAGTTTTCATTTCATGGCACCTTTCAGGATGAGGGTGAGGAGTGAGTGGAGAAGATGCATAAGGCAGCAACTTACCATCATCCTCAATGGCCTTGCCAGTGCTGGGTGCCACTGGCTCTGTGACATTGGTCCCAGTGATTCTATGGACCATCTTCTTTGAGGGCACAGGGGATGCTATTGTGCAGTCCCTCTGCCAACCCTCTAGCTTTTGTGTCTGTCGTGTGTGCCACATTCTGTTACCAGAGAGAATACAGAACGTCAGTGATTGTGTGTCGCTGTGTCTGGGCAATGTGCCTGTCATAGCTGAATAGTTGGAGGTTTGCAGAGGCATGAGGAGGCCAGATGAGAAAGTGAAGGATAGGAAGTTAAGAGCAAGCACTAAGTGTCAGGTAGTGTCATTGGATGAGTGACGGGGTCTATTGCATTAAACAGTGTGAACGATGGGTGGTGTAGTAGGTCTGAGATGTGACATACAGATGCATTAAATTCACCTTGACCACCTGAGTGAGGTAATTAAACTTCATTTGACACTGCTGCCATATCCTGGGTCCACACTGTGGGCATTGACTGCTCTTGCCACCTGCTCCTGTTCCCATCTGTGGCTCAGTGTTCTGCCCTATGTGGAGACATGGTCTCCTTCTTGACTTCCATGGCAATGTCACTGAAGCAGAGCAGACCTTTCCCTTGGACAGTGCTGCATCTTCCTCACCCCTCAGTTCTCCAGCGTGATTATCCAGCAGCCCGCGGTGCATCGCTGCAGCTTCTCTTTTATAGGGACTGCATCTTCGAAAAGGAAAGCCTGCCTGGAGCAAATACCTATTACAGAATGTGACTTGGCACCATGTGGTGTGCCAAGGCCATTGGCAGCACAACAGAGCAATGCAGAGTGGGAGCCACTCTGGACAATCATGGGGGTGAAGTGAGTGCACCAATTTTATGTGCTGCCTACCTTGTTTAGAACCGGTGCGGGGACAGGTCGTGAATTGTCACTCCCGTGGCCAAAAATCAGGACAATCCAATTTCCAGCATTTTGAATTCAGTTTAAAAAATCTGGAAAAGTCACCATGAAACTATTTGGAATATCATAAAAATCTAAATAGGTTCAGAGAGGAAACCAATCATCCTTGATTGGTTTAGTCTATATGTGCCTTCTGTTCCACACTAATGTTCCCGCTCAGTGGCTAAGCCAGCCACTCAGCTGAATCAAACCACTACAAAGAAAACCACAAGAACTATAGCGGTTCTAGAAAGCAGCCCACCAACACTTTTCCAGGTCAACTAGAATGGGCAGTAAATACCAACATTGCTGAAATTAAAAATCAAAAATAACAGTCAATCTCCTTACTTACTAATTGAAAGTGACAGCTTAATTCCCCACTGTGGGAGTGCTGCACTGTTGGAGGTGCTGCCTTTGGACTAGATATTAAACCTACACCTCACCTTACCTCTCAGATGGAGCTGAAAGATCCCATGATACTACTTAAAGAGAAGCAGGGGAGTTCTCTCTGTGCCATAGCCAACATTTATCCATCAACCAACAGTACTAAATATAAAAACAAAAATAGCTGGAAAAACTCAGCAGGTCTGACAGCATCTGCGGAAAGGAATACAGTTAACATTTTGAGTCCAAATGACTCTTTATCAGAACTAATAAATATAGAAATGTGGTGAAATATAAGCTGGTTGAGGGGGGTGGGGCAGGTAGATCTGGATAGAGGGCCCGTGATAGGTGGAGGCAAAGAAGAGATTGCCAAAGATGTCACAGACAAAAGGACAAAGGAGTGTTGACAGTGGTGATATTAGCTAAGAAATGTGCTAATGGTGACATAAAGGGTAGAAAGCAGGACGAGCAAGTGACAGATAGCCCTAGTGGTGGGGGGGGGGGGGGGGATCAAAAAGGCTAAAAGGTGGAGATAAAACAATGCATGGAATTACATTTAAAAATAATGGAAATGGCTGACAAAGGCTCATATAGTTAGTCTTTTTATGCTGCCAATAGAGATTCAAGGATAGTGGAAGCTGCAGAATTAGGGTGCGTAGGGCTAAAAGGGTTAATGTATGGTACTGGAGAAACAGTACTGCCCACATGTTGGTATGAGAGAGCCACACGACTACGAGTAGAGTTTATTATTATTCATGCACGGAATGTGGGCTTCACTGGCTGGGCCAGCATTTATCGCCCATCCCTAATTTCCCTTGAGGACGTGATGGTGGTGTGCATAGTTATCTTCTTACACTAAATATTTATTGTTCAGACACATCTATGTCGCTGTAACTATTCCTTAGCCAGTCACAACCAACATACAACATAATTGCAGCTGTGAAGGATCCCGAAATCTCTGAAAATCAAGTTTTAAAAAAGTTTGCAAGCCTGACCTGAAAAAAAGCACCAAGGCTGAAGACTTCAGTAAGACAGTTGAAAATCACCAAAGAGCTCCAAAGAAGATGTGGAGGCTGAGAGGCAGAGAAGAAATCAACTGTTCAGCTTTCTAAAGGTTACACTATAGCACATGGATGTCCACGAAAAATCCTGATCCAGCAGCCGAATCAAAGAACCTGGCGATGATTGAGGAAGTGTGAACAAACCTTGAAAATGGCTTAAAAGCTTCAAATTAATAATGTAATAAGCAGGCAGCAGTGGGAGATATCCCATTTTAAAGCACAGATCAATACACCCTGCAGCTCAGGACCGAGATCGGTGCCATTACACATGGCGAGCACGTGGCAGCAACTGAAAAAAATCCCGGCTGCTCAAAATGATCCCCGAAAGGGAGGAAAGCAGTGAACTGACCTTAACGACTACTTCCAGCAATCATTTTCAAAATACTGCAAAGTTTAGAAACTGCTGCCAAAGAGGGTCAGTGACTGCAGCAGGCACCAATAAAAGCCTGATCAGTGTGGGAAAACTCCATTATTGCAACAGAAATTTTTACAATCCAGATAGGCCTTCCAAGAGTTCAAAACAGCTGTAGATTCTAAATTCACCTTGCCAGACCAATTTGGGCACATGGAAGGTCCAGATCAGACACTGAAATGGGCATTACAGAGGAAGAAATATTTGAGGTTCAGAATTGCATGCGGATTAAACAATAATACAATAAAAGAGGCAGAGGCCTGAATTTTGTGCTCATTGGGTGTGCATGATTGGCAGGCCTGGGAGCAACAGGAAACCATCCATGACTGCCATCAGCCCCCGAGCACGATTTCATGCTGGCTGGCCAGTTAACAGCCAGCCAGTGTGAAACGTGCCCTGAGAAAGGCTCAGCACTGCCGGGGTGGGGGCAGGGAGAAGGTGGGCGCCGACGTCACCATGGGTGCTGGTGAGCTCATCCATTGAGCTCCCTGAAGGCAGACAGCTGCCTCAGGGAGCGGCAGGCCTCAAAATAATAAAAGAAAGCACAAAAATGCTGCAAAAAAATGTCCATGCAGCACAATCAAGCACCTGAAAGAATACCTCATAAAAAAGTTCCCAGATATTTCTTTTTATTTTAAATCCTAATGGAGGTTTCATCCCGCCCTTGGATGAGGTTTCATCAAAAATGTAAAGCCCACCTGGCCAATTAGTCAATTCACCAAACATAAGGTTGGGAAGGCCATGAAAAATCACTTACAATTGGGCTGTTAATGAGCTTAATTACCTGCTTAATTGTTGGCGAGTGCTCTTCTGACTTGTGCGCATGCAAGCAAAATATCGCAGAAGTGCATGATGACATTGGGACACTCGTGCAATTTTATGCCAGTTCAGGTTGGGTGCATGCCCGCCCACGGGATGTAAAGTTCTGGCCAAAGGTTTGGATTAGAGACCCAGGTAGAGAAGGCATCATCATCCAAAAGGATGAAGGCCAACAATGGCCTTACTTATACATACCCCAGAAGTCACAATAAGGAAGAACAGGAGAAATCTTATCCTCATACCTCAAGGAGGAACTTTCCATTATACAGTTGTAGAGAGTCAAACTGACAATGCACCAGACTGCAACTCCCACCAAAGACCAAACAAGTCAAAGCAAAGAAGTCCAAAGGGAGACTACTGATCTTCCAAGTCTGACAAGAACATGAGCAGAGAGAGTCATGAAACCTCCAGACCAATGAAGTTAGAGAGTTTAGGGGAGAAGGGGTAGTAAATATAAATGTAAAATATATTTGGATAAAGACTTGGAGGGAGATATAGTATTAGGGTGTTCAGGGCTGAAAGGGCTAATGAGTGGGGCTGGCGAAACAGTAATGCCCATGTGATGATGTCCGAGAGTCACATGATTAAGGCTGGAGAAGGAGACCGCTCATGGCTTAGACTGAGTAATACCTGTAGCCTTGTGCATCTGTAAATAGTTACCTCATTACAATAAGCAGTTATTGTCAGGCATATCTATGTCTCCGGAACTATTCCTCAGTCATTCAGCCATGACAACAGCGAGCATTGGCCTGACCGTGAGTATATCATTGGCGATGCTTTTATCAAGAGATGAGTGAGAGGCAATGCCGGAGGCACCCTCATATGTCCTGGGATGTGATTGCTCACATCTGCCAGCTTCTTCAGTATGAGCTGTGGCTACAAGGAGTCCAGAGGAGTAATGCAGAGTTCCTGGCTTACATTGAATGAATGTCCGCCCAGATGACTTTTAAATATGGTGCCAGGACCTTTGACCCCCATGAGGTGATGACAGGGTGGGTGACTTTCTGCCCACCCCACCACGAGATTCACTGAACTCCACGTGAATGCATAATTAATGAGCTGACCAGTGGCTGAGTGGCAGGAAGCAGAGGGTGATGGTCGAGGGGTGTTTTTGTGACTGGATGCCTGTGTCCAGTAGGGTTCCACAGGGATTGGTGTTGGGTCCCTTGCTGTTTGTGGTATATATAAACGATTTAGACTTGAATGTAGGAGGGTTGATCAGTAAGTTCGCGGATGACACAAAAATTGGTGGGGTGGTAAATAGTGAGGAGGATAGCCTTAGATTATAGGAAGATATAGATGAGCTGGTCAGATGGGCTGATCAGTGGCAAATGGAATTTAATCCAGATAATTGTGAGGTGATACACTTGGGCAGGACAACCAAAGCACAGGAAAACACGATGAATGGTAGGACCCTGGGAACTACCGAGGATCAGAGGGACCTTGGTGTGTATGTCCACCTGTCCCTTAAGGTAGCGGGACAGGTAGATAAGGTGGTTAAGAAGGAAATATGGGATACTTGCCTTTATTAGGCGATGCATAGTATATAAGAGCAGGGAGGTTATGCTGGAACTGTACAAAACACTGGTTAGGCCACAGCTGGAGTATTGCATGCAGTTCTGGAATCCACATTATAGGAAGGATGTGATTGCACTAGAGAGAGTACAGAGAAGATTTACCAGGATGTTGCCTGGGCTGGAGAATTTTAGTTATGAGGAGAAATTGGATAGACTGGGGTTATTTTCCCTGGAGCAGAAGAGATTGAGGGGGGACATGATTGAGGTGTATAAAATTATGAGGGGCATAGATATGTAGACAGGAAGGAACTTTTCCCCTTGGTGGAGGGATCAATAACCAGGGGACATAGATTTAAGGTAAGGGGCAGGAGGTTTAGAGGGGATGTGAGGAAAAATTTTTTCACCCAGAGGGTGGTGGGAATCTGGAGCTCCCTGCCTGAAAGGGTGGTAGAGGCAGAAACCTCATAACATTTAAGAAGTATTTGGATGTGCACTTGCAATGCCATGGCATGCAAGGCTTGGGCCTAGTGCTGGAAAATTGGATTAGAATAGTTAGATACTTGTTCGACCAACGCAGACGCAATGGGCCGAAGGGCCTTTTTCTTTGCTGTAGACCTCTATGACTCTCAGATCATAGGTGTTGAGCCATCCAGCCGCTCAGCGGAAATCATGCTGACTTACCTGCCCACCACTGGACTTAATCCACAGAATGAAAAGTTCTGCCCTCTGTCTTTACCAAGGCAGAAGATGCTGCATAGATCATGGTGAAAGAGGAGGTAATTCAGACACCTAAAGGGTTTAAAATTGTTAAGGAAATGGCATAGATATGCTTATATACTTAAAGTTATTTAGGCATGATGAGATACATCCAAGGATACTGAGTGTGGAAATTATGGAGACACTGGCCATAAGTTTCCAATCTTCCTTAGATTTAGGGGTGGTACCAGAGGGCTGGTGAATTGTAAATGTTGTACCTTTGTTCAAAAAAGGGTGTAATAATCCCAGCAACTACAGGCCAGTCAGTTTAACATCAGTGGTGGGAAAACTTTAAGAAATGATAGTTTTGGACAAAATTAATAATCACGTGGGCAAATTAAGTAAATCCAACACAGATTTGTTAAGGGCAAATCATGTTCAACTAACTTGCTTGAGATTTTTGAAGAGGTAACAGATGGTTGTTGAATGTAATGCTGTTAATATGATGTACGTAGACTTGCAAAAAGCATTTGATAAAGTGCCGCACTACAGATTATGAACAAAGTTAGAGCTCATGGGATAAAAGGGACATAAGTAACATGGACACAAAATTGGCTGAGTGATGAGAAACGACGAGTAGTGATAAACGATTGTTTTTTGGACTGGAGGAAGGCTCATAGTGGAGTTCTCCAAGGATCAGTGTTAGTGCCCTTGCTCTTCCTGAAGCATGTTAATTACCTCGACCTTGTGTGCATTAGAGAGCATTCAGGGAGTCTGAGTTGCTGTAGCAACATGCGTGTGCAGTTTGGAGCTAAGGACAGTGGTGGTAAAGGTTCCAACTTCCTTTCTATCACAGGAATCTTCTTGCTCTTACCGCCTGCCACTGGCGTGTGGACAGATTTGCAGGTTCATAATCAGCCTGTTTGGTTATGTTATGAATACACCTTCCTTGACCACCAAGTCCTGGAATGGGACTCAAACCTGGAGCTTCTGACTCAGAGGCGGGGATGCTACACACTGCTACAAGACCTCCTCAGTCCTTGGTGTAACGGCCACAATTTCAAAATTTGCGGGTGATACGAAACTTGGAAGTATTGTGGCCTATGATGAGGATAAGTTGGAACTTCAAAAGGATTTGGACAGGTTGGTGGAAAGGCATTAAGGAGGATGCAGAACAGTTTCATGAGAATGGTTCTGGAGTGAAGACCTTCAGTTATGTAGAAAGATTGAAGAAGTTGGGGCTTTTCTCCTTGGAGAAGGATGAGAGCAGATTTGATAGAGGTATTCAAAATCACTAGGAGTTTGGACAGGGTAGATTGGGAGGAACTATTCCCATTGGTGGAAGGATCAAGAACCAGGGGGATCAGATTTAAGGCAATTGACAAAAAAAACAATGGCGGCATGAGGAAAATCTTTTTCTCACAGTAAGTCATTAGGATCTGGAATGCACTGCCTGAGAGTGTGGAAGAGACTGACAACTGAGGCTTTCAATAAGGAATTGGATCATTATCTGAAAAGGAAAAATTTGCAGGGCTACACTAAAGTGATGGAAGGTGTCATCAACAGTGTGATAAAGCGGCACTTGCCCAGGAATAACCTGATTATTGATGCTCAGTTTGGGTTCCACCAGGGTCATTCAGCTCCTGACCTGACAAGTGCCAGGCAATGACCATCACCAACAAGAGAGAATCTAGCTATGCCTCTTAACATTCAATGGCATTACCAAACATGGACAAAAGAATCGAACTCCAGAGGTGAGATGAGAGTGACTGCCCTTGACATCAAGGCAGCATTTGACTGAATGTGGCATCAAGGAGCCCTAGCCCACCTGGAGCCAATGGGAATTAGGGGGAAAACTGTCCGCTGGTTGGAGTCATACCTAGCACAAAGGAAGTTGGCTGTGGTTGTTGGAGGTCAATCTTCTCAGTTCCAGGACAACACTGCAGGTGTTCCTCAGGGTAATGTTCTAGGCCCAACAAACTTCAGCTGCTTCATCAATGACCTTCCTTCCATCATAAGGTCAGAAGTGGGGATGTTCTCTGATGATTGCACAATGTTCAGCATCATTCTCGACTCCTCAGATGCTGAAGCAGTCCATGTCCAAATGAAGCAAGACGTGGACAACATCCAGGCTTGGGCTGACAAGTGACAAGTAACATTCGCACCACACAAGTGCCAGGCAATGACCATCTCCAACAAGAGAGAATCTAACCATCGCCCCTTGACATTCAATGGCCTTACCATCACTGAATCCACCAATATCAACATCCTGGGGGTTACCATTGATCAGAAACTGAACTAGACTTGCCATATAAATACTGTGGCTACAAGGGCAGGTCAGAAGTTAGGAATCCTGCAGCGAGTAACTCACCTCCTGCCTCCCCAAAGCCTGTCCACCATCTACAAAGCACAAGTCAGGAGTGTGATTAAATATTCTCCACTTGCCTGGATGGGTGCAACTCCAACAACACTCAAGAACCTTGACACCATCCAGGACAAAGCAGCCTGCTTGGTTGGCACCAAATCCACAAATATTCACTCCCTCCCACCAATGCACAGTAGCAGCATTGTGTACCACCTACAAGATGAATAGCAGAAGCTCACCAAGGCTCCTTAGGCAGCACCTTCCAAACCCATCTAGAAGGACAAGGGCAGCAGATACATCAGAACATCACCATCAGTAAGTTCCCCTCCAAGCCACTCACCATCCTGTCTTGGAAATATATCACCGTTCCTTCACTGTTGCTGTGTCATAATCCTGGAACTCCCTCCCTAACAGCACTGGGGGTGTCCCTAAACCACATGGACTGCAGCGGTTCAAGAAGGCAGCTCACCACCACCTTCGCAATGGCAATTAGGGATGGACAATTAATGCTGGCTGAGCCAGTGATGCCCACATACCTTTTGCGAATTTGAAAAAAGGCAGGGCAGTGGCATGAGGTGAATTGCATCTTCAGTAGGCCAGCACAGATACAATGGACAAATGGCCTCCTTCTGTGCTGTAGCCATTCTATAATTCTATGATTCTATCATTTACTGTCCACCATTAAAGGGGCACTGCCATCCAGTTTTCATCAGAGCAGAGACCTCAAAATCTCCCCAATGTGTGGTGAGGTGGATACATAAAATTAAACTGAAAAGTTTGTCTGACTGATTTTCAAACAGCTTACATTAAAGGAAGACTTGCATTTTATGCAGCACCTCCCAGACACTCAGAATGCCACAAAATGCTTTATGCTGATTAAGTATTTTTGAAGTGTAGCCAGAAGTGCAATGTTGGTTCCACAATCTAGAATGTGATAATATCCAGATAATCTGTTTCAGTGATCGTGATTGAAGAATATTGGTCAGGACACAGAGGTGGCATCTTGCAGTACATGGTAACTGGATATATATATATATATATATTTGAAAAGGAAATATTTGCAAGACTTGGGAATTATAGGAGAGAAGTGGAACTAATTGGATAGTTCCTCCAAAGAGACAATGGGCTGAATGGCCTCCTTCTACCCTGTATGATTACCTGGATGAAAGGAGCTTCATCCTACACATTACTTGACTGTATAATTGCTGTAATTCTAGTGCGTCACTGACCTATTACTTCTGATGTAGCTGCTCTGAGTCACTAATTTTCTGTGGTTATCATAAAGCAGCTGAGTCACATCTCCAGGTAACCAAAAGAATATTTGAAAATAAGAATAAAGAAAATTTAGAAATAATAAAATAATAAACAAAATAAAGATTTTTTTTGTTTTTTTTCACACTTTTTCTTTTCCCTCATATTTTTAAAATTTATTTCGATCTATTGTTCCATCTCCAACTTTTAGCCTATTTCGATCCCTCCCCCCCACCCCACCCACACTAGGGCCATTTGCCACTAGCTTGTCCTGCTTGCTACCCTCAATGTTCCCATTAGCACATCCTTTAGATAATATCACCACCGTCAACACCCCTTTCTCCTTTTGTCTATGACATCTTTAAGTGTCTCTTCTTGGCCTCCACCTATCTCTGGCCCTCTATCGAGCTCTCCTGTCGCACCCCCTTCTTCCAACTTAGATTTCATCTCATTTCTATATGTTTATTTCTGATGAAGGGTCATCCAGACTCAAAACGTCAACTGTGTCCCTCCCCACAGATGCTGTCAGACCTACTGAGTTTTTCCAGGTATTTTTATTTTTATTTTTGTTTTGGATTTCCAGCATCCGCTGTATTTTGCTTTTATCTTAGTGCTTAATTTGACTGCCTCCTCTCTTCAAGGAATGTCTACCTTGACGAAGTGTTGCTCTTCTCTCCAACAGGATTTCCGCCTATCTCTTTTGCCCTGTTCACCTTCATTGCTTTCCATTTCTCTCCTGGTGTTTGACAATGTGTTGACTAAAACTCGTTTTAACAGCCATATTTCATTCCTCAGTGACTGTCTCCGTCTCCGACTTACCCCACGTGGATTCCAAGTGAAGTTCCACCCCTCATGTTTCGAACCCACCCAGGATTACAGGTATCTCCAGGACATACAACACTCCTCAGACTGCTGTTCTCGTCACATCCTGAGATCCACACTCAGTGCCATGTGCCGCCAAATAAACACAAGTGACCTCTCCCTCCAGTAGCACCGACGCACTCCATTTCTAAGCTGTCCTTGTCTCCAGTTTCATTTTATTCTTCATCTCAGCTGACGCCTCAACAAGAAACTTTGTCTCGTTCTTTCAGATGCAAAGTAACGCAAGCTCCAACAATTCATTGACACCATCACCCATCCCGGACCCTCCACCCCTGCCTGTCCCTCTGTCCCCATCCCGTTTTCCAATCCCAGCCCTGGCCGTGTATTCATTATACCCTCTGACCTTCCCCTCTCTGATGCTGAACAATCAGTGCTCAGCAAAGGACTCAGTTTCATATCCTTACGCCATCACCTCAATGAATTTCAGGCTCGGCACGATGCTGAACTCCTCTTCTGCCGTCTTCGTCTCCGGGCTCACTTCTTTAGGCAGGAGTCCTCTCCCCGTTCAACAGATCCTTTTACCCACCTCCAATATTCTCCCTCCACCTGGACCCCTCCATCTGGATTTTTACCTGCTTTTGATCTTTAATTGAGAATCATCGTCGTGACATCAGTCGTCTGAATTTCCCTGCTCCTCTCGCCCACTCTAACCTATCTCTTTCTGAACTTGTCGCATTCCATTCTCTCAGGTCCAACCCTGACTTTGTCATCAAACCCACTGTCAAGGTAGTGCTGTTGTCATCTGGCGCACCGACCTCTACCTCACAGAGGCTGAGTGTCAACTCGCAGACACTCCTACCTCCCCCTGGACCATGACCCCACCACTGAACATCAAGCCATTTTTCCAGGACTGTCACTGACCTCAACTCCTCTGGAGATCTTCCCTCCACAGCTTCCAACCTCATAGTCTCGCAACGTCGGACGGCCGCTTCTACCTCCTACCCAAAATCCACAAACAGGACTGTCCCGGCAGACCATTCATGTCAGCCTGTTCCTGCCCCACATAACTCATTTCTTGCTATCTTGACTCCATTCTCTCTCCTCTTGTCCAGGCTCTCCTCACCTACATCCGTGATTCCTCTGACACCCTACGCAATATCAACAATTTCCAGTTCCCTGGCCCCAACCGCCTCCTCTTCACCATGGACGTCCAATCCCTCTACACCTCCCTCACCGGGATTGTCTCAGGGCTCTCCGCTTCTCCCTCGAACAGAGGCCCGAACAATCCCCATCCACCACTACTCTCCTCCGTCTGGTTGAACTTGTTCTCTCACTGAACAATTTCTCCTTCAACTCCTCTCACTTCCTCCAAATAAAAGGTGTGGCTATGGGTACTCGCATGGGCCCCAGTTATGCCTGTCTCTTTATGGGGTATGTGGAACATTCCTTGTTCCAGTCCTACTCGGGCCCCCTCCCACAACTCTTTCTCCGGTACATCAATGACTGCTTTGGTGCCACTTCATACTCTCGTCTGGATCTGGAAAAATTTATTAACTTTGCTTCCAATTTCCATCCCTCCATCATTTTCACCTGGTCCATCACTGACACTTCCCTTACCTTCTTTGACCTCACAGTCTCAATTTCTGGTGATAGACAGACTCCCAATATTCATTACAAGCCTACCAACTCCCACAGCTACCTTGACTACAGCTCCTCACACCCGGCTTTCTGGAAGGACTCCATCCCATTCTCTCAGTTCCTTTGCCTCCGTCGCATCTGTTCTGATGATGCCACTTTCTAAAACAGTTCCTCTGACATGTCTTCCTTCTTCCTTAAACGAGGTTTTCCACTCACGGTAGTTGACAGGGCCCTCAAACATGTCCAGTCCATCTCCCGCGCATCCGCCCTCACACCTTCCTCTCCCTCCCAGAAACATGATAGGGTCCCCCTTGTTCTCACTTATCACCCCACCAGCCTCCATGTTCAAAGGATCAACCTCCGCCATTTCCGCCAACTCCAGCATGATGCCACCACCGAACATATCTTCCCTTCACTCCCCCTGGTGGCTTTCCACAGCGACCGTTCCCTCCAGGACACCCTGGTCCACTCCTCCATCACCCCCTACATCTCAACCCCCTTCCACGGCACCTTCCCATGCAACCGCAGAAGGTGTAACCCCTGCCCCTTCACTTCCCCCCTCCTCACCGTCCAAGGGCCCAAACACTCCTTTCAAGTAAAGCAGCATTTCACTTGCACTTCCCTCAATTTAGTCTACAGCATTCGCTGCTCTCAATGCAGTCTCCTCTACATTGGAGAGACCAAACACAGACCGTGTGACCACTTTGCGGAACACCTTCGGTCTGTCTGCAAGCATGACACAGACCTCCCTGTCGCTTGACATTTCAACACACCATCCTGCTGTCATACCCACATGTCCGTCCTTAGCCTGCTGCACTGTTCCAGTGAAATTCAACGCAAACTGGAGGAAAAGCACCTCATCTTCTGACTAGGCACATTGCAGCCTTCCAGACTTAATATTGAGTTCAACAATTTCAGATAATGAACTCGCTCCTCCATCCTCCATCCCCACCCCTTTCCGATCTCCCGCCCCCTGACTTTTCCAATAATTTATGGTTTTTTTCATTATTTATTTATTTATTTATTTTTTTACACACTATTTTTTTCTTTTCCCTCCTATTTTTAAATTTATTTTGATCTATTGTTTCATCTTACCAGGGATAATTCCCCTTCTATTCTTCAGACTAGTACCAAGGGATCTTTAAAATCATATGAAAGAGCAGATAGGGCTTCAGTTTAACATTTCATCTGAAAGAAGTATCCCCAGAGCACAGCACTCTTTTGGTACTGCACTGTAGTGTGCTCAAGGGCTAGAACCTGGAACTTTCTGACCCAATGGCAAGTGTGCTGTCAACTGAACTGTGGCTGACACATATTAATAGCTACACGGAAATTCATATTCTAATCATTGGAAAGCCCCCACTGCTCTGTCAGCTGTTCATGATTGTTAGAAAGTCCACTCTTAGCAAAACAAAAACTTGCACTTATAAAGCACCTTTCACAACTCCAGAATGTCCCAACGCAGTTCACAATTATGTACATTTGAAGTTTAGTCACTTTTGTAATGTAGGTCCTTTTATGATATAGGCCAGGATACTGGGAAGAATGCCACTGCTCTTCTTCAAAATCGTGCCATAGGATAATTTACATCCACCTGAGAGGACAGACGGATGCCCAGTTTAACATCTCATGTGAAAGGCAGCACCTCCAAAGGTGCAACACTCTCCTCTGTAGTTCACTGATGTGTCAGCCCTGATGTTGTACTTAAAGTCACTTAAGTAAGACTTGAACCCATACTTTCAAACTCAGAGGCAAGAATGCTACCAACTGAGCCATAGCTGACATCTCAAAGCAACTCAAAGAAATCCTCCAAACACCTACATAAAGGAGCCATGATTAAATTTCCTCGATTGATCTACCTGTTGGTTCATTTCACTACAACCTCCACCATCGCACTTTCCCTAATTTGCTCCTCAGTCCTTAGCACCTTTCTGACTGGAATTTCTAGATCCAACTTTGGCTGGAAAACTTGTGCATGTAATTATTCCAAACGTAGTGTATTTCAATGAGGAGTTTCCAGGACTGAATTTCCCTCTTTGTGGTGAAAAAGATAGGGGTTTAAACTCCCAAGGCACTATTGCATTTAAAGAGGCAGGTGTCCTGAAGGTCAAGAGTTGCAGTTCTACACAAGTAAACAAGTGAGGTCTGTAAGGAGGAAGATGGCATTTCTCCTTGCATCTCTCCTCAAATTCCTTGACCTCAGGGCTGCTGCTACTTTGGCATAGAATTTACAGCTCAGAAAAAGGCCATTCAGGCAAACTACTTGATGCCAGTGCCTATGCACCACACAAGCCTCCTCCTACTTTACTTCATTTTAACCCTGTCAGCATATTTTTCTATTCCTTTTTCTATCATACTTATCAGGCTTCTCCTTAAATGTGACAATATATTCATCTCAAATACTCCAGCCATGAAATTCAGCTCTGTAGTACCTGTTTTTTGGTGCTTTGAATGCCATTTTGCCTCCAAAATGGCATTCGCAGGACATATAGACACTTCTGGCACTAACCACCATTTTGTTGAGGGTGTTATTGTATACACAGGGAATGTTCACTGGAAGTTTGCAGAGGAGGTAGACTATGACCTCAATTAGTGTATAACGCTGATTTGAAGCCATTTAGGAGCTCAATTCTCCAGCTAACACCATCCCATTAATGTACATGGCTGAATGCACATCAATAACAGGAAGAACACACCACCATCAGTGCTATGTAAAGAGTTTATCAACTACTTTCAGGTTAGTTGGTGATTGAGTTCTAGTGGCTCTGTATGAGTTTGTAGAAGTGTTTGATGGTCTTCAAAGTTCTTTAAAGTTGATGATGCCTACAAGTGCTGAAGAATTTTATCCTGACTTCAAGGATTCTGCACAGAATGGATGCAGTACTATGCAACAGCATTGGTCTATAGCATATGAGAATGAGCAGAGGTGGCACAAAGCAGGACAATGCAATGAAAGCTGAGACATAAAACATCAGATACTACATCATGGTTGGGTCCACGAATGTGTTAATGAAGTTGGTCATCTTTCCTACACTGGAGAGGGAACAAAGTCCTGTGCCAACTTGGTTCTGGACTCCTCCATGTTCCTTTGACAATGGTGGCAGGTTTTTGGCAAGCCTGCCAATGCACCAAGTATCTCATTGTGTATGCCCATCAATCTTCTTCTGTATGCCAGCCCATCAAAGTTCTCATCTTAGTCCTCTGCAGCAAAATTCTTGGTTGACCTCGGCCTCCAACCATCTTTCTCCCCTGCCCTGGCAGGCCACTTTTGCCCAGAGTCTCAACACGTGCAGCTCCTTCCTCTAAGTTATCCTCTAAAGTATGAGCAATATCTGAGCTGGTGGCTGAGGTTGTTGTTACGATCCCCAGCTGAGGTTACCACTGAACAAGCCTGATCCCAGGGTAGAAACCAACTTGATAGATCCTAACTTTTATTTGTTTGTTTAGATATTTGGAGAGGGACTACTGAACAGAGTCACCGGAGTCAGCTAATGAACTTCTAACGAAAGCCTAAAACATTTATTAAACTAGAAAAGATTAACTATATTACAATACTCTTTCACCCACAACTATACCTTTACAGATATATACAGATTTGTAAGGAAAGCACAAGTTACAAAAGCTAACTTATACTCTAATGTTCACAGTAAATACACAGTCCATGTAAATCAATAGTCAACCGGTGGTCAGTCACACCACACTCTGAAACCAAATGACAGATACCACTTCAACCAGATGCTATGGATCTCTCCTCAACTCCCCCCAGACGCCTATCACACCATGAGCCAACTGGTCTCACTGAACTCTGTCTTTCACACAAGGGTTTCCAATCTCAACTTTCCAAGAACTCACTTTGGAATTTTCTCCCAAACACTTTCTCAGAGACGAAGGGTCTGCAAGGGTCCACTTCCAGGGTTTCGAGCTCTCCTTCCGATATTCCTCTCCCCTGGGTTACCATATGCATTCACCAACTTGATGCTATCCTTAACTTCCTTAGTTAGCCATGGATGATGCATCCTTCTCAGAGTCTTTGTTTCTTAATGGAATATATCTTTGTTGAGAATTATGAAATATTTGTTTAAATGCCTGCCATTGCTCCTCTAATGTCCTACCTTTTAACTTTTAACCTGTTGGCCTGTATTCATGGGTCTTAAAAGAATTGGCTGTAGACATAGTAGATGCATTGATTGTGATCTTCCAAAATTCCCTAGATCCGGGAAAGGCCCCAGCGGGTTTGTAAAATCACAATTGTGACACCAACATTCAAGAAACAGGAGGTGGGGAGGTGGGGGGGGCGGAGGGTAGACAGAAAACAGGAAACTATAGGCTAGTTAGCCTAGCATCTGTCATAAGGAAAAAGGAATATTAAAGTAGGAAAGTGTTGCTACAGCTATACAGGGCCATAGTAAGATGACATCTGGAGTATTGTGCACAGTCTTGATCTCCTTACTTAATAAATTATATAATTGCATTAGAAGCTATTCAGTGAAGGTTCAGTCAGCTGATTCCTGGGATGAAGCAGTTGTCTTATGAGAAAGGATTGAGCAGGTTGGGCCTATACCCATTAGAGTTTAGAAGAATGAGATATGATCTTATTGAAACATATAAGATCCTGAGGGGACTTGACGGGGTGAATACTGAGAGGATGTTTTCCCTAGTAGAGGAGTCTAGAACTACGTGACACAATTTAAAAATTAGGGATCTCCCATTTAAGACAGAAACGAGGAAAAATTTCTTCACTCGGAGAATCCTTAGTGTTTGGAATTCTCTTCCCTAGAGAGCAGTGGAGGTTGTGTCACTGAATATATTCGAGACTGATTTTGATTGACAAATTTTTGATTGACAGTTGAGTTGAGGATTATGTGGGGGTGGGGGGCAGACAGGAAAGTGCAGTTGAGGCCACAATCAGATCAGCCACAATCTTATCAAATGTTGGAACAGGCTTGAGGTGCCAGATAGCCTTACTGCTCCTAATTCTTGTGCTCTTGTGAATGTTGGGTGTGAGTCATGATTATTGGTAGGTGAGTGATGGGGGTGTGCTGCATTGAGCTGTGTGTGAGGCCACTGGTGCAGTTGATGGGATACGTCTTTGTGATATGTTCACTGACCTTATCCACTCATGTAAGATCATTGATTTTTTTTTTCATTCATTCATTCATTCATGGGATGTAGGCGTTGCTGGCAAAACCAACAATTATTGCCCAAACCTAATTCTTTTAAGAAGTCGCTGGTGATCCACCTTCTTGAACCACAACATTCCCTGCATTGTAAACACACCCATGATGCTATTAGGGAGGGCTTTCCAGGATTTTGATCCAATGTCAATAAAGGAATGGTGACGTAGTTCCAAATCAGGGTGGTGTGCGACTTGGAGGAGAATTTGCAGATGGTGATGTTTCCATGCATCTGCTACCCTTGTTCTTCAGCATGAAACAGGTTGCAGATTTAAAAGATGTGTTGAAAGAGCCTTGGTTAGTATCTGTAGTGGAACTTGGAGATTGTGCAAACTCATGCCAGCGTGCATCTGTGGTGGAGGGAGTGAATGTTTAAGGTAGGGGTGCCTATCAAGCAGGCTGCTTTTTCCAGGAAGGTGATGAGCTTCCATAATTTTTAGAGATGCACTCATCCAGGCAAATGAGGAGCATTTCTTCACAATCCTGACTTGCGGCTTGTAAATGGGGGACAGGTTTTAGAGAATTAGGAGGTGAGTTATTCACTATAAAAGTTCTACATTCTGACCTGTTCTTGTAGCCGCAGTTACACCAGTAAAGCTTCTTCTCAATGGTGATTCCCCAAGATGTTGATTCTGAGGGATTCAGTGATGGTTAGGCTGCTGAATGTTAAGGAGAGGTGATTAGACTGTCTCTTGTTAAGAGATGGTCATTGCCTGGCACCTGTGTAGCATAAATGTTATTTATCAGCCCAAGTCTAAATGCTGTCCAGACTTTGCTGCATATGAACACAGATTGCTTCAGTATCTGAGGGAATGGAACTGAACACTGAAATCATCCACGAACAGCCCCACTTCTGATCTTATGATGGAGGAAAGGTCATTGATGAAGCACTGGAGGTGCTTGGGCCTAGGACACTATCCTGAGGAACTCCTGCAGTGATGCCCTGGAACTGAAATGATTGGCCTCCAAAAACCACAACCATATTCCTTTGTGCTAGGGATGACTCCAACCAGTGGAGAGTTTCCCCTGATTTCCTTTGACTTAAATTTTACTCGAGCCCCTTGGTGCCATAATTGGTCAATTGCTCGCTTGATTTCAAGGGCAGGCATTCTCTGCTCACACCTGGAATTCAACTCTTTTCTCCATGCTTAGACCAAGACTGTAACAAAGTTGAGAGCAGAGTGGCCCTGCTAGCATCCAAAGCATCAGTGAGCAGATTATTGCTGGGTAAACACTGATTGATGGCACTGTCCATGACCCCTTCCATGACTTTGCTGATGGGACAGTAATTCGTTGTGTTGGATGTGTCCTGCTTTTTATAGACAGAGTATATCTGGACAACTAATGAAAGGCTATTATGTGAAATGTTAACTCTGTTCTCTCTCTACTGATTCTGCCTGACATGCTGAATATTTCCAGCATTTTCCATTTTTATTACGAATTTCCAGCATCCAGAGTATTTTGCTTTTGTCTTACCTGAGCAACGTTTCACTTTGTCAAATATTGTAGCTATATTGGGATGGATTGGCTGATGATTCTGGAGCACATGTCTTCAGTACTACAGCTAGGCTATTGTTGGGGCCCATAAACATTGCTGTATCCAGTGTGCTTAGCTGTTACTGGATATAATGTGGAAAGAATCGGTTTGGCTGAAGACTGGCATCTGTGTAAGTGGAGACCTGAGGCTGGAGGAGGAGGCTGAGTTGGGTTATCCACTTTGCACTTCCAGTTGAAGATGGTAGCAAAGGTTCAGCTTTTCCTTTTGCACATACATGCTGGGCTGCACCATCATTAAGGATGCAGATGCTCCTGCAGCCTCCTACTGTCACTAGTTTTTTTAATAATCCACTACCATTCATGCCTGAATGTGGCAGAACTGCAGAGTTTTGATTTGATCCATTATCTGTGTGACTGCTTCACTCTGTCTATAGCATGCAGCAGCCACTATTTGACATGCATATAGCCCTGTAGCCTCAAGTTTGGCACCTGATTTTTAGGGATCCCAATTACTGCATTCCTCACTGAACCAGAATTGGTCCCCTGGCTTGAGAATAATGGTAGAGTAAGGGACATTCCAGGCCATGGGAGTACAAGTTGTGGTGGAATACAATTTTGCTGCTGCTGATGCCCATAGCGCCTCATGGATGCCCAGTTTTGAGCTGCTAAATCTGTGCTGTATCAAACCCCTTTAGCATGGTAGTGGTGCCATACAACACAATGGCAGGTATCCTCAATCTGAAGGCAGAACCTTGTCTCCACAAGTATTGAGTGGTGGCTACCTGTGCCAATATTGTCATGAAAAAATACACTCTGGCAGCTACGTCCTTCAAGACTTGACCAGCTGACTTAGTAAACATACTACCAAGCCCTCCCTAATAGCATCATGGGTGTGTTTACAACGCAAGGAATGTTGTGGTTCCCTAGAATCTTTTTACAATCCTAACTGCTGGTAGGCATGGCTCATGTCTAATTTAGAGTATGTGGTGCCACCTACCAATTTCGAATAAAATTCCTCAATCTTGGGTACCGGGTGTCTATCAGGTTTGGCCACCTTATTAACAGTTAGCTTATAGTCACCACGTAAACACACACTTTGGTCCAGCTTCAGTACAGGTACGACAGGTGCCACCCACTCAGAAAATTTCACTGGTTGTAGGATGACCAATTTTTCCAATCTGCCCAGTTTGGTTTCAACTTTGTCCCATAGAGCATAAGGGACTAGTCTACATCTTATAAATCTGGGGGGTTGAGTTTGAGTCTGCATGGATCCTGGCTTGTAACCCTTGAATCCTTCCTAATTTGTCATTGAAAACAGAAGCACACTTTTGCAACAATTCCTGTAAGCCTTTCGTTGTAATTTGAAACATTTCGGCTCATTTCAATTTAGTATTTGAGCTAGTTGTGGCCTATTAAGTTGGGGCCCTCTCCAGCTACCACTAACAAGGGCAACCTTTCAGATTGCTCTCCATACATCACTGAGATTTGACCTAACCCTTTTGGTCTTTTTTCTTCGTTCGTGTATGTCCTCAGCTTTGTGTCCGAAACTTCTAACTTCAAAGGTTGGGCTCCTGTACTCAGATATCTAAATGTACGCTTTCTAATGACGGACATTGACGCTCCCGCATCAACTTCCATCTTAATGGGTTGTCCGTTAACTGTGATGACTACTTGGATTGGCTCGGTTCTACCCACTTTGAAATTGTATAACAAATGGATGCCTGATTCAATTTCTGCTGGCTCTTCCATGAGGCATATTTCACGATTTTTCCTTAGGCCTTTATAAAGTATTGTGTTAGCCGCCTTATGTGGCCATAGCGGTGGCAGAAAAAAGCACTCGACTTGTTTGAGTTGTCGTTCGCTCACTGGAGGCCTAGATGTATTTCTGATTCATTTTGTGGGTTTTCACTGCAGTGCTGTTGTTTTTCAATTGTTTGGAGCTAGAGAGCGTTTCCCACCTTTCCGTGGAGTCTGAAGTTTTTGCGCCTTTTGTTGCTGGATTGTCCTGCTCGACCAGATGGACGGTGCCATTTTGTGTATCTTTTATAACTTCAGAATTTCTAACAGCACTCTCCATCGCAGAAAGTAATTCTAAAGCCTTATTGAAGTCTAGATTAGATTCGGCTAGCAAATGCCTTTGGATAGTATAATTTCCAGTCCCACATATCAGCTGGTCTCTCAAAATATCACTAATTGATGTTCCAAATTCGCAATACTCAGTTAACGCCTTTAAAATGGCCACAGCGTCAGCTATTGTCTCCTTCGGAAGCCTGTTCCTTGAATTGAACTTGAAGCGCTGCATAGTGACTGAGGGCTTTGGTCTCAGGTGGCTCTGTACAGTTTTTATTAATTCGTCGAAAGACTATGAGTCTGGGGCAGTAGGTGACGTAAAACTGCGGATCAGCCCATACGTTTTGGGCATGAGGACAAAAAAATTGCCCTCTTCTTCTCCTCCCCTGCAATGTCATTAGCGATAAAAAAGAGCACTAGGCATTCAACACACTGAGACCAGTCATCTGAAATGGGGTCGAATAGATCGACACTCCCAAGCTGCAGCATCATGAACGACTGCAAGGGGGCTGCATTTCCGATAGGCTTTCCAGGTAATGACGAAGTTAGATGTTTGGATTAGCGTGGAGATGTCCTTTCTCTGGGGTCTCTTATAATTTTCTGTCCATAGCCATTTTTCATGTATTTACCCTTTTAAATGTATTGCTGCTTTAAGAGCAGTCACTTTGTTTTAAAACTCTCTCTCTGCAGCTGTCAGCTTTTCTCTGCTGGGTTTCACACTCAGTTTTGCCAGGATCCCCGCGATCGTGATTCTACAGGGTTGTTCTTTAATTTGAAACTGCAGCACTGCTTTCTGCTCCAATTGCCAACTGTTGCCTATTTTATAAGTAAGTACAGATGCTCTTTCCAATGTTTTGCTCACCCGTCTTGAAGTTTATTTTCTTTTGCTCTTTATCCTCGTCACCACTTTTACGTCTTGAGGAAATGAGTTCGTTGGCCAACCAAACTAATTGCACACCTTCCTATATTCTCATCAATTGCTGTTTGCAATTAATAACAGGGAGAGATTAATGTAAAAATAAACAATGATAGTTTATTGAGACATAGGGCAGAGGATCAGATCTTATGTGCCCAGTTGCCCACAATGTACAGTGATTCATCAGTACTGTAACATGATCAGTACATTTGCATTCTCTTAAAGGGACAGGGTACCTCACTTTACCACAGTCCCCTCCTAACACCAGAACTAAGATCCAGCCCAACTTCTGCTTTTCAATTCTATTCCTCTACTAACTCCAATGCTTTGTTTATATATTTATTGTTTTGCTAACCAGCATTGCTACTTTTGATATATGTACTTGACCCCATAGATGACTTTACTCCTCTATTCTATTCAGATTCTTATTTGCCCTACCAAATTGCACTACCCCAACTTAGCTATATTAAAATTCATCTGCTATTTGCACACCAATTCTGCAAGTTTACTAACTTATTTTTATTGATTGCATTTTGTTACATTAATCACCACCCCCACCAATTTGATGCTGTTTATAAATTTTCAAATTGTACTTCTGATTCCCAAGGCCAAATTGTTCATATAAATGCTGAACAGTGGCCCTTAACACTGATCTCTGTGCAACAGAACCTCCCGCCTTCTACCAGTCTGAGTAAATACCTTGAGGTCCTGCTCTCTGTCTTGTGTTTTGAACTCACTCAATCTCCCTTTTTAATTATGAGAATCATAGCAGCTTTTCACAAGCCCTCTGATACTATTCTCTGTTCCAATGAAGTTTTAGAAATGTGTAAAAGATCTGCTGCTATCTTTTCCCTTGCTTCACTTAATATGTGCAGCTATAGTCCAACTGGACATGGGGTTTTCCTTCCTTGATTCTCTCCCATGTCTAGTGACACATGAGGCAGAGGGACCATGTGTTTTTTTCTGTTTCCATGGCTAGTTTTTTCTAGCACAGTTTGCCAGCCTGTTGTCAGAGGCTACAGCTTGAAGGGCACCACTCCACATCAAACATGGCTGACCTGCCAAGTCTTAGCACAGGCATATTGGAAGGACTTTCAGGTTGATAATCAACCTGCTTGGCCACATTGTGAACAAACCTTCCATGGCCATCAAGTCCTGGAGTGGGACTTGAACTTGGAGCTTCTGGCTTAGAGGCAGGTGCACTACCCGCTGTGCTACAAGACCTCCTCTACAAGGGTTTTGTCCTCTCTAAATTTGATTAGTTCAGTTATCTTCCCTCTTTCTATATTATCCAAAAATTACAATTTATTACTTTACATGTGATACAAAGAGCAGAATTTTCCATGTCCGCTAGCAACGGGCGTGATAGGTGGCATGCGCAGATAAATATGGCGCGATTTGTTTCACGATGGCAGGTTACAATCATCTGCTCAGCCTGCTGACAGCAGGCCGCATTTCCCACCAACGGCCATGGGGAGCTCATTGTAACACATCAACATATCATTAAAAAGGCCATCCCACCAGGATCTTTCACCCCCGCCGGATCATCCGTCCACATTGGCGGGAAAGCACGTTAACATGTTTCACAACAGCACACAGGCAACGTGCGCTTGGCGGCCTTCACTTTGGGGGAACTCGAGGTGAGTGAACAGCATTGTTCTTCACAGCTCGCCAGGGTCACCTGTTACTTTGCAGGCTTCAGGGGCGCCAGGGGTGAAGTGCTACCCTACCACGGAAGCACCTGCTGTTGGGGTGGGGGCAAGAGTGTCCGGGGAAACCGCTGTGTCAGGGGGGCTGGGTGGGTATCCGGGGTCATCTGCTGCCCAGCCATGGAGGCGACTTCTGCCCTGGCATTGGATCCTGTGCAGAAGAAATCGAGGTGGGGAGCAGGATACGTGAGGGTAGTGGCCACACAGTAGGGACACCTGTATAAACTGACCATGCCTTTGTAACTCGGACAGTTCAGGCACAGCCACAATGTTATGATTGGTGTCAGGCTCCTAGGCTGCCCGCCCACGCAAGCAGAGGCACCGAAGTGCCACTAAGCACTCCAGGTCTTATCACCCATTGCACGCCCCAGCACAGGCTGCAAGTCCACAACCACTTTACTGAGTTGCACACATTGTACAATCTCTTTGCCAATGCTGGCCATGTAGCAGTCACTGCTGGAGGTGCTCACAGCCCCTTACAATCTCAGCAACCCCGGTTAGGAGCTGTCTCCCCCATGTCGCAGGCTGACAGGGCAGCCATGCAGTGCACTCATCTGTGGCCTTCCGAAGGGTGACCAGCACTCTCAGGGAAGTGTTAAGGGGCCATCACACAGGTCAAGGAAAGGTGCTAAGTACAGCCATGATAATCACGTCTCTCCCTCTCTTTCATGCCACAGGAGGGCCACATCAGCAGCATGGAGCCTGGTGACCTAGCTACATACCCGATGGCCTTCAGAGAGTAGAAAAGATGGAGGATGGAGCTACTGAGGCTCCTGGTCACACAAAGGCAGGAGCAGCAGCCTCATGAAGAGGAGGCTGCAGGAGCTCCCGCGTACACGGCCCAGGAGTGACAGCAAGCCGTGGCTGGTTGGCGCCTAGCGACACTCAGGGTCTATAGATGCCACATGTCATTCCTGCAGATGGCAGAGGACTAGTGTCACCAATGACTGTGCATGTTTAGGGACCTGGTTGCTCACATCTGCCACTTACTGCAAGACTTGGCGCCAAGGGCACATGGAGGGCATCCATTGCCAGCAGATGTGAAAGTGACCGTGGTGCTCAATTTCTATGCCAGTGGTTCCTTTCAGGGCTCCTCAGGGGACCTCTGTGGGATATCACAAGCCTCCACCCACAAATACATCCATGAGGTCATGGATGCCATCTTCCCGAGTACACGCACCCCAGGACCACAACAGCCAGGATGCAAGAGCCATTGGATTCTCCTGGGCCTCGGGATTCCCACAGATGCAGGGTGCGATTGACTACACCCATTTGGCACTCAGGTCTCCGTCACTGTAGGCTATCAGCCCAGCGTCGACCTCACCGTCAGCACAGGGCCGGTCCAGATCATGGCCGGCCAGCTGGATGGCTGTGTTTTCAAAGTCTGTGAGGGCCCCGATTTCGGGCATTCCCCCCCCTGGTCTGGGATCTCTCTCTCTTTGTGCCAGCTTGTCCTGCATGGATAGAGATGGAGAAAGAGTAAGCGAGCCTGCCAGGCATGTGTGGGTGGTGAGTGGTCCCATGGATGGGATGAGGACAATGATGGTGTGTGTGAGAGAGTAAATGGTGATGTCCCTTGAACTGGCAGTGAGTGAGGGCCCTGTGGATGTGTGCTGGGTTTGGGAGAGAGAGTTGAGAGCGATGAGAAGGGTGACTTACCCTGGCGGAATGGAATGGAGGAGACCATTCATCCTCTTTCAGCACTGGGTTGCTGTCCTCTTCTGATGGCCGTTTACTACCACCACCTCCCAAGCTGGATTGGTCACGTTGTTGCCAATCATGCTGCCAGAGTGGGGGTACAGGTGGGCCTCCATTGGCACCAGCAGTCACTCGGGGGACCCGTTGTTGAAGAGAGGGGCTGCGATCCTTCTTTCCTTTGCTGGCCACGTCTTCTGGACAGCAGTGGTGAGCTGGAAGCAGTGACTTCTGTGCTTGCAGCTAGACGTTAAACATGGCACCGGTGTGATGATGACTGGCGGGAGAATGAAAGCCCGCCTGCCATGGAAATGGTTTGGTTCCCAGGAATGCATAAACAATGAGTCAGATTTGAGACAATACAGCATGAAAACCCGCCATTGCGACTGGGTAAAATATCGTTTTACCCGCCCACTACCATACTTAGTGCAAATCTGGGAAAATTCCACCCAAAGTGCAAGTCTCTTCCAACATTTTTAGAAACAATTAGCTTCCCCAAACATTTTAAAGTAATCACAGTTTTTCCTTATTGCTGCTGGTTCCAGCAAAAGCCGTCAACAAACCTAACAGAGCTTGAGGGCCAAATGGCCAACTCCTGTTTCCATTACTTGATGATGTCACTGAGGAGCAGTATGTAAACGAAAAATCAAAGGGTTCTGACCTTAGATCCTTGAGAGGTAACAGGGTAAGGTCGAGGAGAGTGGCCATTACAGGAAATTCACAGCCTATGAGTGGAGAGTAGAACCAGAGAAGGGCAGTTCCACTCAGGCGAGAATGGAGGAGAGACGTTGGAAGAAGTTGCAGAGAGGTCGAGAAAGGGCAACACAATGTGGTTATAGTCACAGGTGATATCATGTGACTCTGATTAGGGGCAATTCAGCACTGTGGCAGAGGACAGGAAAGGTACAAATATGGTATTGTAGGAAATTGAAGAATCAATTTGAGACCATCATAATGAACGAATTCAATTCATCACAACCTCATTACTGTCCAGTGATTTGTTCCCACACAGGACTCGGGCCACACAAAGTGCTTCAGTTGGCGAATGGCAGGTGTTTGCACCTTTGGTGGTGTCATTAAAGCCAGAACCCAACCTCTCAGTTACCTATCCCAAATAACTGAAGCACAGTCACTGATTGTTCAGTCAGCTGTTCTGCTCTCTGCAAAATTGAAACATTTCCCTTTAATACTAGATGCTCTATAATGCCTATGTAGATCTTCCAGCTAGTACTTGTTTCAACTGGATGTTGAAAGCCAGCAGCAAGACTGGGTTATGCAGGAATACATGGTCTGAATGATTCTGGCATGACTAATGTGAAAATGGGCACCCTGTGTGTTCACCCTCCATTGGTGATGGCCAGCTATGCCATGCTGCACTTGGGCAACCAGCAGATCCAATGCTTTCTTCACTCATTCAGCACCTGTATTGCCAGAATGTCCTGCAGGAGAATTGGCCCCATGATTACAATGAGGCATTGATCAAATACAAAATTCCACACTAGAAAGTGAACAATATGCCAGGAAACTATCATCTCTCCCACCTATTAATATGAAAGAAATGATTAGATATGGAACATCACTGAGGAGGATACTGAATAATGATTATCATCCCAAATGGATGATAGTCAGTTCTCAGTATTTTAATGTCATGTTGTTAAAACCATTCCTGCTTTCTATCACAGAATATACCTTAATAAATCATTGTTTAGGCTTCAGCTGGAATATTGTGTCAAATTCTGGACACCACACTTTAGGAAGGAAGTCATGGCCTTGGAGAGGGTGCAGGAGAGATTTATTGGAATGGTACCAGGATTAAGCAACTTCAGTTATGTGGAGAGACTGGAGGGACTCTCCTTTGGAGCAGAGAAGGTTAGAGGAGGTTTGATAAAAGTGTTCAAATCATGAATGATTTTGAAAGAGTATTTCTTTTCCACTGACTGGAGGGTCCGTAACCACAAATCAGATTTAAGGCAATTAGCAAAAGAGCCAAAATAGATCTGGAGCTTCTTTTTTACCACAGTGCATTGCTTTGACTTTGAATGCACTGTCTATAGAGGTTTTGGAAACAGATATATTAATAACTATCAAAAATGAATTGGATAAATAATTGAAGGGAAAACATTTGCAGGGCTTTGGGGAAAGAGCAGGGAAATGGAACTAATTGGATAGCTCTTACAAAAAGCCAGCATAGGCTTGGTGGACTGAATGGCATCTTTATCTGCTACGTAATTCTATAATCATCCATTTTCATCCCATGGAATGCCTGAGATGCTGCCGAATCACTGGGTTTTTGTTTGGGAAGGAAGATTTGAAACAGACTGGATATTTGATTCCAGATCCTGGTTTGACACAAAACAGCCTGTCATTCTGCTGCTGTTTTTTCATAACCAACCAAATATTCCCCAACTTATCAAATAGTCAAACAATTCATCTTGCTCTGTTGTGACATTCTCTGCTCATTACTATACAGCTGTTGTTATAAGACACTCCAAACACCTGCCACATAAAACTTTCAGGCAAAGAGCTTAAAACTGTGATTTGACATAGGACAGAGATCACTTTGTAAAGTTTGTAAGCTCATAAGGAATAATCAATTATCCATGCAGACTTCTTTCCTCTCATTTTCATCTCTGAATTTGTTCGATTCCCATCATCTCCTGAGAATGGTTTTACTTGTACACCGTAATTCCTGATGATGAGGCGCCCAATGGGTCTACTGAGGCAAGCATGGTTTCTCCCACCACTGATGTCATATGTGTAGTAGCACTGGTTTGCACCCATGCCACCCTGTCCGATGGCCCTAGCCCTTGCTGTCTCACACTTGCCATCCCTCTCCCAAGCCCTCACCACCTCTCTTCCAAACCCTTGCTTGTTACCCCTCTCCTAACCTTGGATAAAGAGAGGGAGGAAAATGCCCCCTATTTATATTGTACCATGGACCTGCTCCCAGAAAAGATACAACATGAATCTCTTGCAATAATTATGATTCTATTTTAATACTAAAAAGGCATTTTTTTTAAAAGAGAAAAAGATATCGTATTGTATGCAGTTTCTAGTTCAGGTTGTAATTTTTTTCTGGCTGTTTGGTCAGATCCATCTTTGATGCAGACAGCTATGTGGAACATTATAGGCACTACATAGGCAGATGCAATGTATTTGTCCTCTGTATTTGCAGTGTCAGCAAACTCAGCCTATTTTTATTCATTCATGGGATGTGGACATTATTGGCAAGGCCAGAATTTATTGCCTTCTCCTAATTGTTATGTTCTTCTATTTGACGTAAACATATCAATCATATGACAAGGTTGGTCAAACAATAATCTGAGTCCTTTATTAGGAGATAAAACTATATACAAATAATGTTAAGTGGGATACCACATAATCACATCTGCCATGGAGTGCTACTGTATTCCGAGTATAGAGTCATGGGGCCATTGCATCACCCCTGCCTCAGTGGAAATGATTGACGGCAGTTTAAGATGCGTTTCCTTAAGGGTACATATACATCATAATTATGCTTGAAAAGGTGATGGTGAACTGACTTCTTGAATACAACAGAGTGGCTTACTAGGCCACTTCAGAGGATAGTTTAAAGTCAACCACATTTGAGAGTCTGGAGTCACATGTGGAACAGACTGGGTAAGGCAGTAGAATTCCTTCCCTAAAGCACACTGGTGAATCTGATGGATTTTTACCATAGTTTCATAGTCACCACCAGTGATATTAAATTTTTATTCTAGATTTATTTAATTGAATTTAAATTCCCCAGCGACCATGATGGGACTTGAACTCATGTCACCAGATCATTCCGTCCATACCTCTGGATTATTGGTCCAACAAATTGCCCATATTTTTAACAAATACTGTTTCATTTTACATATAAAATACACAATGCATATTGATTACTGTACTGGGGTACAGTTGTTCAGACAACCTTCAGGCCTCAGCCAAGAACAAACCTGGACAGTGAGCGTCAGCGGTTACCTGTTTACCTAAATACACCCGCTCGTCACCCAGACTGAATCCTCACCTGGCTTCTATATCGCAGTAGCAGGTTGCCGCAAATCGGCTTCACGGTCCCAGGGTTAGAAGGGGAAGTCAGATAGAGTTCTAGCTCCTGATTGCTGCTTAGATATCCTCATTGAATGCGAGGGTCTGTGGAGTGGTGCTGGTGTGTCATTATCACTGTTATAGTACACACCAATAATACAACTTGGGCAAGATATCAGAGAGTAGCTGGTAGAGGTGGCAGCAGTTATCCTCTTAACACAATGAATTTCTCTACAGAGTGCCCAAGATGAGGCTCTGAGCGAAATCAGTACAAAACTTTTAGCAGATTTGTGCCATAGTTTAAGGGTTCTTAAACTGGTGTTTGTGGGCCCGAGATCCAGGGTGTCTGTAATACAGTGCAGGCCCTACAACCTGCAATGTGGTCAAAAGTAAATGGGTGAGGTTGGGTGGCGATGTGCTACACTGTCCCCATTTTCCTTTCTCCTCACTCCTCCAGTCCTACCCTCTGTCTCGCCATCCCCTCCCTCATCCTGGGCTCCTCTACTGCACCCTCCATGCTCTTTCCATTCTTTGCTTTGCCTGTGTCCTGACCTCTTAAGGTTCCTGCTTTTTCTGGACTCTGCTCCCATAATGGACTGGATGTTTAGGTCCTGCTGGGGCAGGAACAGAGGTGGATAGGGGATGAAAATACTGGCACCAGCCATTGTGCCAGTTCCATTCACTGTTCCCAGTTCTGGTGAATTTTACCAGGGCAGATGGAGGAGAGACTCAAGAACCCTCTCGATCCATTAATAGCTCTAATTAAGGTAGTTAAAGAGTTCATTGAGGGCATCGTTTAGATTGTGGTGAGGGCATACGGACTGTATCCTGGGTCTGGGACAGACCAGGTACATGGCAGCTCTACACAGCAGGGAGTCTGCCAGGGAATTCAGTGGGCACGTAAAATGGAGAATGCGCAGAAGAGGACTTGGCCATTGGCACATAGGTGCCATCGGGTCAGCGGAGGTTGAAGGGAGAGTGGCCAGTAGGCACATGGGCAGCACGGGGGGTTATCATCCTGTTGAAATTGCGGGACCATAAACAGAAGAGTGCAAAGCTTCCAAACACATTTGGGAATCCAGCTGAGCACAAGGAAGGCTGCAGCGGGCAATAGGAGCATGACTCTCGGACTTTGGGTACAGTGGGAAGCAGCATCCTCTGCAGGAAGGACAGAGCCCCAGGCATCAGGAGGGCAAGGGAGAGGGGCAAGGGGCAGGAAGGAGATGGAGACGATGCCGTTAGCATAGGGTCTGCTGTCAAAGATGGAGCTATCTGAAGGTGACCAGGACACTGACTCTGCAGGCAGATGGTCACATACATCTAAGGCCTCATCGTAGAAGACATTGCAACTCACCACACTGGTCGCCATGCGCTGCCAGTAGCCACAGTCACTATGCCTTTTAACTTCATTGCCTCTGGCTCCTTCCAAGGATCAGCTGATATCTCACAAATAGCTGCACCCCATTACATCTCGCAGGTTTCTGATTCACTTTTTAAACAAAAGCTGGGCAGTACATTCAATTTCAGATAGATGGGTCCTGACGAGCACAGAGGACTGAGAGTCTAGTCCCCATTACCCAAAAGTGCCTGACACCATTTATTGCACCCATGTGGTCATCAAGGACACAGACAGTGCCCAGTGAGATTCATCAACAGGAAGGGCTTCCACCCCCTCAATGTTCAACTGGTCTGCAACCACAACAAGAGCATCCTATATGTATGCACTCACTTTCCTGACAACTGCCTTAACTCGACCTTGGCTTGACAGGCTAGATACTGAGAGAATATTTCCCCTAGTGGGGAAATCTAGAACTGGGGTCACAGTTTCAAAACAAGGTATCTCCCACTTAAGACGAAGTTGAGGAGGAATTTCTTCTCTCAGTTAGTGTTTTGAATTAACTACCCCAGAAAACAGTGGAGGCTGGATCATTGAATATATTCAAGGCTGAGTTAGACATAATTTTGATCTTGACAAGATAATCAAGGATTATGGGGGGACAGGCAAGAAAGTGGAGTTAAAACCACAATCAAATCAGTCATGATTGTACTGAATGGCAGAGCTTAAGTTATTAAGTCTCCTTCCTCCTCCAGTAGTCCATGCTGCTGCAGGGTTCATGGATTCTAGGAAACAAAGAAGAGATGGCAACTTACCACTAAGATAACATGAGAGAGGCCCAGAGACACTACAACCAAAGTCATCTGTCTACAAGGACCACTTGTCAAGCAGGCCATTGGGCTTCTGAAGATGCAGTTCAAGTGCTCGGGCCAGTCAGATGACACCCTGCAATACCCTTGGTGGTTGTATCAGATGAGGGTGAGGCCTGGAAGGACAGAGCTCATTGAAGGAGGAGAAAGAACACTGAGGTGGCCCAGCTGCTCAGTGAGGTAGCTGGGCCCAGTGTGAAACTCATAGACCTCATCAGGATGCCTCAATGTCTGGTATTATCTGATCCAGGCCCTTTTCAGCTGAACATCTCTCACCCAGGACATGATCTGAAAGTGGCTTCAAGCTGCTGTGGGAGAATTTCTATTGAAGCTGCAGCCTCATATTATTCCTGCCAATGAGGAATGCACATCTGTCCAAAGATTGCACCATCACTATTCAAGATGAAATCATCGCTTCATCCCTCTTCTGCTATACCACCATTAATAAAAGGAGGCTCATGTCAAGTTTCATTTATCAGTACTGACATGGTGCTCAAAAAAACAAACAAAGAAAGTGCATGTTTGTGGAGATAGACATCTCAGTGACCCGCACAGTCTCTGCCCAACACGGTCACTTTTGCAGTTCTCTCCTTGTTGCCTCGGAGAAGGTGAGAGTAGCCTACTCGTTTGTCTCGGCTTGCAGCTGAGATGCACATGGCAGTCATCTCATCCTCACCATGGGGGCATCACCAAAGGCTACTGCACTCACGTCAATGCAGGGGCCCTGCTGCATAGATTAGCCCTTGGTCAGGGTGGGGACCCTGTGAGGGGAGGCACCCTCATTCCCCTCAGTCACTGCCTCAGGCCTTGGTTGGCACTCCAGATGGCTTGGGGGTGGGGGGGGGAGCGGGGGGATGAATCTAGTATCCCTTCCAAATATCTGTGTCACCAGTATCACTGATGTTTAAGGCTATATAGTGTGATATACAATGCCAGTGAATATTTCCTGCCTGCTCTTGAAGTGCTGCCACATGTATGAGGGTGGCCAGTCTCTCCATGGAGGAGCTCCTATGTTCAAAACTCTGAGCCATAAGTGGCACATAAGTAGTTAGCTCCCTCCGTTCTCAACCATGACCTCACACTGCCTTGAGGAACTCTGACATGTGAGAACAACTGTTGTTGACCTCAGTGGAGCCTCCTTTCTTGTGACTCCCAAGAACCTGTATCTATGCCTAGCTGAACAGGGCTGTGTCTGTCCAACATCCTCAAAGGGGGACTGCCCACAGCTGCCTCTGCCTCCGTCACCTCCTCCTGCTCATTCATGACACACTCCTCACCCATTGTGACCTTATCTAATCATTAGCAAGCAACCCACTGAAGTGATTGTATCTGCGCTGGTGGAGGGCTCCTTTGTAAGTTTTGATGGTGCTTGGCCTGAGCTCCGCTTTTGCAGTGTTTGGCCCAAAGCTGGTCCAAGAGTCAGTTTTGTGTCTCAACATCTCCACTGTGTGGCGAGCAGAAGCCTCTGCAGTGTTGAGGCTTCCCAGTGCAGCAGAGTCTGTCATGCTGTTGGACAGGATGGAGTTCAATGCACCCCCTTTAATGCATGCATGGCAGTCTTTATTCATCCTCTACATCAAGGATGCCCATTCTGCCTTCCTTGACTTGCTCTTGATCAATGACTCTTGCAATTTCCATGGCTTCCTCTTCCACTGTGGTCATGACATGTAGGAAGGGCACCTCTCCTCCCGTCTGGACCCTCTCATAGGCATTATGTACCTATGTCTCCTGCAAGGAGAGAGAAGAAAAAAGAGAAGGACAATATCAACAGCTCACATATATAAGAAGTTGCATGTCTCAGTACTGGTAAGCCTCAGCAATACTATAGTTCAGAGCCTTGCTGAGGGGTCAGTAGGTGCCCTGGTCACACACTCCTATGTTCAGGAGCAGCATGCGCCCTCGGATTCCTCAGCTGCTGTCTCTGCTGGAGGGTGAATACCCACAGACCTCTCCTAAGGGTTCGGTGTTGCACTCAACTTGTCAGATCTCCCTGCATTGGAGCCAGTTCCTGCAGACCACACTCAATCTGCACATTGTCTCCACCACCTATTTCCAGGCCTGCTTGGTTTGGAAGGGTGGCCTTCTCCTGCTACCCTCCAGGAGGAGGGCCTCTTTCTTCTCCCTCAGCGTCTTGAGGATGACCTCCAGGTTGACATCCACAAAATAACAGGCAGCCCTGCTCGAGGTTCTAGCCCTCTTCTGCTCCACTCCTATTATAGCAAGTAAATCTGAATTGATAGCCACAGTAATGGTGGATTTAAACAGGGCTTGCACTCTGACTCTAATTGGGCACCTAACATGCTGTCCAGCCAAATTAACAATCCACCCCCTTGAGAATCAAGGGTGGTGGAACTACATCCTTCTGGAAGTGGGATCAGACACGGAAACAGCCCTGACGTCCGTTTCTGACACCCATTGTGGTATAAGAATCTGGCACACACAGGGTTAATGTGGGACTGTGCACCATACTGCCCACACAGTGATGTAAGAAGGCATTTGACCAAGACCCAGGGTCAGTGTGGTGTTGAACAGAGATGTGTGAAGATCTAGACATGGAGATAGCTCCTTGCCTATACCTTCTACTGTATATGTGTGTATAGTCACAAGTAGTTAATAACGACTTACTATTAACATGTTGAAGGGTACAAATGCTTATTTAAGAGACACTATTCTGTAACCAACATCCTCCCAACATGGTGGCAGCTTTGGATCAAAGACCTTCAACCTCACTAAAATGCTGAGGGACTAAGAAAAAGAAAAAACTTCAATGAAAACTCTGATCTGAGAAAAGCTCCCAACAAAAGCTAAAGGTGCTGAGAAAATTCACCAGAAAACACTTCAGAGGAAAGAGCCAGGAAGCTGAAGGCAGAGATTTTTGACTGCAAAAGACTCCATTGAATCCCCCTTCTAAGTCCAGCTTCAGGACACAGTCCACAGAGCCTGCAAGGGTGAGCTAAATCTTTTAAAGTTCCACACTGCAGCTAGTCCTGAGAACCCTTTCACTAACCAAGCGTCAGAAGCTCCATTTGAACGAAACCAGTCTTGAAACCGGATCTCCAACTCAGATCCTCAACACATGGCCTCCGAGCTCGTAAAAGAAGTTAATTAAAATCTCTCAGGAATGTTACAACAGTCCAACCCAGAAAACTGCAGGCTTACATTTAAATTTGAATGCCTCTTTACGCAGAAAAGCAAACCACTGAACAAAAGAGGTCAGCAGACAGCCAACCCAGGCAGCCATTGCTAAAAATTTTCCTCCAAGAAGCCAGCCATCACCATTTTGCGGAGGCCACCAAAACTAGCAAGCACATGAAATCCTTTGCATTGCAATGAACAGCAACACCACCTTGAAATCCTGTAATCTCTTAAAGTTGTACCCACACTTTCAAAATCATTAATATGGATCACAATTCAACACAACTCAATTTGGACTAACCCAAGGCCCAAACAGGTCACAAAACTGCGGTCTTTGGAGGAAAAGATTTTTTAAGTAAGAGCATTGCTCCAGGCTTCAACAAAAAGTCTGCAGACCTACAAACTAAAGATGATCTAAACAAGATGACCTAGACAAGACAATCCAGATAGCTCGACTGCCTGAACTACGTGAGAAACACAGGATAAAACATGGGCCAGAAGCTAACCCTCGGTCCAGCTTATCAGGTCATAAAGACACGGGGACAATCCAAGTCAGGGAAAGCAATTCCCGAACCACCCAGCAGAGCGACCTTACAGTGCTGTGGTGCAAAGCGCCCTCACAGGAGGGATTAGTGTCCTGCAATACTTTCATTGCTTCCACTGCAACCAGACTGGACACTATGGCAACTGTGCAAGTCAAAGTCCCAGGAACGCACAGAAGGACCAAAAGTAATTCACAAGGTCGAGACTGGAAACACAGAAGAGACACAGTCATGCTTCTTGGGGGAGGTCAAGGATTGGGGTTCTTCATTTTGGAATGCTAACAACCTGGTAAATGGTCATCTAACAAATTTTAAATTAGATTCAGGTGCCAGTGCTAAGAGTCATGTCGGACAAGGAACCATGGCTCAAAGACCTCTGGCTTTGAACAACTGACACTCCACTTGACAGGGCAGTGGGAATCGACTTTCAGTCAAGTGCACACTGCAGATGATTCTTGAGGTATAAGGACAAAACAATCCAAACAACCTTCTTCATTATCCATAACCAAGACCACCCTCTATAAGCTGCAGCGTCTGTATCCAGCTGAACCCCCTGCAAAGGATTGTTGAGGTCAACTAACAAGGCCTGGTTCCAAATATAGAAGGAAGGAAGTTTCTGAAACTCTTTACAGGGCTGAGCCATCTGGAAAATGTGTTCAGGATCACACTCATGGATTAAGCTTTTTCACTCCACGAAAAATTTCCACTCGCTCGTGAAGGAAGTACTGCGGCAGCTGGATGAGATGGTGAATATGGGAATCATCTCCCTAGTCACAAAACCTATTCCTTAGTGCTCTGGGTTGTCCCAGCCCAAAGAACGACTGAGTCCCTCCGCAATTACATTGGCCCGACACAGCTTACCAAGACTGTAGCCAGAGAGATTCATCTCACGTCCTCAGTGAACAAGAATCTAATTAACCACTCCAGGATCACAGTGTTTTCCAAACTAGACACACACAGTGGATTCTGGCTGCTTCCCCTTGATGAGGGCCCCTGGCTCCTCACCATATTTATTATCCACTTCGGTGGATTTAGCTTCAACCATCTTCCCTTTGAGATCATGTCAGCACCAGAAGTTTTCCAACACACTGCCAGGCATTTTGAAGAGCCTTCAGGGGGTCATTTGCCACTGAACGATGTCTTGGTTCATGAGGTGACAGTGAAAGAGCATGACAAAAGGCTTACAGCAGTTTTGGAGCAACTGCAGGAGGCAGAGCTGATGCCAAATGCGAACTTATCAAGCGCTCCATTTGGTTCCAAGACCACATCATCAGTTGTTGCAAAGACACCACAGCGGCCCACAAAAAATCCAAAGTGATCAGTGAGTTTCCCACCTCCTTCCTCAATCCCTGATCTCCAGTGTTTACTGAGGATGGTGAACCAACTGGCAAAGTTCATACCTAACTTGGCACAGGAACTTTGAGGCAGCTGCTCAAAAAAGACCAAGCGTGGTACTGGGATTCGTAGCAAGTGTAAACATTCACTTGCATCAAAGTGATGCTGCTCTCCACTGACATTCTGGCCCACCATGACCTGGCCCTACCCACTACCATAGCAGCAAATTCTTCATCCACAGGCCTCGGGGCAGTCCTCTTTCAGGAGCAACAGGATGGAAGTCGTCAATCAGTGTACTACGCATCCAGAGGGCTGACGAACATGGAGACAAGATACGCTGTCATAGGAAAGGAAACTCTTGCAGTCACATGGGCATGTGGGAAGTTTTCTGACAGCATCAGCCTCAAGGGCGCAACCAAGATGGGCCGTAAACCACTGGTCTCCTTATTGACTGAGAAGATGCATCACAAAGATGCCTCCTAGGATCTAGAGGTTTCGCCTATGCCTCATGAGATTCACCGGTAATACTGTCTACTTTCAAAGCAAAAAAACAGATGATGGCAGACACACTTTCATGGCTACAGTGGGCCTTTCGATAAAACAGAATGCCAACTTCATTGCAGGACTAGAGGCCTACTCCTAAGCAACTACCAGACTCCTGCCTGCAACCACAAGCAGTCTCCAACAGGTCCACCAGGGGAAACTCCACAATGAAGAAAGCATCCTCATGCACAGCTCCTATCAACAAGGATTGCCTCCACAGTGACCCAACAAGAGGTGCTACAGAAAAAAGTGATTCAAGCAGCAGCACCACTTTACTGTCATAGATGACAGGTCTGTGACAAACAGTTGGTCAACCCAGCCACCTTGCGGTCAGATGTCCTTCAAAAAAAGATTATCAGGGACATCTGGGCATCATTAAGTGCAGGGCATAGGCCCAATCCATGTGGTGGCCAAGCATTCCCAAGGCGATAGAAGAGACCATTGTGAATTGCCAGCTTTGTGTGTTGCACTGGTAGCAAAAGGAGCTTCTCATTCCCAAAGCCTGTTTGGGAATTGCATGGGAGAGGCCTGGCATAGACCTGTTTGTCTTCATTGGCAAATCCTTCCTGATAGTGATGGACTATTTCTCCAGATGGGTGGGGGTAAAACAACTTTATACGACTACCGCAGAGACAGTCATCAAAGCGCTAAAAGGGATGTTTGTGAGCCAAGGCATCCTGGACAAGATCATGTCCGACTATGGCCCACAATTTTCCAATAAATACTTTGCACACTTCGCAGCCACAGACGGCTTCCACCACTGGACCAGATTGATACGATGCGCTGTGGGATCCTGGGTGCAAACTTGTTATCCCAATTCTAGACTTGGTAATTCAGTACCTGCATTTTTATTGTGCATGTTGGTCATCTTCTCTTGCAGTTTTAAAAAGTTGCTGTCTAGTTTCTGAGAGATCAGAATGAGTAAGAGTAGGTAGATTGGTACACACTGGTCTGCCAAACATGAGCTCTGGCTGTGATGGAATAGTTGCTTGCCTAGAGCTTCTGGAGTGCCAGATCCCAATCTGACAACTGAGGCCGCATCCAAACAGCTAAACTGGCCCCAGCCACTTCTGAGAGCCTAGAGGCCAACTGGAAAATTACAGTCAGCCTCCCTCAATTGGCCTTAAGTGGCTACTAATTAGTTTAATAGACTATCCACCAAGCAGGCAGCCATGTGCCCGTCACCACCCCCCACCTCCATCCTACCTGTAGGAAAATGGCCCAGGGATAGACTGGAGCCAAGGAAACAGCATGCAGACTGGCTAGGTTATTGTTAGCACCTGCCATCCATTGCTAGCTCCAGCAGGCACTCAAAATCCAGCCCAAAAAGCTGTGCTAACCCACTGGAACTTTTTTTTTACATCTCTTAACTTCATTAGTTTTCTTTCATGTCATCTTTATATAAAATTGAGCAGTTTTAGACTAAGCAGTTTGCCAATCATTCAACTCATTAGCTCAGCCTCTCGGTGACTGGTATGTGCAATCTTTCTTTCTTTCCCAATCCTACTAAAAATGTTTGCTCATCTTTTAGTCACGAACTTCCAAAGAAGAATACGTATCCAGACATCGCGATTTTTATTTTCTCTTTAGATTTGAACTGACCTCCCGTGTATTTCCGAAAGTTTCTGCTTGTACGCTAATAATTTAAATTTTCTTAAACATAGGTTTCGTTTTCTTCAAGATTGGCCGCAGCCACTTTCTTTCGAAGATAAGTAAATGCTCCTGTAAGTGACCACATAGTACTGATTTATTTGAACACTCCTTTCATTGCACTTACAAAGCTACCAGTATTTTGAAATGAAATAGGGAATGGGGTAAGTGTGGTGATAAATTTTACATAGTTTAAAACAGTTCATTGGGATTCCCATATTTAGAATCTTACTAGAGTGTATTTGCACAAGATAGACCATACTGTTTGCAATTGAGTTGTAGAGCTCAGTTATGCTCCCTAATTCTGAAGACCACCTTTAGTTAGTTCACATATTTATGTTAGAGATCCATAGTTACCATTTAGAAACAATGGAAGATATCCACAACTCCCATATCAGAATTTATTTGAAAGAGTTTAGCATTTTCATTAATACAATGGTATGTAAATGTTCTTAAATATTCGTTTGTTATTTTGCCAATTAATTTCTCACCTCACGTTTCCTAAAATGGAAAGGTGAGGTGGGATTACAATAGGTTGGTATTTCCATCCCTGCTCCATCCCACCCACTTCCTTAGATTGGAAATCACAGGGTGGTGGTGATAGTGGGGGGGGGGGGGGGGGGGGGGGGGGGGGGGGGGGCGGTGCGGCGTGGTGGTGGTGGTGGAGGAGGTGGTGGTGTGTATTGGTCACACCCCCACTCCCACCCCCCATCTTGAGAGTGAGCCAACAGCCGATGCACTGAAAAGAAGCCTGCCTTGCAGCAATAACACACTGCTAAACAGGCTGAGTAGCACTGCTTCCACCCTTCAAGGAAGTCCAGCCCTTGAGAGATGACGGTCCTGCCCACCTATTGTGTTATGGGGGACTCCTCAGGGGTGGGTGGGAAGGTGATGGCTTGTCCCCCTTGTATTTTAAATGTCTCCCCCAGCTGAGAACATGCTCATTAAGTGGTGGGGTGGGGCAGAGTGATGCTAAAACGCAGCCCAAAGGCTCACAGCAAGATTCCTGCATCAAAAAGGAGCCCAATAGTTTGAGAGTTTGAGGACATGGAATCCTGGCAGGCTGCAACGAGACCATCCCTGCAGTGTCAGCAGATCCTAGAAATTCATAAAGGGACAGGAGCACCTCAAGATCGATGCCAGGAGCCAAATCAAACATAGGGGTAATTAAAAAGCAGTGTCAACAGAGAAAGAGAGAGCAGGGAAACAGAAAGCAGGCATGCTGAGAATAATGGCAAGCTTTAATTTAATCTAAAATAATCAACCATAAATTATCTAAGGGGTTTAGATAATAAGGGTTTATGTAAAAGCACTTTGCGCTCCCTGTGTGGGCAGGTGTTCCCTGAGTCGCATGCACGCTAAAGAGCGCAGAAATCTCCCAGAGACACAGAGCTGCCTCAGGGAGATAAGTTAAGTTTGAAAAATATTAATAAAGAAAAAAACTTTAAGGCATGTCCCCTCATGTGACAGTGTCACATGAGCCACGACATGTCAATGAACTTTAATGAAAAACTTTATTTAATTTATAAACCCTTCATGAAACCTCATCCCACCTGTGGATGAGGTTCCATGAAAAATGCAAAACCCGCCTAGGCTCTTCATCTGCCCGCCAACCTTAAGATTGGACGGGCAGCTTTCTCAGTGGGCTTAACTGGTAAATTAATGGCCTTAACAGGCCTTTGACTCGGCTGCACGCAGGCTGAACTGAAAATCTAAATGACACACGGTGACGTTTGGACATTTTACTCCTCCCACTCTCCCTCCTATATAAGGTGATTTCAGTACAGAAGTAGCATCTCGTTGGTGACTGGCTGGTGAGGCTGTATTTAAGTAATAGGTTTAATAGTCTAACAAATAAGTATTGCTGAAAAAGGAGACATGCTGTTGAAGCTGAAAGGGTAAGGTGTCTCAAAACATTTGAGCAACAGATGAAGCTAGCTGTTTCACGCTGCTACTATGCAGTAACAACACAAGTGGTATTCTCCACCAACAGGATGCTGCTGCCAAGCCAAAAAGATGTTCTGCCGAGTCACACAAATAAGTAGTGTGGCATAGGTGACACCTGAACTGGGCCGGGACCAGTGTCCTGGCCAGTCGTATAATTAAGGCTGCGGAAAGGGTTTTAAACTTACAGGGGAGGATGGGTGGTTGGTGCGGGGTGGAAGTAATGGGATGAAGGGAGCCTTAGAAATCAAAAAGAGAAATGTTGAGGTATCAGAACAGTATAAATGATGTGGGTAAAGACAACTAGAGTGGGACAGGAAAGGAAAGAGACTTTAACAAAAAAAAGTGTGCATCAGTGAATAAGGTCATTGCAGGAAATACAAGAAATAGGAGCAGGGGTAGACCATATGGCCCATCGAGCCTGCTCCACCATTCAATACAATCATGGATGATCTTGGACTTCATCTCCACTTCCCTGGCCCATTCTCCATATTCCTTGAGACACCAAAAGTCTGTCTATCCCATCCTCATCTCAGTCCTAAATGATCAGCCCCTTATCCTGAGACTAGGTCCCCACATTTTAGATTCCTCAACCAGCGGAAACAATAGGTAGAATCATCTCAGCGGTAAGTTGGCGTGATAAAAGAAGCTTTACCTGCCAGCTGCAATGCCGGATTTTCACGACGTATCATCCCCTTCTCGGCGCGTCCCACCTCATTAATAATGTATTCACAGGAAACACTCCGGATCACCAGCGGGCAGACTCAGATGTGCCTGCACACGATGACCTCAGCGCTTCCTCACTCTGGGTGCCATATTTAAAGTGCACCAGAGTGCAGCCTACTTCATGTCATCTGGCGAGGACAGCTCTAAGCAACAGATAGCTCCAAAAACAAAGACGACAGCGGCCCCCAAATTTAGTGACTCCTCCCTGGGGCACTTTCTGGACACAGTGGGATGCCGCCACAATGTCCTCTACCCCTGCTCTGGCCGCAGAAGGTCTACCGGAGTCACCAATCTTGGGAGGTGCAGCAGCGGTGGGCAGTGCCTTTGGAGCACACAGGAGGTCAGCCATCCAGTGCAGGAAGAGGATGAATGATCTCATCTGTTCTACTAGGGTAAATCAGCCACCCATCACTCTCAACTCACATTCACAAACCCATCACACATCCATAGGGATCTCACACCTCAAGGGACACCACTAACTTTCACACACCCCCTACATCTCCATCAGGCTCTTATCCTCTGGAGCTTGCGTCCTCATCCTGTCCATGTTGCCACTCACCACACAAACATTCCATGCAGCGTCATGTCTCCTTCTCACTCCATCTGTTTTCATGCAGGAAAATTCTAGGTTGTGGAGTAAAAGAGAGAGTAGGCACTTGGATAAGAAATCGGCTGAGCGACAGGAACAAGAGAATAGTGATAAATGGTTGTTTTTCAGATTGGAGGAAGGTCAGTAATGGAGTTCCTCAGGAGTCAGTGTTGGGACCCTTCCTAATATATATTAGTGACCTAGACTGTGGTGTGCAGGGCATAATTTCAAAATTTGCAGATGATACAAAGATTGAAAATGTTGTCAGCTGTGATGGGGATAGTCTTGAACTTCAAAAGGACATAGACATACTGGTGGATCAGGCAGATAAGTGGCAGATGAAGTACAATGCTGAGAAGTGTGAAGTGATTTGTTTTGGCAGGAAAGATATGGTGAGACAGTATAAATTAAAGGGAGAGCCTCTAAAGCAGGTGCAGGAACAGAGAGACTTGTGTGTATACATACCTAGGTCATTGAAGATGGCAGAGCATGTTTAGAGAGCAGTTAATAAAGCATATAGTATCTTAGAAAAAAACAAAATGCTGGAAAAACTCAGGTCTAGCAGCATCTGCGGAGAGGGAAACAGAGTTAATGTTTTGAGTCTGTATGACACTTCTTCAGAGCTGAAGAAAATGTCATATGGACTCGAAACGTTAACTCTTGTTTCTCTCTCCACAGACGCTGCTAGACCTGAGTTTTTTCAGTATTTTCTGTTTTTGTTTTGGATTTCCAGCATCCGCAGTAGTTTGCTTTTATACAGTATCTTAGGCTTTATTAATAGGAACATTGAGTACAAGTGTAAGGAGATCATGGTGAATTTGTATAAGACACTAGTTAGACCTCACCTGGAGTGCTGCATCCAGTTCTGGGCATCTGTTACGATACAGCAGTTTTTAAAGGCTGAGTTATTTAAAATCCCAGAGGGAAACTTTAAACAACTGTCATAACCTATATTTTCAACTAGTATGTTTTGAGATACAGCTCTAAATTCAGGAATAAGACCATCAGTTCTCAAGAGGTTTATCAAACTACATGAAACATTTATTAACTTACAACAAATTAAATATATACACATGGCTACAAATTACTACTGTCATAACTTTTAACAAATTCCCAAATTAATCTCCAGTAAAGCAACAATAACCAATCGACTTAAATAGTCACCAGGCAAAGCATTTACACCTTACGAAATCAAAATGAGATTCCTTTCAATTTGGTTCCTTTTCACACAGTTGAAGGCTTACAGCTGCTTTGAATGTTATATGCCTCTGCTTTTCAAACACAAACACTTCTCAGGTTATACCCAGCCTGCTCTTTGAATACAAATTCTCATTGTATCACCAGGCCCTTTGAACTCTACCTCTTCTAACAATAAAACCCCTTTCATAGTACCAATTTTATTAGTAATATAAAGATTGCTTGGTGTCTCCAAGATTTCACTCCCCTCCTTGAATGCTCTAATCAACAAAATGCAAATATACTCTTCACTTCTCTGTTTATATCTCAAAACTACTATACATCAAAGCAGTCAGACTAGCTGGCTTTAATCTAATTAACACACACACACACACAGACAAAACCTCTATTAAAAAAATTACTTCTAATAACATTATTTACATTAATAGCTTCATGACAGTGCCATACTTGAGGAATGATGTGAAAGTATTGGAGAGAGCACAGAGGAGATTCACAAAAATGATTCCAGGGATAAAGAACTGTACTATGGGGATAGATTAGAGAGCTTGAGATAGCCTTCCTTTCCCCAAGGAAAACAGAGAGGAGACTTGATAGAGGTATTCAAGATCCAGAGGGGTATGGACAGGGTGTTATGAGACAGCAGTTTCAGTAAAGCTGAGTTACTTAAAAATCCCAGAGGGGAAATTAAAATATAGCTTATGACAGTTGTTTAAAGTGGTAGGTTTGAGATGCAACTCTAAATTCAGGAATCAGACCATTAGTTTTCGACAGGTTTTATATTAAACTAAATGAAACATTTTATTAATTTATACAAAAAGTTAAACGTGTACACGTGGCTACAGATTACTACCATAATAACTTTTAACAATTCCCAATATAATCTCCATTCAGACAACAGCAACCCATAGACTTAACCATCGGGGAGGTGATGGCGTAGTGGTATTGTTGCTGGACTAGTAATCCAGAGACCAAAGATAATGCTCTGGGGACCTGTGTTTGAATCCCACCATGGCAGATGGTGGAATTTTGAGTTCAATAAAAATCTGGAACTAAAAGTCTAATGATGACCAAGAAACTATGATTGTTGTAAAACCCCATCTGGTTCACTAATGTCTTTTAAGGAAGGAAATCTGCTGTCCCTACCTGGTCTGGGGGTGAGGACCTTGATGGAGTGGAGGACTAGCTGGCTGAGGGCGTCGGTCACTTGGCAGAGCTCCCTGTGAACCAAAAGAGAGATGATTAGTGCATTGCAGCAGAATCAAAAGCAGGCCAAAGAGCACTTACAGTTGCGTTGAGAGAGGCGGTGCAGGATCCTTACATGGGTGTTCACCATTGATCTCATTGTCACCGCAGGCAAGGTCCACAGCCCCACTAGTCAGCGCAATGGCACAGTCCTCAAAGTGATCAAGGGGTCTAATGTAGGCCACTCCACCCTTGGTCTGGGACCTCTCCTGATGTTGTGAGATGGCTTCCCCTATCACAGTATCTTTACAGTGCAGAAGGAGGCCATTCGGCCTAACAAGTCTGCACTGGGTCTCTGAAAGAGAATTCCACCTAGCCCTGCTCCCCCGCCTTATTCTTATAACCTTTCACACACTCTTCTCAGGCAGCAATCCAATTTCCTTTTGAATGCCTTGACCGAACCTGCCTCCACCACCCTTTCAGGAAGTTTGTTCCAGGCTCCAACCACCCTCTTGGTGAGAAAATTTTTCCTCACATCACATTTACTCATTTTGCCAATTATTTTGAATCTGTGCCCTCTAGTTTTTGATGTTCTCTTGAGTGAGAACAGTTTCTCACTGTTTACCCTGTGTCATGAAGTTATTAATGTACATAATATTATTGGAAGATATTTTTCTTTTGAAAGAGGGGTTTGGTCTGTGGATGTGTCTTAATTGGATTAAAGCCAGCTAGTCTAGGTGCTTTGATGTGTACTAGTTTTGAGATGTTAACAGAGAGGTAGAGTGCATTTACATTTGAATAAAGCATTCAAGGGGTGAAATATGGCACCTAGCTAGCAGAGATCAAGCAATATGCTTATATTACAAATAAAATTGGTACTATGAAACATATTGTTAGAAGAAGTGGAGTTCAAAGGGCTGGCAATTTACATTCATAGAGATGTTCTAGGTATAAGGATGGCAGTTTTGTGTGTGTAGTTTAGAGAGACAAAGTAATACAAAAGCAGCTGGAAGGTTCCAACTGTCTTGCAAATGAACCAAAGTGAAAGGAACCTCCTTTTGAATTCATAAGGTGAAAATGCTTTTGCCTGTTTTTTTTATTTATGGGATGTGGGCATCGCTGGCCAGGCCAGCATTTATTACCCATCCCTAGTTGCCCCCTAGTTCAGAGGGCTTTTAAGAGTCAACCACATTACTGTGGATCTGGAGTCACATGTAGGCCAAACCAGGTGAGAATGGCAGATTTCCTTCCCTAAAGGAAATTACTGAACCAGCTGGGTTTTTACGACAACTGACAATGGTTTCATCCTTGTCATTCGACTTTTATTTCCAGATTTCTGGAATGAATTCAAATTCCACCATCTGCCAGGGTGGGATTCGAACCTGTGTCCCCAGAGCATTGCCTGGGTCTCTGGATTACCAGTCCTGTGACAAAACCACTGAAAGATAACATTAGACATTTTCAGTGAAAGTGAACATCTTTTCAGATTATAAAGTGACCAAACGTGTTTACCAATGCAATCACCCCTGGGGCAGGGATGGAGACAGCCTGTGCAATGGTTGGCCCTGTTGCCTCTGATTACTTCGGCATGCGTCCTCTAGAGGATAGTGCCTTGAGGGCACTGTCCTCCTATGGGCCAGCTGTTCCCTCTGTGATGTCAGAGGATGAGGTTGAGGGGGTCACAGGCAAAAGGGACTCTGAGGGAGCAGACAGCCTCAGAGGTTCCTCAGTGGATGAACCAATCACTGCTATTCCCCAGTGGATGACCCAATCACAGCCATTCCTCTTCCCATTGGGTGGCCAACGGCCCTGGCCTGACTTCTTGAGGGGGAAGAGCACCTGGAGGTACATCACGGTGACCCATTTCGCCTTTGCGTTTCCGCTGCAGGAAATTGCCCATGGCTACCGCGATGCCTTGCGGGTCTGCGTGCATCTGTGTTCTGCTGGACCAGGGCCTCCATGGCATCAGTCATCTTTTCCATGAAGACCTCCTTTTACACGCAGGCACGCGCACACACACAACTTCATTAGAGAGCAGACAGATGCACTCCTCTGACTGTCGAGGGCTTTCAACAGCTCCTCCGCTTTCTGACTCTTTACGATGAGTTGGAATGCCGAATCCAGAGACTCGCCATCTGACTTGGACATTACAGATGCTTCTTTCCCAGCTGAACCTGCCTCCTCCTGCTGCGAACGCGTGTCCGTGCAGTGACCACCAGAGTATGAACCCAAGCCTGCTCTCGATCTAGGTCCCATCAAGGTGTGTATCTCTGCGCTGGTCGGGAATGTGGGTAAGCACTGTGATGGGTTTTCCAGGCTGCTTATTTCCAGCTCTTTAATGGAGGAGGTGTCCTGTGAATTGGCCGAGCAAGCTGCTCAATTGTATCAAATTGCTAAAAAGTCTAAAAGGAATGAAACCAGACGGACCACCCAACATCGACCTAGTCACCGGAAACTACGACGGCAAACTCAGCCCTGTCAACTCTGCCAAGTACTCCTTACTAACATCTGGGGGCCTGTGCCAAAATTAGGAAAGTTGGCTCTCAGTCTAGCCAAGCAATAGCTTGACATAGTCATACTCACAGAATCATATCCTACAGATAATGTTCCAAACGCTGCCATCACCATCCCTGGGTATGTCCTGCCCCACCTGCAGGACAGACCCAGCAGAGGTGGCAGCATAGTGGCACACGGTCGGGAGGGAATTGCCCTGGGAGTCCTCAACATTAACTCTGGCCCCCATTAAGTGTCATGGCATCAGGTCAAACATGGGCAAGTAAACCTCCTGCTGATTACTGCATACAGCGCCACCACCCCCCAGTCAGCTGATGAATCAGTACTCCTCCAAGTTGAGCACCAGGTGGAGGAAACACTGAAGATGGCATGGGTGCAAAATGTACTCTGGGTGGGAGGCTTCAATGCCCATCCCCAAGAGTGGCTCGGTAGTACCACCGCAGGCCGAGCCGGAAATGACATAATTGCTAGACTGGATTTGCGGCTGTTGCTGAGGGAACCAACAAGAGGGAAAAACATACTTGACCTCATCCTCACTAACATGCCTGCTGCAGGTGCATCTGTCCATGACATTATCGGTAGAGGTGACCACTGCACAGTTCTTGTGGAGATGACGTCCCGTCTTCACTTGAGGATACCCTCCATCGTGTTGTGTGTCACTACCACTGTGCTAAATGGGATTGATTTCAAATACTTCTAGCAAACCAAGTCTGGGGTTCCATGAGGTACTGTGGACATTCAAAACAGCAGAATTGTACTCAACCACAATCTGTAACCTCATGGCCTGGCATATCCCCCACTCTGTCATTATCATCAAGCCAGGGGATCAACTCTGGTTCAATGAAGAGTGCAGGAGAGGCATGCCAGGAGCAGCACCAGGCAGACCTAAAAATGAAGTGTCAACTTGGTGAAGCTACAACACAGGACTACTTGCATGCCAAACAGCATAAGCAGCAAGTGATAGACAGAGCTAAGCGATTCCACAACCAACGGATCAGATCCAAGCTCTGCAGTCCTGCCACATCCAGCAGTGAATGGTGATGAACAATTAAACAACTCACTGGAGGAGGCAGCTCCACAAATATCCCCATCCTCAATGATGTAGGAGCCCAGCACAGCAGTGCAAAAGATAAGGCTGAAGCATTCGCAACAATCCTCAGCCAGAAGTGCTGAGCGGATCATCCATCTCAGCCTCCTCCAGGGGTCCCCAGCATCACAGATACCAGTCTTCAGCCAGTGTGATTCACTTCACATGAGGTCAAGAAATGGCTGAAGGCACTGGATAGTGCCAAGGCTATGGGCCCTGACAATAATCCAGCAATTGTACTGAAAATTGTGATCCAGAACTTGCCACACCCCGAGCCAAGCTGTCCCAGTACAGCTACAACACTGGCACCTACCCAGCTATGTGGAAAATTGCCCACGTATGTCCTGTACACAAAGCAGGACAAAACCAATCAGGCCAATTACCACCGCATCAGTCTACTCTCGATCACTAGTAAAGTAATGGAAGGGGTCATTGACAATGCTATCAAGTGGCACTTGCTTAGCAATAACTGACATTCAGTTTGGGTTCCGCCAGGGTCAGTCAGCTTCTGACCTCATTACAGCCTTGATTCAAACCAGAGTTGAGGTGACAGTCACTGCACTTGATATCAGGGCAGCATTTGACCAGGTGCAGCATCAAGGAGCCCTAGTAAAACAGGAGTCAATGGGAATCAGAGGGAAAACTCTTCGCTTTTGGTTGGACTCATACCTAGCACAAAGGAAGCTAGGTTGGTTGTTGGTGCTCAATCATCTTAGTTCCTCCAGGACATCACTGCAGGAGTTCCTCAGGGTGGTGTCCTCAGCCCTACCATCTTCAGCTACTTCATCAATGACCTTCCTTCCATCATAAGATCGATAGAGGGGATGTTTGCTGATGACTGCACAATGTTCAGCACCATTTGCAAGTCCTCAGATTATGAAGTAGTCCATGTCCAAATGCAGCAAGACCTGGACACTATCCAGGCTTGGCCTGACAAGTGGCAAGTAACACTGATGCCACACAAGTGCCAGGCAATGACCATCTCCAACAGGAGAGAATCAAACCATCACCCCTTGACATTTTTATTTATTTTATGGGATGCGGGCATCACTGTCTAGGCCAGCATTTATGGCCCAGCCCTAATTGCCCTGGAGTAGGTGTTGGTGAGCAACCTTCTTGAATCACTACAGTCCCTCTGCTATGGGTACACCCACAGTGCTGTTGGGGAGGGAATTCCAGGATTTTGACCTAGCGATAGTGAAGGGGCTGCGATATATTTTCAAGTCAGGATGGTGAGTGACTTGGAGGGGAACTCCCAGGTGGCGGTGTTCACATCTATCTGCTATCTTTGTCCTGCTAGATGGTAGTGGTCGTGGATTTGGAACGTGGCATTACCATCGCTGAATCCCCCACTATCAACATCCTGGAGGTTACCATTAACCAGAAACTGAACTGGACTAGCCATATAAATACTGTGGCTTCAAGAGCAGGTCAGAGGCTAGGAATCCCACAATGAGTAACTCACTTCCTGACTCCCTAAAGCCTTCTACAAGACACAAGTCAGGAGTGTGATGGAATACACTCCACTTAGCCTGAATGAGTGCAGCCCTCACAACACTCGAGAAGCTTGATACCATCCAGGTCAAAGCAGCCCACTTGTTTGGGATGTCATCAACAAACATTCGCTCCCTCTGTCACCCACAAACAGTAGCAACAGTGTGTACCATCTATAAGATGCACTGCTGGAACTCACCAAGGCTCCTTAGACAGCATCTTCCAAACACACAACCTCAACCATCTTGAAGGACAAGGGCAACAGTTAGATGGGAATACCAGCACCACCTGGAAGCTCCCCTCCAATCCTGACTTGGAAATATATCGCCATTCCTTCATTGTCACTGGGGCAAAATCCTGGAACTCCCTCCCTAACAGCAATGTGGGTGTCCTACACCACACAGGCTACAACGGTTCAAGGTGGCTGCTCACCACAACCTTCTCAAGGGCAATTATGGATGGGCAATAAATGCTGGCCTAGCCAGCAACACACACATCCTATAAACGAATATTTTTTTAAAATTAACAGGTTTTGCAAGTCCTCCCCTGCCTACCACCGCCACCGCCCCCCCCCCCCCCCCCCCCCCCCCCCCCCCCCCCCCCCTCCCCCCCCCCGCCACCCCACCCCACCAGCAGTTCAGCTGAACACGGCCAGCGCACAAGAGATTCTGGAGGGAGAAGTGTGTGTGTGGCAGGGCCTTTCAGAGCTTCGTGCAAGCACTCTCCCACACACACACAGCCTTCATCCATCACACTCATCTTACCACCCTGAGCATTTTCAATGCTGCCTGCTGGGGTTCTCTTTCAGTTGTCCATCTGAGCTGACCTGCATCTCTGCCCATACACTGACTGCAATCCCAAGCAGCAGCTGTGCCCGTCCAACAGAAGGCTCCATTCACTTTCGATTTCAAAAACCACGATTGTGGTCAAGTATCTTGTCAGCTCCCCCATTTTTTCCCATCCTTGGCATCACTATCCATCTTCCCACCATCACCTAGCAATCCGAATGCTTGTCTTTTCAAGATATCCAGGTGAATATGCACAATCCCTACCTTCCTGAGAATTCCACCCCCATCCACTAACCTCCCCGAACTCCTCCTTCCCACCCCCAGGGTCCCTGTCTGCCTCTGAGTCTCCACCGACCACCCCGCCACCCCTTCTACCATTAACGATACACCCTTATCCTCCCACCCGAACAGCTCCCTCAGCCCCCTCTCACACTCACCATTCCATCCTATCACGCTCACCACCCTAAGCTCACTCCCCAAGAAGCATCATTGACCCCACAGACCCTTCCCTTGCATGTTCACCTAGACATTCTTCTCCCCACTTTTCTCCTCTGCCTGGACACCTAGCCCCCTCTCTGAACTTCCTCCTTTCCCCAGACACCTTACCCGCTCCACCCCCTGGCGCCCTTCCTCTGTCCCAAGTCCCTCCCTTATACCTTCCTCTCCCCCCTTATACCTACCTTCCCACTTCCTGCATTTTTCTCATTATACTCTACCCTCAAGCTCCCTCCTCCCAATCTCACCCACCGACACCTTCATGTCCCCCATCAACCTCACCCTCTGCCAACACCTTTATCACCCCCCAACCTCGCCCTCCCCCCCTCCTAACCTGGTACACCTTCCTCTCCCTGTCACACCTAAACCTTCCTCTTCCATCACCCCCACTGCTCCCAGTACACTTTCCTCTCCCACTCACAGCTGGACCTTCCTCTCCCCCCAATTTGCCGATCATCTGGAGCAGCCCAGGGCCAAGACCGTGATGGTCCGAAGCAGGCTCGAGACATTAACAGAGACCTCCTACCTTCTGAGAGCTGCTCCACAGAGAAGCCACTTGCACGAGGATCCACGCAGCACACAATGCATATGTTCCTCCAGGGTCCGATAGCTGTAGGTCGCCAGAATCTTGTTCTCCTCAGATATCTACAAGCTGAGCAATGCTGTAATAGTAAGTCCTGACTTCTGCACGTCACACTTGTCCAGACATTTTCTAGGCCATTACCAGGATGCAAACTGGGTTCATTGTGGCCTCCAGCAGGATTCGCATTTTGCCATGGTGGATACCGTCGATGATTCCGCTGTGGTCCCACACTGGTGTGAAACCGATTTCTGTGCCTCATGCTGAATTGTCCCCCCAACCCTGCACCGCAGCCGCCCCCACACCACCCGCCATGACGCCCACCACCAACCAGACCAGATGATTCCGCCCAATTTCGTAGCATCTAGGATGTTGTGTGAATTATTCACTGCTCCTCCACTTGTCCTGCCATCATTAATGACTTATGCACATAAAGCCCCAGGTCCCTCAGCTCCTGCACATCCTTTTGGGTTGTACCCCTTATTTTATATTGTCTCTCCATGTTCTTCCAAAATAAATCACCTCACGCTTCCCAGCATTGAACTTCACCTGTCACCCATCTGCCCACTCCACCAACTTGCCTATGTCCTTTTGCAGTTCTTCATCATTCTCCACACAGCTTACAATGCTTCCAAGTTTTATATCATCCACAAACTTTGAAATTGTTCCCTGCAAACCAAGATCTAGATCGTTAACATATAATCAGGAAAGGCAAGGGTCCAATACCAACCACTGGGGAACTCTACTACAATCCTTCCCCCAGCCCAAAAACTGTCTGTTAACCATTATTCGCTGTTTCCTATTACTCAGCCAATTTCGTATCCACATTGCTACTGTCCCTTTTATTCCATGAACTATAACTTTTCTCACGAGTCTCGAATGTCTTTTGAAAGTCTATGTACACCACATCAACAGCATTACTCTCATCAGCACTCTGTTACCTCTTCAAAATTCTCCAGCAAGTTAGTTAAACATGATTTTCCCTTAAGAAATCCATGCTGGCTCTTCCTAATCAACCCACATTTTTTCAAGCAACAATTAATTCTACCCCAAATAATTGTTTCAAGAAGCTTCCCCACCACCAAAGTTAAACTGTCTGGTCTGTAATTCCTAGGCTTATCCTTTTAAACTTTTTTGAACTAGGGTGTGATGTTTGCAAATCTCCAATCTTCTGACACCTCTGTTGAGTCTTGGAAGACTGAAAGATTATGGCCAGTGCCCTTAAAGTTTCCACTTTCATCAATATCCTTGGATGCACCTCTTCCAGTCCCGCTGCCTTGTCAACTAAATACTGACAGTTTATCCAATACCTCCTCTTTATCAATTTTGAACCCTTCTAATACAGTTTTCTCCCATGTAGCATCTGCTTCCTTGGTAGAGACAGATGCGAAGTATTCATTTAATACCTCAGCCATGCCCCCTGTCCCTATGTGCAAACTCCCTTTTTGGTCCCTAATCAGCCCTACTCCTCCTTTTACAATTTATGTTTCTATAAAAGACCTTTATGTTTGCTGCCTGCCTTTTCTTATAATCCCTCTTCATTTCTCTTATTTGCTTCTTCACTTTTCCTTTGAACCTTCTGTATTCAGCTTGATTCTCAATTGCATTTTCTACCTGACACCTGTCATAAACAAACTTTTCCTTCTTTAAATTAATTTCTGTCTCCTTTTTCATCCAGGGATCTCTGGTTTTGTTTGCTCTGCCTTTCCTCTTTGAGGGAATATACCTTGACTGTGCCCGAACCATTTCTTCTTTGAAGGTAGACCATTGTTCAGCTACAGTTTCTACCGCTAATCTTTGGTTCCAGTCTATCCGGCCCAGCTCTGTTCTTGCCCCATTGAAGGCGGCTCTCCCAGTTCTCCTTACTCTGGATTGCCCATTGTCCTTTTCTACCATCATCCTAAACCTTATGATACAATGAACACTGTCTCCTAAATGTTCCCCCACTAACACTTGGGCAGAATATTGAGCTCAGCGGGGACGGACGTGCACCTGAACCAGCCGAGCATAAAATAACACGCCATGACGTTGAGAGTGCATCCCAAAGTCATCACATGGTCCTACGATGTTTTGTTCGGCGGGTGCGCGCCAGAGTCAGCAGTGCACCCGCCAACAATTAAAAGGCCTATTAAGGCCATTAAAAAGATAATTAAATTCAAATTTATGCTGCCCATTCAACCTTACAGTTGGCAGGCAGGCAAAAACGCCAAGTGGGCTTTGCATTTTTAAGAAACCTCATCCCATCCATGGATGAGGTTTCCTAAAGCAAAAAAAAAAATTTTACACTTGAATTAAAAACACGTCCCTGCTCCTGTGACAGAGTCACATGAGGGGATGTTTTATGACATTTTTATTTTATTCATTAAGTTTTTTAAACAGCCCTTCATCTCCCTGAGGCAGCTTCGTGCCTCAGGGATATTGACGTGCTCTCTCACTCATGCACGAAATTTGAGCTAGACCAGCTTGCCCTCCTCCTCCCATTGGCACAACAGCGCTGAGCGCTGCTGCTCACGTTCCACACTGGATGGGCCTTAATTGGCCCACCAGTGTAAAATTGTGGTGCTATACCGATCACGACTTACCGAACCCCCCCACCAAGGGCAAAATCCGATCCTTGATCTAATTGGCTCCCCTCATTTCCAAGAGCCAGATCTAGCAGTGCCTCTTTTCTTGCTGGACTGGACACATACTGTAGAAATTTTCCTGAACACACTCTAGGAACCCTTGCCCCTCTCTACCCTTGGCACTACCCTATCCCAGTCTATATTCAAGTAATTAAAAGCCTCCATTATAACTACTCTTTAGGGTGGAATTTTTTGCTCAGTGTGTGGGCACGCACCCAACCCGCTCATGAGTGAATAGCGCGCAATGATGTCAGGCGAACATCCTAACATCATCGTGCGCTCATGCGATATTTTGCTTGATGGGCGCGCAAGAGTCAGCAGCACACGCGCTGACAATTAAGAGGCCTATTAAGGCCATTAAGTTGACAATTGACAGCGATTTTTTGCTGCCTGTCCAAATTTATGGTTGGCAGGCAGGCGAATCAGCCAGGCGGCCTTTGCATTTTTGAGGAAACCTTATCCAAGGGCAGGATGAGGTTTCCGTGATTAATTTTTTTAAAAATGGTTTTGAAAAAATTTTCATCATGAGGTGCTTCATTCTGATCCATGGACATTTTTTCCCGATTTTACATTCTGTTTTTGTTGATTTTAAATTGATCAGATCCCTGAGACAGCTCTCTGCCTTCGGGGAGCTTTCCTTCCAAGCTCCCTCCCCCGGCCAACTTCAGGACTCGCCCTCTTCCTGCCCCCACCCTGGCAGTGCTGAGCTTTTCAACGCACCTTTTACAGTGGCTGGCCGTTAATTGGCCAGTGTGAAATCATGGTCAGGGGCCAATTGCGATTGGCAGTCCCTTCCCCAGCCACTCCCAGGCCTGCTGAACGCGACCGCCCACCGACCCGAAACTTCTGCCCATAATGTTTGCACCTCTCTGTAATTTCTCTGCAGATTTGTTCTTCTACATCCTTCCCACTAGTTGGTAGCCTATAGACTACATTGAACAATGTAATTGCACCTTTTTTGTTCCTTACCTCCAGCCAAATTCATTCTTTCCTTGAACCCTCTGGGACATCCTCTTTCTCCAGCTATGTAATGCTCTATGCTATCAAAGCTTTTCAGAATCTTGTAAGTTTCAATGAGATTGCCTCTCACTCTTCTAAACTCCAGACAAAATAGACCCAATTTGCTCAGCCTCTGTAGATCATGAAGTAGAAACAGTATGGGTGGAAATTAGGAACAGCAAGAGTCAAGAAACACAAGTGGTAATAGACCCCCTAACTGTAGTTATACTTTTAGACAGAATATTAAACAATAAATTATTGGAGCCTGGAACAAAGGGCCTGTAATAATTGTCAGGGACTTTAATCTTCATATAGACTGGGACAATCAAATTGGCAAGAATGGTCTAAAAGACAGGTTTGTAGAATGTTCTTGTGATAGTTTCTTGGAGCAGTACATAGTGGAGCCAACTAGGGATAAAACCATCTTAGTTCTAGTATTGTGCAATGAAGCATGGTTAATTTGTAATGTCATAGTAAAAGATCCACTGGGAAATAATGATCATAGTGTCATTTAATTCCATGCTAAATCTGAAAGTGACATATTCCAATCGCCAACAAAAATTTTAAATCTAAACAGAGCCAATTACATAGTTATGAGAGGAGAACTGACTAAGGTTTATTGGGTAAATAGACTAAAAATATGGAAATGAACAATGGGAAATATTTAAAGAAACAATTCAAAACGTTCAATAAAAATACATTCCACTGCATAACAAAAATTAAGCAAGGAGGACTCATCCGTGGCTCACTCAGGAAATTAAGGATAGTATCAGATTAAAACAAGAGGCTTACATTATTGCAAAGAACAGAGTCAAGTCTAAGGATTGAGAGTGCTTTAGAAACCAGAAAAGGGCCATCAGAAAGTTGACAAAAAAGGAAAAAATAGAATGAGTAAATTGCCAGAAATATTTAAAAAATTGAGAGAGCTTTTATAAGTGTATAAGAAGGAAGAGCATAGCTCAAGTAAACATTAGTCCTTTAGAAGCAGAGGCAGGAGAAATTATCATGGGGAATGTGGAAATGTCAGAGACACTGAACAAGTGTTTTGCATCTGTCTTCACAGAGGAAGACAAAAGTTTCATACTAAAAATAGGCAGTAACCTAAGTGGTAAAAAGAGAGAGGAAGTTCAGGAAAAAGGGTTGGAGAAACTTGAGACCCCAGAACTTGATGACCTACACCCTCAGGGTTCTAAAAGAGATAACTGCAGAGATAATGCTAGCTATGATTTTCCAAAATTCCTTCAATTCAGGAATACTAGACTGGAAATTGGCAAATGTTACACCATTTTTCAAGAAAGGAGAGAAGGCAGAAAACACTGAATTACTGGCCAATTAACATAATTTGTTGGGAAAATGCTGTAATCTATTATTAACGAAGTGTTAACAATGAACTTAGAATAGCATATTGTGTGATTAGAACAAACATGGTTTGTTTGACAAATTTATTAGAGCTTTTTTGGCAATGTAACTGGTAGGGTAGATAAAGGGGAACCAGTAGTTGTAGCATACCTGGATTTCCAAAAGGCATTTGATTAGGTGCTGCACATAATGTTACTAGGTAAGATAAGGGCTCTTGTAATTGAGGGTAATATATTAGCATGGATAGAGGATTGGTTAACAGATAGAAAACAGAGAGTGGGCATAAGCAGGGCATTTTCCAAGTTGGCAGGCAGTAAATAGTGGAGTGCTGCAAGGATCAGTGCTGGGGCCTCAGCTATTTATCATCTATATTAATGAATAATGTGAAGAGAAGGGAGTAATGTATCTAAGTTTGTTGATAATACCAAGCTAGGTAGAAAGGTAAGCTGTGGGGAGGATACAGAGGCTGCAAATAGATAATAGATAGCTTAGGGAACAAATTTGGATATGAAGTATAATATAGGGAAGTGTGAAGTTATTTACTTTAACCATAAGAATAAAAAAAGCAGAATATTTTTAAAAGCTGAGAAACTTGTAAGTGTTAATGATCAAAGAGACAGGGGTGAGCTTGTACGAAGAATGCAGAAAGTTAGCATTCAGGTGCAGCAAGCAATTTTTAAAATTTTTTAAAATTCATTCATGGGATGTGGGCTTCACTAGCTGGGCCAGCATCCCTAGTTGCCCCTGAAAAGGTGGTGGTGAGCTGCCTTCTTGAACTGCTGCAGTCCATGTAGTGTAGGTACACCCACAGTACCGTTAGGAAGGGGGTTCCAGGATTTTAACCCAGCAACAGTGAAGGAACGGCATTATATTTCCAAGTCAGGAAGGTGAGTAACTTGGAGAGGAATTTCCAGGTGGTGTTCCCATCTATCTGCTGCCCTTGTCCTTCGAGATGGTAGTGGTCGTGGGTTTGGAAGGTGCTGTCTAAGGAGCCTTGATGAATTCCTGCAGTATATCTTATAGATGGTACACACTGCTGCCACTGTGCGTCTGTCGTGGAGGGAGCGGATGTTTGTGGATGTGGTGCCAATCAAGCGGACTGCTTTATCCTGGATGGTTTCAAGCTTCTTCAGTGTTGTGGGAACTGCACTCATCCAGGCAAGTGGGAGTATTCCATTACAGTCCTGACTTGTGCCTTGTAGATGGTTGACAGGCTTTTGGGGGCGTCAGGTGGTGAGTTACTCGTCGCATGATTCCTAGCCTCCGAACTGCTCTTGTAGCCACAGTATTTATATGGCTAGTCCAGTTCACTTAAGAGGGGAAATGGAATGTTGGCCTTTATTGCAAGGGGTTTGGAGTACAGGAATAAAGAAGTCTTGCTACAGTTGTACAGGGTTTTGGTGAGACCATATCTGGAGTAGTGTGCGTAGTTTTGGTCTCCACATTCAAGAAAGGGTATGCTTGCATTGGTGCCTGAGATGATGGGGTTGGCCTATGATGAGAGACTGAGGAAATTGAGCCTATATTCTCTAGAGTTTAGAAAAATGAGGGGCAATCTCATTGAAACCTACAAAATTCTGAAGGGGCTTGATAGGGTGGACACAGAGATTGTTTCCATTGGTCGGGGAATCTAAAATACAGGGGCACAGCCTCAGGAAAAGGGGCCAATCATTTAGGACTGAGACGTGGAGGAATTACCTCACTCAAAGGATGTGAATCTTCAGAATTCTCTACCCCAGAGGGTTGAGGATGCACCATTGTTGAATACATTAAGGCTGGGGTACACAGTGTTTTGGTGTCTCAGAATTAACGGATATGGGAAGCAGGTGGGAAAATGGAGTTGAAGCCCAAGATCAGCTATGACTGTATCAAATGGCAGAGCAGGCTCAATAGGCTGTGTGGTCCACTCCTGTTCCAATTTCTTATGTATATGAATTTCACCACCAGTGCAATGCCAGATATGTCTGCCATACATACCATCGACTGGTGGATCATATCAAACAGCATGTCCCTTCTGCTGCTCGCAAAGGGAAAAGGACTGACCATACTCAAACAGCACATGCTTGCAAAACTCAAAACAGAGTGTCCAACATTAGATGTGATTCTGCAATTAGACACCACTCACTCAACAATCCTGATTGTGCTAAGAATTACACTGACAATCAATTTGAACTGAATAAGGGTGAATTTCCTTGTGGGGTGATTCACTAGTACTATTGGAGTGTTTAAACTAATTTGAATGGGGTGTGGGAACCAAAAGGTAATATTAGAAAGGAACACCAAGGTACACATTGAAATGGGAGAGACAGTTAGAAATGGCATAGGAAATAGTAAGGTGGGGGTCAGAGTAAGAGGAATTGCAATAAAGTCTAAGTTGTAAATGTATGTGAATGCATGGAGTGAGGTAAATAAGGTCGATGAGCTACACATGCTGATAGCCGTGTGGAAATATGATGATGTGGTGATAATGGAGACCAGGTTCCAAGAAAGGCAGGACTGGGTACTAAATAATCCTGGATACTAGGTGTTCAGGTAAGATAGGAAAGGGAAAAAATCAGGAGGGGTAGAGCATTGGTTAAGGAGAGGATTAAGTGCTGGAGAGAGAGGATGTTTCAGAGGGGCCAAGGACAGAATCTATACGGTTAGAGCTTTGAAACAATAGAGGTACTATTACATTGCTTGGTATGTTCTAGAGGCCACCAACTAGCAGAAAATTTGTAAAGGAACAAATTTACAAGGAAATTACAGAGAGGTGCAAGAATTATAGAGTAATTATAATGGGAAACTTTACAGTATTACTATCCCAGTCTATATTAGGATAATGAAAGGACAGAGAGGCAAGAGTTCCTAGAGTGTGTTCAGGAGAATTTTCTACATCAGGATGTTTCCAGGTCAGTGAGAAAGGAGGCATTACTGGATCTGGTTCTTTCAAATGAGGTGGACCAAATGGATCAAATGTGAGTGGCGGAACATTTGAAAGGCTGCAATCATTGTATAAGCTTTAGTTTGGCATGAAAAAGGACATGGAGAAATGCAGGTCAAGAATGATTTATTGGGGGAGGACAAACTTCAATGGGGTGAGAACAGATCTGGCCCAGATAAACTGGAAATGATGATTGGCAGCCAAAAATGTAACTGAGTAATGGAATGCCTTTAAATGAAGGTAATGCAGTTGATGTTGTGTACATGGACTTCCAGAAGGCATTTGATAAACTGTCACATAACAGGCTTGAGTAAAGTTGGGTGTGGCAGAGGTAAAATCAATTGTGCGTTACAAAAAGAACTGCATTATTATTTCTATTGAGCAGGCTGCAAGGAGTGCGCTCCAGGTCCTACAAGAAAACATAGGCCCCTCGTCCCAATATGAAACCCCGTGAAATGGGCTCAGAAGCTAATCCTGCACTGTGTCAGCGGGTGGCCAATAAGAAATTCCTGCCAACTTCTTTCCCATTCAGGGTGGGAGGTAAAGTAGCCTGGACCTCATTCCTGGAACAAGAGTTACATTTCCTTCAGATCAGGAGCTTGGGACTTGGTTGCCAGTGAAAGGAACCAAACCCTAAAGTTTTGTTCAAGTCCCTACTTGAACTTTATTTTCATGCTTATAGTCCTTCCTAGAAAATTATTTATGCCAAAAAGAGATATTATAGCAGGCACAAAAATGTGAGAAGATACATTCATAATTTATTTGGTGTAATTCTGGGACATACATAGCAGACACAAATAAGAAGTAAAATCTCATGCTCTATGCTAATGCTAATCTCAAGGGAACTTTCTTGATTTGATATACAGTCATCAGTGTTTTTCTGTGGCTAGCCTATATTAACATTAATCCAATGGAATATTTTTCCAACTATATTAAACCCAATGGCTTTTCCTCACTTGCCTCTGAAGCTCTAATTGTTGACCAGAACTTGAGTGCAGGGTCTGGAACCTGCCCACCTCAAGGAGAAATTGGAGAGAGATTTGGCCCTGGTTGCCTTGGGCATGCCAGCTGAAAAATCAGCATCAGAAAAAGACTGGGAACAGGTTACAAAAGAAAAATACTACAGATGCTGGAATTCTGATATAAAAAGAGCAAACACTGGTAATACTCCACAGGTGTGTGAGCAGCATCTGTGCAGGGAGAACAGAGTTAATCAGAAAATCAGAACAGGCTACCTGGGTTCCATCTCAACCCAGGAAAGGCCTGTAATCCATGGAGACTAAAAGAGGGAAAGAAAACAAAATAACTTTTTTTGAAATTCATTTTATAAAAATGTTAAAGATTTGCATTTCCATATAAGGCGTTTCACCTCCACTGTAATGATATGAGACACCTTTCTGACTGAGTTAAAGGTTAGAGAGTATTTCTATGTAGTTGTATAGGGTAAAGAATTCCTTTCATTGAGAGTTCATAGTAAAGACATGCATGTTACAGGCATCTACAATACAATGAAAAATCAAATTCAATCACTATCCAGTTGACTTACGCTGAGTGAAATAGCTCAAAATTCATACTAGGAATGAAATAACTATTTTAAAGAATATGGAAGCTTGGAGATTGAACATAAATTGGGGGCTCAGGTTTGTTAATGGCTTGAGAAAAAATTTATTTCTTCAGAAGACGACTATAGCTCATGTTACGATATTACCCTTTGCTGGTGGCACTGAAAAAGATTTTCAGGAATAATAAGTATTTCAGAATTCTTTTTATTGTGGCCAAGAACTAGTGATAAAGAAGAGGGCACTTACTCTACACACTTGGAGAATGTCAGTTCTACATGGTCCCAGTTGACTTAAAATACACAAATGACTCATTTTAACCATTCCATTTAAGTGTAGTTTATGTGACACTGCAAATCCTACTCAGATTAGAGGTAACAAAGCAACTTTTTCTTGGTTTCATTTTCAGCTCATGCTTCAGTCTGTAACATTTAAATATTCATAATACAAGAGTCTGACCAGCACAGCATACAGTATTAGCAAGCAGAGGCCTGAGTTCAGTTTACATAGTACTTGAGCACAGAAACAGATCATTTGGCCCAAAGGTGATTACTGGTATTTATGTTCCACTTGAGTCTCCTTCCTGCCTTCTTCATCTCACCCCATCAGCATAATTTCCTTCTGCCTGATGTTTATCTAGCTTCACCTTAAATGCATCAATAGTATTGCATCAATTACTCCTTGCAGTCATGAGTTCCAAATTCTAACCATAATCTGGATAAAGAGGTTTCTCCTGAATTCCGTATTGGATTATGAGTGACTAACGTTTATCTTTGGTCCCTAATTCTGGTGTCTTCCCCAAGTTGAAACATCTTTTCTACATCTGCCCTATAAAACTCTTAAATTTTAAAGGCTCTCAGGTCACCACTCAGTCTTCCCTTTTCTAGAAGGGAAAACAAGTGACAATCTGTTCAATCTTTCCTGAAAGGCAAACCTCTCAGTTCTATCATTTTAGTAAATCTTATTTGTATCTTATCAAGTGCCTCTATATACTATTGTGATATGGAGAGTAGTTTAGCCCATAATCAATGATGTGAATTACACATATAGGTAGTCAAAGTAACACAGCTGCAGCATAGTCAGCAGGGAAGGGTGCCTGAACATCAGGAGTGCACAGCCACAGTGCCAGAGCCATGGAGAAGGAGACACTAGCCAGAGCAAAGGATATACCAGAACAGCAAAGCTACCTGGACATGTCAGAAAAGCAGCGCTGAGGGAGACTGACTCTCCAGAGAAGTGGTCACAGACACCTGTACCTTCATCAATGAGGAACTCACACCTTGCTCCATTCGCAGCCAAGCCCTAACCGTAGCAATCAAAGTAACTGTGGCCTAGAATTTCTTGGTCCCTGGCTCATTTCGGGGCTCAGTCGCTGATCTTTGACATTTTGCAGTCAGTTGCACACTGCTGCATCATGCTGGGCGCAGATGCCCTCTTCACCAAGCCTGAAGACTACAGATTCCCTACCAATAGGACTCTCTAGACTCAGAGGGCATTCAGATTTGCCATGATTGACAGGTTCCCATCAGTGCAGGGCATCATTAACTGCACCCATGTGGTCATCCATGAGAGAGTCCAGTGAGGTTTAATAACAGGAAAGCCTACCACTCCATGACTGCACAGTTGGCATACGACCACAACAAGAAGTTCTTGCATGCCTGTGCACACTTTACTGGAAGCTGCCATGATGCATACATTCAATACCAGTTACTCTTCTGCATCACTTCCATCTCACCCCCAGGTCCATAGATAGATTCTAGGGAACAATGACCACCTTCTGAGACAATGGCTCCATACCCCTGTTGGTGTGCCATGAAACGTGGCCCCAAAGGTTTTATAACGATAGCCACATGATAACAAGAACCCTCATTGAGCAGTCCATCGGACAATATTCATCTGCCAGGGTTTCTCACTTGATTGTTGTCTGCTGCTCAACATGGACTAAAGCCTGGAGTCTTCACTGTCACCAGTGAGAAGCTATCATGCTAAAGAATTTGTAAATGACACAAAGTTATAAAGAGAATTAATCCGATTGTAACAGTGAATTTATTTACATAGTGAGTTAAAGTTAATATTTGCCTGCAACATCTAAAATTCCCTACAGTGACCTGCTGAGTGATGCAGTGCCCTCCACATTCAGCCAATCCTACATTGTGCACCCACTTCCTACCTCTCATAGGTGGTGGAAGGAGCCTGCTCGTTTTTGGCTTTACAACCATGAAAGCTCTGGCAGACCTCTTCGTCTGGGAGGCACGCATTGGATCCTCTCTTGGGACTGTTCTGCCTGCATCGCCACAGGGGCAGCTGTTACAACCAGAACCTGGCACATAGATGTGCCAACTATCCGGGGGGCCAAAGAAGCAGAGGATGGTGATGGTGCCACAAGTGATGTAGGATCCTCATTCTCCTCGAGAAGAGTAAGAAAGACTGGAGAAAGTGCAGAAATTGGATGGGCTGAAACCACGCAATGATTTGAAGACAAGGATGAGTTTTTTAAATTTGTGTTGGGTCAGAGATGAGCCAATGTAGGTCAGAAAGGACATGGGGAATGGGCGAGTGGAATTTAGCACAGGCAGAATGCAAGCAGCTGGGATTTGGACAAGATAAATTTATGGAGGGTGGAGAATTGGAGGTCAGCAGGGAGGGTTCTGGATACAAAGAATAGACAAATGTTTCTAAACCAGCAAGGCAGAGGTAAGCAAAGTTGCAGAGATAGATATAAGTCATCTTGACTGATGTGTCAGGACTTTGACGTTCAGCTGTGGCTCCTCGATGATGCCTAGATTTTGCACGGCAGAGTCAGCCTGTGAGTGAAGATCAAGAAAATACATGCATATTCTACAATCAGACACTTAAGAATCTACCAGAATAAAGCAAGCGATTTGTTGCAGCAACTGGTTCATTAAGGGGCTTGATTTGTTTAAAATGTGTTCATGGAACATGGGCATTGTGAGCAAGGCCAACATTTATTGCCCATCCCTAATTGCCCTTCAGAAGGTGGTGGTGTGCTGCCTCTGCAGTCTATGTGGTGTGGATACAGTGCTGTTAGGGAGAGTGTTCCAGGATTTGGACCCAGTGACAGTTACATCCGGTCCCCAGGCGAGGGCCCCAATTTGTTATGCTCCCAGGTGAGGAGGAATGAGCTGGCTCCCCTTCTTCACTCAACCCCACAGTTGGTTAAAACAAGGTTAATTTAAAAAATGATCCCTTCTCCCATTGACGCTTTTTCCCCCAGTCCAAAATTAATTATTTATTAGAAGGAGCCAATTTAACCAGGCTTGAAGCAAATTTATCACTTACTAAAATCTGAGAAAAACTAATAAAAATCATAAAACACATACACAGATCACAGTACAATTGCCAGAATGTTATCAGGGCCCATAGCCTTTGCGGTATCAGTGCCTTCAGGCATTTCTTGATATCGCGTGGAGTGAATCAAATTGGCTAAAGATTGGCATCCAAGATGCTGGTGACCTCAGGAGGAGGCAGAGATGGATCATCCACTTAGCACTTCTGGCTGAAGATGGCTGCAAGTACTTCAATATAATGTACCATGTCTTACTGTTTTCTCACTTGCCTGGTGAGGCTGGGAGCCAGGCCCAGATCCCTGAGCTGGAGTGGAGGAGATGGCAGCCTCACTGCATCCAGTGCAGTCCGATCCCAGAAAAGCCAGGAGCCCTTGTGAAGGGTAGGGTGCCCTGGAACACATTCACCCTGAAAGAGGGGCCCATGCCTTGGAAAGCGTCGTAGTTCTAGCGGTGTCTGGTGAGCTCTCACTGGCACTTGAAAATCCAGCGAAGATAGTGTCAATCTCACGCTGGGCTGTACCCATATCTGGGAGTTCCATCGAAGAGTCATATTGGACTCAAAACGTTAACTCTTTCTCTCTATACAGGTGCTGACAGACCAGCTGAGTTTTTCCAGCACTTTGTTTTTATTTCAGATCTCCAGCAGCTGCAGTATTTTGCTTTTATTACAATAACTAACTATAGACTTTCTTTTAAAAATTGAAATTTCTCTAAAACTTGGCTATGGTTGGCAGCTACTGTAGAATGTTGAATATGGCAGATTTAAGTTCCCACAAAATGGGCATTAGGCCCTCATTTACAAACTCGAGGCTTAAACACCAGTTAGGTGGCTATCAGAGGTGCTCGACAATACCTAACTCACTTTCAGCTCAAGACATTTTTCAAACATCATTTGAGTTTTGGATTTTGGGTTCATGAAATGTCTACAATGTCAGTACCTCAAATTCTAATTTCTACCCAACAGTTACTAAAAAATTAGTTGGAAAAACAACTGACAGGTTGCTTGCTTTATATTCACTATTTATTAGAACACATGAAGATGTTGGCTGCTAGGGCCGCATGGTAAAAAAAACACAAATTCTTGTTACAAGTGCGCAGACAGACTTTTATTCAAGCCACCATTTTGTGTGTGAAGGTAGGAGATACGATAACACCGATATTTGCCACAGCCAATTGGGGAGCAGCGGGGTGGGGAGGAGAGTGCAGAAGTAGGGCCCAGTGCAGGGAAGAGTTGTGGACAGGAAACCCAGAGGTGCAGGATTCTCCCACACACTCCAGGCTGTTTCCAATTTTTTTGTTGCCATGTTTGCCACCTTACAGCCAGCCTGATTATCTGGTAGGAAAGGCTGTGGCTGCAGATAAGTATAGTGGTGTTGCTGGTTGAGATTGTAGGGTGGCGCAAGAGATGGGGGGGTGGAAGTGAAGACAGCATGTTGGGAGGTTGGGGGCAGAGGTTCAGAAGGGAGATGTTGAAAGTGATGAGTTTGGCACAGATAACAGGGTGGGATGGTGTGATATTGCTTTAATGGATATGTAAATATAGTGAGTGTGCATCATCATTGCTGGAAGAGATGTTACACAGCACCAGGTCTGGTGTCAATTCCCAAGTAAGATGTGCAGGTAAAGCTCTTGTGTAACTTGTATATAGTATTGAGAGTCTTCAGTAAAAAGAATTGAAGTATTTGTTTCATCAGTGTGTAATCGGCAAGTTTGTGAGAAGAATCCAGTGGCACAACAAATGGGAGCTTAAAGAGCTAGCTTATTAGGTCAAGAGGAAATACAAGCACAAAAATCATGTCTGACACTCTAGTGCAGTACTGATGGAGTGCTGCATTGATAGTAGTGTTGTTGTCTTTCAGCTGAGACACTCCCCCTGAGAGAATAGTTGGGGCCTGAATGTTCACAAATACTTGGGTTCTTTTTACTGAAGACTCTCAATATTATATTTAAGAAAGAGATTTCATGGTACTATTCAAAGAGCAGGGGGACTTATCCTGTTATCTTGGCCTTTATTTATCCCTCAATCAAGATCATAAATATACATTATCTGGTCACTCATTAGCTGTGGGAGCTTGTGGTGTACAAATTGGCCACCATATTTCCGACATTTCAATGGTGCCTATTGGCTGGAAAGTGCTTAGAGACATTGGGTGGTCATGGAAAAGCATTATACAAGTGCAATTCTTTTTTCCACCACCACTTCCTTTTACCTGTATGTACCCTTCAGGCCTGTTAAACCCAGCTGACAGGAATTAAAAATAGAAACCTCTAAACAGAAGGCATACAGCATCCTTAAATGTTTTCAATAACCAAATGGATTGGTTGCTTGCCTCTCAACCCACCTTTGTTAAAAATTGGAAGCGGGCATGATTAGAGTCAGATTTTAAATTTGTAACAAAATTACCTTCTTACCAAATCCACTCATTATAGGGGGTTAAAATTACCCCTAAAGTTTCAGGAGTACAATCCAAGGGCTAATTTTTGTCATTAGGTGCCCCCTAACAGAAAGAAAAACTCAAGAGGACACTGGTCAGGGAATTATAAGACCATACCCTGTTATTTTTCATCTGTAAAAATTAATGTACACCATATTTAAGGATATGCTCTCAGGAAGCATAAGAATTGTGCTTCCTGAAAACTATTCCTTCCACTGGCAATACTCAGCAGCAACTTCTAATCTTATATTCATAAACTGTTTGAAATTGCCTCATGTTTTATAACATCATTGTCTGGATTCTTCAATCAGAATACTCAAGTGTTTGCATGCAAGCATTCTTTAGTTTCTGTATTTAAAAAGTAATAGCTTGGTTAGAATTCTACCACATACAGTTCTTACATTGGTTATTGTCTAACAATACACCCAGGGTATCCTTGGATCCATAGCTGTCTTTTAACTGCTGTCAGGGGACAGACGCTTTCTGTAAAAAAAGAGTAAATAAGAAACTGTTTAGGCTGGAAATTGTCAATTCAAAACAGCTGAAATTGTGGCTTGCAGATGAATATCCATCAGTTCCTAATTATAAGACCCTCAGAATACACTACAACCTCAAAGAAAAATCCCATATGGCCCACATTGATCAATAAACATACTTACAAACACCCAATGTTCAGGGCTTTCTAATATCTTATTAGAAACAATAATTAATTTCTAGCATTTCAACAGTAAAGTAAAAACAAATTGAAAGAAACATTTTAGCTAATCTAGACTTTTAAGTTTCAGAATCCTATTGTCATCATATGCCTTTAAGAGATAGCAGCATGCCGTCACTAGAATGGTAATGCATCATGTGATCCAATCTCAGTTTCCATTTTGGCTAGCAGCTCTGCTGCCAACATCAAGTTTTCTACTTTTAATGTACCTAGCCTTAATAAATGAACCCACAACATCTTTACACAAACCTTAATGAGTGATTGGTGCCTTTATAAAAAAGATGCAGTTCTATAAATATCAATGCAGATGCCACACTCTCAAGTTGAAGTTCAGCCTATGTACTACCAGATTTCAAAGTAGCTTTTAAGATAATCACTGAAAATGAACTCAGTGAAAGCCATTAAATAACTATTTTGAACACTTTCAACCCATGTCATAAAACTACCTTTCATGATGCCTTTTGCAGAGACCATTCTTTCTCCTCTAGTTACCTACTCCTTTCCCACCCTGAGGGTATTGACTCACTTTCTGTCTTCCAGTTCAAAGTGACCTTGTTCAGATTGTAACCCTGCAACTGAGCCAAAAAGCTATTCTACCTCTTTCAGATTTAACCAATGACAGGTATTGATCAATTGAGAGATAATTAGTGTCCCTACAAACAAACTAACTTTAAGTTTTCTGTTGAAGGAAGCTGTACTCGAGGGCTGTTGCCAAGGCAACAGTTTTCTACCTCTTTTATGGAAACCAATGATAACAGATTTAAATCAAATAAAAAAAGAGGCAATAAATGACCCCCTTCTGAAGGAGGCACCACTAAAACTGTAATAAAAACAGCAAAACTTCAAATGAAGCTTAACAAATCAAATTATAATAGTATTCCCCGGAGTCATGATGCACTCCAGTACTTCTGCAAGTGCCCACTGAGAATTTGGCCACCAATAAGGTGGTTATTGCTGGAATTGCTAACATTGCTGGAATGCTAGCATTGATGATGTGCTCAGATCTCTGCAAAATACTTCAACCCACAACTTTATAACTCAAAAGTACGGGTGCTTTCAAACCCTTGCTCGAAGATAGCACATCCAGCAGTACAATACTCCTTCAGATCAAGTCTCTAGAGAATAATTTGAACCCTCTGACTCAGGAGCGAGAACACGACCCACTGAGCTACAACAGATAAACAACAAGGCATCTCGGGATCAGGAAAACAATTTGATGGGGCAATGAGCATGGTGGGGACAGAACTGTGAGTAACTGCTCGTCCAATCACAATCTCCCATGCTGGCAGCACCAAATCATCCAATCACAGGCTCCTCCTGAGACAAATTCTATGATTGGAGGAGCAGCAAGGGTGGGAAGGAGGAGATCTGTGGTTGGAGCTGGAGCTGGGAGAGAAATGAGAATTAAAACTTTTCCATGAGTTGGAGAGAGACAGAAACAATTCTCTTCAGAGCAGAACTTGAGAGTCAGTGGATCATTGATACATTGTTCCTCCCATTGGCATTATTTATCTTTTTAAATCCTTTTAGAGTTGTGTGACTTTTATTGAGGGGAGATGAGTTATTTCAGGCAACTGCTGGAGAAAATACACTGAGGTGAGACTTTTTAAAAATTATTTATAAATGAACAGCCCTCACCACCCTTCACTCAGTTACAACAGTCCTCCTATTTTAATATAAAAGAAAAAGACAAGAACAGAATTGGGATCTCAACCAGTGGGTTCAAAGGCGAGAAGGAGGCCAAGATGGCTGCTGATCCAGCACAGGTAAAGTGCCTTATCTCTTTCTTTCAGGTGCAAAGGAATGCAAGCTCCCACAATTCATCGACACCAAAACCCATCCAGGACCCTCCATCCCTGCCCAGCCCTCTGTCCCCATCCAATCTTCCAATCCCAGCCCCAGCCATGTATTCACCATGCCCTCTGACCTTCCCCTCTCTGATGCTGAACATTCAGTGCTCAGCAAAGGACTCAGTTTCATACCCGTACAGCCTCACCACAATGAATTTCGGGCTCTGCATGATGTTGAACTCTTCTTCCGTCGCCTTTGCCTCCGTGCTCACTTCTTTGGGCAGGAGTCCTCACCCCGTTCAACGGATCATTTTACCCACCTCCAATTTTCTCCCTCCACCTGGACCCTCCCTCTGGATTCTTACCTGCTCTTGATCTTTTCATTGAGAACTGTTGGCGTGACACCAATCATCTCAATTTCTCTGCTCCTCTCACCCACTCTAATCGGTCTCTCTCTGAACTTGCTGCATTCTGTTCTCTCAGGTCCAACCCTGACATTGTCATCAAACCTGCTGACAAGGGTGGTGCTGTTGTTGTCTGGCGCACTGACCTTTACCTCACAGAGGCTGAGCGTCAACTCGCAGACACTTCCTCCTACCTCCCCCTGGACCATGACCCCACCACTGAACATCAAGCCATTGTTTCCAGGACTGTCATTGACCTCATCTCCTCTGGAGATCTTCCCTCCACAGCTTCCAACCTCATTGTCTCCCAACGTCGGACGACCCGCTTCTACCTCCTACCCTAAATCCACAAACAGGACTGTCCCGGCAGACCGATGGTGTCAGCCTGTTCCTGCCCCACGGAACTCACTTCTTGCTATCTTGACTCCATTCTCTCTCCTCTTGTCCAGTCTCTTCCCACCTACATCCATGATTCCTCTGACACTCTACATCATATCAACAATTTTCAGTTCCCTGGCCCCAAACCCCTCCTCTTCGCCACGGACGTCCAATCGCTCGACACCTTCATTCCTCACCGGGATGGTCTGATGACTCTCCGCTTTTTCCTCGAACAGAGGCCCGAACAATCCCCATCCACCACTACTCTCCTCCATCTGGCTGAACTTGTTCTCTCACTGAACAATTTCTCCTTAAAACTTGTCTCACCTCCTCCAAATAAAATGTATGGCTATGGGTACCCACATGGCCCCAGTTATGCCTGTTTCTTTATGGGGAACATTCCTTGTTCCAGTCCTACTCCGGCACCCCCCACAACTCTTTCTCCAGTACATCAATGATTGCTTCGGTGCTGCTTCATGCTCTTGTCTGAACCTGGCAAAATTTATTAATTTTGCTTCCAATTTCCACCCCTCCTACCACCTTCGTATGGTCTATCTCCGATATTTCCCTTCCCTTCCTTGACCTCTCTGTTTCAATTTCTGGCGATAGACTGTCCACCAATATTCATTATAAGCCTACCGACTCCCACAGCTACCTCAACTACAGCTCCTCACACCCTCCTTCCTGTAAGGACTCCAACCCTTTCCCTCAGTTCCTTTGCTTCTGTTCCATCTGTTCTGATGATGCCACTTTCCGAAACAGTGCTTCTGACATGTCTTCCTTCTTCCTTAACCAAGGTTTCCCACCCACTGTGGTTGACAGGGCCCTCAACCGTGTCCAGCCCATCTCCCGTGCCTCCACCCTCACACCTTCCACTCCCTCCCAGAACTGTGATAGGGTCCCCCTTGTCCTCACTTATCACCCCTCCAGCCTCCGCATTCAAAGGATCATCCTCTGCCATTTCCACCAAGTCCAGCATGATGCCACCACCAAACACATCTTCCCTTCGGCCCCCCCGTCGGCATTCCATAGGGATCGTTCTCTCCGGGACACCCTGGTCCACTCCTCCATCACCCCAGCACCTCATCCCCCTTCCACGGCACCTTCCCATACAACCGCAAAAGGTGCAACACCTGCCCCTTTACTTCCCCTCTCCTCACCATCCGAACACTCCTTTCAGGTGAAGCAGCACTTCACTTGCACCTCCTTCAATTTGGTCTACTGCATTCGCTGCTCCCAATGTGGTCTTCTCTACATTGGAGAGGCCGAACGCAGACTGGGTGACCGCTTTGTGGAACACCTTTGGTCTGTCTGCAAGCATGACCCAGACCTCCCTGTCGCTTGCCATTTCAACAAACCACCCTGCTGTCACGCCCACATGTCTGTTCTTGGCCTAATGCAATGTTCCAGTGAAGCTCAATGCAAACTGGAGGAACAGCACCTCATCTTCCGACTAGGCACCTTACAGTCTTCCGGACTGAATATTGAGACTCCCTGATATTCATGAAGTAAGAGAGCCATAAAGAAATATGTTGCAACTATATCTACAAGAATTATATTTTCTTTTAAAATTTGGAAGGACTGCATTATTTGGACATTTGGGAGCTGACCTGGATTTTTTTTCAAAAAAAGGTCACAAGTTCATCTTAGACTGGAGCAAGCATGCCTTTTCCAAGAAATCACATGATGTCAGCTAAATGGCCAGCATGGCAATTGTGGAGGAAAGCTATTTGTCTATTTGAACTACAATCATTTTAATTGATTGGGGAAAAAGCTGTTTTAAAGGCAAAGGCCTGGTGATTTACTGGAACTCAATTGATGGAGGAGCTTTATTTTTTGAACTTCTTGTTTTTAACTCAGTTGGGAATGAACTGAGAAGGGGAAAAGCTGCCCAGCTCGCACTCTCCTTGCCTTGCTGGAAATACAGTGTGGCTTTCAGTATCCAACTAGTAATCCTCATCTCAGGGAACTTGTCTGTATTTGGAAACCCAAGAGGCTGAGATGAGAAGGATCGATCCAGCTGTATTTCCTTCCACGCCAAAACTCTATTGGTGAGAACGTCCAGACATCTACTGGGGCTAGTGACCCATCCTTGCAAGAGGGAGAACCATATCAACAGCTTCAAAACCCTGTGAACTTTATCCTTATCCTGAAGTTTTACCTTCAACTGTCCATCTCTGCAGAGACCCTATGTTTACCCTTTGTTTGTGTGTGCATGTGTGTGTGCTGGGCAATTTTAAAAGATAGATAGTTATACTTCCAGATTACAAATAGTGCATTAACCAATTCTTGCAACTTATTTTTAAAAAGTTTAGTTTTATCATAAACAATCATTCTGAATTTGAGAGAAGCCTGGTTAAAGTCTCTTTTATTCTGAGTCTTGCAGCACAAGAGGTAAATAATTGGCCATTTTGGTAAGTTAATTAAACATTTACACTAATGGTACAACCAGTGGAGTAGTGGCACTAGGTAAACTGCACACTCCTCCCATTTTGGTTGTAACAGAGTTCTGCTTTCTTCATTTCCACATATCAAGGGAGCATATGTGGGGGGAATTCCCAGACTTTCCTAGCAGGTCAGTCCTTTTCATGCTGGATTAGTTTCAATTAATCTGACATTGGTCAGGTTGAGGCCTTTTGAAAGACCCAAAAAATTCTACTTTGAAATATTCAACTTGCAGGATCAAAAACTCTATCTGAAGCTGAAGAGTTCTTTAATGTTTTATCTTTGACAAAGAAAAACCTCAAGGCACTGAAGCTGTAGGCCTTCCAAGGGTACATCAGAGCAGATGCCACTGAAGCACCATTTCCAGGCATACAAATGACCGTATCCCTGAAATTCTGGAGCCAAGGTTTGTTAATTCATTCTGAATACAGATGGTGAAGTAGAAAATCAAGCACAATATTTTACTTAATACTAGATTAATTCACAGAATAAAACATTACAAAAGTTTGCCTCTTCCCTGATGAACACCCAGTAGTTTCTCCTTATGTATGCTCAAGGTACATAATCAATGCCTATCACCTGTGTATCTTTAACCTTAATAATACAATTAACATACCATTAAGAGATAAACAAGTGACAGATGGCCCTTGTGGGGACGGGGGTGGGAAAAAAGATTGAAAATAGGTTAAAAGGTAGGGATAAAACAATGAATAAAAATGAAAAACAGTTTTCTGCTGCACTTTGTCACAACCCCAAAATAAGTCCAAGGTCTAGAACCCAGGGAGTGGGAGTGATTCGGACCACTCAGAAGTCAGAGGTGAAGCTGACACACACCACCACCCCCTACACCCATGAACAAATAAAAAAAACATTCTCATGAATATGTGGCCAAGTGAGATAAGAAAATTTTCGGCATTACTTTTCCTGTCGTGGGGGAATCCACTGTAACATCTTGATTTCCAAGTCACTCATCGAAACCCCAAGCTTATATGTCTCATCAGGTATGACTTTTTCTGTACATTTGCTGGCTGTCCATTATCTGGCACTTCACAGTAGATTTCCAACTATCCAACATTTTTTTGTTTTGCCTCTCTTATTAATCTATCTTTTAATTTGTTTGCAGCAGCAAAAGTTTCCCAATCATAAGGATTTCTACTTCTAGTAGTTTTTCTAGATTGTCCTGTTGCATAATTCAGTCAATCTACGGCCTCTATTTGCCTTTCTGTGTCTTTCTGGACAACTACCACAGGATCTATCCCTCCCACTATCAGATGTTCTGTTGCCAGTCTGATCATTCCCTAGTGCAAGAGTCACTCCCAGATCCACTTTCATAACTCACTGTATTCTTACTTCCCACTGTTTCACCTCATTTTGCCAGTCCATAGATCTTGCCTCTTGCCCATCATCTTGGAGATTTAGCCAATGTTTGAACTTTTTGGTAACTTCCCCTGCTCTCCCTACAATTGTAACATCCCTCTATTCATTGGCCCCTTCTGGTATACATGATAGCAGAGTACCCGCTCTAGTCAGTTGTCTTTCGGATATGATAGCCCTGTCCTGTGCATCATATCATTCTACCTCCTGCCACCTGGCCCCTTATCTACTGTATTCTGTTCCTCTTAACTGTTGAGTATGCGAAGTTCAGGGCACCTCATCAATCACTACTTGTTACGGCATAATTAAATGAATCCATGACTGGTACAATCATTATTGGCATGAAGTTTCTTGTGACCAGTACAATTGCCTCAGATTAATCTATATTATCATCTTCAACTTCCAAATTCTCTGTGTCATGCATTGCTTCGAAAACCCTGCTGTTCAGCTATGGGCACTTCATCAGATAATGATATTTCGAGTCACATCTGAAGAACCTGTTGTCAATTCCCTGGACGCTTGTGGGTTTATCTGTATATTTTTGTGACTCCAATCCTGTAATTTGCCTGATCAGCTAAAAATGCCTTCATCCTCATTCCTTTTACCTGTAACTCTTCTGTTGTAAAACTTCTGTTACAACAAATCAAGGGACAAAGTAAAAGGCAGCCCCTTAAAGGGAACTCTTCAGTTGTACTCGCACCTGTACCCTGCATCTGAATGGTCTCGAATGGCTGCAATCTTGAGTCGTCCACCCTTTGTAACACCGCAGAATGTTTCTTTTGCATTAAAACTGCAATTCAACAATTTAAATACGAACACCGAATAAGGAATCCCCAGATTGAATTTTTGCAATCTTTTATATAGCCTGTTAAAATCCATGATATACTATTTTATGACAGCCATACTTACATGCACATCGTGAAAAGAGCTCTGGAACTTCAAGTCCTAACAGTCTTTGTACATCCCACGCATGGACAAGCCGTGAGCAGGCGGCACATACTCAGTTCTGCATTTTTAAGTTCTTCGGGCTCTGGAGAAGTAGAGAAAAAAAGTGTAAAATCCTGGGTCAGGTGACTGGGTGGGGGTGCCATGGCCAGAAAGTATCCGAGATAGGGGACAAGAAAGCGTGACAGGGAATGGTCCCAAGAAGTGTCCCAGAAAGAGGAACAAGGGAGAGAGGACATGGAGAGGTCCCAAAAGGAAGTCCCAGATAAAGGATAAAAACGGGACAGACCAGGTCCCAGTTAAGAAAAGAAAGGAGCATGGAAACAGGCTCCAATTAGAGAAAAGGGCTGCACGATGCAGACTTTAAGTGAAGTGGCCTCAGGATACTCCTGGTAAACAAAGAGGGCTCCAAAGTAGCCCTGAAGATCTCAGAAGGCAGCCAAAGGTCGGTGACTCCGTGCTGCGGGCCGTTGGAGAAAAGGTAACCCTTTAGAGCAGTAGCGATCTGCTTGGCACGACCAAAAATCTGAAGTTGTGCTTATGAATTGGTGCTCACATGTACTCGGGAATCCAGAGGAATGGAATCTTCAAATGTGAGATTGAAACCCCGTGAGATGGGCTGTCCTTGAAGCTGTCCGAGTTGGAACAACCTTTGGAGAGAATTCCAAGGTGAGATCTTTGAAGGCGAAGATTGGAACCTCTCTTAAAGAGCTGGAGTTTCAGTGAGATTGGATGACTCACAGCGTGACTTATGTTTGGGTGGGCTGTTGAGAAATCTGTAGAATTTGTTTTGGTCACATCTGTCATTTATTGTGTAATGTGGTGTGTCCAACCACGGTTTGCCTATTAATTCACATGTACCTTGTACTTACCCTGAATGTTAGAGTGTAAGATAGATATTGTAGTTTTTTTTTAAACTTTCTAACTTTGGTAAAGTTTATTGTTGTTTGTTCAAAACCTGTTGAATCTTGTGGCTTTATCCACTTAGTAAGTGACTTAAATCTCAAATTTTGTCTACTTTAAACAAAACATTATTGGTCCCTAACCAGATCTTACCACCAACATTGGGGCCTCTGTGAAATGATTGTCCGTCTTTTGAAATCTATCACAGTTTGACCATGCCTCAAAGGCATCTAATAGATCAGCTTCCATGTAAATTTCGTCCATGAAGTTTGATAGAAGATCCAAGCCTTCATCAGTATCCTACTGATAGGTAACCAGCTCACAAAATACTTTACTTCTCATTTTATTTTTGTTGGAAAGCGACAATGCCAAAATATATTTTGTTTTCTCGTCAGTAAGGATGTAACCCATGTCCACATATCAACTTCATTTTTCCACAGGCCATAAGGATCTGATTCAGAGAACATCGTTGGGTAATCATACCCTGACAATTTACACTTACCTTCAGCCATTCTTCACAGAAGTAGCTCAGATTACAATCTCATGAAAAATATTTCTTAGTTTTCCACCTTCACCTTCGGACAACCATCCTTTGCCACAATGTTAATTCATTCTGAAGTCAGATGGTGAAGTAGCAAACCAGATGCCAATCTTTTACTTAATTCTAAATTCATTCATTAAAGCAACATTACAAATGTCTGGTTCCTCCGTAAACAACATCAAGTGTCCTGGAAGTCTTTCTTTACTTAAAAGAGTACAAACAATTTAAATAATTAACATCCCCTTAAAGGGGTCCTGCAACAAAAATCAAAAACAAAGCAAACTTATCAAATTAAAATCTCATTCCCTGGGCTGATGGTACACTCCAACCCCTCTGACACCCACTGGCCTCGGAAGGTCTCAAGAATACTGGTGGACACCACATGTTCCCTCTCGAAAGACACCCAGACATGGGTGTAACCATGGAAGAGGAGCAGACATTCAGGTCAAATTATCTACACAACTACCCACTGTTAATGGCCAGACCCTGGAACAGGTTAACGAGGAGGTCTTCCAATCTGCCCGCACCCCCTGCACGCTGGGTGGCTAAAGGTTAAGAGCCTGAGGCTGAAGTGCAACCAGAAACTGAGGACCAGCCCCCTCAAATAACATAAAAGGGACTGCAACCTCGCAGAACCTATCTAAATATGGATCATGGATTCCTCAAGGCCGCAGAAATTACAAGCAGCCAAGGAGTCCGTGAACCAACTTAATCTATGGTTGCTTTGTGCAACACCCTCCATGCCAAATCTCCAATGGAAAAAGGAGGCCCACCGCGCATAGAGAGCTCTCTACTGGGGAACCCTGCTACCTATAGATGGCAGGACGGAGCACCACAGCATGTCCAGATTGTTGACAAGGACAAGGAAGTGACTGGTGTGCAACAGCAGCCTTTAGACGGAACCCCAGGGTGCAGAATGGCATGGCATGGAGGGGATTTTTGTGAGATGGCTCAGATTGTGGGGCTGAAGCTCCTGAGGGGCAGTTAAGTCTCTATACTCTTTTGAGTAAACCATAAACAAATGAAAAAATTAACTAATTAACAACCCCCTAAAGGGGCACTGCAACTAAAACAAAAGCTACGAAGGAAACATATCAAATTAAAACAGACTGATGAGGCACTCCAGCCCCTGTGACACCCACTGGTTGTGAAGGCCTCAAGCATACAAGTGGACACTGTGTGCTCCCTCTCCAGGGACACCCAGGTGTGGACGTAACCATGAATGAGAGGCAGACAGTTGGGTCGAATTACCCCCTCAAATGCCCATTACCTGGATCTGTTTATGGCCACCCTGGCCAGGTCCAGGAACAAGCTTACAAAGAGATCCATGGGTATGCCTGCCAACTCCCCACCAGGTGGCCAAAGATCAGGAGCATGGGACTGATGTGCAAGCAAAACTTGAGGAGCAGCCCCCTTAAATAATGAAGAAGGGGCTGCAACCTCACACAGCCTGTGGAAACATGGAACACGGACTCCTCAAGGCACGTCTCTTTATATTCTTTTAAGAATACTGCTTAAGCAAATGCTCTTAAAGGAGCACTGTAACAGAAAACAAAACTACAAAGGAAACTTATAAAATAAAATAACATTCCTGGGGCTGCTGATATACTCCGGCCCCTGCGGCAAAATCTCTCCCACCAAATTTAGTTATACAGCTGGGGTTTCTGTGCAGCAGACTGTGATGGCTGGGAATCAAACCCAGACCAACTGTTTGGAAGGTAGCTGTGCTCAACACTATGCCACCATTGCTGACTAAGTTTCTCTTTATTGTTTTTATGAAAGGAACTCAATGTGATCTGAACCTATGTCCCCAGAATACTAGTCTGGCCTCTGGATTACTAGTCCAGTGACATTACCACTGCACCACTGTCTCCTGAGTCTCTCTTTATCTGTGCTCAAGGTACTTGATCAATCAATGCCCTTCACTTGTGTATCATTAATCTTCATAATACAATTAACATACTATAATAAGGCCCATAGTTACTGGCTTGGATGGATGGGGGTTCCACTCTAGTGCCATTGTGGGAGCAGAGAGCTCTCTCAAGAATTTCAGACCAGTTTTTCATGGGATATCACCGTTATACCTAATCTTTCCCTTATTCCAGTTATGTAAGACATGTTTTTCAGCAATTGCCATGGAGCAACAAGGTCAGGAACCCTGGCTGATTTTTTTTCTCCTCTCCCTGAACATGAAACATAGTCCTGTCCATGTCACTGAACTAGTAGAGTTCAGCTAGTTCTGCTGGCTCAGTGTCTCTGTGCTTTCCAACTGGGGAAATGAGGAATAGCTTCACGACACTCCCGATCCAGCTCACAAATCAAAACTGACCGTTTAGGTGAGGTAGTGGAAGTGATTGGCATCGGTGGAACATTATCCCAGCATCTTCAGGAAAATGGGAAGAAAAGTGGAATAAACTCATGAGGTGTAGTTTGGTGGAAAGGGATTTTGGAGCAATATCAGAACCATACAAAACTCTCAAGGCTCAAAGTAACAACAGCTTGGAGCTTTGCTCTTATGAGTTGAAGCGCACAACAGCTAATCATTGGCTCCACAGTATGAACAGAAGGAGTTTGCAAAAGAACGACTGCCAACAGAGGTCAGTTTTATTCAGTTTACTAGCTGTGATGCTAATCCCTGTTTCCGTTGCAAACAAGCCAACAGGGTGATAAACACTGCTCAGTCCCAGCAGTGTTCTTTCTCTCTTTGTATTTGAAGGCTTCATTCTCACTTTATCCAATGCAGAAGAAACAAAGACTGAATGCACCCTGCTTCTGTGGCCAACGCTTGACCAATTGAGCCATAAGGTTGATTAGATTCTGTTTTTGTAAAGATTTTTTTATTGCCAATGGGTATTACAGTGATATGCATAACTCAATGCAATAACTTGAACTGAATTCTTACTGCATCACTTTGTCCAATAAAAGTTACATCAGGGCTTATGCCACTGAGAAATATCTAAATCGCTTATATAAATTCCAGGTAATTTGTGCTGAAACAGATTGACTCTAAACTACAATAAGTGCTTAACATAAAGGTGAAAGTCAGGGGAAAAACACACGACTAAAATAGGCATAACTTCAGGAAGTGACCTCATTTCCAACTATGGTGTTTAATAATAATCCTAATTCTGGCAGGATTACTCTTGCTTTAATAGAATGTATGGAAAAGTATTTTGTCCTTGACATTAGATCCAAAATACTTTCTTGAAAGGGTAGCCGGCCCTTGAATTGTACAAAGAGTGAAATATGTCAAGATGTGGGCTGCTGCCTTTCCCTTTATAGAGTATTGCATTGTTCATTGTTGCCACTGTAATGCGAATGGAAACTGCTTTCAATCTTATCTACAAAAGGTTATTATGGACCTTTAGATAGCAATGTCTATCATAACAATATAAAAAATGATTCAGCAAAGGCAATGGAAAAATACATGTTGGAAGCTCTGTGCTCCCACGGACTGCACAACTGCCAATATTCCCATGTGAAGTGAAACAATTCCTGATTTAAAGGAATTTCACCTTCCATTGGCTCTGGGTAAAAAGTATTACAAGTAGCAGTGAGCCATAAAGATGCAGATGCTGAAGCAAAATACTGCAAATGCTGGAAATAGAAACAGAAAATTCTGGAAAAACTCAGCAGGTCTGGCAGCTTTTGTGGATAGAGAAACAGTAACGTTTCGAGCCCATGTGAATCTTCAGAGTTCTGAAGAAGAGTCATGGGCTCGAAACATTCACTATGTTTCTCTCTTCAAGATGCAGATGCCCCTAAGTTCAATCCTGGGTGATACTGATCGTTTTCCCCAAACTCCCTATTTTCTTGCCTTTTTGTTCATGTGAGCCTGTTCAGTGTTTTGTTCACTCTCTCAGCTATTTGCACATTATTTTGGTCTTAATATGTTTCCATCACCTCACCAATAACCTTTTCCATCATCTAATAGTCAAGCAGCATGCAATCCATTATCTCTCTTGTTCTCTGATTGCAAAATGTATTGATTCTCCCACCATCTTGCCCTTTCACAAATTGACTAAAGCACTTGCTTATCTTTGAGTCTTCTGTTCTGATGAAGAACACACATGCAAAATGCCCCCCAGGTTTTTTTTTTAATTGTCCTGTTGTGTGTTTGAACATTTTCTGTTTTTATTGTAGTTTATTATCACAGCCTAGGGAGGCAGTATGGGAACTACAGTCGAGTGTCTCTGGGTTACGGTCGGCCTCTGCAGTCAAACAGCTTGCCAACATTCACTGCGAATGGTCATCCATTAAGGTTCTGTTGAAGGGTCATGAGGACTCGAAACGTCAACTCTTTTCTTCTCTGCCAGACCTGCTGAGTTTTTCCAGGTAATTCTGTTTTTGTTTTGGATTTCCAGCATCCGCAGTTTTTTGTTTTTATCCATTAAGGTTGCTATTCGGGCAATGTATGAGAAAATTGGTGTGAAATGGAGGTTAAAAGGTTAACTATCACCATTGCTGCTGCCGCAGTTGATTGCAACACTGTCCTTTTGCTTCTATGACCCAAACTTTAATCCATCCTAGACTACTCATAAACAGAAGTCTCTTTCCAGCTGTGAGGATTGAGTGAATGACAAAAGAATGCCTTGCATTTATATTATGACCTCAGGAGGTACCAAAGCACTTTCCAGCAAAAGAAGTACTTGTAATGTAAGTAAAATAACCACTAATTTGCACAGAGCAATGAGACAGCATTGAAATAAATGACCATATCATCTGTATTTATTTGTTGGTTGAGGGATAAGTGTTGGCCAAGACTCTAGTAGGACTACCCTGCTCTTCTTCAAAGAGTGCTGATGAATGTTTTATGTCCACTGAGAAGTCTTAGGTTTACCTTTTCATCTGGACAATGGCACCTCAGACAGCACAGCACTCCCTCAGCACTGCTGCAACTTAGGGCGGAATTTTACGGCCCCATCATGGCGGGGGTTGACCAGAAAATGCGGTGAGCTATGCAAAACTCCATTGACTTTGGTGGGACTGGAAGATCCCACTGGTGGGAGGGGCTCTAAAATTCTGTTCAAGCCTTTAGAGTTTGGCTTGAACCCATAAGACAAAACTAAACATGTTATCACCAATTCACAAGTGTTAATACTGGAGGACTTCATGGTACAATTGCTTAGCATATGACCTGAATTGAAACCCAGACCAGATTCTGTCTGTTGGCTTTAGGGTGGCCACTGCTGGAGGCCACTAATATTGGACACTGCTGTGATGCACAAAGGGAAGCCATCACAGACACGGGTGATGCTATCATACACAGGGATCAATTGCGGTTGGAGATGGAAAAGGCCCAATTGCAAGTAAAAGATGACAACGGGATGGGAAAAAATATGGAAAACAACCTGTTTTTTATGTCCCAGTTACTTTGCGGCTGCTACAATAGGGAAAGGAATGACCACGGTCCCATACCAGTGCTTCACTGAGATGAATGTACTAAGGTGTAAAATACCTGACGTAAAGCTATTTGATACTAGATAGCTAGGCCAGATTGGCTGGACTAGACGTCTGGTATAAAGCTGGGAGTCGAGCACCCTAGTTGGCTATAAAGATCTACAGGTAGTTCTTAGAAGGCATAGGACAGGCCCTAATTTGGGATTACTGTCAAAGAGGCCAATAAGTTTTAGGGCAAGGTGAAGAGACCTTTATTTTTTGTCTATTTGTTTTGCATATAGGTTATCTGAGCCCATATAATCTGGATGCTGTCAAAGGCTTCTGTTGCTACATCCGTGCCAGTACATTCTTTGATTTTTTTTATATTCATTCATGGGATGTGGGCATTGCTGACTAAACCAGCATTTATTGCCCACCCCTGATTGCCCTTGAAAAGGTGGTGGTGAGCTGCCTTCCTGAACTGCTGCAGTCCATGTGTTGTAGGAACACCTACAGTTTCCTAAAAAGTAGTTCCAGGATTTTGAACCATTGACAGTGAAGGAACGGTGATATATTTACAAGTCAGGATGGTGTGTGACTTGGAGGGGAACTTGGAGGCAGTGGTGTTCCCATGCACCTGCTGCCCTTGTCCTTCTAGGTGATGGAGATTTTGGGTTTGGAAGGTGCTGTTGAAGGAGTTGCTGAGTTGGCTGAGCAACTTGGTGAGTTGCTGAAATGCATCTTGTGGATGGCACACACTGCAGCTACTGTGCATCAGTGGTGGAGGGAGTGAATACTGTGCATCGGTGGTGGAGGGAGTGAATACTGTGCATCGGTGGTGGAGGGAATGCATGTTTATTGTGGTGGATGGGGTACCAATCAAGTGGGCTGTTTTTCCTAAATGGTGTCAAGCTTCTTGAATGTTGTTTCAGCTGCACTCATCCAGGCGAGTCGGGAGTATTCCATCACATTTCTGACTTGTGCCTTGTAGATGGTGGACAGGCTTTGGGGAGTAAGGAGGTGAGTTACTCTCCACAGAATTCTCAACGTCTGACCTGCTCTTGTAGCTGTAGTATTTATATGGCTGGTCCAGTTAAGTTTCCGTTAAAAGGTAAGCCCCCCGCCCCCCCAGGATATTGATAGTGGGCAATTCAGCAATGGTAACGCCATTGAATGTCAAGGGGAGTAGGTTAGATTTTCTCTTGTTGGAGATGGCCATTGTCTAGCACTTATGTGGCACGAATGTTACTATTCAGCCCAAGCCTGAATATTGTGCAGGTCTTGCTGCAAATGGATACAGATTACTTCAGTATCTGAGGAGTCACGACTAGTGCTGAACATTGTGTAATCATCAGCGAACATCCCCACTTCTGACCTTATAATGGAAGGAAGGTCGTTGATGAAGCTGTTGAAGATGGTTGGGCCGAAGACACCACCCTGTGGAACTCCTGTAGTGATGTCCTGAGACTAAGATGATTGACCTCCAACAACCACAGCTATCTTTCTTTGTGCTAGGTATGACTCCAACCAGTGCAGAGTTTTCTCCCTGATTCCCATTTATGTCATTTTTGCTAGGGCTCCTTGATACCACATTTGGTCCAATGTTGCTCTGACATCAAGTGCAGTCACTGTCACCTCACTTCGAGAGTTCAGCTCTTTTGTCCATGTTTGGACTAAGGCTGTAATGAGGTCAGGAGCTGGGTGGCCCTGGCGCAATCCAAACTGAGTGTAAAAAACTGGATATTGCTGAGTAAGTGCTGCTTGATAGCACTGTCAACGACACTTTCCATCACTTTGCTGATGATCGAGGGTAAACTGATGGGGCCGCAATTGGTCGGATTTGTCCTACTTTGTCTTGCTATCCTGCTGAATGTCCGCTCACTTTGTGTCTTGATGGTCTGGTCATCCTCATTACCTAACCATATAACTTGGCTAAACATTTTATGAAACTTATCTTGAAGCTGTTTGATATATGCTCTTCATTTGCTGGAATGATGCACCCATCTGCCTTTTGGTTGTGGCTTCTCATGATGTTGAACCACTTTGCTTTCTGCATCGGCAATTTCAATACCCTGTGGTGCCACATGCTTTGTATATTGTGATAAAGGTGGACATTTGCTGGTTGTGTGTATGTTATTTCACTACTTACATTGTTCATTAGTCTTGCCTATCTTGGCTATCATGCCAATGGTGGATGTATTACATAGCCTGCAGACTGTCATTCCAGTAGCATGGCTTTGTGCTTCCGTCTGCTTTGTAGTCGTGCTTTCATGGCGTAACCTTTAGGTTGGTCCAAGTGGTCTTTTTGGAACTCTTCCATTGGGATAGATGTTATCACGAGCTCGATTATCCTGTTGGCTCGGACTGCTAATGTGAAATCGCAATCACAACCTTGTCTCTACATCTACTTATGAATTGGTTAATGGCCTCTGTTGGTTGTTGCCTAAAAGACATGAATTCCAGATGACGTATTCTATTGACTATATTTTACCTGGATGGTCAGAGACAAGTCTGATGTGTTCAGTCTGGGAATGCCTTTATTAACTACAGCAATTTTAATCTTAATGGCTTGTTTATCTGGTTCAGAAATATTGAGGCCCAGAAAGCACAGATCAACATGTTTTCAGAACAACTTAAGCTCAGATAGGAAGTCTGCTGTATTCCAATTGAGTGTTGCAAATTTTGTGGTCATCTTTTAGCTTTTTGTAGGATTGTCAGGGCCTTATCAGCTATCCAGGTTTTCTTTTACAGCTCTACTAAGCTTAATTTAGCTCTGAACTGCAGTACCTTTAGGCCACTGCCTTAACAAGTCATAAGGTATTGCTTGACTGGTGGTGCTGTTGAGCTCTTCGAATTTTCCCAGGTTTACTGAAGCTCTGCCCGCAAAACAGTGATCTTAGTCATGAATAGGAACTGCAGACTTCAAAAGTAAAATAAAACAGTGAAAAAAGTGTTTTTACAGTCTTCTTCTGGCTGGTAGGAGCTGTTCCTGGAAAGGGGTTTTCTTCCCAGCACAGTAAATAGTATTTTATTTTCCTCTTAACCTCCTAAAGGGACAGTAAGCAGCAGAAATGGAGTCTCTCCAACTGTGAGTTCCACTTAAAGTTACACCTTCCAGAGTCAGCTATATAATTTCCTTTCCTGTTTAAACTTCACAGCAGGTAGTCTTGTGCTATTTAAGCTTCCCCAAATTCAAACATTCTTACTGGGACCTGGTGTCTACTGGCTGTAAGGTGCGACAATATCCCATAACGAAAGTAGAGTGTAGGATTCCTGAAGAACTTTAGGATTACTTACATACGGTGAGGCTTCATGGTTATTTGACTTTCACACCAGTTCTTTTCTTCTGCTGCGTGTTGAGGCTTGTATGCTTCAGTCAAATCTTCAAAAATCATGCTACCACCATGTTACATTATTCTCGTCAATGTAAGTGTACCAACCATGCAACAAAGATTGGTAAAACAATAATGTGGGTTCTTTATTTGAAAATAAGACTATATACAAGTATTCTTAACTGGCACATCATGCACAGTACATTTACTCCTACTCTTGCTTGAAGATTGAGTTCAAGTCATGGGACAAATACAGCGCATCCCTTGTTGAGGTAGCATGATTGACAGCAGGTACATTTAAAGGTACATTTTTTTATTCATTCACGGGATGTGGGCTTCGCTAGCTAGGCCAGCATTTATTGCCCATCCCTAATTGCCCTTGAGAAGGTGGTGGTGAGCTGCCTTCTTGAACCGCCGCAGTCCATGTGGTGTAGGTACACCCACAGTGCGGTTAGGGAGGGAGTTCCAGAATTTTGACACAGCAACAGTGAAGGAATGGCGATATACTGAAGGAAAACTTCCAAGTGGTGTTCCCATCTATTTGCTGCCCTTGTCCTTCCAAATGGTAGTGGTCGTGGGTTTGGAAGGTGCTGTCTAAGGAGCCTTGGTGAATTCCTGCAGTGCATGAACACACATGTACCTTATATCACAACAATACCTTTATCCATGTCTTTGATATCTCTAGACTTTACCATTGTAACACATTCCTGACAGATTTCTCATGTTTGGTCCTCGGTAAAGATAAGGTTTTCTTCAGCTGCCGTGCCTTAACCTCTGGAATTTCTTCCCAAAAGGTCTCCATTTCTCAACATTGCTTTCATCCTTTAAGGCAGTCCTTAAAACCTACTTCTTTGACCAAACTTTTGGTTACCTCTTCCAATACCTCCTTATGTGGCTTGTCATGTTGGCCCATAATGTCTCCAGCGTTGGATTTTGGGGTACACCAAAGATGCACTGTGGAATTCCTCTCAGAAGTCCCCAGGTAAGGGTTTGCATAGCAATTGCCCAGAAGTACTCACTTCCTGTTGACAATCACACTGCCTGGGAACTGTCCAAACATACGGTATAAATCGCAAACTTTGGATGGTTCCACCAAGTTATGCCAATAGTTACTCAGAAAAAGTTAAAAGAACTAAAACCTTTTCTAACTTCTGAGTAACTGTTGTAAAGACCCAGACCGCCCCCACGGGACTCCCCCCAAACCCCAACCTCTGACACCCCATACTCCCCATCACCTCCAACAACCCCCACCTCCATCAACCTCCGACATCCCCCACACCCCTTCCTCCGACACTCCTCACCCCACCGACTTCTGATCCCTGATCTCCGACACCCTCCACTCCCGACCTCCGACAATCCCCCAACAGCCCGCCCGTCCTCCGACACCCCTCACCCCTCTGACACCCCCTGACCTCTAACAACTTGTTTTTTCTTTAGTTATTGGATCCGTAGGCTAGTATGATGTTAGGAAAAGATAAGACGGATCCTTTCATTATTCTAAGAGGAAAGAGACAGAGTCAAATCAGAAACACAGGAGATGGGGCAGATGTGCCTAAAGGCTTGGTCAATGACAAACAATGGATAACCTTGACTGAAGGCACAACAACTCATTTTAGAAGATCTGGCGTGGAGAGTATGGTCATCAGGACAAATACAACAGAGGTGGGGAATCCAAAAGAAAGGTGTGAAGACTTTACAGGAAAGGGGTTGTGAATAAATGTAAACTAAATAAACATGTTGATTCCCCTGACATTGGTATTTTCTTGCAAATTGTCCTGTTGAGTGCAAGATGAAAAGCTTTGACAAAAGAGTCTCTTTTTTTCAGCAGTAAACGAAATAACTGTGACAATCAGTGGATATTTACTTTGTCACAGAGAACAGAGAGAAGACTCTGCCTACAAATCCAGATGGAAAGCTACTATGCCTCTGGTTCAGCGTGCCCAACCTGGCATCCCTTCACAGTTCCTCCTTTTCTGGTTGGACAACAACAAAAACGTATATTTATATATCACCAATAACATAGTGAAATGTCCCAAGGCACTTCACAAGAGCATTTTAAAATAAAATGCCACACCAAGTCACATGAGGAGCTATTAGGTCAGATTACCAAAAGCTTTATAAAAAGAGGAAAGTTTTAAGAGGTGTCTTAAAGGAGGAAAGTGAGGTAGAGAGGCAGAGAGATGTGGGGAGGGAATTCCAGAGGTTGAGGCTGACACAACTAAAGACATAGCCATCATTGGTGAGGCAATTATGATTGAGAATGCATAACAGGCCAGAATTAGAGGAGTGCAGATATCTCGGAGGGCTGTGTGGATGGAGGAGATTTGAGAGATAGGGAGGGGTAAGGCTTTGGATAGATTTGAAAGCAAGAATGAGAATCTTAAAATCATGGCAAGCATAAGTGAAGGGAAATTTCTATTGGAATGCCCAATAAGAAAGAAAAACTTGCATTAATATTGCGCTTTTCATCACCAACGGACATTTCAAAGTGTTTTATAACCAAAGAAGTGTTTCTTGAATTGTAGTCACTGTTGTAATATCAGAAATGTGGAATGTCCCAATATGCTGGAAGTACCTAGAGAATGTCAAAGAAAATTTGGCACATAGCTCCCTGACCAATTAAATTGAAACAACGAAGAGGAGAAATTGTTCAGAAATATTCTCAACTGTTACTGCAAATCTCCAGTAGGTCACTTTCATAAGCAATGAAATTGTTAGCATTCTTCGACACCCATTTTATAAATAACTGAGTGGTATATTTGCATAAACACCAGAGAATTGCCTGAGCATCTAAATAACATGATCAGGATATGATGCAATAATCTAAAACCTAACAGATTTTCAAAATGCTACTTTAAAAAAATCATATGGAGACCAAAAGGCCAGAATTCTGGTCGTGTACCTTTACCAGTTTTTCCAGTTGATTATTGTAGTATAATGGAGTATGTTAGGCTAAGTCCCTTTAAGGGTTAACTGTAACAATATGTGATGTCATGGAAGGAAGTGATAAACACTCATGTGATCTAGGACTTGAGGAGAGTAAGCATGGTCAGAAGCTAGTTCTGGGTGTCCTTATAATTGTAAATATGTTATCATTTATCTTGAGGGGAATTGATTACAAAAGTAGGGAGGTTATGCTTCAGTTGTACAGGGCACTGGTGACACCACATCTGGAGTATTGTGTACAGAACTGGTCTCCTTATTTAAAGAAAGATGTAAATACATTAGAAGCAGTTCAGAGAAGGTTTACTAGATTAATACCTGGAATGGAGGGTTGTCTTATGAGGAAAGGTTGGACAGGTTAGGTTTGTAACCACTGGAGTTTAGAATAGTAAGAGGTGACTTGACCGAAACTTTTAAGACCCTGAGGGGTCTTGACAGGGTGCATGCAGAGAGGATGTTTCCTCTCATGGGAGAATTTAGAACTAGGGGTCTCAGTTTAAAAATTAGGGGTCACTCATTTAAGACAGAGATGAGGAAAAAAAATTATCTCAAAGGGTAGCATGTCTTTGGAACTCTCTTCCTCAAAAGTCAGTGGAAGCAGAATCTTTGAATATTTTTAAGGCAGGAATGTGGGGTTGAGGTTATAATCAGATCAGCCATGATCTTATTGAATGGCAGGGCAGATTTGAGGGGCCAAGTGGCCTACTCCTGCTCCTAATTCATATGTTTGTATAAAGTTAGAGTGTTTTGCAGCCAGCTGTTTTTGAGTATTGGAACTGCTCCAACCAAACAACACAATAATACATGGTGATAGCAGTAAAAAAAAAAGGCAATAGAATGATCTCTACTCGAGTGCTTTGAGACAGTCACAGGTCTAAATCAGGCTGAAGCATGAGCAAAGTGGTGCAGGAGATTCATTTGGTTTTTCACCACATCAGGACTTGCAGCATTGCCAGACTGTAAGCAGGTCAGTATGCTTTTGTACACAATGGGCGACTGTGCTACCGAGTTACCCTGGGGATCATTGAAGGTCAAGCCACATATGCTAAGATTATTCATGCATTGGAGACATATTTCAATCTCCACAAGAACACCATTGTGGAACGCACAAAATTCAAAACTTTACCCAGAGACACAAGGAAAGCAACAACAAGTTGATTACTGAGTGATACTAATTAGCAGAAGACTGTGGTAATCTGAAGAGGAGCTAATTTGCAACAGAATAGTTGTTGGGGTAGGAGATGATGCATTATCAGATAACTTGCAATCCCAACATAACTTTACATTGGTGAAGTTGATCTAATTATATCGATAGGCTGAGATCAGAAGGCAAAACCAATCAGTAAGAGAAGAGACAGCCTGAATCCCAAAGTAATGAATACAGTTGAATTCATTCATCAGACATAAAAAAGGGAAAATGGAGAGAAGGAGAGACATGTAGCAAGAAAAGCAATTAATGGGCAGCAGCCCAGACTAGCTATATTGCTGTTGCGGCAGAGAAAGATATTGAGACACCCTTCTTAGGAGAGATTAAGGAATTAAGCAGAAATTATTGGTGATGCAGAGTTCCTTGAAGACGGTAATAAGGCACACTTTGAACTAGATACTGGAGCAGCAGTTTCTGTTCTTTCAGATGCTGAACTATGGGCAAACAAGAGGGTTCTTCCACCATTCTGCAAAAACCTACATTGACCAGGAGGAACAGAACTGAAGGTTCTGGGACAACAAGCAGCTACTTGAAAGCACAGAGAGAAAGTCATTACTGAAATACTGCACATATGAACATACAAATCAGGAGCAGGAGTAGGGCACCCAGCCCCTCAAGTCTGCTCTGCCATTCAATAAGATCACGGCTGATCTGACTGTAACCTCAAATCCACATTCCCACCTATCCCCGATAACATTTCACCCCTTTGCTTGTCAAAAATCAATCTACCTCTGACTCTGCCTTTTGAGGAAGAGTATTCCAAAGATTCAAACCCCTGAGAGAAAAAAAATTCTCCTCAGCCAGGATTTTATGGCCCTCCCAACCAGTGGGATATTACGGTCCCGCTGAACTAAATGGCTCACCGCATCTGCCGGAGATGACATGCCATGGCGGGGCCATAAAATCCTGGCCCTCATTTCCTTCTTAAATGGGTGACCCTTTATTTTTAAACAGTGATCCTTAGTTCTAGATTCTCTCACAAGAGGAAACATCCTCTCCACATTTACCCTGTCAAGATCCCTTAGGACCCTATGTGTTTCAATCAAGTCACCTATTACTCTTCTAAACTCCAGCGGATACAAGCCTAACCTGTCAACGTTTCACCGTAAGACAACCTTCCAATTCCAGGCATTAGTCAAGTAACCTTTTCTGAGCTGCTTCCAATGCATTTACATCCTTCCTTTAATAAGGAGACCACTACTGTACACAGTGCTCCAGCTATGGTCTCACCAATGCCCTGTATAACTGAAGCAGAATCTCTCTATTTTTGTATTCAATTCCCCTCACAATAATCTATAACATTCTATTAGCTTTCCTAATTACTTGGTGTACCTGCATACTAACCTTTTGTGAGTCAACCAGAGAGCATGTTATATTAGACCTGGTATTGTGCAATGAGATAGGATTAATTAATGACCTTATAGTGAAGGCACCCCTACATAACAATGATCATAATATAATTGAATTTCATATTATCTTTTGTGATTTATGCACTAGGAGACCCGGATCCCTCTGCATCTCAGAGATCTGCAATCTCTCACCATTTAGATGATGTGCTTCTTTTTTATTCCTCCTGCCAAAATGGACAATTTCACATTTTCCCACATTCTATTCCATGTGCCAGAACTTTACCTAGCATTTAACCTATCCATATCCCTTTGTAGCCTTTATAATTCTTTTATTTTCTAAATACCTATAAAAACTCTTACTATCTGTTTTCATGTTTCTAGCTAGCTTTCTCTCAGACTATACTTTTTCCTCATTAATCTTTTAGTCATTCTTTGCTACTTTTTATATTCTGCCCAATCTCCTGATCTACCACCCATCATTGTGCAATTATATACTTTTTCTTTAAGTTTGATACTATCTTTAACTTTTTGGTTAAGCATGGATGGTGCATCCTCCTCTTGGAAGTTTCTTTCTCATTGGAATATATCTATTCTGTGTATTCTGAAATATCCCTTTAAATGTCTGCCACTGCATCTCTATTGACCTATCCCTTAACCTAATTTACCAGTTCCATTAACTAACTCTGCTTTCATGCCCTCGCAATTGCCCTTATTTAAGTTTAAAATACTAGTCTTGGAACCGCTCTTCTCTCCCCAAACTGAATGTAAAATTCAATCATATTATGATCATTGTTATGTCGGGATGCCTTCACTTTAAGGTCATTAATTAATCCTATCTCATTGCACAATACCAGGTCTAATATAGCATGCTCTCTGGTTGATTGCAAAACATACTGTTCTAAGAAACTATCCCCAAAAATTCTATGAACTCCTCATCTAAGCGACCTTTGCCCATCTGATTTTTCCAGTCTCTATGTGGATTAAAATCCCCCATGATTACTGCTGTACCTTTCTAACAAAGTCCCATAGGAATTCAAGATCAGAGTTGCTTGCTCTTAAGTAGAAAGAATCACATTCACAGGACAAGAGAAAAAAAGAATGGAGATCAATCAGGAGACTTCAGAGCAGAGTTCCAGAGTTGCTTACAGGATTGGGAAAGTTGAGAACAGCGCATTGTACAACACTAATCCCAGAAGTGAAACCAAGAGACTTCACCCAGAAAGGTTCCACACCCATTACTTCCAAAGGTAAAGAAAGAAAGATCGACTCAGTGGTAAGGCATTTCACCCGTAAAAGAGCCAATGAGTTGGTGCTCAGGGATGGTACCAGTTTTGAAGCCAAATAGTTCCATAAGACTATGTATTGATCTCACATAACGCAATAAAAGAAAAGAGGAGCCCATCCAATGCTATCAGTAGATGAGAGATTAGCTAAATTAGGGAGGAGCTCAATATTCTCTAAATTAGAAGCTAACCGTGGATTCTGGCAAATCCACAAGAGGAGCCCAAATTTCTCAGGACGTTCATAACACCATTTGAAAGAGTCTTTTTTTTAACAGGTTACCCTTTGGAATAACATCAGCACCAGAAACCTTTTAAAGAACAATGTCAAATCTTTTAGGTTATATCTTATATGGAATTGTTTGCCATGTGGATGAAACATGGCCCACGCAAGCTGAGCGTGGCATGAGAATGAGAGCATTGTTGAGAAGACTTCAAGAGGCAGAATCAACACTCAACAGTAAGTGTGAGTTTTCACAGTCAACAATCAGGTTTCTTGGTCACATAGTGAATGCATCAGGACTCAGGGTTGAACCACTGAAGAACCATAAAAGAATTTCTAGCCCCAAGGAACATTGCAGACGTATAAATGATCATTGGAATGATGAATCAAGTCACAAAATTTCTAAAAAAAACACATTAACAGAACAAAACGAGCCAATATGCCAACTGTTACACCAGGACAATGAATGATGTTGGAAGAGGCACATCAGAAATCATATGAAAAAAATCAAGGAGACAGTAATGATATGGCAGGTGGTTTTAGCCAGGCTGACCAAATCCACAACGTAAACTTGGCCACGATATCACAACAGTTTTGCAATTTGTATTTGTTATGAGAAGGTTTGTGCATTGAAATCAGAAGTAGTCAGTTCACTAACGCCTTTAGAGATTTAAAAAATTAAACTAAAACATTTATTACCAAAAGAAAATAATTAAACACATACGCAAGATTATATTTACACTGTTCCTTAATATGATAACAAATCCCAAAACTCCTAATTAACCTGACTCCCAACTATATACCCCCTTGAAGGCAATAGCCAAAAATAGATTTTAAATGTAGAGAGACAATACAGCAAAGTTACCACAGCACCCACTCAACAGTGGTATTCCAAAGGCTTTTTAATACAACTTTGGTTACTGGAATAGCAGACTTTTGCGAAGTGGCTAGAGGCTCTTTCCCCAAGTCTGTTTCACACAGTGTATCTTTTAGATCTTACACGGCCACCCCTGACACAATCATTCATCCTTCTTTAAATATATACTTCTTCCTCTTTAATCTGTAAATCCCATTGTTTCCATATGTCTTTCGAATTTACTTTTCTGATACTATGAAAAATTTTCATGTTGTCAATATGGTATTTTCTTTTCGGAGAATATAAACATAACTTTGCCCTATTTATTCTGTCAGTTGTAAAACTTTATCATGGGCAGCATTTTCCCCCCGTTGGGGGGGGTTGTGCAAGAGCGGGTGTGGGCAGGCGAGTTCCCGATCAGCGTCCTCAGTGAGGGGCGGGCCGCCGTTGCGTGGACACCCACTGTGATGTCCGTTCGGAAGCGCTGTGCACTCCCTGCATGGGCAGGGGGTGGGTGGTGGATTCCCTGAGCAGGGAGTATGCTCTTTCGTGCATGCGTGCAAAAGAGCGCACAGACCTCCCTGAGGCAAAGTGCTACCTGAGGGAGATCGGTTGAAGTTATAAAACATTTTTAAAGGCTGGAAAAAACTTCTTGATTTGTCCCCTCATGGGACATGTCCATTACTTTTATTGAAAAATAATCCAAAAATTTTAGATCCCTCATGAAACATCATCCCGCCCGTGAAGGAGGTTTCACACTTTTTCTGAAGGCCGCCTGGGCTCCTGGCCTGCCCGCCACAGAAGCACACAGTACAGAAGAGGCCCTTTGGCCCATCGAGTCTGCACCAACACGCCAGAAACACCTGACCTACCTACCTAATCCCATTTACCAGCACTTGGCCCATAGCCTTGAATGTTATGATGTGCCAAGTGCTCATCCAGGTACTTTTTAAAGGATGTGAGGCCACCCTCACAGGCAGTGCATTCCAGACTGTCACCACCCTCTGGGTAAAAAAGTTTTTCCTCACATCCCCCCTAAACCTCCTGCCCCTCACCTTGAACTTACCTCCCCTTGTGACTGACCCTTCAACTAAAGGGAACAGCTGCTCCCTGTCTATGATGTCCATGCCCCTCATAATCTTGTACACCTCGATCAGGTTGCCCCTCAGTTTTCTCTGCTCCAACAAAAGCAACCCAACTCTATCTAACCTCTCTTCATAACTTAAATGTTTCATCCCAGGCAACATCCTGGTGAATCTCTCCTCTGCACCCCCACTGTGCAATTACATTCTTCCTAAAATGTGGCAACCAGAACTGCACACAGTATTCCAGCTGTGGCCTCACCAAGGTTCTATACAACTCCAACATGACCTCTCTATTTTTGTAATCTATGCCTTGATTGATAAAGGAAAGTGTCCCATATGCCTTTTTCACCATCCCACTATCGTGCGCCTCCAACTTCAGAGAACTATGGACACACACGCCAAGGTCTTTTGTTCCTCAGAACTTCCTAGTGTCATGCCATTCATTGAATACTTCCTTGTCAAATTATTCCTTCCAAAGTGTATCACCTCACACTTTTCAGGGTTAAATTCCATCTGCCACTTATCTGCCCATTTGACCATCCCATCTATATCTTCCTGTAGCTCAAGACACTCAACCTCACTGTTAACCACTATGGCTGGGGCAGGGGGGGTGTCAGCTCCACCACTGACTTCTGAGCGGTTGAATCGCTCCCACTCCCTGGGTTCTAGACCTTGGACTTATTTGGGGTGTGACAAAGTGCAGCAGAACACTGGTGTTGGTGCAAGAAAAGAACTAGGTTTATTGAAGACACAAATGAATTTATAACATTAGGATTACACTGAGATTATACAGACCTACAAAGTACACTTAGTTAAGAATGGGGAACACACGGCATAATGAGGGAAAATCAGGCTACTAATCCCCTTACCCTTGTCCCATCCCCAAAACCTAACTAAATTGAACCAGGAGAGGTCAGGGATCATGCTCACCAATCTGTTCTAAATCAATCCCATTGAGCATGGTGTTAGTGCCATCCAACATGATGGAGGGAGGGTAGCCTCAATGTGAAGAAAGGACTTCATCTCCACAAGGACTGTGTGGTGGTCATTTAAAGGTCCCTGAAGACATTTCCAGTCTTACATTCCCTTTTTAATCTTATTTACAACAAATTGCTCAAATTCCACAGAACCTCCCTGTAGAAAATCATTGACCTACATCATAAAGATAACTGAGAGTTTCCCTTTGTGGTACCTGTAGAACATTGCTGGATCTGCTTTCAGTTGAGTACAGCCTAGTTTCAGCAAGACTGACGTAACCAAGAACAACCATGCCCTCAATGCATCATTCAATCCATAAATGCATTTGTTTAACTTCCACAGCTTCCTTTCTACATCATGTACCTCTTCAGGAAGTTTCAAAAACACTTCTCTCTGAAATTTTTCACCCTACAAAAATGTGGCTTTTCTATCAATTGACCTACATCATGGGGAGGTGATGGCATAGTGGTATTGTCACTGGACTGATAATCCAGAGTCCCAGTGTAATGTTCTGGGGAACCTGGTTTGAATCCCACCATGGCAGATGATGACCATAAAAACTCCTCTGGTTCATTAATGTCCCTACACGGAAGGAAATCTGCTGTCCTTATCTAGCCTGGCCTACGTATGATTCCAGATCCACAGCAATGTGGTTGACTCTTAAAAATGCCCTCTGAACAATGCCCTAGCTAGCAACACCCACATCCCATGAAGGGTTCTCAAAATTCCCACATTTTTCATATCATCAACAAGGATGTGACTTTTGGACTTTTACCTGAAACCAGACAACGAGAAGAGACAGGATACACATTCTTCCCTTTAAAACAATCAACCAGAGAAAGACACGAAACTAAAGCCCATCAAAATTTTGCATAAATAATTGCTACTAACTACTAAGGCAGGAAGACAATAGTCAATGCAATTATGCGAACCCATCAATACTCCACACATACAATGGCTTTCAGTTCAAGACTAGTCACGGGGGCAGGAAGACAATGATAAACATCATGCAAGCCCATTAAAAACAACGAGACAACAGTCACCTGCGGAAGCCCACCAAAATCAAACAAAGAACTAACCTTGATTTGGATTGAGATAGGAAATTCGAAAAAAACAGTATAACTGGGCCAGGAGATCTGAAGTGAGCAGTTTTGGGCAGTGAGCAGTTGGGACCAGTTGAAGCAGAGTTTAAGCAGGGAGCTGAGCTAAGTGGAGGGAGGAGATCTGGAGGTTTGCAGGCCCGCAGGCAATATCACGGCGAGGGGCACGGGGTGGCAGGCTCAACTGAAAACAACAAGGCTGCAACCGCAGCCCTCCACAAAGATCGACCACCCACAACTGCGCCCTCCACCCAACTGAAGAACCTTTGCAGATTCCACAGACCAGGACCACGTAGGGACGGCAGGCCCCAGAGGACACAAAGAGCATACCCCAAAACTGCAACCAGCTTACATTGCTGGATTTCGAACTGTCAAGGAACCCTGGTTGGTGAGCATGATCCCTGACTACCTTGTTTAATTTAGTTAGTTTTGGGGGTTTTCCCTCGTTATGCCGTGTGTTCCCCATTCTTAACTAAATGTACTTTGTAGGTCTGTATAATCTCAGTGTAATCCTAATGTTATAAATTCATTTGTGTCTTCAATAAACCTAATTCTTTTCTTGCACCAGCACCAGTTTTCTGCTGTACTTTGTCACACCCCAAAATAAGTCCAAAGTCTAGAACCCAGGGAGTGGGAGTGATTGTGGTCTTCCTGCCCCCGTAGTTAGTAGCAATTATTTATGCAAGATTTTGATGGATTATTTATGCAAGATTTTGATGGGCTTTAGTTTCGTGTTGATTGTTTTAAAGGAAAGAATACGTATTCTATCTCCTCTCGTTGTCTGGTTTCAGGTAAAAGTCCAAAAGTCATATCCTTGTTGATGATATGAAAAATGTGGGAATTTTGATAACCCTTCACCACCCTGCCTGTCCAACCTTATGGTTGGACAGGCAGGTCCATTAATCACTTCAATTACTTTTTCAATGGCTTTAATAGGCCTTAACGACAATCTAAATTGCGCAGGGAGATGTCAGGACGCATGTCACCCCGTGTCGTTTTACGCATCGGCGAGCAGGCCCCGTCCCCACTCACCAACCAGAAAAAGCTGCCCCATGTCTCTTTGAAAACTAAACACCTTTCCATTGATCTTAAAATGCAAATTTCATTCACACCCTATCTACTGACTTTACCCTAGCTCAATCATTAGTATTTCAAATACCATTTTTACACCTAATTCTTTTGATAATTTCAACCTTGCAGTTTCAACCTTGCAGTTTATCTGAATCTAATTCAACTAAATCATCCACACAGGCAGAACCATCCACACACACAAACATCAATCTACTTTACAATACCTCAGAATAATATTATGAAAAATATGGTTGTTTCATAACAAGAGGTTGATGTTATCAAAGATATTCACATATTATAATCTGGGATTATCTACAAATATCACAGCGGACAGACCCTCTACAAGATTCAGGGCAGTACTTTATCAGGTGCATAGAGACGGAAAATGCAGAACAGTCTATTACACACCACTGTCCGGAAAAGGAACGCGAGAGGAGCCGGGAGTTCAAAAGGAGCTGGGAGAGCAGAGGTGACTGAGGGAGTTCGATGAGGAGGGAACGAGGTGATCATTTGAGTACTGAGAGTACGGTCAGGTAAGTATTTACTACTTTTATCACTTATAGTTTTTAGGTATTATTTTGTGGTTCATCATTTGTGAGGGCTATATTCTGTAACAACGAGGAGCAGGGAAGAAGGGACCTAGAGTAATTGATATTATTTGATATAATGTATCTTCCAAAAGGTTTAATTTAATTTAAAGAGGTAAGTCATGGCAGGAAAGCTCAAAGCCGTGGTGTGCTCCTTCTGTTCTATGTGGAAAGCCGGGAACATTTCCAGTGCCCGGGGCCAGCATGTGTGCCGGAAGTGTCTCCAGCTGCAGCTCCTGAAAGCCCAGGTTTCAGAGCTGGAACTGCAACTGGTGACACTGTGAAGCATCCGTGAGGTGGAGAATATCGTGGATAGCACGTATAGAGAGGTGGTCACACAGCAAGCTAAGAGGAAGAGAATGGGTGACCACCAGGCAGAACAAGAGGGCTTGGCAGGCAATGCAGGAATCTCCTGTGGCTATTCCTCTGTAAAACAGATATACCACTTTGGATACTGTTGAGGGGAATGGCCCCTCAGGGGAAAGCGGCAACAGCCAAATTTGTTGCACTGCAGTTGGCTCTGCTGCACAGGGGAGGAGTAAAAAGTGTGGGAATGCAATAGTTATAGGGGATTCAGTTGTAAGGGGAATAGATAGGCATTTCTGTGACCACAAACGAGACTCCAGGATGGTATGTTGCCTCCCTAGTGCTAGGGTCAAGGATGTCTCAGAACAGCTACAGGATATTTTGAAGAGGGAGGGTGAACGCCAGTGGTCATGGTACACTTTGGTACAAACAACATAGGTAAAAAAACAGATGAGGTCCTAAAAGCAGAATATAGTGAGTTAGGAAGTAAGTTGAAAAGTAGGACCTCAAATGTAGTGATCTCAGGATTACTACCAGTGCCACGTGTTAGTCAGAGTAGAAATAGCAGGATATATTGGATGAATACGTGGCTGAAGAGATGGTTGAGGGGGAGGGTTTCAGATTGCAGGGACATTGGGACTGGTTCTGGGGGAGGTGGGACCAGTACAAACTGGACGGGTTACACCTGGGCATGACCGGGACTGATGTCCCTGGGGACATTTGCTAGAGTGGTTGGGGAGGGTTTAAACTAAAATGGCAGGGGGATGGGAACCTATGCAAGGAGTGAGAGAAGGACAAAAACAAAAGACAGAAAGGGGAATAAGAAGTGATAGGCAGAGAAATCAAGGGCAAAAATCAAACAGGGCCTCAGTGAAAAATAGTGGTAACAGGACAAGTAATGTTAAAAAGACAAGCCTTAAGGCTTTGTGCCTTAACATGAGGAACATTTGCAATAAAGTGGATAAATTAACTGCACAAATAGATGTAAACAGGTATGATGTGGTTGGGATTATGGAGACATGGCTGCAGGGTGACCAGGGATGGGAACTGAACATCCAGGGATATTCAGTATTTAGGAAGGACAGACAAAAAGGAAAAGGCAGTGGAGTTGCTTTGCTGGTTAAAGAGCAAATTAACGCAACAGTGAGGAAAGATATTAGCTCCAACGATGTGGAGTCTGTATGCGTAGAGCTGAGAATCACTAAGAGGCAAAAAACGTTAGTAGGGGTTGTATTTAGACCCCCAAACTGTAGTGGTGATGTTGGCAATGGCATTAAACAGAAAATTAGAAACACATGCAATAAAGGAACATCTGTAATTATGGATGACTTTAATCTGCATATAGATTGGGCAAATCAAATTAGTAACAATACCGTAAAGGAGGAATTCCTGGAGTGTATACGGGATGGTTTTCTGGACCAATATGTTGAGGAACCAACTAGAGAACAGGCCATCCTAGACTGGGTATTGTGTAATGAGAAAGGAATAATTGGCAATCTAGTTGTGCGAGGCCCCTTGGGGATGAGCGACCATAGTATGATAGAATTCTTCATCAAGATGGAGAGTGACGTAGTTGATTCTGAGACTAGGGTCCTGAATCTTAATAAAGGAAACTACAATGGTATGAGGCACGAGTTGGCTGTGATGGATTGGGAAAGGTTACTTCAAGGGATGACGGTGGATCGGCATTGGCAAACATTAAAAGAGCACATGGGTGAACTGCAACAATTGTTTATTCCTGTCTGGTGCAAAAGTAAAACAGGAAAGGTGGCCAAACCATGGCTTACAAGAGAAATTTAATAATTAGATGCAAGGAAGAGGCATACAAATTGGCCAGAAAAAACAACAGACCTGAGGAATGGGAGAAGTTTAAAATCCAGCAAAGGAGGACCAAGGGATTGGTTAAGAAGGGGAAAATAGAGTACAAGAGTAAGCTTGCGGGGAACATAAAAACTGACTAAATTTTCTATAGGTATGTGAAGAGAAAAAGATTGGTGAAGACAAATATAGGGGTCTTACAGTCAGAAACGGGGGAATTTATAATGGGGAACAAAGAAATGACTGACCAACTAACACACTTCTGTCTTCACAAAGGAGGATAACATACCAGAAATGTTGGGGAACACAGGGTTTAGTGAGACAGAGGAACTGAAAGAAATCAGTATTAGTAGGGAAATGGTGCTGGGGAAATTGATGGTATTGAAAGCCAATAAATCCCCAGGGCCTGATAATCTACATCCTAGAGTACTCAAGGAAGTGGCCCTAGAAATACTGGATGCATTGGTGGCCATCTTTCAAGATTCTATAGGCTCTGGAACAGTTCCTACAGATTGGAGGCTAGATAATGTAACCCCACTATTTAAAAAGGGAGGTAGGAGAGAAAACAGGGAATTACAGACCAGTCAGCCTGACATTGGTGGTGGGGAATATTCTAGAGTCCATTATAAAAGACTTAATAGCTGAGCACTCGGAAAACAGTGGCAGAATCAGACAGAGTCAACATGGATTTATGAAAGGGAAATCATGCTTGACAAATCTACTGGAATTTTTCGAGGATGTAACTACTAGAGTTGATGAGGGGGAGCCAGTGGAAGTGGTTTATTTAGACTTCTGGAAGGCTTTCAACAAAGTCCCACATTAGGGATTGGCAGGTCAAATTAAAGTGCATGGGATTGGGGGTAGTGTATTGAGATGGATAGAAAACTGATTGGCAGACAGGAAACAAAGAGTAGGAATAAATGGGCCTTTTTCTGATTGGCAGGCAGAGACTAGTGGGGTACCGTAGGGATCGGTGCTGGGACCCCAGCTATTTATAATATATATTAATGATTTAGATGAGGAAACTAAATGTAATATCTCCAAATTTGCAGATGACACAAAGCTGGGTGGGAGGGTGAGCTGTGAGGAGGATGCAGAGATGCTTCAGTGTGATTTGGACAAACTGAGTGAGTGGGCAAATGCATGGCAGATGCAGTATAATGTGGATAAATGTGAGGTTATCCACTTTGGTAGCAAAAACAGGAAGGCAGATTATTATCTGAATGGCTATAAATTGAGAGAGGGGAATGTGCAACGAGACCTGGGTGTCCTCGTACACCACTCGCTGATGCAGGTGCAGCAGGCGGTAAAGAAGGCAAATGGTATGTTGGCCTTCATAGCCAGAGGATTCGAGTACAGGAGCAGGGATGTCTTGCTACAACCATACAGGGCCTTGGTGAGACCACACCTGGAATATTGTGTGCAGTTTTGGTCTCCTTTTCTGAGGAAGGATGTTCTTGCTATAGAGGGAGTGCAGCGAAGGTTTACCAGACTGATTCCTGGGATGGGGGGACTGACATATAAGGCGAGATTGAGTCGGTTAGGATTATATTCATTGGAGTTCAGAAGAATGAGGGGGGATCTCATAGAAACCTATAAAATTCCAACAGGACTAGAAAAGGTAGATGAAGGCAGGATGTTTCTGATGGTGTGGGTGTCCAGAACCAGGGGTCACAGTCTGAGCATATGGGGTAGACCATTTAGGACTGAGATGAGGAGAAATTTCTTCACCCAGAGAATGGTGAGCCTGTGGAATTCACTACCACAGAAAGTAGTTGAGACCAAAACATTATATGTTTTCAAGAAGGAGTTAGATATAGCTCTTGGGGCGAAAGGGATCAAAGGATTTGGGGAGAAAGCAGGAGCAGGCTATTGAGTTGGATGATCAGCCATGATCATAATGAATAGGCCAAATGGCCTCCTCCTGCTCCTATTTTCTATGTATGTTTCTATGTCATCAACAGGTACGAAGAAGAAATACGCATTCATCGAAAAGGAAGCATTTGCGGCTACATGCAGGGCATGCAAACATTTGCTGACTACATCTTAGTTCTTCACATTATGATAGATATAGACCATAAACCTTCAGTCACACTATTGAATTCAAAAGAGCTTGCAATGATACCATCAAGAGTTCAGAGGATTAAATTAAGATTGATGAAGTTTGAAACTCATGCAGTATACATTCAAGGGAAACAACAGAGCACAGCAGACACATTGAACTAGAGAATCCAGAAAAATGCAATATTGAATTTGTGGAAGAAGTTGAGGAGTTTGCTATACTGACAGTCCATACATTACTGGCAACTACACAAAGATTGAGTGAAATCAGAAAAGCTCAGAAATCAGACACAGGATGTAAGCAAACCCGAGAATTTTGTATTAGACGCTGGCCAACAAATATACCACATAGTCCAATCTATGTGGAGCATCGAGCACACCTGACAGTGATCGATGATTTACTGGTGTACGATGATGGAATAGTAATCCCAAGAGTACTGAGACTTGCAATGCCCATATCAAGGTCATTTAGATATTATCAAATGCAGAGCCAGAGCATGGTATTTGGTTTGGTGCCCAGGTCTCTTGAATCATTGGAAGAAATGATATCCCGATGTATCACATGTTTAATTCACAGACAGGAATCAAAAGAACCACTAATGTCATCTTCTTTTCCTACAAGGCCATGGGAACACCTAGGAATGGATTTATTTGAGCATAAAGGGAAAATGTTCATAACAGTGGTAGATTACACTTGAGGTGGATTGAAATGAAACAGTTACATGGTCACACATCAGAGGCAGGGATAACATTATTGAAAGAAATTTTCACAGCACACGGAACTCCTGTTATTGTGTTATCAGATAATAGTCCACAATTCACAAACATAGAATTTCAAAAATTTACAGAATCATTTGGATTTGTTCACACAAGTTCACTAAAGTTTCCACAGGCTAATGGAGAAGCAGCGAGAGGTGTCCTAATTGTAAAGACACCAATGAAAAAGAATAAGAGTTTTCAACTAGCACTCTTGTGTTACCAACCAACATCCCTGCAGAATGGATTAGTTCCATGTGAGTTACTCATGGGGAGAAGGTTGCAGACACAGATTCTTACCCTTCAGCATACATTGATGCCACAGGTCAAAGACCTGTCAAACACAGGTTAGGGAAAATATGAGATAGAAAGGAAACTTATTGAAGTAAACAGATGAAACACTTTGATAGTCATTACAGAACAAGAACATTATCAGATCTTCAACCGGGAGAGCAAGTTTGGATCAGAGATCAATATGGACATGGAGAAATAGTGAAGAAATTTCCATTCCTGAAATCTTACATTGTCCACATGGAACTGGGCATCATTAGAAGAAATGGAAGAGCTTTGATTACAATTGAGAAATAGAGTGAAAAACAGAGACAAGAGAGTTCATAATCAGCAGAAATGAAAGAAGGCACTGAAACAGGTGATTCTGAACCATCTACTATCTGTTCAACAGCATCCAGAAGACTGACATCAAAATGCAAGTGCCTTATCCATAGCACCATAGAAAGGTTACTGCACAGAAAAAGGACATTCAGACCATCTTGTCTGCGTCAACCAAAAAAAGAAACTAGCCACTCATTTTTAATCCCACTTTCCAGCAACTGGTCTGTAGCCTTGCAGGTTACAATACTTCAGGTGCAGATCCAGGTACCTTTTAAATGAATTGAGCGTTTCAGCCTCAGCCACCAATTTAGGCAATGAATTCCAGGCATCCACCACTCTTTAGGTGACAATGTTTTTCCTTATGCCAATCACCTTAAATCTATGGCCCCTGGTCTTCCCTGTCTACCCTACCTAGGCCCTTCATAATTTTCTGCACCTCAATTAGGTCACCCCTCAGCCTTCTCTGTTCTAAGGAAACAACCCTTGCCTGTCCAATCTTTCTTCATAGCTTCAATTTTCAAGCCTTGGCGATATTCTTGTAAATCTCCTGTAAGCTCTCTCCAGAGTAATTATGTCCTTCCTGTAACGTGGTGACCAGAACTGGACACAAAATTTTAGCTATGGCCTAATCAGCATTTTATACAGTTCCATCATTACATCCCTGCTTTTGTATTCTATAGCTCACCCAATAAAGGAAAGTATTCCATATGGTTTCCTTTATTATTATTATTATCATAATATATTCTTCCTTACAAATGAGAGGAGAACTAGGTACAGTAGACTTCTGAAGGCACCACATGCCTATCGATGTAAGAGAACGTAGAGGAGAAAGAATAGAGAACAATAAGAGAAAATGGAGAGAGAAAAAAAATGACATTTAACTAAAATTGCAAAAAGAGGCTATATTTCCCATCGGACGACAAAACACTAAAATGTTCACAATGATTAGGAGACTTTCGAGCAGAATTTTACTTCCCGCAGGTAGGTGTGCGCCTGACCTGATAGGGTGTAAAATTGTGCACAGGTGAACGTCCCGATGCCATTGCGTACTCCCATGATATTTCAATCAGTGGGCACACGCCGGTGCCGGAGCTGTGCCCGCCATTGATTAACAGGCCACCCAAGGCTCTTAACAGTTCAATTGATTGCAATTTTTACTTGCCCGTGCGATTTTGCATTCATTGCACCAGCAAAACGGGCAGGCGGCCAACTATATTTTCAAAAACCTCATCCAGGGGTGTGATAAAAAGGGCCAGCAGCATTGCCAGTGTGAGTAGTGAGGAATTTTGGAGATAGTTTGCTGCTGGTTGCTCATTGGTGCTTGGCAGCCTCATCTCTGTTCGGGGCTTCATTTTTAGCATTTCCAGGCTTCATTTCCAGACTTACTGGTATCTGCAAGTTCCCCGGAGCATTCAGACCGCGTGGACACTTCCAGGTATCAGAGAGCCTTCCATTACCCTGGTAATGGGGATTGTGGCCTCTGCTGGAGGCACATCCTCTTAGGCAGAAGAGAGGAGCAGAAGGAAGAGGAGGCCAGGTGTCCCAATGCAGCTTCCAGGAGAGGGACCTGTTGGAGGAGAGGCAGAGGCACAAGGGGCGCAGGGCCAACAGGAAGTGCAAGGTGTTAGGAGCCACAGAACACGCCGCTATCCTGCTGCTAGGGTTTACAGGCAGCGATGCAGCTACCTCAATATGTCTGAAGTACAATGCCAAAGGTGGCTATACTTCTTAAGGCAGACTGTGACCTCCATCTGTCAGATGATTGGGCCTGAGATCAGCTCCAACTATGTGGGTGGACACCCCATGCCAGTGGCTCTGAAGGTCACAGTGGCCCTCAACGTCTATGCCTCTGGCTCTTTCCAGGGGTCAGTGGGGAATCTGTGTGGAATCTCTCAATCAACTGCCCACAGTTGCATCAAGCTGGTGACAGAATCTCTGTTCAAGTGGGTACTGATCTTTATACTTTATCTTACGGACAAAGCCAGTCAGGCTGAGCGAGCCGGGGCTTTGCAGTGATTGCTGGGTTCTCCCGCTTCCAGGGTGCAATTGACTGTACACATGTGGCCATCAAGGTGCCATGTGGTCAACAGGAATGGATTCTGCTCTATGAATGTGCAGGTTATCTGTTGAAGGGCTATCCATTGAAGAGGTGGCCAAGAACAGAGGCAGAGAAACATTACAATATGAGTCATGCCTCCACAAGGGCAGTGGTAAAGAGGACCATAGGTCTTCTCAAGATGCGCTTCTGATGCCTGGACTGTTCAGGGCGAGCACTGCAATACCCCCCAGAGCGGGTGTCACTGATTGTGGTTGCATGCTGTGCTTTCCACAACCTAGCCCTGGCAAGGGGGCACCCACTGGAGGAAGAGGATCTTGACACTGCTGCACAGGCCACAGATGATGAGCCCAGTAGTGAGTCAGAAGATGAGCACGGTGAGGAGAACGCTGAGGGCATAGAGCCAGACCTCAATAACCTGCAGGGAGGCAGGGACACCAGGGGTGCCTTGATCCAACGCTCCTTCAGCTAGGCTACCAAAGATCAGCTTCAAACAGATGCCAGGACTGCCCCCTCCATCCCAGATGTCTGAAAGGACCCTTTCATTTGAACACAAAGAACACTCAGTGCCTGTGCAATAAAGTTCAGAGCCACCTGCATCCAGCATTACATACTGGCATTCCCTGCACCAATAAAATAAATAAGTGAAGCATACTCAGGCCATGACGACAAAAACTTAAATTTATCTCATTCTGACAGTTCAATAATATTTACATAAACATTTCTGGCCTTCAACCCCAGACTAGTATACATAAAGTCAACATAAATGAAGATAAAATCAACAGTGACCTGTCCCTCTTGTGCTCATGGTGCCATTAACTTACGTTTGTGAGTGCTACATCATGGTGCTCCCCCTTGCTGGCAGCTCATGCGCCAATTTGAGGTCACTCTGGACCTCCCTGCTCACCATTGATGGACGGCCACCTAGCTGGGATACCGGATGCCTCATCCACCTACTACATGGACACTGACCACTTGAGGTCATTGCCTGAGTGAGAGTTGTAGGTCCGAGTGCAACCCCAGGAAGCCCTCTCTGTCCCTGGAGCTGCTTCTCCATGAGAGTCACCCTGTCAATGGGTGAGGCAATGTGCTCGCCCATGAGGGTCAACACAATGCTTATATTTCGCATGGACCCCTCCATCATGGAGACCATGGCATGCATACCCTCCTCATTGATGTGATCCTCAAACCTGGAGCCCCCATTGGTCATTGGGAGATGAGGGCACCATGATGCAGATTTCCATTATCTCACCAGGGTACCTGGCATGTGCAGTGACAATGTGTTGACTTTAACTAATGACATGTCCTTGTTCTCCCTTTTAGGTTTGCCAGCAGGCTCATCATCAGCCTTTGACTGAGCATCGCCCTGGTCTCCAGCAGTCCACTGACTGCTGGCGCCCGGTGCACTCTCTGCCTCCGTCTGCACCTCAAGTGAGTGTGAAGTGCCCTCACCAATGTGCACCGAGATACTAGCTTCCGATCTAATGCCCACCAAAGTGCTGGTATCTGCGCTGGTGCCTGCTTTAGAGAGTGGGTGTGACACAGTCGCAACAGAAATTCAGTAGTCCTCCAGTGTCAGGAGTGACCCTTCAAGGTCCGCAGAGCGAATGCCTGCTGGCGAACCTAAAAGGGAGAACAGGACACGGCATTAGTTAAAGTCAACACGTTGTCCCTGCACATGCCCGGTACCCTGGTGAGATAATGGAAATCTGCATCATGGTGCCCTCATCTCCCAATGATCAATGGGGACTCCAGGTTTGAGGATCACATCAATGAGGAGACTACACTAGAACAGTTGCACAAGCTGAAAGTCTCACCTCTGTGCGCTACGCTCTTACCTTTGTCTGGCACCCCTGCCTCTCCACATCTGGTTACATGGGGCAAGTGCCGGCTCTCAAGCTCCAGGGTATCTTGCTTGTATCTGGACAGGATTAGGAGGCGAGCGGGGAACCGCTGGTCTGTGGCCTTTCAAAATTGCTGTGGGCCGTCTTCTCCTGAAACAACAAAGGAGCATTTATTAGTCCACTCTACCTGCAGCTCCATTGCAGCCTGGACAACCCCAGCTGAGGAACACCTCACAGGGCATATACAAGTCGTGACCCTCGAACCGCAAGGCAATCAGTCCAAGCAGCCAGGGCTCACCCCCTTGGCCAGCTCCAACGTCATTGACAGTTGGCACTCAGACTCCAGCATCCCTGTGGTCCACTGATGGCCACACCTTAACACTTCTACACACTGACCCATGCCAACATGGTATTCACCAGCAGGTCATTGAAGTACTTCTGGCACTGGACCCAGGTGCGCTGTACCACCTCATGGCTGCTCACCATTGCTGCAACCTCCTCCCATCCCTGGGGTCAAGAGTGTCCCTCCTGGCTGCCACCTCCTCCAGGAGGAAGGCGAAGCACTTATCGGAAAAGTGGGGGCCTGAGTGCCCACCCAATCTGCCATGTCCAACCACACACGAATCCATAACGAAAGTACAGGAGACGCCCTCCCGTAGCAGTCTTCCAGGGCCTGCCTGGGCAGCTTTTAAATCAGCCACTGGGTCATCGTTGGACCCAGCGGCCAACAGACTCTGTCCCCGCTCGGTCCTTCCCAGCCAGTGCGGTGCCGCATTCCACGCTGGGCACACCTTAATGGCCCACCATTGTGAAATTGCGGCAGATCATTTCCCAGCCGCTCCAGCGCCCACCCAACAATCTCAAAATTCTGACCTTAAGCTTTGGTTTCCAGGAACAAAAGAGAACATTAAAGCCTAAACAGGGACTTTGGCGGGGGAGATGTAGTATACTGGAGTATTTTAGACTAAGTCCCATTAAGGGTTAACAGTAACACGATCTGATGTCATCAAAGGAAGTGATATATGCTCATGTGATCGGGGACTTTAGGAGAGTAAGCATGGTCAGAAGCTAGAATAGGGTTTTCTTATATTATAAGTATATTACAATAAAGTTAGTGTTTTGCAGTCAGCTGTCCTTGAGAATTTATTAAAACTGCTTCAACCCAACAACACAATAATATAATAATGACTATATTACACCAGTTTATTGGGTATAAATGATCAGAAAATCTCCACATTGTGTAACACCATGATAGGTAGATTGTTTACTCAGGAATAACAACAGAAAGTGCTGGAAAAACTCATCATGTCTGGCAGCATCTGTGGAGAGAGGTCCAAACTGACTCTTCTTTCAAGTTCACTGTGACTATTCCAAAGAACTCAGTTCGAAAGAAGCCTTTATTCCATTTCATGGCCATGTTGGAGACTGAGAGGCACTGCAATCACAGCCGTCATACTTCAGTCACCAAATCCTGTGTCCTCCCTGATTTTAAGCACCAACTCTCCAAAATACCTCCAAACATACAGCACAGTACTTCTAAAAAGACAGCCTAACAGATATAAGTCAGAAGCATGTCACTTGCAAGATGTTGTCTGTCCATTTAAATATCGTTGTTGGGGTGTGGGCTTCATGTTACTGAAAACCTTTTCAGTTGGGCTTGATCAGCACATGCGCAGTCGAAGTTCCTGAATGTTGTGTTTTTACAATGATACAAAGGCACCTAACGCTCATCAGGGATTGGGTAAACGCATTGTAGGTTCATTTATTGAGACTAGGCACATAAGAACAGATAAACATGGGTATAAAGCTTGAAGACGTAGCAGCAGAGCCATCTGTGTGTTCTCTGCTTAAAAGCAAAAGTGAAACTAAACTGGATCGCATGACTCACTTCCTTTCTAGTGATGTCATGCTGCAATCCCTTAAATCAGCCAGTGTGATTGTTTAATGTCATGACAGTGCATGTTCCATGCACATACAGCATGTCCTCATTAGCCGCTTCCCAGCATGGAACACCACGTGGGTTGTGTTGGGAGTGGCCAGAAACATGGGCAGTGCCATTTTCTGGCTTCAGGGCTTCCATGGCACCAGCACCAGTAGTACTACAGAGCCAAATTTCACCCCCGGAATGTTGACAACTGGGCCCAATGCTGCCCCCAGCCCAATGGCCACACACATTCGCTATCCAGTAGAGGTCACTTTATGTGGAGTGGAAATCCAACTTGAATTTCTGCTCCTTGGGCCAGAGTCACAGAGGCGAATGGCCTGAGCTGTCACTGTCTCAGCTGAGATCGGCGAACTCTAAAGAAATCAGACCTGAAATGGTCCTTGTCTGCAGGGTCTACTTCTATATTAGATATTGGAGCCACTCCATGTAAATGTTGTGCATTCTCTGATGGTTACTCAGTCCTGTCCCTGAGACAGCAAATCTGGAGTCATCTTATTCTGGAGAAACAGCTTTGTGAAGAAAATACCTGAGAAAATTAATTTACAATGTCAGCAGAATAAATTCCACCTGCTCTTTGTGTCACATTTGCTATTGAGTGCAGTGCCAAACAAAATTCTTTATCTTCACTTCCTCAGAATAGTGACCACATTTTTTTTTGGAATTGGAATATTCACGGTTTCTATGGAAATTGATAATACTGCAAATAACTAAGAACTTCAGCTTTTGATACAATTAGTTGCAGTAAAATTGAGAAAAGGGAAGGAAGCTTAAATGTCTGCAACTCAGCATGTGTAATAGGGAAGACTGGCATATAAAATAATTAAAAACAGAAAAACTGCGGATGCTGGAAATCCAAAACAAAAACAGAATTACCTGGAAAAACTCAGCAGGTCTGGCAGCATCGGCGGAGAAGAAAAGAGTTGACGTTTCGAGTCCTCATGACCCTTCCACAGAACTTGAGTTCAAGTCCAAGAAAGAGTTGAAATATAAGCTGGTTTAAGGTGTGTGTGTGGGGGGCGGAGAGAGAGAGAGAGAGAGAGGTGGAGTGGGGGTGTGGTTGTAGGGACAAACAAGCAGTGATAGAAGCAGATCATCAAAAGATGTCAACAACAATAGTACAAAAGAACACATAGGTGTTAAAGTTAAAGTTGGTGATATTATCTAAACGAATGTGCTAATTAAGAATGGATGGTAGGGCACTCAAGGTATAGCTCTAGTGGGGGTGGGGAGAGCATAAAAGATGTAAAAAAAAAATTTTTTTTTTATATAATGGAAATAGGTGGGAAAAGGAAAATCTATATAATTTATTGGAAAAAAAAGAAAAGGAAGGGGAAACAGAAAGGGGGTGGGGATGGGGGAGGGGGTAGCTGCCTTCTTAAACCGCTGCAGTCCATGTGGTGTAAGTACACCCACAGTGCTGTTGGGAGGGCGTTCCAGGATTTTGACCCAGATAAGATAGTTACCTCAACGTTTTGTAAAAACATGATAAACAGAATTACATCAAACGTACAGCACAGAAACAGGCCAATCAGCCCAACTGGTATTTATGCTCTGCACAAGCCTCCTTCCACATCTACTTCATCTTATCCCATTGCCATATCATTGACTTGGAATGTGCAGCAAGGCAGTCAGAGCATTCCAGTACCATTGTAAGACCGAAACGATGAATGATTTCTACAGTCATTTTAACACTAAGAATGTATAATGGCCTTACAACATATATCCAAACCTTTTAGAATAATTTATAGCCCACCCTGAATGTAAAAAATTTCTTTCTCTTTATATTTTGGTGAGTTATTGTGTACTTCAGGCTGGCCATTTTAGACACCCAAATCAGCAGTAAACATTGCCAGCTACGAGTGAATCCCCTTTTCTCTGCAATGCACTGTTCTTCCTTAGATGCTTGAGGGGAAAATTTCAATGGGGCCCATTTGCGGGCAAAAGGTTCATGAAACATCAGTCCTGTTGAGCCAGGCAGCACACAAATTTTGCGCTGCTCGCTCATAAACATGACTGCAGTGTGAAGCCCAGTGCAAAACATGCTGTTGACTGGTTTCACACTCAGCAGAGGTCCCAGCATAGTCACCACTGTGTACAGCTAGCCTGCATTTCTTCAAGGCAGCATGCCACTCTTAAGCGGGAGGTGCACTCAGGTTACAGCAGTTGCTGAGACAGTCCCAGGAAAAATTTTGCTTAAAGGAATAAGACTGGAACAAGAGAGAGGTTCCCAGTTTCCCTGATGCAACGATGGAGGCCTTGGTAATGGAGATGGAAAGAAGGAGAGTGGTGATGTTTCCATCGGGGGCTGGGAGGCCCTCAAGGCAAATTGCCTGAATAGGATAGAGCAGCTGGCCATGGAGGTCAATTCCCAAAGGCTCCAAGGACTTGACTGCAATTTCCAAAAAGCTCAATTACTTCAATTAGGTGATTAAGATCAGTGAATGTATTTGCCAGATGCCAACTCCTACCCACTGCACCATCAACCTGTCATGCTGTACAATGCACCATAGCCCCATCACTCACCAGCAGCAATCAGGATTAGAATTCATATCTGACATTCAGATGCTCCACTTCACCCACCTTCCAATGATGCCAGCCTCATGCCCACCTCTCACAACTTCCACACACCCCCAGCTATTCAGCTATGGCAGACACATCATGCAAACACATTGCAACAAACTCATTGATATTTTTTGCTCACTCTTGCAGGATAAAGTTGTGCATAATCGGAGGGAGGAGCAGAGAACACTAGCCAACAGGAACATCTCCATCTCTTGAATCCTTTGGAGTCTCTCTGCATTATAATGCTAGTAGTCACTGAGGCAGTTGCATCCAACATCATCAAGATCATTCAGAGTGACAGTATGTTCCCACTTTAAGCACTTTTTCAGTTCCCATTTCATCTTCATCCTGCTATCTGGCATGAAGTGGAAGCTTCAGATGATATGACTATGGATCTCTTGATTTCCATCTGACAGCCCCTTCCCTTGCCCAACTCTCATTTTTTCTCTGCTGCATCCTCTGTAGCAGAGCTCATCTGTAACCTCACCCTCCAATGAGCTGGCCCATGCACGACCCTGTTCCCTCTGCCCTGGCTGCAGCAAACTCTTGCCGATGAATCAGGATGTTTTGATCCCAAATCTATTCTCCCCTCTAATGTATTTGCAGTACTAGTATCTGAGCTGGTGGCTACAAGATATACAAATAATATATACAATAAATATACAAAACTATTCACCCTAATGCATTCCTTTAGTCCCTAACTAGCAGGTGCCTTTGCTGGTCTTAGTGCTCCTAGGAAATGCTACCCTAGTGGCTGCAGCATGTTGGTGGAAGGCTGCTGGCATTCAGTGGGGGAAGACTGAAGATGACCTTGTGGGATGACCCGGAGCAGTTCTGGGCTTTGAGGGCACAGCTTCAGTCTGCACCACCTCAGCGTAGGCAGTAGCTCTCAGGGCTAGCAGGCTAGAGGCACAGGTTGCTGGACAGTTGAGAGAGCCTATATACCCCTTTTAGCACTGGTGTCCATAGACATGATGGCAGCAGTCTGAGCCTGCATAGCACCAAGTGAACAGCAGCAAAAATGGAGCTCATGATATCAATATGAACTTCCATTGTAGCCCTGAGACCTTGGTTGGTTTCTGCCTGTACTATAATGGAAGCTGAGGTATCAGCCACCCAATGCAGCATCATGGGTTCTCAAGCTGTTATGGAATTGGCCACCACTTCCACACTGGAACAGATGAACTCCAAACTCTGTGTGAAGCCCTGTGCCAAGTTGGAGCTGGACTGTTCCATGCTCCTTCACAGTGACAACAGGCTCCCTGCTAGCCCTGTCAATGCACCAAGGGTCTCTGTGAGCTTGCCCAACAATGTTCTCCTATACATCATCCCACTGAGAACCTCACCCGCGTCCTCTGCAGCAGAGCTCGTCTGTAACCCCACCTTCCTGTGAGCTGACACATGATTGACCATATTCCTATCCCCTGGCTGCAGTTCATTCTTGCACAGGGGCTAAGCAGGTTACAATCCTGAATATTTTCTTCCTTCTAACATATGCACGTTGCCAGCATTTGAGCTGGTGGCTGCAATTGTCAGATCAAGCAATGGCGTTTCAGAAGTGTTCTAGTCCAGGAAGCTACTTGATGAAGGATGATGCTGGAGCCAATCTTTACTCAGTCTTACCTTTATTTACAGAGTGAAAAAATAGAAACACGCTCCTCCTAAATCAACCACACTACAGTTTTAATAAGTGTCTCTTTTTTGTGCTCAAATGAAACTCTAAATAATGCCCTCCACCTGCATGTGATTAAACATGTTCACTTCATGGAAGCTCCGAGGAAAATAAAGGCACAAAATGCACTATTGCTAGGTGATTTCAATGTCCACTATTGAGTTGGCCGGGGAGCCAAGACAAAAGGATAGCTAGAGAAAAGTGTGAGAAGAGGACCCTGGGACAGACAGTCAGTAGCACCTAGAGGAATGAGTGAGAGGAAGACCCTGGGACAGACAGTCAGCAACACTTAGAGGAGAGTGCGAGAGGAGGACTCTGGGACAGGCAGTCAGCAGCACCTAGAGGAGAATGCGAGAGGAGGACTCTGGGACAGGCAGTCAGCAGCACCTAGAGGAGAGTGCAAGAGGAGTGTCCTCTGCAGTCACTGTTGTCGAGTGAAAAAAAAGTGACATCACAGGAAGACCGTAAGTTGATTGGTTGGTAGGTAACTGCTAATTTGAACTACCTATTCTAAGTTGATTTCAGATTAAGGGTGACTACTGGGGCCCAGGATCGGAGGCCTAACACTTCAGCTTCAACTCAGCAGAGAGAGTGAGTTCAAATTGATTTTAAAAAGTGTATTTTGATTCTCTATTCTAACATGCATTCAGATTAAAGGTAAATAAGAGAAATATTTTACAGATTGATAAACTAATGACCAGTAGGAAATTTAAAAACAAATTTAAAAAGTAATTAAATAAAATAGAGATGCAGGGCCAGGTGATGTGTTGTAGCTGCATGATGTGGGAGCTGTGGACCCCATTGTGGTTCCTAGTGACCACATCTGTAGCAATGTTGGTTGCTCGAGGAACTCTGGCTCAAAGTTGATGAGCTGGAGTCTGAGCTTCAGACACTGCAACACATCAGGGAGGGGGAAAGTTACCTGGACGCTGTGTTTCAGGAGATAGTCACATCCCTTAGATGAACTACCTTAAATTCGGCCAGTGGTCAGGGACAGGAGGGTGTGACTATGAGTGAGGCAGGTAGAGGGATCCAGGAAGTAGCACTGCAGGAGCCTCAGCCCTTGCCCTTATTCAACAGGTTCGAGATTCTTACTCCCTGTGTGGACGAGAGCGGGGACTGTAGGGAGGATGAGTAAACTGACCATAGCACTGTGGTACAGGGAGCCATTCAAGTAGGGGGAGAAAAGAGAAATGTAGTTGTAATTGGGGATAGTATAGTAAGGATTAAGGATATCTCATCTGGGCTGCAGAGGAACTTGGAGTTGGAAATGAAAGATCCAGTTGTTGTAGTCCATGTAGGTACCAACGATATAGGCAGAAGAAGGAAAGTGGTTCTGCTCAGGGAATAGGAGCAGCGGGAGCTATTCCTTTCAGATGAGCTCCACTTGAATCATTCTGGGACCAGTGCGCTGACAAATCGCATAACTAGGGTCGTAGATAGGGCTTTAAACTAAATACTGGGGGGGGAGGGTTCAGTTGCATGGAAATATAAAAAATCAAAGTTTAAGGAGAGGGTAAGAGTGCAGATTAGTGATGAGGCTGATTGCTATCAAAAAGTGAAAGGAAGGGACAGAACGTGTGAATGCACCAAAGAATCATATAAGATTAGGGAAAACTGACAATAGGGCAAACTTAAAGGCTTTGCATCTGGAATGCACGAAGCATTCGGAATAAAACTAATGAGTTAACAACACAAATAGAGATAAATAGGTATGATTTGGTGGTGATTACTGAGATGTAGTTACAGGGAGAACAGAGAGAAAGAGAGGTCTACATCGCAGAAAAAGGCCCTTTGGCCCATCGAGTCTGCGCCAGTCAAACAATTACCTAACCATCCTAATCCCATTTTCCAGCACTAGGCCCATAGCCTTGTATGCCATGGCATTGCAAGTGCACATCCAAATACGTCTTAAATGTTATGAGGGTTTCTGCCTCTACCACCCTTTCAGGCAGAGAGTTCCAGATTCCAACGACCCTCTGGGTGAAAAAATTCTTCCTCACATCCCCTCTAAACCTCCTGCCCCTTACCTTAAATCTATGCCCCCTGGTTATTGATCCATCCACAGAATCACAGAATAACAGGTTTGGGAGTTGAATATCTAAGGGTACTCAGTGTTTCGGAAGGATAGGCAGGAAAGAAAAGGAGGTGGCATAGCTTTGTTAGTAAAGGAAGAGATCAGTGCTATAGTGAGGAATGATATAGGCACTGGAGAGCAAGACATATAGTCAGTCTGGGTAGAAATAAGAAATAGCAAGGGAAAGAAGTCCCTGGTGGGAGTAATCTGTTGGTCCCCAAACAGTAGTTTAGCAGTAGAGCACAGTATAAACCAGGAAATATTGGGAGCATATAAGAAAGGCACGGCAATAATCATGGGTGATTATAATATGCATATAGACTGGACTAATCAAATTGGTTATTTTTGATTGCGGGAGAGTTCATAGACATAGATTTTTTTCTTGGAGCAATATGTTGTGGGACCAACCAGGGAGCAGGCTACTCTGGATTTGGTTTTGTGTAATGAAATGGGATTAATTAATGATCTCATAGTAAAGCATCCTCTAGGGAAGAATGATCATAGCATGATGGAATTTCAAGCTCAGTTTGAGAGTGAGAAACTTGAGACCTACACTAGTGTTCTGGAGTTAAACAAAGGTAACTACATAGGTATGAGGGCAGATTTGGCCCTAGTGGACTGGACAGGAAGACTACAAGGTAGGACAGTTGATGAACAGTGGAAGATATTTAAGGAGATATTCAATTCCTTCCAAGTAAAATATATCCTAATGAGGGAGAAAGATGGTAAGAGGGGAAAAAAGCATCCATGGTTAAGCAAGGAAGTTAAAGATAACAAAGGCAAAAACTAAGGCATACCAAATTGCAAAGGTCAGTGGCAAGCTGGAAGATTGGGAAACTTTTAAAGATCAACAAAGGGTTACTAAAAAATAATAAAAGGGTTACTAAGAGCAAAGGTAAATTATGAAAGAAAACTAGTACAAAATGTAAATACTGATAGCAAAAGCTTCTACAAGTATATAAAAGAAAAGAGAGTAGCCACAGTGAATGTTGGTCCCTTGGAGGACGAGATTGGGGAGTTAATAGTGGGGAACGCAGAAATGGCAGAGACGCTTAATCAATATTTTGCCTCTGTTTTCACAGTGGAGGAAACTAATACCACCCCAATAGTAACAAGTAGTGCAAAGGGTATAGAGAAGGAGGAACTTAGAACAATCACCATCACTAGAGAAAAAGTACTGAGCAAACTATTAGGATTAAAGGGTGACAAGTCCCCAGGACCTGATGGCCTACATCCCAGGGTCTTAAAGGAAGTGGCAGCAGAAATAGTGAATGCATTGGCTATAATATTCCAAAATTCCCTGGATTCTGGAAAGGTTATTTGGAAAAATGTTAATATAACACCCTTATTCAAAAAAGGGGGGGGGAGGCAGAAAGTAGGAAACTATAGAGCAGTTAGTTTAACCTCTGTCGTTTGGAAATTGTTGGAATCCATTATTAAGGAAGTGGTAATGGGGCATTTGGAAAGTCAAAATGCAATCCATCAGAGTCAGCATGGTTTTATGAAGAGTAAATCGTGTTTGACTAATTTACTATAGTTCTTTGAAGATGTGACAAGCAAAGTGGATTACGGGGATCCTGTAGATGTAGTATATCTGGACTTCCAGAAGGCCTTTGATAAGGTGCCGCACAAAAGATTAATACACAAGATTTGATCACACGGAGTTAGGGGTAATATATTATCTTGGATAGAGGATTGGCTAACCAACAGAAAGCAGAGAGTCGGGATAAATGGGTCTTTTTCTGGATGGCAAGCTGTAACTAGTGGGGTGCCACAGGGTTCAGTCCTTGGCCCCAACTATTTACAATCTATATTAATGACTTGGATTCAGGGATAGAAGGTACTATCGCTAAATTTGCAGATGACACCAAAATAGGTGGGAAAGTAAGTTGCAATGAAGAAATAAGAAATTTACAAATAGATATGGACAGGGTAGGTGAATGGGCCAAAATTTGCCAGATGGAGTTTAATTGGGATAAGTGTGAGGTTATCCATTTTGGTCAGAAGAATAAAAAGGTGATTTATTATTTAAATGGAGAGAAACTTCAGAATGCTTCAGTGCAGAGGGATCTGGGTGTCCTCATGCATGAATCGCTGAAAGCTAGTATGCAGGTACAGCAGGTAATAAGGAAGGCAAATGGAATTTTGGCATTTTTTGCTAAAGGAATTGAGTATAAAAATAGGGAAGTGCTGTTGCAACTGTATAAGGCATTGCTGAGACTGCACCTGGAGCACAGTTTTGGTCCCCTTACTTGAGGAAGGATGTTGTCGCTCTGGAGGCAGTTCAGAGGAGGTTCACTAGATTGATTCCAGAGATACAGAGCTTGTCTTATGAGGAGAGATTGAGCAGTTTAGGCCTATACTCACTTGAGTTTAGAAGGATGAGAGGAGATCTAATTGAGGTGTACAAGATGCTAAAGGGGATAGACAAAGTAGACATGGAGTGGATATTTCCCCTTGTGGGGCATTCTAGAATGAGAGGCCATAGTTTTAGGCTAAGGGGTGGTAGATTTAAATCAGAGATGAGGAGGAATTACTTTCTCAAAGGGTCATGAATCTGTGGAATTCACTACCTCAGAGTGCAGTGGATGCCATGACATGAAATAAATTTAAGGAGGAGATTTTTAATTAGTAATGGGTTGAAAGGTTATGGAGACAGGGCGGGAAATTGGACTTGAGGCCGAAGTGAGATCAGCCATGATCGTATTGAATGGCGGGGCAGGCTCGAGGGGCTGATTTGCCTACTCCTGCTCCTAGTTCTTATGTTCTTATGCTCTTATCTAATCTCAACTTTAACACTATCCCCCCACCCACCAGCTTACCTATCACAGACGTATCTGCCAGAATAGAATTAGGAGCCTTTGTCTTCACAGTAAGGGAACCTTCATCATTGAGTGTGGCACTACCACCATGCTAAGTGGGGCAAACTAAGGACAGACCTAGCAGCTCGAAACTGGGAATTCAAGGGGGTTGGTAGGGCAACAACATTAAAATTGTGTACCAATACAACATCATGACTGAGTACATCATTGACTCTTTCATCTCCATCAAGCCAAAACATTAACTTTGGTTCAAGGAGGACTTTAAAAGGACATGCCAGGAGTTGTGCTTTAGAATAAGACACCAATCTAGGGAAACCACCTCACTGGGTGGCCTGCATAACGCCCTCTGATAAATGATCATTTTAATAATAAACGCTGCTTTTAGGTAGAGATAAGCAATTCCACACGCCAGTAGACCACAGAATCACAGAATCACAGTGCAGAAGAGGCCCTTCGGCCCATCAAGTCTACACTGACACATGAGAAACACCTGACCTACCTACCTAATCCCATTTACCAGCACTTGGCCCATAGCCTTGAATGTTATGACATGCCAAGTGCTCATCCAGGTACTTTTTAAAGGATGTGAGGCAACCCGCCTCCACCACCCTCACAGGCAGTGCATTCCAGACCATCACCACCTTCTGGGTAAATAAGTTTTTCCTCACATCCCCGCTAAACCTCCTGCCCTCACCTTGAACTCATTCCCCCTTGTGACTGACCCTTCAACTAAGGGGAACAGCTGCTCCCTATCCACGATGTCCATGCCCGTCATAATCTTGTACACCTCAATCGGGTCGCCCCTCAGTCTTCTTTCCCCCAGAAAAACAACCCAAGTCTATCCAACCTCTCTTCATAACTTAAATGTTTCATCCCAGGCAACATCCTAGTGAATCTCCTCTGCACCCCCTCCAGTCAATCACATCCTTCCTATAATGTGGTGACCAGAACTGTACACAGTACTCCAGCTGTGGCCTCACCAAGGTTCTGTACAACTCCAACATGAAAATGTTTGTAGTTCTGCCTCACCAGGTTAAGTATGGAGGTGGAAAATCAGGAAACTAATGAGAGGAAGAGATTCCAGGAACATTCTCGTCTGCAACCATGGTGGAGATCAGCTCACCTTCAATAAAAAGTTCCAAATTTACCATTTATTTGGCCTCTTCCCAGGGCCCCTATTATCATAAATGCCAGTATTCAGCCAATTTTGCTCACCCTGTGTGACATTAAAGAACACCGAGTACAATGAACAGAGCAAAGGCAATGAGACCTAATATCATTCTGGTTAGTGCTGGAGACCCATGTACCATATTATATGATGTAACTAACTGGCTTCTTAGCTGTGAGACTGGAATCAACCCAATGATGTGGAAAGTTGTGTATGCATGTCCTCCCTTAAAGAGCAGAACAAATTTCAGCTAATTACTGCATTATCAGTCTCCTCCCAACCATCAGCAAAGCAATGGAAGTAATGAATAGTGCCATCAACAGGAGCAGTTCATCGATAGCCTTCTTGCCACCAAAGGAGATGTGATGGGAGTTGCCCTTGACATCAAGAAGTATTGTACCAAAAATGCAGCATTAGTTCAATAGGAGTGAATGTGAAAACCCAATTTTCTCAATCCTTCAGCACTCAAGAAGTTTGACACCATCCAAGAAAAAGCAGTTTTAGATTTGTTGCCCCTGCACTGAATTCAGTATCTACCATCAGCACACTGTGGCTGTCATGTGTACTATCTACAGGATGCATAGCAGAAACTCTTCCAGTTTAAGAGTACAGCCTCTACTACCAAGAGGACAAAACAGCAACACCATAAGAACAGCATCATCTCCAAGTCCTCTTCAAGTCGCATACCACCCTGACTTAGACATATATGAGTGTTCCTTCATCGGTCGCTGGCTCAAAATCATGGAAGTTCCCCCTCGCACCATTGTGAAAGCACCAATACCTTAAGGAGTGCAAGAGTTTAGGAACAAAATTTACCTTCTCAGCACAACTATAGATGGGCAATAAATGCTAATGTTGCCTGCATCCCAAGAATAAATAAAATAAATAAAACATGTAAATGATTCATAAGTTAGTATTTCCTCTCAGTTTGTAACAGACCTGCAGGTTTTTCCTAAAGTTATAATCATTTCTGTAGTTAATCAGCTTTCCTCCTTCTTGTTTTCCACTCTACATGTAAACATGAAAAGATGTCCTTTTAAAATATGGAAATCCCATGGCTGCAGGAGCAATGACAGTAAGTTTATGATTAATACATCATGGCTGAACATTATTCTTTGCTGTATTTTTCTAAACAAATTATGTTTCGTAAATTAATAAAACCATATTTTAACCAGGCTAAGCAACTGAACCATATCAGTGAGACGATTGTTTGGTGCTGGCACTAGTACAATCGTGTCCATCAGCAGTAGGTTCAGGGCCACACAATGGCTTAGATAAATAAACCTGAAATAGCAACACATAAACTAGAGTGTCAACTATTGGACGCATGGTTCCCTTCAGATTCTTTTGAACATTGTACAGTAGTCTCTGTTGGAACTTGAACAGTGAAATGAACTTCAAAACATTTGGAAATTTATCAATTTTCATTACCCAGGCATAAAGCAGGAACTCAAAAAAGATGCTTTAATCAATTTCATTATATATATTGTATTTCTAAGAGAATACCATTTTTTGTGCATTAGGTATTATAAGAACAAGGTGTCACTGGAGGTAACTTGTAAGTAGGACAAATGTTTCCCACATTTGAAACTAGTAGTTGCTGGGAGCATCACATGACTTAAAACTTGTGCTTTGAAGTCAAAGGTTCTCCAGTGGTCAGGTGAGACCCCTGTTTCCATCATTAAATATCACCCTCTGAATCAGCAAATGAAGGTTAATCCAATATTTGAATTAAAACATTATACAATGGATAGAGCTGTACACAATGCTGTCTGCTAGATGTCCCCACAGGCAGGAGAGACATCAAACTTAGTATTTTTGATATTCTGGGCAAGTTTTTTTTAACATTTATCTTGTTGAGACACATTTGCATCAACTTTCCATCTTGAGGTAACACGCGAATCTTTAAACACCAGCACTCGTGCAGTGTTGCTGTAATCATAATAATGTTATGAGGGTTGATATCTAAGCTCTTCAAACTGTACTTTAAGGCATTGGTATCTATAGGCCAGAGTTTTACATTGGATGAGCAGGCGCGCACCCAACCGAAAACTGCGTGAAATAGCTTGCGAGCAGCATTATGGTCGGCAGGCATGCATGGGAGTCGGAAGTGCACCCATCAATAATTAAGTGGGCAAATAAGCCCATAAGATAAAAACAAAAAAACTGCGGATGCTGGAAATCCAAAACAAAAACAGAATTACCTGGAAAAACTCAGCAGGTCTGGCAGCATCGGCGGAGAAGAAAAGAGTTGACGTTTCGAGTCCTCATGACCCTTCGACAGAACTAGAACACCAATATCCATTACAAACCTACCGACTCCCACGGCTACCTCGACAACAGCTCCTCACACCCCGCTTCCTGTAAGGACTCCATCCCATTCTCTCAGTTCCTTCGCCTCTGTCGCATCTGTTCCGATGATGCTACCTTCAAAAACAGTTCCTCTGACATGTCCTCCTTCTTCCTTAACCGAGGTTTTCCACCCACGGTCGTTGACAGGGCCCTCAACCGTGTCCGGCCCATCTCCTGCGCATCCGCCCTCACGCCTTCTCCTCCCTCCCAGAAATATGATAGGGTCCCCCTTGTCCTGACTTATCACCCCACCAGCCTCCGCATTCAAAGGATCATCCTCCGCCATTTCTGCCAACTCCAGCATGATGCCACCACCAAACACATCTTCCCTTCACCCCCCATATCAGCATTCCGAAGGGATCATTCCCTCCGGGACACCCTGGTCCACTCCTGCATCACCCCCTACTCCTCAACCCCCTCCTATGGCACCACCCCATGCCCACGCAAAAGATGCACCACCTGCCCCTTCACTTCCTCTCTCCTCACCGTCCAAGGGCCCAAACACTCCTTTCAAGTGAAGCAGCATTTCACTTGCATTTCCCCCAACTTAGTCTACTGCATTCGTTGCTCTCAATGTGGTCTCCTCTACATTGGAGAGACCAAACATAAACTGGGCGACCGCTTTGCAGAACACCTGCGGTCTGTCCGCAAGAATGACCCAAACCTCCCTGTCGCTTGCCATTTTAACATTCCACCCTGCTCTCTTGCCCACACGTCTGTCCTTGGCTTGCTGCATTGTTCCAGTGAAGCCCAACGCAAACTGGAGGAACAACACCTCATCTTCCGACTAGGCACTTTACAGCCTTCCGGACTGAATATTGAATTCAACAACTTTAGAACTTGAGCTCCCTCCCCCATCCCCACCCCCTTTCTGTTTCCCCCTTCCTTTTGTTTTTTTCCAATAAATTATATAGATTTTTCTTTTCCCACCTATTTCCATTATTTTTAAATATTTTTAAATCTTTTATGCTCCCCCCACCCCCACTAGAGCTATACCTTGAGTGCCCTACCATCCATTCTTAATTAGCACATTCGTTTAGATAATATCACCAACTTTAACACCTATGTGTTCTTTTGTTCTGTTGTTTGTGACATCTTTTGATGATCTGCTTCTATTACTGCTTGTTTGTCCCTACAACCACACCAACTCCCTCCACTACTCTCTCTCTCCCCCCACCCAAACACCCCCCCCAACACCTTAAACCAGCTTATATTTCACCCTTTTCTTGAAAATAAGCCCATTAACCCAACTGATCCGAATTTTATATTGCCCTCGCGATTTAGCACTGGTCGCACAGGCAACATGGGCAAGTGGCCAATTTGTTTTTTCTCATTTCTCATCCAAGGGCGGCCCAGAACCTTGCCTACATGAGTTGTTAGGAGTTCAGGTGAGAATTTGCTGCTGCTTTCATGCTGAGATTTCATACGTTTTCCTGTGGTTTCTGCTGAAGTATTTGCTTTGCTAGCTTTGTTTTGAGGACTGTTCTGTTTCGTCAACCCTCTTGGAGGATTTCTGCCGAGTGCACCCTTCAGTGCATGGGAGAGTGCCATCTGCATTTCAGCAGATGGGGATTGTGTACTCCACTGGTGGGACCTCATCTGAGGAGGAAGAGAGGGGCAAAAAGGAGAGGAGGCCAGGTGTTCATAGGTAGCGCCCCAGGGTGAGATCTGTGGGAGGAGAGGCGCAAGCAGAGGGGGTGCATGGCCAGCAGGGAAAGCAAGGTGGAAGGCACTGCAGAAAACACCACTATCCTGCTGCCAAAGTGTGAAGGCAGCAATCCAGCTACCTCAACATGTCTGAGGTCCAGTGCTGCAGGAGGCTCTGCTTCTCTAGGGACACCGTGACATCCATATGCCCAATGATTGTGCTGGAGATCACCTCCAACTCTGTGAGTGGGCACCCAATGCCAATGGCTCTAAAGATCACATAGGTCCTTAATTTTGTCACATCTGGATCTTTTCAGGAGCTATTAGGAGATCTGTGTAGTGTGTCCTAATCTGCTGCCCACAGTTGTGTCAAGCTGGTCATTGACACTCTCTTCAGATGGGTCATGAGCTTCATTCATTACCGTACAGACAAAGCCAGGCAGCCTGAGCGACCCAGAGTATTGCAGCAATTGCTGGCTTCCCCCGTGTTCAGGAGCCAGACACTGCACTCATATGGCCATCAAGGCACCAGCGGGTCAGCCAGGTGCCTTCCTGAATGGAAAGGGCTTCCACTCCATGAACATGCAGATAGAATGCGACCACAAGACAGAGATTCTGCCAGTTTGTACAAGGTACCTTCGCAAATCCCATGATGCATATATCCTGTGACATTCTCAGATGCCAAGACTTTTCGTGGCTCAAGCTCAGCTGGATGGTTGGCTGCTGGGTCCACCTTGAAAAGGTGGCTGATGACGCCACTCTGCACCCAAGGACAGAGGCGGAAGTTAAGTACAATGGGAGTAATGCCTCCACAAGGGCGGGAATGGAGAGGACCATTGGGCTGCTGAAGATGAGGTTCCGATGTCTGGACCGATCAAGGAGTGCACTGCAATATGCTCCAGAGTGTGTGTCGCTTATAGTTGTTGTCTTTTGCGCTCTGCACAATCTGGCACTGTCAAAGGGGGGCCTACTGGAGGATGAGGATAGTGAGGCTGTTCCATTGGCCTCGGAGGATGACGCCACTGATGGATCTGATGTAGACCCCTGGCAGACACAGGGTGAGGACATGGAGGCAGACTAGAGGAAATGTCAGGGAGGCAGGGACACCAGGGAGGCCTTGATTCAACACACCTTCGACTAGGCTGCCAAGGCATGGCTTCGATCTCAATGCAAAGGCACTACCTCTTTACCATGCATTTTTGAGGAGGCAATCCCATGACCCCAATGTCGCTTCATAACGTGTATAATGAAGTTTGCTGCCCCGGCCATCTACCATAAGGCACTGCTGAGGCCTGCACCTATGGAAAACATGAAGGACACTCAGGGCATTAAAACAAAATCTAGATTTATATATTTTCCAAAGTTGCAAAATAGGAGCATAACATGAAAACAAAATATTGCAGATGTTGGAAATCTGAAATAAAAACAGAAAATGCTGGAAAAACTAAGCAGGCCTGACAGCATGTGGAGAGAAAAACAGAGTTAACATTTGGAGTCTGTATGACCCTTCTTCACTCCGACGTAAAATGAATTGCAGTAACATCGGACAAGCAGGGCCAGGAGGAGGAGACACATGGGCCGCCTCTCACAACCTTGCCAAGCACAGAAGATCACTAAACTGTTTGCAGCACTGGATCCAGGAACAACAAACTACGTCATGCCCAATGACCTAGGCTGCCACTTCTGACCAGGCCATCTTTGTCTGGTGTGGTGGTCTCCTCTTGCCATCCTGTGGCACTAGAGAGCGCAGGCACTTGTCCGAGGACCTGGGGGGCGGAGTGCCCACCGGCATCACCCTCCCATCTTGCATGCCCAGCAGGTGCTGGGGCCATAGCTCCAGAAAATTTCAAAAGTCTCTTCAAGACAGCTTCCTGAGGTTCCTCAAAATGCTGCCTTTGCTGTTTGTAAATGCCCCACCAGGTCCCCATTGGACCCGGCTTCCGCCATTCTCCCACCTCTGCCACCAGTGTATGGCCATTATCCGGGTGCGTTTCACACTGATGAAGCGCACTTGACAAGCAGAAAATTCAGGCCATAGGGTTAATGTGAGACTGAGTACAGTACCATCCACACACTGATGTAAGAAGACACATGACCCAGAGCTAGGATCAAGGTGGTGTTGAACAGAGGTGTGTTAAGATCTCGACATGGAGGTAGCTCTTTGCCGGTACCCTTTATTGTATATATGTATAGAGTTACAAGTAGTTTAGAAAGACTTGCTTTTAACATAGAGCAGGTTACAAAGACTTCCTTAAACAGACACGTTCTGTAACCAACATCATTACAAAATGGTGGCGGCTAGGGATCAAATAACCCTTAACCTCACACGAATGCTGAAAAACTAAAAAAAAAAGAAAATCTTCAATGGTTTCTGAACTGAAAGAAACTCCCAAAAGAAGCTAAAGGTGCAGAGAAAAACGTCACCAGAAAATGCTCCAGAGAAAAGGCCTGGACGATAAAGGCAGAGATTTTTACTGCAGCAGAAGACTCCATAGAATCTCCCTTAGAAGTCCAGCTTCAGATTGCAGAGTTGGCATAGCCTGCAAGGATGAGCTAAATCTTTTTAAATTCCAGGCCAGTCCTGAGAAGCCTCTTTTACTAATTCAGTCAGAAGCACTGTTTGAACAAAACCCATCACTAATCCCAATCCCCAACTCCAAGCCTCAACATGCGACCTGCAAGTTGAGAAGAAAATAGAAAAATGCTTAATAATTAACTTACTCGAGTCCCAGTAATTGCACAACCATCCGAATCCTTAAACAGCAAACCAACGGTAAATTTAAATGCCTCGCTAAATCGCTGAATAAATCAAAGCACTGCCATTTTGCAGAGCCCACCAAAACCATCAAGCGCGGGAACTCCCCTTTGTCTCCGAAGTGACCGGTGGCACCATCTTAAAATGTGGGGAGCTGAAAAGAGCTCCATTGAAAAAAAGTTTACAGAAGGCAGAGCAAAAACCACCTTGAAATCAATCTCCAAATCTCCAGAGGAGCAAATTGCTGGCAAACACTATTAATTTAACAGTTTTCTTTTGCAAAGTTAAACAGTTGATAAGTTTTTAAACAAGGCCCACAATCGCAGCAGGATCCCACTGAACCTGACAAAGCCTAGGGAGATAGGAAGAAAAATACAGTAGCTGCAGAGCCGTTTTGAAATAAAAAGGTTCCTGCACAGACATTCTTAAAGGGGCATTGACATTTAAAGCTGTAATTGCTGAAAAGCAGGAGGAAAAAGTGGTTACTACACAGCCATTCTTAAAAGAGTAGCAACATTTAAAGCAGCGACTGCAGGAGAAATATTAAATCATCACGGATCAAAAATACAACTTTCCAGATCAGTTTTGAGTCATTCCAGGGCCAAACCTAATGAAAAATTGAGTGTCCTGGAGAACATAATTTTTAACATCAGATCTCGGTAAGAAATCAGAAGTCTAGATTAATACCTTTTTACCCTTGTTCAGTGAACTTACTGATGACATATTCCTGATACGGTGCATTGATGAGTCCTCAGCCAGCTTCAATAGCCACAGCCTTTGACAAGTGTTTTAATCTTCAGGTGGAGGAGCATGCAGAGCTTAAAAAGAGATACAGAAAGCTCCCAGCAAAATGACGAAAAGGCAAAAGTCAACACCCACCCACAAAGTCAACTGCATGAGGGCTCCTGAGAGGCACAGACCTTTGCAGAAGCCCTAGTAATATATAATTGTGGAAAACCTGAGGCAGTAGTCTCAAACTGTTTCCTTTTTAAAGGCCTAGACATGTTTCTAGAACTATACCAGCAGCGGATAGTAAATGACAAGGAAAAAGCCCTGCAGCAGGTGGATTAAGAAAAAGCAGAAGTACAATCAGATAATGTTTGTCCTAAAGTTGAGTTGGAAGAACTCAACCTGAAGTACAACTAGGCACGACAGAAAACAAGAAAGGTATTCACAGAAGTCACTGCCTTGAAAGACTCTTTGAAGGACCAATACGTGCCCCTGGAAAAACATGAGGAGTTGGAAAAGATGTTGAATGCTACTTCAGAGAAAACTGCATTGGAGCTATCAGTAATGACAAAGCTATACACTGATATGCAGGGTGAGAAGACAAAAGTTGAACAAGAAAATAAATGAATTGCCTTTCAGGAAATGATTCAAAAACAGTCTATTATTCTACGGCAACATGGCAGAATAAAGAATATCTTGAACAGCAGAAGGGCAGAGCAACAGAAGAACTCACTGAGGCTCTGGTAAGTTACAGGAAAACTCAAGACAAAGTATCTGAGTTTCTCAACAGAAAGGAAAACCTGGTGAAGGACCATCATATGCTACAAAGACCCTTCAGGTCTGATTTTATCCCTCAGGAACATTAGAAAGCAAAACAAAATGAATTAATGCCACTCTGAAAGAACTGAGGAACCAATTTTCAGAGAGGTTTCAGGGATGTTCACTATTCCTGGAGGAAGTCAAGAGGTGCAAGAAAGAGACTGCAGTGCAAAAGGAAACAGTAGCACATTTGGAAGGAACCTTGGAAAAACATCACATTCCCAAACAGGTATATGAAGAGATGAAAATCAAGAATATAGAACGGCAAGCCAAGGTAGAAATTTTCACTAAAGAGCATGAGGTCCCTCAAAAACAATTGGCAGAGGCGCATTTACAGAATATGAGCTTGAAGGTAGCATAGAGGAACTATACAGTGCCAAGGAAAAAGCAACAGTGTAGAGAATACAACATGGGGCAGCAAACAAATCTTTGAACTGATGTATGTCATCCATAACCAGCCTTTCTCTCTCCTGAAGAGGGATGCCTGAGTCACTCTGGATCTACTCCAGATGGTGGAGGATGTCCAGGCTACCACTGTCGTCAGCCAGCCAGAATAGCACAATCCTGAGTACTCAAACACTAAAGAGTATTCAGACTCAGATCTCACCTTCGATCTTGCTTCTCTGTTTTTACAGAGCAGGTTTGTCCTTTATCATTCCAGGCCCCGGAAAGTCCCCAGTGTTTAGACCAACCTACCACCCATGAAATTACCATCACACCTCTGATGGAAGTGGTGCCAGAGAATGGTCAGCAGTCTGAGAAGCCTCTACCTCTAACTATGACAATGGTACAGCTGGTCCACACAGCAACCACTGTGTATACACTGCAACTTCCAGTCAGCAAGTCACAACCACAAGAGACGCTGGAACCTGGTACCAGTCTCTCACCATTGACAACAAAACGCAAAGGTGAGCATACCACGAAACATTCTTCTTGCTACAGGGACAGTCATTCTCAGCCTCAAAGGGCTTTGAGATGGCCCACACAGAAAAAGATTAAGAAAAAGTAGCAACAAGGAGATTATTACCATGTTCGTTCACCCCACAAGAAACAATTAAGAGAAACAGCAACCATGGATCAAAGCAACAGACAAACCGATCAGGCATGTGTCAACATAATGCAATGGAAGAAAAGATTAAAATGATACCCAAATGCCAGTCCAACCTCCAAGCCAACAACAAGAACCAGAACCAACAGAACCTGTCACCCTTCCGACAGAATGCCAAATGAGATGTGGCAGGGTTATGAGGCCTTCAGAAGGCCTTAACCTCTAATTTCAAGGGAACAATTTTCCCCCGTTGCGGGGGGAAGTGCAGGAGCGGGTGCATGCAGGCGCACCTCCGATCGGCACTCACAATAGGGGGCGCACTGCCATTTTACGTGGGCGGACCAATTAAGGCCCACCCAGCATGACATAGCCAGGAAGCACTATGTGCTCCCTGTGTGGGTGGGGAGGGATTCCCTAAGCCAGGAGTGTGCTCTTTCATGCATGCAAGCGAAAGAGCGTACTCATCTCCCTGAGGCTAAGTGCTGCCTCAGAGAGATCGGCACCAAATTCAAAAATGGTCAATGCACAATCATAAAATTTCCCTGACATGTCCCCTCATCTGACACTATCACATGAGTTGGGACACGTCCATCACTTTTATTCAAACTTTATTAAATTTTTAAAAACCTTCATGAACCTCATCCCACCCGTGGATGAGGTTTCATGCTTTTTCTGAAGCCCGCCAGGGCTCCCGGCCTGTCCACCAACCTTGAGTTTGGATGGGCAGGTCCATGAACTACTTGAATTACTTTTTAAATGGCCTCAGTTGGCCATTGACAGGTCGGCGGGCACACAGCTGATTCGGCTGTGCCCCTGCCGACCTGAAAATTGAAATGAGGCAGGGGTGACATCAGGAGTTCTGCCCAACATCACCCCTCGTCATTGTATGCGTCGGCGAGCAGGCTCCACCCCCCCGCTCGCCGACCTCAATATCCTGCCCCAAGGACTTGAAGGGGGGATAAGGAGTAGTGAGAATTTTCTTAAAGCTAATACTGTAATGGCAATAATGTTGGAATAGCATTAAGGTTGTAACAATAAGGAAAATGCATAATACTTATCACAATGTAAAATTTGAAGTAAACTAATGTAACTCTATATCCATGGGAGAAAGACTTGATGGGAGGTGTAGTATCAGGGCCTGTTATACATAGGGTTAATATGAGACTGAGTACAGTAACGGCCACACAGTGATGTAAGAAGTCACATTACCCAGACCTCGGGTCAGTGTGATGTTGAGCAGAGACATAATAAGCTCCTTGCCTGTACCCTTTACTATATATATGCATATAGTTACAAGTAGTTGATAAGGACTTGCTGTTAACATACAGAATACTTCCCTAAACAGACAATTTCTGTAACCAACACCATTACAACACAGGCCACTGTTAGAGATAGTGGATAGGCACAAACATTGCCAAGCTCTTTTGATTATTTTCTGGCATTACAAACCATCTGCCAGTTGAGGGAACAGAAGACTTTATTGTGGAGATACAGCATCAAATTAACTCCCATTTTCTACTATTCTGCAGAAGGAACCAATCTACCTAATGAAACAAAGGAAAAGACTGGCTGCAGATCCAATATTGAAACTAAAAATACAAGTAATACACAGCAACTCAAAGAGCATCTCTAAAGAGAAAAGATAGGTTAACCTTTCATCAGAAAACTAAATGATTCGTTAGCAAGCATTTTAACAAGATGGTCAAATTAGTGATAAGAGGGAGGGGGAGAATTAACAGATACTGTCAGGGGTCTGCTTATCCAAACTCCAGTTGTCTGTTCTGGAAAAACTGAGCAGGTCTGACAGCATCTGTGGAGAGAAAGAAAGAGTTAACATTTCGAGACCAGGTGACTCTTCTTCAGAACTCATCTGGACTCAAATTGTTAACTGTCTTTCTCTCCACAGATACTGTCAGGCCTGCTAAGTTTTCCAGCATTTTTTGTTTTTGTTTCAGGTTTCCAGCATCCGCAGTACTTTGCTTTTATCTCTCCTTTTGCTGTCTCTCCTTTTCTTAAAGGCACTCCATCAATGCCAGTAGCACTGCACCGAGGATATATCTACAGTGTCACAAAGAAAATTCAGTGAGCTTACCAGAAAATGAAATATTGGCTTCTCCTTAACCATTGTCAAATATTACAATGTGAGCTCTTCCTATCTGCGCATTCCTTCAATTTCTCTCCCCAAAAAGGAAAAAGCAGTAAACATGGACATGAAGGCTACCTGTAAAACTAGTCTGAACTGATCTTGTAGGCCTTAAAATGAACTCCAGTATCACTGATCCAGTATTACTGACTTTTACTGGGATTTGACAATTTTGAACTGTTTTTTCCTTGTCACTTTCTCATAGGAATGCACTTGGAACTTTCTAGGACCTTCCTTACTCAGAAGGTTACCCAGATCAACGCACTGCCAACTCATTCTATGACCAACACCTGCAATGTGATATCTTTCTGTTTCACAGTAACTATAGACAGGTAATTTTAAACATAGGTGTAAAGGCACTCCTGCTATATCGGGTCTACACAAACCTCATTTACCTTTTTAGGCTATTATCATAATAGTGGCTTTTTCCGGATTGTATTAAAATGGAACATTTTGCTGATGCTGGAAATCTGAAATTAAAACGAGAAATGCTCAAAACACTTAGCAAGCCAGACATCAGCTATGGAGAGAAGAGGGCAAGGCTTAAGTTTCATGCCTACGACATTTTGCTAGACCCTGCTGACCAGAAACTGAACTGCACTAGCCATATAAATACTGTGGCTACAAGATCAGGTGAAAAGCCAGGAATTCTGTGGCGAGTTACTCACCTCCTGACTCCCCAGAGCTTGTCCACTATCTACAAGGCACAAGTCAGGAGTGTGATGGAATACTCCTCAATTGCCTGGATAAGTGTGGCCTCAACAACACTCAAGAAGCTTGATACCATCCAGGACAAAGCAGCCTGCTTGATTGGCGCCACATCCACAAACAGTCACTCCCTCCACCACTGACACACAGTGGCAGCAGTGTGTACCATTTACAAGATGCACTGCAGCAACTCACCAAGGCTCCTTCGACAGAACCTTTCAAAGCCATGACCTCTACCACCTCGAACAACCGGGGCAGCAGATATATGGGAACAACACCGCTTCCAAGTTCCTCTCCAAGCCACACACCACCCTGACTTGGAAATATATCCCCATTCCTTCACTGTCGCTGGGTCAAAATCCTGGAAATTCCTCCCTTACAGCACTGTGGGTGTACCTACACCACATGGACTGCAGCGGTTCAAGTAGACAGCTCACCACCACCTTCTCAAGGCAATTAGGGATGGGCAATTAATGCTGGCCTAGGCAGTGACACCCACATCCCATGAATGAATAAAAAATCCTCATAGAATCTTGGACGGAAAGAAAATTTATGACACAGAAGGAGGCCATTTGACTCATTGTGTCTGTGATGGTTAAAGTGCACTTAGTCTGTAGCCCTGTAGGTCAGGTAGACATCCAAGTACTTCTGACATGATGAGAGTTCAAAAAGACAGAAATTGCAGTCAAGTGTAATATTTAATATTACATTCACCTGGGCATTCTGTAGCCAGGAGTGGTAGCACAGAGTAGTTATAAAAAGTGTGCAGCGTTAATAGAGTCCTAAATTTGGGAGTTTGGAGTAAGTCCAAAGTGGGGATTGAGGAATGGGAGGGGAAGCCAAGTTTAGTAGCTGTAAGAGGTTTAATTATTGGGGAGAAAGATGCTTTGTCTTCCTTTGTAAGCAAGATGGAAAATGCAGCATGTTTGTCATCTATCTGATGTCATGGTGAAGGACATTTCGATTTGAAAGTTTATTAGAGATGGAGGGGGAGAATCTAGTCACTGTGATCCATGTTGGGATCAACAACACGTAAAGAATAGGCAAGAGGTCCTCTTTGGAGAATATGAAGAGCTACAAGCTAAACTAAAGAACAGAACTTCAAGGGTTATAATCTCAATATTATTACCTGAACCAGGTGCAAATTGGTATAGAGAGAAGCAGATTAGGGAGGGGAACACATGGCTGAAGGAGCAGTGTGTGAACGGCAGCTTCCATTTCATGGGATACTGGTACCTGTACTGGGTAAGAAGGAGCTGGGACTAGCTTCTCCTGAACCAGCATGGGACCAGGTCCCGCTCGAAAAGATAAATAGAGTGGTGACAAGGACTTGAATTACAAAAAAACATTTACAATTACCTTAGGAAAGATAGGGTGGTCAGGAATAAAGTGCACCCCTGGAAAACTGATAACTGTGCTGTTGTCAATGAAAACAAGGAAAAGGTGGGCTGAAGAATTACTTTGTGTCATCATTTATGGCGGAGGAAGAGTTCAGTATGCCAGACACCCCAAGGAAACTATTATTAAATCAGGAACAGGGGCTCAACAAAATTAACACAAGCAAAATAACAGTAATGGAGAAATTATTGGTACTAATGAGTGACAGATGCCCGGGACCAAATCGCTTCCGACGCAGGGGCAGAACTTTCTGTGCTAGCTGGCATGGGCATGTTCGGTGGCGTGAGCGGCAAGATGGCAAGAAGGCCAAAAATCGATTTCATGATGTTGTGAAACCAGTTTGTAATCGTCCACTCTGCCTGTCAATGGCGGGTCACGTTTCCCACAGTCGAATGTCAGGAACCTCATGGTATTACATCTGCATATTATTATAAGACCAGCCCACCGGAATCATCTCCCACGCTGGATCATCCGAGTACGTCAGCGTGACTGCACGCCAACATATTTCACAACAGCATACTATATATAAGCCGTGCAATGGCAGGCTGCACTTTGGGGGGAACTCAGTAAGGTTGCTCAGCACTTGCTGGTGTCGCCTGTTCGGCTTCAAGGTGGAGGTGACTTGAGTGGGCAAGGGCTGCACTGCAGTCAAGGTGACTTGAGGGAATGGGTAAGGGCTGCCCTGCGGTTGATGATAGAGCACAAGCACGTGCAGGATGGGGCGGGGGGAGAAAAGTGGCCACACATTAGGGAAACCTTGTAAAAAGTGACCATTCGTCTGCAGCTGGGACAGTTTGGATGCAGCCACATTGTATGCTTGGAGTCGGGCCTTTAGCTTATCCAACCACTCAAGCAATGCAGAGGTGTGAAAGAGCCACAAAATGCTCCAGAGCTTTCCACCCCCCAGGCTCAGACTGCAAACTAATGAGTGTTTTAGTGGACTGCAGAACAGTTTGCCAACTGGGCACATTGTACAATCTCCTTGCTAAAGCTGGCCATGGAGCAGTCACTGATGGTGATGCTCACAGCCCCTTGCAATGTCATCATCCCAGTTTGACACAGTGGAGGCTGTAATAGTCACTCAATTCCAGGAGGATGATGACGACATGCAGTGAGGATACTCCATAGATATTCACACAGCCTCTGAGAATGGCTGACTCCTGTCTGGCTGAGGGCAGCTCGCTTGCGCTCTGTGATCAGGATCATATCATAGAGATGCAGCCATGAAACTTAAAAGGCATCTTATCCTTTGTTACCCTTTAAGACCTGACGATTTCAGGAGCACAGCACCACTGGTCACAAATGCTAAAGAGATGGGGGCCAGACCCACGTTAAAGGTGCTGAGAGCACACAGAGAGAATGACAGAACTCTGTGACGTCTGTCCACAAGACTCTCGCAACAATGACCAGCCCCATCAAGGTGCAGGCATTAGTAACGTGTCCAGTGAGTGTGAGGCTGCACAAAACACAGGAAAGAGGAATTGGACTGAGACACCTGCCTTTATCTTGTGCAGGAACCATGGTTTCACATCTGAGTGACACGAGCATTGCTCATCAGAACAAGGAGCCATAGACAGGGAAATGTTGGAAGTTTATTTACAATGGTGAACATTATGTATAAGTAATTATCACCCATGCCCAGGCTGTGCAACAACATCTTCTTAACCTTTCTAACCCTGCTGCTACGTCTTGGAGCTCTCCAGACATCCACAGCAGAGGTGGGGGCAGCCTGCTGACTGCTACACCCTGTCTGTGATGACCTTGGCGGGTGTCCTCTGGAGGGCCAAGAGTAGGGTCCTGCTGAGTGGTAATGGCACCTTCCTTGGCCTGTGGAGCTGGAGCTACTGGTGCCAGAGGAAGAGGGGATTCGGATGGGCCAGACGCTCCTGGAGACACCTGGGTGGATGGCCCTGGAGTGTGCACCTGCTGACCCTACTCCCTAGGATGCCTGACGGTCCCTGGTTGACTCCTTGAGGAGAAGGAGAAGCTGAAGTTAGATCGAGCTGCCCTGTACCCCTCCTGCATATGCACTGTTAGAGGCTGAGCGGATGGAGACAGGGAGGAAGGATAATGGGCAGGTTGGCAGGATAAGTGTGAATTTATCCACTTTGGTAGGAAAAACAGAATGGCGGAGTATTATTTAAATGGTGATAGACTGGGAAATGTTGATGTACAAAGGGACATGGGTGCCCTTATACACCAGTCACTGGAAACAAGCGTGCTGATGCAGCAAACACTTAGGAAGGCAAGGGTATGCTGGCCTTCATTGCGAGAGGACTTGAGTACAGGAACTTGGCCTCCTTACCTAAGAAAGGATATACTTGCCATGGAGAGAATGCAGTGAAGGTTCACCAGACTGATTCCTGGGATGGCAGGATTGACATATGAGGAGAGATTGGGTCTGTCATGATAAGAAAAACAAAAAAACTGCGGATGCTGGAAATCCAAAACAAAAACAGAATTATCTGGAAAAACGCAGCAGGTCTGACAGCATCGGCGGAGAAGAAAAGAGTTGACGTTTCGAGTCCTCATGACCCTTCGACAGAACAAGATGCTGCCAGACCTGCTGAGTTTTTCCAGGTAATTCTGTTTTTGTTCTGTCATGATAATAGTTGATTGTGGGAGTGGGCTCTAGTATTAGATACTATACAGTACTCTGCACTAGATAGGCGGGGTTACCTGACCTGGGGTGTTGAAGGTCAGGTAGCAAATGTTGGAGCCTGTCTACATAGAACTTAGTTACTGCAGATATGTGTTTATGTTAGGAAAATATGTTATCAATAAAGTTAGCTCAGCTATAATGTTGACAGCCTGTGTGCATTATTGAAATAAAAAAAAGGACATGGAGTCAGAAGTAAACTAAACACAACAATGGAGTTTCTGAAACCACTGGCAGAGCACAGTTTGGAGGGAAATCTCGTCGAAAACTGGAGGAGGTTCCAGCAACAATTCGAGCTGTACCTCACAGCGAAGGGCAGTGATAAAAATGACCATCAGTCACACTCTTCCATCTTCCTTTGCATAGCAGGGGAAGCAGCCCTAGAAGCCTATGATACACTTTCGAAAGTGATGAGAAACGAAATGACTTGAAAGAAATAATGGAAAAAATTGAAGCCTGCTGCAGCACTAAGGAAAACGTCACTTACGAAAGATATCGATTTTTTTATGTGCATGCTCGGCAGTGACAACATTAGTCAGTGTGTGACTGAGCTGAGAAAACAAACTAAATCTTGCAAACTTGGAGAGCTTGAAGAATCACTCTTCTGAGATAGAATCATTTGCGGATTCGCAAATGGCTCTCTGAGAGAACGGCTTTTGAGAGAAGTTGATCTCATGCTGGAGAAAGCAATAAATATCTGCAGAGTGACAGAGACATTGAAAATGCCTAAAAGGAGAGCACACAATCAAGATTGACAAAACTGTGACACCCAAAATACACCCACCCAGGAAAATACCAGTAATGCTGAGAGACCGACTGAAAGCAGAGTTGGACAGAATGGAGAAACTTCACATCAAAAAGAAAATTGAAGAACCGACAAAATGGGTTAATCCAATTGTAATTGTAGAAAGATCAGATGGGAAGTTGCGAATCTGTCTGGATCCCAGAGACTTAAACCAGGCAGTACAAAGAAAGCATTACCAGCTGCCCACAATTGAAGCGATCATGTGTAAGCTAGATGATGCTAAATATTATTCAGTCTTGAATGCGAGTTCAGGCTTCTGGCACATCAAGCTAGATAAGCACAGCTTCTATCTCTGTACCTTCAGCACACCTTATGGGCGATACAGGTTTTTACGCTTACCTTTTGTTATTAATTCAGCTCCAGAGGTGTTCCACAGAATAGTGAAGCAGCTGTTTGAAGGGTTAGAGGGTGTAGAAATGTGCTGGTCTGGGGATCCTCACAAGAAGAACATGACCACAGACTGAGGCAGGTGCTGGCCAGAACTAGAGAAAGGAACCTTAAGTTGAAGTAGGAAAAGTGCAAGATAGGTCTTCATAAAATCAAGTACTTGGGATAAGTGCTAACAAGCGAAGGACTGAAGCCGGACCGGAGTAAAATCGAAGCAGTCGTGAACACACCAACCCCAGAATGTAAGAAAGACTTGGCGAGGTTTTTGGCCTATCTGGGGAAATTCATTCCGAACATGTCAGACCTGATAGCACCTCTCAGAGAGCTTCTACAAAATGATATGGAATGGCACTGGGAACAAAGTCACCAGGAAGCTTTGACCAGTCTGAAGAGAATACTGACCCAGGCACCAGTGGTAAAATATTACAATGTCAGCCGGTCAAGATCTCAGTGGCCGCTTTAAAGATTGGCCTGGGAGCTGTCCTCTTGCAAGATCAGGCACCAGTAGCATACGCTTCAGAGGCAATGACTGAAATACAGCAGCGGTATACGCAAATAGAGAAAGAAATGCTAGCAATTGTGTTTGCCTAGAATGTTTCCATCAGTTTGTCAATGGCAAAGACGTGGAGGTAGATCCTGATCATAAGCCTTTGTAAACTATACTTAAAAGGCCCCTGAACTATTCACCACCAAGAATCCAAAGATTCTTAATGTGTCTGCAGAAGTACCAGATCAGAGTTAAATACAAACCGGGCAAGGAAAGAGCATTGTCTCGAACATACCTACCCATCACGGGGGAAGAGGATAAAAAAACATAAGCACAGGTTCACATGCTGACAAAGAACTTACCTGTGGCTGTAGCCAAACTGGATGAGATCAGGGAAGTGACCAAGAATGACACCAACCCTGAGAAAACTGCAGCAGATTGTACAAACTGGCTGGCCCACACATCAGAGCGGAGCCCCTTCTGCTGTACAAGAGTAGTGAACTTTCGTAAGGAACTTCATGTAGCAGAAGGAATACTTTTCAAGGGAGAAAAGACCATGATTCCTGCAATGCTGAGGAAAGAAACGCTGCAGCGCATACATGAAAGTCAAACATGCAGGAGAAGAGCTCAAGATATATTGGCCTGGAATGGGAGCACAAAACAGTGAAATGGTGAATGCCTGTGCAGTGTGCCAAAAGTACAGTAAATTACAACAAAAAGAACCACCTCAATCACAGTTTCCCACAGAGGCCCTGGCAGAAAATTGGAGTGGACTTATCCACATTTGACAACAGTGGGTACCTGCCAGCAGTAGATTATTACTCAAAGTTTTTTGAGTCTGTGCTGCTGAGAAATGATAGTAAGTGCATCATTGTAATAAATCATTTAAAATACCTGAAGTGCTCATCTCAAACCACGGTCCACAGTTCTCAGGCACTGAGCTTCACAAATTTGCACAGGACTAGGGTTTTTGCCACACTACATCAAGTCCAAAATATCCACAATCCAACGGAATGGTGGAACTTACCAAACAGATCTTAAAGCACCTGCTGAAGAAGGCAAAGGCAGACGGAAGAGACCCCTAACTGGCTCTGTTAGATTTCAGGAACACTCCATTAGAGGGCATTGGATCATCTCCAGCACAGCTCCTGATGGGGAGATGACTAAGAACTAAGCTTCCAGCTGTGTCCCAATTGTTATTTCCACAGCCATTGAGCTACAGGGTGCAGGACCTGCTCAAACTGAGACAGCAGAAGCAGAAACAGTACTTCAGTTGAGGTGCCTGACTTCTGCCTGACCTGAACATAGGAGAGAGAGTGAGGATTCAGCATGAAGGGATCTGGAATACTGCTGTTGTCACAGGAGAACCAAGGTCTTACATAGTGTAGACTCCAAACAGACAACAGGACAGGAGAAACTGGAAATTCTTACGGAAAATAAATGAAACACAACCCTGCTCTGAACCAGAAAGTGTGGCTGAAGATTAAAAACCAGAACCAGTGAAGCAACAGGTAACCAGACAAAGCCGGAGAGTCCTGAAAAATATCCAAAAGGTGAGAGTAACACAGAGCTGGAGAAGGCCCCTTGTCCATCACAATCACCTCTGTCACCGTTCAGAACATCCAGTGGAAGAATTGTGAAAAAAACAGATACAGAGAAATGTAAATGATAAAATAGGCTGATCAAAACAGAGTGAGAAAGAATAGACAAAAGACTTTGTGCACTTGAGGTGTATAAAAGTTTTTTTTTAAAAGGGAAATGTCATGATAATAGATGATTGTGGTGGTGGACTCAAATACTAGATACTATACTGTACACTGTACTAGATAGGGGTCTCCTGTCTCGGGAGTTGACAGTCAGATAGCATGTGTTGGGGTCTGTTTTGATAGAATTCAGTTACTGCAGGTATGTTTTTATGTTTAGAAAATGTGTTATCAATAAAGTTAGCTCAGCTACAATGTCAACAGCCTGTGTGCATTATTGAAACAAAAAACAAGACAAGGTCGACTAGGCCTGTATTCACTGGAGTATAGAAGAATGAGAGGGGATCTCATTGAAACATATAAAATTCTGACAGGGCTGAACAGACTGGGTGCAGGGATGATGTTTCTTCTGGCTGGGGGTGTCTAGAACAAGGGGTCACAATCTCAGGATAAGGGGTAGGCCATTTAGGAGCGAGATGAGGAGAAACTTCTTCACTCAGAGGTTGATGAAACTGTGGAATTCTCTACCACAGAAGGCTATGGAGGCCAAGTCACTGAATATATTTAAGAAGGAAATAGATAGATTTCTGGACTCCAAAGGCGCCAAGGCGTATGGGGAGAGAGCGGGAGTATCATGTTGAAATAGAGGATCAGCCATGATCATATTAAATGACAGAGCAGGCTCGAAGGGCCAAATGACTTACTCCTGCTCCTGTTTTTTGTGTTTCTATGTTTCTATGTAACTAGTGGTGTCCAAATAGGATGTATTCACTATACTCAATAACAACTTAGCTGATGAGATAGGAAGCCACATATCCAAATTTTCCGATGGCAAAAAAATAGCTGGTACTGAAAGCAGGGAAGATAGGAGCATAACATTACAAAAAGATATTGATAAATTAAATGAATGAGCAAAATTGTGGCAAATGTATTTCATTATAGGCAAATGTATGATCATCCACTTTGCACCTAAAAAGGATAGAATGGAATATTTCCTAAATGGTGAAAAGCTAGAAACAGCAGAGGTGCAAAGAGACTTCGGGTCCATATACACAGATCATTAATACCTGCCATTCACAGATACATGAAAATAATCAAAAAGACAAAAGGAATTCTAGAGGAACAGAATGTAAGGCAGTAGAAGTCATGCTTCAGATATATAAAGCCTTAGCTAGACCACATCTGGAGTAATGCAAGTAGTTCTGGGCACAAACCTCAGAAGGATATATTTATCTTGCAGAGTATATTTACTAGAATGATATCTGGACTCCAAAAATTAAGCTACATCAAGAGATTAAACAAACTAGAGCTGTAGTGCCTGGAATTTAGAAGGTTCAGGGATGATTTGATCAAAGTTTTCAAGATGGTAAGGGAAATAGCTAGGGTAGATAAAGAGAAACTATTTCCACTAGTTGGGGAGTCTGGCACTTGGGACATAGTCTAAAAATTAGAGCCAGACTTTTCAGGATTGAATTAAGGAAACAATACTTTACACAAAGGGTGGTGAATTTTGGGAAAGCAACATACTGTGGTTGCCAGAAATCTGAAATAAAAAGAGAAAATACTGGAAATATTCAGTAGATCAGGCAACACCTATGGAGAGATAGAGACAAAGTTAATGTTTCGGCTTGATGCCCTTTCATTAGAACTGAGGACAGTTAGAATTGGCTTTTAGGTAAGTGAAAAGGGGACGAGTGAAGAGGGAAGATTTATGATCGGGTGGAAGATAGGAGAGATCAAATGATGGAAAGGGTTGTTGGTGCAAGGTCAAAGAGAGTGGTAATGGGACAAGGAAAGAAACAAAAGATGTAGAAATAGGAAGTTTGGAACTCTCTTCTGCAAACAGCAATTGATGCTAGATCAATTGTTAATTTTAAAACTGAGATTGACAGATTATTGTTAGTCAAAGATGTTAAGGAATATAGGACAAAGGTGAGTATATAGACAAATGTTGGAGATCAGCCATGATCTCATCCAATGGCAGAACAGACTCGAAGGGGTAGATGGCTTACTCCTGCTCCTTTGTGCCAATGGTTCTTGCTGCTGCCAGTTTTCACTGCTGGACCTGCGACTATGGGCCTTATCAGGATCAAACTTAAAGGTGTCATCTAAATTAGGTCCACTGGTGGGGCAAGCTAGAGCATGAGAACAAACCAGGAATATCAGGCAAACTCTGATTCTGCTATAATGATCCCCACCCTGTGGATTCATTGACCAGAAACTGAACTGGACCAGCCATATAAATGTTGTAGCAGGTCAGAGGCTGGGAATTCTGTGGTGAGTAACTCACCTTCTCGCTCTTCAAAGTCTGACCACCATCCACAAATCAGGAGTGTAATGGAATTCTCTCCACTTGCCTGGATGAATGCAGCTCTAACATCAAGAAGCTCGACATCAACCAGGACAAAGCAGCCCACTTAATTAGCATTCCCTCCACCACTAACGCACAGTAGCAGCAGTGTGTACCATTTACAAGATGCACCACAGCAACTCACCAAGGCTCCTTTGTCAGCACCTTTCAAACCCATGACCTCTACCACCTCGAACGACAGGGGCAGAAGATATATGGGAACAACACTGCCTCCAGGTTCCCCTCCAAGCCACACACTATCCTGACTTGGAAATATACCATTCCATCACTGTCACAGGGTCAAAATCCTCGAACTCCTTCCCTAACAGCACTGTGAGTGTACCTATACCACATGGACATCTGTGGTTCAAGAAGGCAGCTCACCATCACCTTCTCAAAGGCAATTAGAGATGGGCAATATATGCTGGCCTAGCCAGTGACACCCACATCCTGTGAATGAATACATTTTTAAAAAACTGTGGGAATGGTCCAGACAGGAACATAGGGTAAAAGTTGGCTTTATGTGTCAATGGGAAAAAATCCAAAAATGCAAAATAATTAAGAGCTAGCTAAAATGGATTTACTTTATACAGCTTGGTCCTTTCTGTGACTTATATTGCCTACCCGGTTACCAAAATCAGATGGATATACTTATGCAAGCCCATGGGAAATTGTGTTTTGAACTGACACATCCTCACAAATGATTATCGAAATGAAGTGCCCGTCCATTTCAGATGGGTACTTCTGCCACCCCTGTCTCACCAAGCAGAAACTGCATCATGGTATATTCACCAACTGAAAATCAGGCTGTACTTGCAAGGAAAACCTAGCCTACAGATTTCCATCTCATCCATATGAATTGATCATTAAAGTTTGCCATGCTGTACTTTTCAAGGGGAGGCTTTATAACAACTTCTGGGGTGTTTTTTAAAATTTAGTATTTCTTTTGTTGATCTTGTTTTTGGTCAACTATCGCTATCACTGCCTGTGGCTGTCAGGTTATCATGGTCCTTAACTTTTACACAATAGGGTCCTTTGAGGCTTCATCAGATGGCTTTAGTGACATCTCCTATTTGCCCTCTCAGATACATATAAAAGATCCTATGGCTGTGCACTGAAGAAGAGCAGAGGAGTTCTCCTTGGTGTCCTAGCCAATAATTGTCCCTCATCTAAACAAATTGGTCATCATCACATTTATTTATGGGAGCTTGCTGTGAGAAAATTGACTGCCATATCCAACACAATGATAACTCTTCAAATAAACACCATCTGTTTCAAAGCTACTTCCGGACACCATCAGGTATAAAAGGCCCTATATAAATGGGAATTCTTTTAATTCATTAGCTGGAAAGCAAATTCTTAGTAAAAGCACAATAAGTGCTTTCAGCAACTTCAAGCTGCTTTCTGGATTAATACTGGGAACATAATTACAGTACCAGCTCACTTGGAGATGGAGCTAAGAGGATTGTATCTGGGATAAATGTATTAAATAAATAAATATATTATGTATCAGAAATAGGCTGATGGAACAAGTATGGCAGAAAAGTCTTAAGTATTACACTTACAGGAAGTTTGTGTTATACACAAAATTTTTTAACATAGTAATAGATATATAAATAGCAAGTTACAGAATATTACTCGACAGTTCACCCCTTGGTTTACATTCATGGCTAACATAGTGCCCTTGTCAGTCCTCCAGTTTGTTCACTTACAATGTCCATCCTGAATTTCTGCTGTGTACATGTCTGTGGATCTTTGTATCCATAATCACATCATTTGATGATTTTTGTCTATAATAATAGTGAATTCACTTTAAAAGTAAATTATTGGTTCACTTTGCTATGTCCTGGAATGTTATAAGACACCAGAAAAATGCCAATTCTTCCTTTCTCCCATTGATTAGATTTTCAAAATGCTCATCCTTCACAGTTGGTGTTGACTGAGGCTATGGAAGTTATCACTGTTCCCTCACTCCAGCTGAGATACAATGCATAACTCTAGGAAATCAAGGTCTAGGGAAACAGAGAGACTTAGGAGTTCAGCAACAATAACAACAAATCGCATTGGCACATTCGTTTAGATAATATCACCAACTTTAACTTTAACACCTATGTGTTCTATTGTACTATTGTCGTTGGCATCTTTTGATGATCTGCTTCTATCACTGCTTGTTTGTCCCCACACCCCGCCCCCCCCACCTCTCTCTCTCTCTCTATCTCTCCGCCCCCCACACACACACCTTAAACCAGCTTATATTTCAACTCTTTCTTGGACTCGAACTCAAGTTCTGTCGAAGGGTCATGAGGACTCGAAACATTAACTCTTTTCTTCTCCGCCGATGCTGCCAGACCTGCTGAGTTTTTCCAGGTAATTCTGTTTTTGTTTTGCATTTATACAGTGCCTTTAATAAAGTAAAATGTCTCAATGACCCATCACAGAAGGACCTTCCCTCCAATGTAAGGTCAGAAGTGGGGATGTTCGCTGATGATTGCACAATGTTCAGCAAAATTTCCAAATCCTCAGATATTAAAGCAGTCCATGCTCAGATGCAGCAAGACCTGGACAACATTCAGGCTTGTGCTGACAAGTGTCAACTAACATTCATGCCACACAAGTGCCAGGCAATGAGTAACTCCAACAAGGGAGAATTCAAAGATCTCTTCCTGACATTCAACAGCATTTTCATCAATGAATCCTTCACATCAACATCATAGGGGTTACTATTGACCAGAAACTTAACTGGTCAGCCATATTTTTACTGTGGCTACAAGAGGAGGTCAAAGGTCGCGTATTCTGTGGCTAGAGACTCATCTCCAGACTCTCCAAAGCCTGCTCACCAACTATAAGGCACAAGTCAAGAATGTGAAGGAAAACTCCCCACTTGGCTGGATGAATGTAGCTACAAAACAATCCAGGTCAAATCCACTTGATTGGCATCCTGTCCACCTTGTAAAGCATTCACTCCTTCCACTACCAGTGCAACATGGCTGCAGTGTGTATCATATACAAGTACCATTGCCAAGGCTTCTCCAACAGCACTTTGAAAACCTGTGGCCTCTATCACCTAGAAGAACAAGGGCAGTAGATGCAAGGGAACACATTCAACAGCATTTCCCCTCCCACACACTGTCCTGACTTGGAACTATATCACTGTTCCTTCAATGTCACTGGGTCTATCCCGAATTGTACTGTCAGTATGCACATCATGGACTGCAGGGGTTTAAGAATGCAGTCAACACCACCTTCTCAAGGGCAACACAGGATGGGCAATAATTGCTGGCCTTGACAGTGATGCTCATATCCCATAAATGAATAAAACAAAAATCTAATTGTAGTTTTCAAAATTATGAGTTGGTAACTAATGGGAAGAAATTTAAGATCATTATCAAAATGACTCAAAGATTAGCAATTTCTCTATGCAGAAGGTTATCAGGACATAGATGCTCTTCCAAAAACAATGTTGAAACAGAATCCATAATTGTATTTAAAAGAGAAGTAGATGAATAGTTGAAATACTGTTTTGGGAAAGTTTAGTGCAATAGACTGAACGGATCACACTTTCAATGAATTGGCTCATTGTGCAATCAGTGAATGGCCACACTCTGTGCTGTAAAGTTCTAGGGTCCTGAAGGACAAAGAATGAAATATAAACTTTTTAGCTAAACAAATACACAGAAGAGCAATCATCCAATACCTAAACCTTCAGGAATTCTCATAACTCATTTTATGTTTAACTGGGTTTGGGTTAAAAATACTTTATCATGTTAGCCCTGTTCACTAGCTTTTAAATACTTTCACCAATAGCAGTGATAAGGTGTTAAACTCATTAGTTTGCCATATTCTTATCCTTCTTCCAGTGGTGTGGAGCCAATGTGAAGGCATTATCAAAAAAATACACAGAAAATGCCACATTTTGAAAAGCAGTGCACAATGCTAAAGAATGTTTGGATTGTCCCTTTCTCAACTATAAATCTTTCAAAAGCGCCTTTGTCTGATAATTAAAATGAACACACAGTTGGTTTGCCAGAAAATGTTCAGCTTAAATCAAGGTTTTTTTTTAAAACAACCAAGCTGTAATCCTTTGTTCCACAGCACATTTGATCATTCATTTGACTGATCAATAAATCTAAATAAAACAATTTACTATGTATGTTCCCTCATTCATATCAACAGCAAGAATTTTTGCCCTTCGATCTCTTTGAAGTGTACTTTACCCACTCATGCCCTTTTCTTTCCTCAGTGTCAGCTAGTCATGCATAACTTATGGCCTGGAAAGTAGATCCCGATTTTAAGTTGAAACCGGAGGCAAATGAGTGGCATTTTAACTCCTCATGAACACAGTCCACGCTTGACTCCCATCTGATACCAATGGCACAGCAAGGACCCACAGGAATGGCCTTGGCAGTCAGGTAACTGGATCATCAGGGGGTATCAGCTTCAGGTTATTTACCTGAGCATTTTCTGGTACTGAAGCCTTCTCAAGGCAGCATCCTTGGGCGGATAAACACAGTTTATGATTTGTACAGTCTGGGGTTCAAATAATGTTAGAGTTTGAATCATGTCACCAGGCCTCAACATTTGGATGACAATCAGACCCTCGCTTGCCTGGAGTAAAGGCCTCACATTCTGCTCAAAACATGCTTATTAAAATGGGTCTGAGTTCCATGCAGCTGATATTTTAACACAACTCATGTTCCCTCCTCATCAAGCACATCAGATGATCAAAACCTGAGCTTTAATGTAACAATTGTTACCTAGCTTTCACTAAAGCTGCTATAATCAAGGCATCAAGAAATTTGGGAGGACCCTCACTCTGATTTCCTCTGTCAGAAAAGTGCCAGGCCTCTACTAGGATCCTCCAGCCATGATGCAGAATTGTGGGTCAAACTTGGTCCTTATTACTTTGTGGCTTTGCAAATACAATAACTGCACTTTATCTTCCCAACTTCTTTAATTTCCCAGCTCCTCTTTTCCCCTGGGCATTAACTTGAACAATGATTGAACCTCACTGATGCTGGTTCCTCTCTCATACCTTGTCCATTCAGACATTCTTCACCTGTGTGACATGATCAGAAAGTTGTGGCCAGTGCTCCTGCAATTTCCACCCTCATGTCCCTTTGTCATGACATCCAGTAGAACAGCCTTCATTGTTGTCAGCCATGTATTAATGTCCGTCACATTTGGACATAAATATATTTGTTTAACAAAAGGCAGCACCTTGCAGCATTTTACTACATAAATGAAAATTAATATTGTTCTGAACCACCATTATGTTAACTTATCAGAAAGATTCTAAGAGAACAGTTATTGCTGGCACTGGCATTGTTAAACTTGGTGCTGAAAATTAAGGATAGATTGGAGAAACTGGGATTGTTCTCCTTAGAGAAGAGAAGGTTGAGAGGAGATTTGATAAGGGTTTTCAAAATCATGAAGAGTCACGACAGAGCAGATAGGGAGAAATTGGGAAGAATCAAGAACGAGGTGATACTACAGGCAAAAAGTGACACAAGGGAAAACAGCGGGCAGAATTTTCTGCCTACCGGGAGGGCGGGCCAGACCCAATCTCGGGCAGGCGGGGAGCTGATCCCCACTGGGGAAGAGGGCCCCCCCCCCCCGCCATTTTAAGTGGGCGGGCCAATTAAGGCCTGCCCGGTGTGACACCCGGCAGGAAGCGCTATGCGCTTCCTGTGCGGGCGGTGGGGTGGATTCCCCAAATGCGAGAGTGCGCTCTTTCAGATCTGGAATGTACTGCTTGAGAGTGTAGTGGAGGCAGAGTCAATCATGACTTTCAAAAGGGAATTGGATAATTTAAAAAATTCACAGGCCTACTGATAAAGTCGGGGAACTGGGATTAGCTGGGATGCTTTTGCAGAGAGCTGACACAAACACAATGGGCTGAATGGTCTCCTTCAGTGCTGAAACCATTCTATGATTCCAAAATAAGTGTTGTCAGACTACCCAACAACAGGGGCATCAAACTTTCCCCTGACAATCACACATTTGCATACATACATGTGGGCACACACACACACACACACACACACACACACACACACATATATATATACACACACACACATGAACATGTAATGCATAACATTAATACACACATCCATACACACAAACTCGTCTACGATATGGACACACAATTCACATGCACACAAACACACAACCATACACACACACACGTTTACAGAGCGGAATCATCCCAGATTTTCACTAAGTGCAGTAGCAGGCAGGAAAAACGACATTTTACCCACCGGCCACAATGGCAACTTTTCACACCATATCATCCCAAACCCGCTGCATTAACTGTGCATTCCCAGGATACATGCCATTTCTATGGCAAGCGGACTCTGATTCCCCTGCCATGCAGTCACCTCTCCGCTTCATCACACCAGGCACCACATTTAAAGTACAGCCGCACTCAGTGCTTCCAGCCCAGGACTGCAACGAACAAAACATGGGCCCGAAAGGCAAGAAGACTGCAGCACTCAAGTGCCTTTTGGACAACATGGAGGCCCACTGTGATGTCCTCTACCCTTGCTCTGGCCTCAGGAGGGGCAGTAACATTACCACTCTGGCTTGGTAGGCGATGGCAGTGGTGATCAGTGCCAATGCTGCATAGAAGATGTTGGCCATCCAATGCAGATGGAGGATGAATATTCTCATTCATGCTGCCAAGGTATAGCAACCATCTCATCATTCTAAACTCACACACTCAAGTCCATTGCAGCAAACAAGTGATAGACAGGGCTAAACGATCCCACAACCAAAAGGATCAGGTCTAAGCTCTGCAGTCCTGCCACATCCAGCCGTGGATGGTGGTGGACAATTAAACAACTCACTGGAGGAGGAGGCTCGACAAGTATCCCCATCTGCAATGATTGGGGAGCCCAGCACATCAGAGAAAAAGATAAGGCTGAAGCATTTGCTACAAACTTCAGCCAGAATTGCCGAGTGCATGATCCATCTTAGCCTCCTCTGGAGGTCCCCAGCATTACAGATGCAAGTCTTCAGCCAATTTGATTCACTCCATGTGATATAAAGAAACGGCTGAAGGCACTGTATACTGCAAAGGCTATAGGCCCTGACAATATTCCGGCAATAGTACTGAAGACTTGAGCTCCAGAACTTGCCACACCCCTAGCAATGCTGTTCCAGTACAGCTACAACACTGGCATCTAACCGGCTGTGTGCAAAATTGCACAGGTATGTCCTGTGCACAAAAAGCAGGACAAATCAAACCTGTCCAATTACTGCCCCATACTCTCGATCAAAAGTAAAGTAAAGTATATATAAACGATTTAGACTTGAATGTAGGAGGGTCGATCAGTAAGTTCGCGGGTGACATGAAAATTGGTGGGGTGTTAAATAGTGAGGAGGATAGCCTTAGATTACAGGAGGATATAGATGGGCTGGTCAGATGGGCTGATCAGCGGCAAATGGAATTTAATCCAGATAAGGCGATGCACTTGGGAAGGAAAAACGAGGCATGGGAATACACGAAGAATGGTAGGACCCTGGGAAGTACCGAGGATCAGAGGGACCTAGGTGTACTTGTCCACCACTTCCTTAAGATAGCTGGACAGGTAGATAAGGTGGTTACGAAGACGTATGGGATACTTGCCTTTATTAGCCAAGGTATAGAATATAAGAGCAGGGAGGTTATGCTGGGACTGTATAAAACGCTGGTTAGGCCACAGCTGGAGTATTGCGTGCAGTTCTGGAATCTGCATTATAAGAAGGATGTGATTGAACTAGAGAGAGTGCAGAGGAGATTTACCAGGATGTTGCCTGGGCTAAAGAGTTTTAGTTATGAGCAGAGACTGGATAGACTGGGGTTATTTTCCCTGGAGCAGAGGAGATTGAGGGGGGACATGATTGAGGTGTGTAAAATTATAAGGGGCATAGATAGGGTTGAAAGGACCCTCCCTTTGATGGTGGGATCAATAACCAGGGGCCATAGATTTAAGGTGAGGGGCGGGAGGTTTAGAGGGGATGTGAGGAAGAATTTTTTCACCCAGAGGGTGGTGGGGATCTGGAACTCACTGCCTGAAAGGGTGGTAGAGGCAGAAACCCTCATAACAATTAAGAAGTATTTGGATGTGCATTTGCAATGCCATGGCCTAGTGCTATAAAATGGGATTAGAATAGTGAGGTACTTGTTTGACCGACGCAAACTTGATGGGCTGAATGGCCTTTTTCTGTGCTGTAGACCTCTATGACTCTATGCCTCCAATGGAAGGGGTCATCAACAGTGCTATCAAGCGGCACTTGCTTAGCAATAACCTGCTCACTGACATCCAGTTTGGGTTCCGCCAGGGCCACTCAGCTCATGACCTCATTACAGCATTGGTTCAAACACGGACAAAAGAGCTGAACTCTTGAGGTGAGGTGAGAGTGACTGCCCTCGACATCAAGGCAGCATTTCACCGAGTGTGGCATCAAGGAGCCCAGAAAAACTGGAGTTAATGGGCATCAATGGGTAAACTCTTCATAGGTTGGAGTCATACCTAGCAAAAAGGAAGATGGTTGTGGTTGTTGGAGGTCAGTCATCTCAGCTCCAGGACATCACTGCAGGAGTTCCTCAGGGTAGTGTCCTTGGCCCAACCCATCTTCAACTGCTTCATGAGCAACCTTCCTTCCATCATAAGGTCAGAAGTGGGGATGTTCGCTGATGTTTGCACAATGTTCAGCACCATTCACAGCTTCTCAAGCAGTCCATGTCCAAATGCAGCAAGACCTGGACAATATCCAGGCTTGGGCTGACAAGTGGCAAGTAACATTCATGCCACACAAGTGCCAGGCAATGACCACCTCCAACAAGAGAAAATCTAACCATCGCCCCTTGGCGTTCAATGGCATTACCATCACTGAATCCCCACTAGCAATATCTTGGGATTACCATTGTTCAGAAACTGAATTGGACTAGCCATATAAATACTGTGGCTACAAGGCAGGTCAGAAGATAGGAATTCTGCAATGAGTAACTCACCTCCTGACTCCCCAAAGACTGTCCATCATCTATAATGCACAAGTCAGGGGTGTGATGGAATACTCCCCACTTGCCTGGATGAGTGCAGCTCCCACAACACTCAAGAAGCTGGACAGTGTCCAGGACAGAGCAGCCGCTTGATTGGCACCACATCCACAAACATTCCCTCCCTCCACCACTGATGCACAGTAGCAGCAGTGTGTACCATCTACAAGATGCACTGCAGGAACTCACAAAGGCTCCTTAGACAGCACCTTCCAAACCCATGACCACTACCATCTAGAAGGACAAGGGGAGCAGATGGATGGGAACACCACCACCTGGAATTTCCCCTCCAAGTCACTCACCATCCTGACTTGGAAATATATTGCCATTCCTTCACTGTCGCTGGGCCAAAACCCTGCAATTCCCTTCCTAACAGCAATGTGGGTGTACCTACACCACATGGACTACAGCGGTTCAAGAAGGTAGCTCACCATCACCTTCTCAAGGGCAACCAAGGATGGGCAATAAATGCTGGCCCAGCCAGCGAAGACCACATCCCATGAATGAATAATAAAGAACTATCTCACATTTACTGGCATCTCACTCACTGCCAGCTCAAGGGACATCACCACTGATTCTCTCACACACCCTCACATCTCCATCTGGCCTCATCTCCTTTGGAGACTGTCTCCTCAGCCTCACCATCTTGAGGCCATTTTCACAGATCAACATGTGCCCCACACATACCCTGGGATACACCCCTTCTCCGGTATGGCCCTTGCCCTGCAGCCTCTACCCTTACCTGAGGCCACTTCTCCTCCTTCCCCAAGCAAGACCTAGCCCTGCAGCTATTGAAAAACCACCCACATAAAGCCTGACCAGGTAACTAGAGACTTTCATGTGATGTAATGCTCCCTATAAAGCCTGGTGCTGATGACTGCGAGGACTGACCGAAGCAAGGTAGGCAAACAAACCTTAAAGTCCCAAGCGAATTGCAGCCCGCCAAGTGCACGCCTTATATATGCTGTTGTGAAACACATCAGCGTAGGTGGACTAGAGCTAGGGGACACAGTTTAAAAATAAGGGAACGAGATGATCTTTTCCCTCAGAGGGTCGTGAAGCTTTGGAACTCTCTTCCCTAGAGAGCAGTGGAGGCAGAGTCATTAAATATTTTAAGGCAGAGGTAAATAGATTCTTGACTAACAAGGGAGTCAAAGATTATCATGGGTAGGTGGAATGTGGAATTGAGGCCACAACCAGTTCAGCCATGATCATATTGAATGGCGGAGCAGGCACCTACTCCTGCTCTTTGTTTGAATGTTCACATGATTATTGTGCAATATTATTAACAAAGTGTGTTTATAAAGTCTGAAGTATAAACACATTGGCTGTTGAAAATCCCCTGATTCTCTGTTTTAATTAAACCTGTTTTCCAGAGGTCAGAGTAAATAATGGCACCATTTAATTAGTGCCTGAATGTATTTTTTATTCATTCATGTGATGTGGGCTTCGCTAACTGGGCCAGCATTTATTGCCCATCCCTAGTTGTCCTTGAGAAGGTGATGGTGAGCTGCCTTCTTGAACTGCCTCAACATCAAACCAGCTATAAATTCACAACAAATTCCAAATTTGCAGCTGAACTATAAACAAGACTGTAGAAAAACAACCCAGAGCTGGATGTGTTTGGTTCAAAGTGATATCCAACCTATTGTTTCAGTTACGGTTATTCTTATTCTTCAGATAGTTAGAAGATTATTAACCTAATCCCTGTTAACAGAAGGTCCTACAATAGACTAAACTGAATGCCAACAAACTTATGCTTAATTGTTCCAAAGAGTGAGTACATTTTAACATGTTTTATTTGATTACATAACAATGTATTTGAGCAAGTATTTTTGCTAAGCCTTTGCTGTTGCTTTGAAGAGGGGAAGTAGCAGAGGGTCGATTAGCACATCTTTACATGCAGTTTGTATTCAAGAATTACTGAGTTGGTAACAGCTGTTAAAAGCAGTTTGTTCTTTGTTAATCAAAAACAGAATTACCTGGAAAAACTCAGCAGGTCTGGCAGCATCGGCGGAGAAGAAAAGAGTTGACGTTTCGAGTCCTCATGACCCTTCGACAGAACTTGAGTTCGAGTCCAGGAAAGAGCTGAAATATAAGCTGGTTTAAGGTGTGTGTGTGGGGGGCGGAGAGATAGAGAGACAGAGAGGTGGAGGGGGTTGGTGTGGTTGTAGCGACAAACAAGCAGTGATAGAAGCAGAATATCAAAAGATGTCAACAACAATAGTACAATAGAACACATAGGTGTTAAAGATAAAGTTGGTGATATTATCTAAACGAATGTGCTAATTAAGAATGGATGGTAGGGCACTCAAGGTATAGCTCTAGTGGTTTTTTTTTTTATTTTATATAATGGAAATAGGTGGGAAAAGGAAAATCTTTATAATTTATTGGGAAAAAAAAGGAGAAGGGGGAAACAGAAAGGGGGTGGGGATGGGGGAGGGGACTCACGACCTAAAGTTGTTGAATTCAATATTCAGTCCGGAAGGCTGTAAAGTCCCTAGTCGGAAGATGAGGTGTTGTTCCTCCAGTTTGCGTTGGGCTTCACTGGAACAATGCAGCAAGCCAAGGACAGACATGTGGGCAAGAGAGCAGGGTGGAGTGTTAAAATGGCAAGCGACAGGGAGGTTTGGGTCATTCTTGCGGACAGACCGCAGGTGTTCTGCAAAGCGGTCGCCCAGTTTACGTTTGGTCTCTCCAATGTAGAGGAGACCACATTGGGAGCAACGAATGCAGTAGACTAAGTTGGGGGAAATGCAAGTGAGCTGAAATATAAGCTGGTTTAAGGTGTGAGCTGAAATATAAGCTGGTTTAAGGTGTGAGCTGAAATATAAGCTGGTTTAAGGTGTGAAGCTGAAATATAAGCTGGTTTAAGGTGTGAGCTGAAATATAAGCTGGTTTAAGGTGTCTTTCCTGGACTCGAACTCAAGTTCTGTCGAAGGGTCATGAGGACTCGAAACGTCAACTCTTTTCTTCTCCGCCGATGCTGCCAGACCTGCTGAGTTTTTCCAGGTAATTCTGTTTTTGTTTTGGATTTCCAGCATCCGCAGTTTTTTTGTTTTTATTTTTTTGTTCTTTGTTAATGTTTGGAATGGAAGGCCATTCCAGTTTTTTGTTTTTATCTCTGTGAGGAATGTTGTTGACCAAAGCAGGGAGAATCAATGGTCCCAATTTAGTGTGGCAGAGATGTTGTATTTGCAAGCCGAGTTGTGTCAAAATCAACAATGCTGTAGAGCATGAAACACGTTCAGGAATTTCAGGGAGGATAGGAAAAATGAAACTTCTTGATCTATCTCCTACTTTGACATGAGCTGGTATGCTTTAGTGGGTTCATACTGTTGTTCAGACACAGAAAATGTCTTTGTAAAGGAATGAGATTCACAGTTCAAACTTTTGAACCAACATATACAGGTGGTATTTTTCCATTTAAAGGGGTGTTGCTGTTAAAAACCAACCTCAGTTACTGTTCTATTTTCTTGTGTTTCCTGCAAGAAATATTATGCACAAAATCGTCCCAGACTTGCACTAAGTGTGATAGCGGTTGGTAAAAAGGACGTTTTATCCACCCACCACAATGGCAGTTTTTCACACCGTATCATCCCATTCCCAGAGCATCCTTCCTCATTAATAATGCATTCATGGGAAACATGCCAGATCATTGACAGATCGGCCTCTGATTCCCCCGTCTCGCCATCACCTCAGGCCGTCAATATTCTTGGTGCATTTTTAATGGACACCCCTGCACAGAGCTAGCACTCCCTAAGGCATCAGAAACTGCTGCAAAGTCATGGCTGCCAAAGGAAGGAAACATGCTGCCCCCAAATTTAGCGACACCTCCCTTGGATACCTACCAGATGCAAAGGAGACCTGCTATAAAGTCTTCTACCCCCACTCTGGGCAAAGACCAGCAAGCAAGGTCACCAGTCCAGCATGGCAAACAGTGGCAGCAATGGTCAGCGCCAATGCCCTGCAAAAGAAGACAGCCACCCAATGCTGAAAGAGGATGAATGGTCTCCTCTGTTCTGCCAGGGTAAGTCACTCTTCCCATCACTCTCAATTCACACACTCACAAACCCATCACACATCCACATGACCCTCACTCACTGCTGGTTCAAGGGACATCACCATTCACTCTCTCATACAAAACTTCATCTGTCATGGAGACCTTGTCCTCATCCAGTCCATGGTACCACTCACCACCCACACATTTATTTTCTTCATTTATAGGATGTGGGTGTCACTGGCTCAGCCAGCATTGATTGCCCACCTTAATTGTCCTTGGGAAGGTGGTGGTGAGGCTGCCTTCTTGAACTGCTGCAGTCCCTGTGGTGTAGGAACACCCACGGTTCTGTTAGGGAGGGAGTTCCAGGATTATGACTCAGCAACAGTGAAGGAACGGCGATATATTTCCGAGTCAGAATGGGGAGTGACTTAGAGGGGAACTTCCAGGTGGTGGTGTTTCCATGTGTCTGTGGCCCTTGTCCTTCTAGATGGTAGTGGTCGTGGGTTTAGAAGGTGCCGTCTAAGGAGCCTTGGTGTGTTTTGGCAATGCATCCTATAGATGGTACACACTGCTGCCACTGTTTGTTGATGGTGGAGGGAGTGAATGTTTGTGGATCTGGTGCCAATCAAGCAGTCTGCTTTGTCCTGGATGGTGTCAAGCTTCTTAAGTGTTGTGGGAGCTGCACCCCTCCAGGTAATTGGGGAATATTCCATCACACTGCTGATTGTGCCTTGTAGATGGTGGACAGGCTATGGGAAGTCAGGAGGTGAGTTACTCGTCGCACGATTCCTTGCCCTTGACCTGCTCTTGTAGCCACAGTATTTATATGGCTAGTCCAGTTCAGTTTCTGGTAACCCCCATGTCAGGCACCCTTTTCATCTGGCCTCTCAGGCATCCTGTTTACATTCTCCCCATCTGTCTTCATATAGGGCAAGCCGGCACCCAACAAAAGGGAGAGGTCGCAGACTGGTGGAAGAATGCCCGACAGAAAGATCCTCACAGATTTTGAAAATGGAGGCACCCAGCTTGCTGGCAACATTCTGGACTGTTCCTGTGCTGATGTTGAGGTCAGTGGTGCTCAGCCAAGTGAGGATCCAGCAGTGCAACATCCATCAGACAACCATGCTGTGAGTCAGTTCCCCTGTTTCACAGTCCCCTGCCATGCACTAATTATCTCTCCCTTGCTTTCACAAGCACATCTGGGAAGCAGCTGAGGGGTCCATGATCCGGGTCCTCAACTCAAGCCCTGAAGACACCTTGGAAGAATAATCTGATGACACCCTCATTGAAGACCCATCACAGCGCTCACCTACACCCTCCACCAGAGACACACACCTCGGTGAGACCTAGTTCTAGAGTAGCCTCAGGATCACAATCTGGTGAGCACATTGCACTGCCTGATCCACAGAAGGCAGTGGCAGGGACTTCCCAGGTTTTTAGCACTCAGATGATTGCTGGTGGCCAAAAACTTGCTGAGTCCGATGAGCAGCCTCCGGACTCGGTCATGTCACAGTTGCTGATGCTGCAAAGGCAAGCTCGGGAACATGAGGAAGGGATGTCCACTGCACTCCTCGGATTGCAAAGCACAATGGAGGAGTCTGTCCGCCTTCAGTCTGAGATGATAGCGCCAGCATGCCAACACACCGAGGTAGGATGAGGGCCACCATGAAGACCTTGGTGCAGGACATCAGTCCTGCACTGCTGCATGGGCTAAAATCTATTGCTGACACCATCATTGGCCTTCAACAGTGTCAACGCAAGAAGGGTGCCGTGCAGCTTCACCTCAATCCAGCTTCCCCTTCTCCTCAAGGTGTCAGGCAGGGGTACTTGGGCACCCAAAGGAAAAAGGATCAGCAGATGCGCACTCTGGGGCCATCCATTCAGTTGACTCCGAGAGTGTCCAGTCCATCCAAAACCCCTCTTTGTGTGACCCTAAAAGCCCCAGCTCCGCAGGCCAAGTGTGCCACTGCCACTCAGCAGGACCCCGAAAGCAGCCAGGGCCCTACAGGTCTCAGCCTGCCAGACGAGGCCCACCAAAGGTATCACAGACAGGGTGTAGCAGTCAGCAGGCTGACTCCACCTCCGCTGTGGATGTCTGGGGAGCACTCAGACAGAACAGCAGTGTTAACAAGGTTAAGAAGATGAAGTTGAACAGCCTGGGCATGGGCATTAATCACTTGTCCACAATGTTCACTATTGTAAATAAACTCCCAAGAATGTCTCCTTGTCTGTTGCTCCTTGTTCTGATGCACAGTGTTTGTGTCGCTCAAGTTGAAACCTTTCTGCACAAGATGAAGGCAGGTCTCTCAGTCCAGGGCCTCTTCCCTGTGCAGTGTCTAACCTTCAGACCAAAGTGATGATCCTTGGACACATTACTGATGCCTGCTCGTCAACGGTGCTGGTCATTGGCGCCAGAATGTAGTGGGCAGACATCACAGAGTTTCGTCATTCTCTCTGTGTGCTCTCAGCACCTTTAAGGTGGGGCTGGCCAGCATCTCGTCAGCATCTGTCGCCGGTGACGCTGTGCTCCTGAAGGGTCAGGTGCTGAAGGCTGACAAAGTATCAGGTGCATTTAAAGTTTCACGGCTATGTCTCCATGATATGACCCTGATCCCAGAGCACAAGCGAGCTGCCCTCAGCCAGACAGGAGTCAGACATTCACAGAGGCTACATGAAAAACTAAGGAGTGTCCCCACTGCATGTCATCATAATCCTCCTGGAATCAAGTAATTTTTTTGGGCCTCCACTGCTTCTCCATGACATGAGCCTGAGCACTGAGAGTATGTGCGCTGCCATTCACAGATGCAAGATGAGGATGTCAGGACAGTCCTCACTGCATCTCGTCATCATCCTCCATGAAGCTTGTTGATATAAGAGCCTCCCAAGTGCATCTGCTCAGTGCGATCGCCTCATTGCCAGCATCCTCGCCTTCGAGGACCTCATCATCGTCATGCCCTTTGACATCCTCCTCATCATGCAGCTCCTCCATCTCCTCCCCAGTCAGGTCCTTCCCCCCATTGCAGTGCCAGGTTAAAGAGTGCACAGCAAACGATGACAACACATGACACCCTCGGTATTGCAGTGCTGCATCGGACCTGGTGAGGCCCGGAGCCTCATTATCAAAATGCCTATCATTTGCTCCACCAAAGCCCGGGTCGCAGCATGAGCCTTGTTATACCGTCGCTCTGCTGTAGGCTGAGGCTGCCACATGGGCATCATCAGCCACGTCCTCCATCCTTGTCCCCAAGTAACCAACCCTGCAGCCTCTGTGGACTCTGGTTGATGTCAGGGATCTGAGACCTGCTCAGGTTATTGGAGTCATCAACACTCCCTGGGAATCGTGCGCAGACCAGTAGGATGTGTTTGCGGTTGTCGCACACCAGCTGAACATTCAATGAGTGGAGGCCCTTGTGGTTGACGCAGTTGACTGCTTGTTGCCATGGAGATCTAAGCACCACGTGAGTGAAGTTGATGGCACCTTGCACCTGTGGGAAACCAGAGATCTGCGAAAATCCCAGCGCTGTTGCTTCCTGGCTTTCTTGATCCCGGGAAAAATGCAGAAAGTTCTGTGCCTTTGTGAAGATGGCATCCGTGACCTCCTGGATACACTTGTGTGTGGAGTCTGGCAAGATCCTGCACAGATCACCTGTGGAGCCCTGGAAGGAGCCACTAGTGTAAAAATTGAGTGACGCAGTCACTTTTACAGCCACTAGTAGTAGATGCCCTCCATACCCCCATGGTGCCAAATCCTGCAGCAGGCTGCATATGTGATTTATTAGTTCCCTTAGACATCCGCAGTCTTCGGTGACACTGCTTCCTGATTATCTGCAGGAATGACCCTGGATCTAGTGAGGCACCGACATGCGACAGCTCACTGTGGATCTTTAGCTGCCTGTGCAGCAGGCCATCCACCCCTTCATCTTGAGGCAGGTGCTTCTCCCTTTGCCGAGCCAGGTGCTTCCACCGCTCTCTTCTTCTCTGGTCTATAATCCATGAGACATACCGTTAACTCATGAGGCTTCATGATCCTGATGTTCTCCACCTATAGGATCAAAGAGAGAGACAGCTGGGTTACCATGGGTGTAATAAGAATCTCTCTTGATTAAGTCTGAAGGCCCTTTCACACATGCAGGAGAGTGCTGGCCACCACTTGGTTGGCTAGTGTGTAGTGCTCTCATTGGCTGTCTAAAGCCCCACCCACCTTCGCCCCACTCCACCTGACCGATTGTCGGCAGCTTCGGCTATTGGACAACATGCTGCACTTTCAGTTCAGGTGTAAGCATTCTCCTAACCCACACTGCAAGGCTGTGCTTTTGGGTTGAACCATGGGGGAGACTGGTCCAAACCTGAATGAAGACTTTGCAAGTCGTTGTGAGCGCCTCCACCTGTGACTACGCCAATGCCAGATTTAGCAAGGAGATTATATAACGTGCCCAGTCATCCAACTGTGCTGCTGAACACCAAAACAGTCATTAATTTGCAGCCTGTGCCTGATGGATAAAAAGTTCTGGAGCATTTGGTGGCATTTTCAAGTTTTTGTGTTGCTTGAGTGGGCAGAAAAGCTTCAGAGGCCCAACACCAAGCATGTCAATGGAGCTGCTGAGTGGTCTCACCTGCTGAAGAATGCTCACTTTTGACAATGTTTTCCAAGTGCCACTTCCCTCACCTCCCCTGCCCACCACCCACCCCCAGCATGTGCTGCTTTACCTTCCACCACCTCCACCCCACCTAGCCTGACCCGCACTACAGCCCTTGCCCCGGCACCACACTGAAAGCCAGCCAGGAAAAAGAGACTTGCCTGTGTCCCCCGTGAATGCACGGCGCCTCTTCCAGGATGTCCTATGGGCAATGCATGCAAGCACTGCGCAAGGTTGTGTGCACTCACCTCCAAGGTCCCCTCAAAATTCAGGTTGCCAGGTGTACACCTTTTAAAGCCAGTCGTAAAGCACACCATTCTGAAGTCACACTGACGTGCGCAATAAATTTGATATGAGGGGATGAGTCCAGCAAGCTGGGCTTATAGTTAGATGCAAATATGTTAAAATGACATTCCCGATGTGCGGCAGCTGGAAAAGTGGCCCTCCATTGATGGGTGGAGCAGATGATTGCAATCTGGTTTCACAATGACGTAAAACCAATTTTTGGCCTTCTCGCCATATTGTCCCCGCCCATCATGACGTCCAACAGGGCCAGAAAATTTCGGCCTATGTCTATGGTAACTGGAATTTTTTTTAACAATGAAGTTTGTTTGACCTACTTGGTTTCCCTGTAGAGAATCCTCTAAATCTGGGTTCTTAGTCCTATTGCCACTGAGCAACAACTCCATTTTAAAAAAAATCCACCAGACCTCCTCTATCACAACACAAGTCGTTTCTCGGTATAAAAAGCAGTCAAACAATTACAGAAAATGCACAATGTTTGCACTTATACATGTCATGCATGGTAAATTAGTCTCTCTGTAATTTGAATAGTTCCAAAGATTCATTGGGCAGCAATTATATACAAATGTGCACTGTAGTTGAGGTATGGTCTCCACTTCCAGATCAAATAAAACCAAAATCCAAGTAGCTGTTTTTATTATATTCCTTCGTTTTGAAGTTTTTTGCTCACACCTCTTCCTCCTCGGACACCTTCAGTTCTTAGATAACTTGATGAACTTGATGAAGGAAGATCTGTATCGTTGCGTTAATTTCTACTTTTTCAAAATGTAATAAATACGCACCAACTCGGGATATGCTAACATTGCCCACATCCCAAAATCAAAATTATATGAAAAATATGCACACCCTCACCCCAATGGTGATTAAAGTGTGAATCCCAACCTCAAATGCCAAACTTATCATCAGACCCCCCACATGGATGACCAACGCATCGGATACACCAGTGGGAAAACAATCATCTCTTCTGAAGAAGTGTCACCTAATTTTCCTGTAAATGTTGGCTGACCTATTTTCCAGTGTACTGTTGCAGTATTTTGCTTTTTTGCCTTCCTTTAAGGGAAGACTTTGAGAAGTCACGTTAAGAACCTGTGCTGTAGTTATACAGAGGTGATACAGGATGTGTTGCTGGGCCCAACCTGCTACCTCCCAGGTTATTGGAGTGGCCTCCTGCACATAACTAAATAGTAACTCAGGTATAGTTGTAGTCTGGACAGTGGAAGGCAGAGCCTGTAGCAGAGTTTCGGTCTGCAATGGGATGGGATGCAGGGCATGATGGGGTGTTGGTTGGATTAGATGGGGCTGGGGTGCAACTCATTTAGTTAACCATCAACTTCAGCCACTTCCAGAGGGTGAGTGAGACATACCTAGAAGTCACAGCCTTACTGTCTCCAGGTGAATTGCTGGGAATATCCCCATGCACCGCTGTCAGTCTCCAAGTACGTCTTTCATCTCCGTGTGCTGCTTTTTAATGATTCCACTTTTACAGACACCACGCTGCTGCTGATAGCTTCCAATCACCATCTACTTTCCAGTGACTGCTCGCTGATACTGCTTGTGCACTGTGGGGATCTGTCAATTTGACAATCAGTGCCACCAAAAAGAGCAAACAAAACGTATTACTTTTGCCTACACATTTGGGGATCCTTGAAACTCTCTTGGGGGATGCAAATTCCCGTTTGTGAATCCTCTGGATAGATTTCTCACATGGTCTTCTGCTGTTCTGCTAGGACAATGTGTTCCAACAACATAGTGCCAGATGTGTTTCCCATTGTCTGTATCTATTTCAGACATATGTCTCAAAGTGTTTGAGAGCCAGTAACAAACCAAGGTTTTCTTTTTCTTCAGTAGTGTACCATTTCTGATACTTGTTTAGTTTTTGGGAGAAGTACCCAATTGGTCTCTCTTTCCCTGATTCATCTTCTGAGAGGTGGACAGCCCCTACCCTATTGTCACTCGCATTGATGGCTACTTTAAATGCTTGGTTAAAGTTCGGAGCTGCAAGCACAGGCTCACCTATTAAAATGGCCTTCAGCCTTTCGAAAGCTCTCTGGCATTTCTCAGTCCATGCTACTTTTGCTTTTTTCTGTAGTAGGTCTGTCAGTGGGATCGCTACTGTACTGAATTTGGGATGAACTTGCGGTAGAATCCATACATACCCAAGAGCCTCATGATTTCCCGTTTTGTTGTGGGACTGGGAAACTGTGCTACTGTTTGTACCTTTGCAGCCCTGGGCAGTTCTTGTCCTTGGCCCACTATGTATCCTAGATAGGTCATTTGAGCCTTAGTGAACTCACTCTTTGTGAGATTGACCACTAGGTCAGCTGACTGTACTTTCTGGAATAGGGTTCACCTTAGAGTTTCCCAGGTGGTGCTGTACATTAGGAGGTCGTCTCGGTATACAATGCAATTGGATAAGCCTGCCACTACCTGGACCATCAGCCTTTAAAAGATGGCCGGGGCATGCCATTTGGAGTCCAACACTCGACACTGGTATAACCCAAAATGGAGTTATGGAGGCGGAGATTTCCTTCGCTCAGGTAGTCAAGGGACCCTGCCAGTACCCTTTGCGTAAATCTATCTTTGCAATATAGGCTGCTTTACCTACCCGATCTGTGCAGTCTTCCAGCTGGGGTATTGGATAGGAGCTGGCTCAGGTCACTGCATTAACTTTTCAGTATTCAATGCAGAACCTTATGGAGCTGTCTGGTTTGGGCACGAGCACAGCTGGGAAGCTCCAGCTACTGCTGCTAGGCTCCATTAGTTAGTGCTCCAGCATGTAGTTAATCTCCTCCGGAACCTGAGCCAACTTTTTTGGGCCTAGATAATAGGAATGTTGCCTTATGGGAGTGGCCTTGCCCACATCCACATCATGCAGAGCTGTGTGATGCAGCCTGGCTTGTCCCAGCATAAGCCTTTAAATGCAGTGAGCAGCCTCGTCAAGTCTGCTCGTTGTTCTGCACTTAGGTGGATAATAGGGAGTCTAAGTTCGCTCATATCTCGGTGTTGGTTAGCCGGGTAATAGCCATTCCCACTGCTACCTTCATGCTCTAGGTCTGTGGCAATGGGACAGACCATTACCTGCTTGTTCCTCTTTCGGCTGTGATATTGCTTTATCAAGTTGACAATGACACAGCCTTTGCTTTTTCCCCTGATCTGGAGTCTCAATTAGTTAATTTACTTCACTGAGCTTCTTTGCTACTCTGTATGGGCTACTGAACCAGGCTTTTAAGGGCTTACCTGGTATTGGTAGGAGCACTAACACAGTCTCCTGGCTGAAAGGTTAGGGCCCTGGTTTGTCCGTTTTTCCCTACTGCCTGGGAAATTTTCAATGTTCTCGGGCCACATCACGGGCTCTCTTGAGTCGCTCCTGGAACACTGTTACATAGTCTAACATGGTGTCTTCTTCTGTTCTAAAAGCCTCTCCTTGATTAGTTTCAGAGGCTCTCGCACTTGGTGCCCATAAACTTATTCAAACAGAGTAAAACTGGTGGACTCACTTGGTGAATCCCTGGTCGTGAACAGAAGAAAACCTAGTCCTTTATACCAGTCAAGGGGTTACATGAGGCGGTATGCCCTGATCATTGTTTTTAGAGTCCGCTGGTGCCATTCTAGCGCCCCCTGCAGCTGCGGGTGATATGCTGAAGACTTCAGTGGGTTCACGTCCAAGTTACCCATGACTTTTTGGAATACTTTGGACATGAATTCTGAGCCCTGATCTGACTAGATCTCAGTGGGCAGACCATATCTGGTAAAGAATTGGGTCAATTCCCTCACCACTGTTTTGGCATATATGGTTCTCAGGGAAACAGCTTCTGGGAAAGAGGTAGCCACATCCATGATAGTAAGGATATACTGGTGGCATCCTTTTGTCTTGGGCAGGGGCTCCACACTGTCCACCAACACCTTGCTGAATGGTTCCCCAAAAGTCAACATGGGAATCACAGGTGCAGGTCTTACTGCAGTTTGGGGTTTCCCACAAACTGGCAAGTGTGGAAGGTTCTGCAAAACCTTACTACATCCCGATGGAGGTGGGGCCAGTAAAAATACTTGCTGATGCAGGCTTGGGTTTTGCATATATCGACATGACCAGCCATTCGAATTTCATTAGCTGGCCACAATACCTACAGTACCTTGATGGCACCACTACCTGGTAAATCAATGTCACTCCTCATTTGCAGGTGTGTGAGGGGGTCCACATTTCCTCATCAGCACCTAATTTTTAATGTAGTAGCATTCAGGGACTGCTTCTGCCTCAACTTCAGTCTGTGCAATTAATGTTTTTAACAGTGGCTCAGCTTGCTGGGCCGCTTCCAAGGAAGATCTTTTCTTACCTCCTTAGGGTCTTCTAGACTCCCGATAAAGGTTTCAGAATACCAGGTTGTAGGGTCTTCTGTCTGCAGTGCCACTTCAGCCTCCACTGACAGAACTTGTCTAGCCATAGACCACGTTACCACACAGTCAGGGAAAATGCCAGGCACCTTCTCCTGCAGCTGTTACCTGTCCCTGACCACAGTAGGCTTCTCTGAGACCACTGGGGCTATTACCTTTGATCCCACCAGGTCATTGCCGAGAAGCAAGTCGACCCCGTCCACAGACAAACTGGGAACAACCCCCATGGTCACTGGTCCTGACACAAGGCCGCACTCCGGATGCAGCTAGTATAGGTGGGTGGGCATGTACTCACCTTCAATCCCCTTTACCAACACCTTATTGCACTCTCTGGTGGGAAGGCCATGCCTTTTCTCAGCAGTAGAGTTTGGCTGGCCCCTGTGTCCCTCAGTATTATTACAGGCTTACTCGCCTCACCGTGGGGAAATTTTGCCACCCTTCCTGCGGATATAAAATCCTTGTAACTCTCAGGGATTTGTTTAACCTCATCTGCACTCTCAGGAGTGCCTCTACAGGGATTCACATCTGCAGTCTGAGCCATAGTCTGGTCTGCTATGCTCTCTGACTGACTCCCATTCTCTGTATGTGCCATGATAAATCCCACTGGTTTTTCCTGCAATCTCCAGCAGTTGGCCTGGAGATGCCCTACCTTTCAGCAGTTAAAACATGGGGAGAATTTTCCGGTCGGTGAGTGGGGATGGGTGTCCCGACATCACGGCGCTTCATTTAGATTTTCAATTCAGTGGGCACCCAGCCGAGTCGGCTGTGCACACGCCAAACTGTCAAAGGCCTATTTAGGCCTGTTAAAAACTAATTGATATAATTAAATGAGCTGCCCATCCAACCTTAAAGTTGACAGGCAGGCGAAGAGCCCAGGCGGCCTTCGCATTTTTCATGGAGCCTCATCCACAGGTGAGATGAGGGTTCATGAAGTGTTTAAAAATTCAATAAAAGTCATTTTAAAAATTCATTGACATGTCCCAGCTCATGTGACACTGTCACATGAGGGGACATGTTTTATAACTTTTTAATTACTTTAGTCAAATGTTTAAAACTTAAACAAATCTCCCTGAGGCACAGAGGTGCAGGCCTGGACTCAGGCATGAGTGCAGGCATGAGCGCAGGCCTGGACTCAGGGAATACCCCACCCGCACCCCCACAGGGAGCGCTCAGCACTTCTGGGCGAGCCGTCATGCTGGGCGGGCCTTAATTGGCCTGTCCATGTAAAATAGTGGCACGGACCTGATCAGGGGGCGCCGATTGGGTTCACGCTCGCTCCCGCCCACCCCCAACACAACCCCCCTGACAGGGGGAAAATTCAGCCCGTAGGCTTCTTGGCCTTGCTTTTCAACTCAACACCATCCTTTCTATCCTGAGGAAGACCCCCAGCATTTCCCTCTCTCCCATGGGTGCTCAGTTTCCTATCACTCTCTCCACCTCTATCCTTTCCAGTTGGTTGGGGGTGACTAGGGGATGGTCCTTTCTGGAACAAGGGTTTGTGGATCAGCTCATAATCATCAGCCAATGTGGCTGCCTGCCTGGCCCCTGTTACCCTCTGTTCCTGTAGGTGTGTTCTTATTGGGGAGGGTATGGAGTTTTTAAACTCCTCAAGGAGAATTATTCAATGGAGGCTTTCATAAGTGGCTTCTCTTTTAAGTACCCACACCCACTGGTCATTACCTTTTCAACTGTGGTTTAACTGACTTGTAACTTGCTTCCAGCAATCAGAGAGAAATGACTTTTTTTAACCTGCAAGCGCAGGGATGTGCAGATGGTGTTCTTCAGCTGTAACCTTCACAGCACACACACACACACCAGAACAGAAACACCAGACTAGCACACAGAACTAGGGTTGCATTTGGCATTTGTAAACTCTATTTCCTTGTGTGTTCCTAGAATGGAAAACAAATATGTCTTTCGCCTAGATCTGTTTTCTTTACAACTCAGTCCATGTTCACAGTCTGAGATATAACTCAACAGGAGGTGGTTTTGGCTGAGATGGCAATCATTTTCCATTATCTCCGCAACCAAAGGAGATTACAGTTCAGTTTGTATTGTATATTTTCCTTCGAATTACCTCTGTCCAAAGTATGCCATGTCACACCTTTTAGGTGCAACATTCCATTTTCTCTGAACTAGTTGGTCGAGTAATCCACATAGGAATTTTCTAGCAAGTGGATAACTTATAGTCTCAGCCAGCTTTTCCTTGTATGTCCTTTTTTTTTAAAGAAATGCATGTCTTACTTAAACATTCAGTATGTCCATAAGTGATTTGGGAATAGGATCCATGATCATGATACTTTGATGTGGGAAGGTTGTGGGTTCAAGCCCCATGCCAGGACTTAAGTGCATGTTCTGTTTGAGGACTGAAGAAGTGCTTTCCTGCAAAGGAGATGGTAAAGGTCCTGCCTTTTAAACTCTAGTTGGTTGTTTCTAGCTCTACCAGTCCTGACAAGCCTTGGCAAGGAGCATGGAACAATGAGGACGCTGGAGGACATGAAGTCTGAGTGAATGAGGCTCAAGGCAGGTAGATGTGCTCATTAACCCGGCCTATTACCACATAACCCTGACCCCTGCTTTACAAATACAAGTGCCAGTTCTAATTTGGCACTCTGGCACTACACCCCTGCAGCTTTGGCAATTTCTCCCCGTCCGCTGCCTGTCAATGACAATACTCATGCTGTTCCATCCTCCCTGCCAAGTCACACTAGGACTCATCTGGAGCTGGCACTACTGAATCTCTGCTAGCTCACTGACTCCTTATGCCTAGGTGTGCCAACATGACTCAATTGATAGCACTCCTGCCTCTGAACCAGAAGGCCCCAGGTTCAAGCACCACTCCAGGACTAGTAGGCTACCGAAGGAGCAATCACACAGCTCAAAGCAAGTTGTTAATCAGCCAGAAAAATCCTTCCAACACTTCACACCTTTAACTGAGGGAGAAAGACCATGAAAGACACCACCAACCTTGTGAGACTCTGAAGCCCCTTGGTTCCTGTGCATTCTTGGAAAAATCTGAAAACCTCAACAAAGTCAAAATTAATTGTCTACTTAATAGGCTTTATTGCCTTGTCACCACATGCAAGCCCACGGTCCTCCTGTCTTGCTGGCTGCCCTTTGGAATATCCTGTGACTACATGAAGACCGGACTTCCATCCCTACATCATCCATCCTGATATTCTGACCCCTCCCACCTCTCAGCCCAATGGGCCGGGAAAACTCAGCCCATAATGTCGATACTCTGCTGCAAGAAAAGATGCACAAATATTAGCTTCTCTGTCTGATTCCAGATGGTTAATAGAACTTGTCACAAATGTGAAGGAATTTCCAACAATCAACTCGGGCTTTTAAGATTATTCTGTGTGGACTGTGAGGTCATGGTGACTGGAATAAAAGTCACATCAAAACTAATTTCTCTAATTTCAGAGCAGCAGCTCACTTGGGTTGTAATCTGGCCACCTTTTGATTGTTCTAGTAAGCCCAGGATTTTGCAAATTCCATCATTTACATCACTTCATCAGTGAATCTGATACACAGAACTAAAATCAACAGTAGACAGAGAGCTGCAAAGTCAGGAAGGCAAAACTCATATGGGAATTTTTTTCAGTACTTACCTTGCATTTGTTGTAATTCTTTTTGTACCCATTCCTGAGATGTGGACCAGCGTTTAATGTCCATCCCCTTGAGAAGGTAATGGTGAGCCTCTTCTTGAACTACTACAGTCCATGTAGTGTAGGTACACAGTGCTTTTTGGGAGGGAGTTCCAGGATTTTGACCCAGCAACAATGAAAGAATGGCAACGTAGTTCCAAGTCAGAATAGTGTGTGACTTAGGGCGGGGAGCTTCCAGGTGGTGATGTTTCCAGGCATCTGCTGCCATTGTTCTTCTAGGCAACAGAGATCACGCATTTGGAAAATGCTGCCGAAGGAGCCTGGGCAAGTTGCTGCGGTGCATCATGTAAGTGGTACACACTGATGCTACTGTGTATTAATGGTAGAGGCAGTGAATGTTTAAGGTGGTGGATGGGGTACTGTTCAACAGACTGTTTGTTCTAGATGGTGTTAAGCTTCATGAGTGTTGTTGGAGTTGCACAAATCAAGGCAAGTGGAGAGTATTTCATCACACTCCTGACTTGGGCCTTGTAGGTGGTGGACAGGCTTTGGGGAGTCAGGAGGTGAATTACTGGCTGCAGAATTCCCAACCTCTGACCTGCACTTGTAGCCACTGTATTTATATGAATAATCCAGTTCAATTTCTATTCCATGGTCACCCCAAGGATGTTGGTAGTAGGGGATTCAGCAATGTTAATGCTTTGAATCTCACAGGAGATAGTTAGGTTAAACTCACCCTTATTGGAGGTGGTAATTGCTTGGCACTTGTGTGACACGAATGTTACTTATTACTTATCAGCCCAATCCTGAATATTGTCCAGGTCTTGTTGCAAGTGGACCCAGACTGCTTCATTAACTAGGGAGTTATGAATGGTGCTGAATGTTGTGCAATCATCAGCGAACATCCCCACTTCTGTCCTGTTGGAGGGGAAGTCATTGATGAAAAAGCTGAAAATAGTTGGGCCTAGGATACTACCACGAGCAACCCCTGCAATGATGTCCTGGGGCTGAGTTGTTTGGCCTCCACAACCATCTTCATTTGTGCTAGGCATGACTTGAACCAATGGAGAGGTTTTCCCCTGATTCCCAATTACTTTAATTTTGCTCGGGTTCCTTGATGTCACATTTGGTCAAATGTTGCCTTGATGTCAAGGACAGTCATCCGAACACCACCTGTGGAATAATCAACATTTGGATCAATGACAATGAATTCTGGAGCTGAGTAGCCCTGGTAAATCCCAAACTGAGCATGGGTGAGCAGGTTATTGGTGAGCAAATGGTGCTTGCATGGGCACTATTGATGACATCTTCCACCACTTTACTGATGATTGATAGTAAGCTGATGGGTCAGTAAATTTTGGATTGGATTTTTCCTGCTTTTTGTGAACAGGGTAGATGCCAGTATTGCAACACCTTAGCTAAAGGCACAACTAGTCCTGGAGTACAAGTCTTACAGCAACCATGATGTTGTCAGGGCCCATAGCCTTTGTTGTATCCAGTGACTTCATCCGTTTCTTGCTATCATGTGGAGGGAATCAAATTGGCTGAACCCTGCAATCTGTGATGCTGGAGACCTCTGGAGGAGACCAAAATGGATCATTCACTTGGCACTTCTGGCTGAAGATGGTTGAAAATGCTTCAGCCTTGTCTGTTGCTCTGATGTGCTGTGCTCCGCCATTGTTGAGGATGGGGATATTTATGGAGCCACCTCCTCCAGTGAGTTGTTTAATTGTCCAACACTGGATGTGGCAGGTCGGCACTTTGATCTGATCTGTTGATTATAGGATTGCTTAGCTGTGTCTATCAGGATGGTGATGGTGGTGTCTGGGACATTGTAAGTGAGTATTCAGTGAGTATGACTATGTCAGGCTGTTTCTTGACTAGTCTCTTGGTCAGCTCTCCCAATTTTGCCACAAGCCCCCAGATGTTAGTCAGGAGGATTTTGCAGGGTTGACAGGGTTGGGTGTGCCACTGGCATTTCCGGTGCCAAGGTCAATGCCAGGTGGTCTGTCCAGTTTTATTCCTGTTTGACTTTGTGGCAGTTTGGTACAAATGAACAGCTTGCTAGGCCAGTTCAGAGGGCATTTAAGAGTTAACTGCATTGCTGTGGGTTTGAAGTTAGAAGTAGGCCAGATCAGATCAGGAATACTGATTGCCTTTGTGTTGTTACCAATGCCCTTGGTTTCCTGGGGCTAAAGGATCCGGGTGGCATGCTTTGTTCGGGGTGACCAAGTCAGGATAGAGAACATCTGGAGATAATTGTTAGAATAAACACATGCTGTTTATTTACAAACTAACTCTACAACTATACGCGTGTGCTCTCAACATAAAACTCTGTCTTCTCTCATCAGTGACTAACCCAAGACCCTCTCACATAGAGGTAGCCCATGCTACTCTGCTACTGGACAATAGGATCATGTGACCTTACATTACAATACTTGTCTTAAAGGCATGTTACGTTTCAGGTTACAGCATCCCCCCCCCTTTACTGAAAAATACATTTTACAATTGTTCAATACACCAAGTTATTTTCACAGTTCAATTATTTACAAAGTCAGTCTCTCTGGGGATTTCCTTATGCATGTAGGACGTCTCAATTCTACAGCTTCTGAAGTTTGCTTTGGAGTCTTCCTTACTGAAGTCGTCTGAGCTTCAGTTCCATAGCAGGCACCTGTAAATTTGTTTCTTCAACTCTTTCAGGCACTGTCAGCCCTTCAAATACATTTGTACTTGGTTGAGTTCTTTCAAGAGGAAACGATGATTCAGTCTCGAGCACTGATGGAATCACTTCTGGATATTTGGCTTCTCCACTTTGTATGTGGTCCACATGTCTTCGTATTATTCAATCTTCAACTTGGTAAGAAAGAGATCCCGTTACAGCACTTATTTCACCAAACAACCATGCTGGTCCTTCTCTAAAAGTTTTCACAAATACCTTCTCTCGTACATTAAATGTTCTGTCCCAACTGTGACAATCATGTCCCATTTAATAATTTTCCTGCCTTCTTTCTACCTTCTCCTCACCAAGTTTGGCATAATTAGGCTCAATCTTGATTGGAGACATCACTTCATTAACAGTTCAGCAGGTGTGACACCTGTTGTCGAATGAGGGGTAGTTTGATAGTGGAATAGAAATCATGCTAAGTTAGTCGCTAACGAATCTCCAGACAATTTCTTTATATCAGATTTGAATGTCTGAAGCGCTCTCTCAGCAAGTCCATTGGAAGAAGGATGGCATGGAGATGTTTTCACATGAACAATAACATTAAGGCTTGTAAATCGGTTAAATTCAGCACTTGTGAATACTGTTCCATTATCTGATATTAGGACTTCAGGTAATCCATTTATAGCAAAGCTTTGTCGTAGTTTGTCTACTGTCACTGAAGATGTGGGTGACCTTACTTCATATATATCCATCCATTTTGAATGCATGTCTATTATAAGGAGAAACATTGTTCCCATAAAAGGTCCCACATAATCAGTGTGTACATGTACCCATGGTCTTCCTGGCCATTCCCAGGCGTGTAATGGACTGATGCAGGTAATCTTTGTGCTTGTTGACACCACATACAGCTTCTCACTAGGTTTTCTATCTGTCCATTCATTCTTGGCCACCACATAGAGTTATGTGCTCTTGCCTTCATTTTAGAAATTCCCGGATGTGAAATGTGGTGTTCAGATAACAATGGTCTTCGTCCTTTCAGAGGAACAATTACACCAGCTCCCCACAATAAGATACCTTCTTGGCTGGTTACCTCGTATCTTCTCTGGAAATACGGTTTCATTTCATCGGATTCTTATGTCTTTGACCAACCAGAAAGAACTTGATTTCTCACTTTGGACAAGACTGGGTCTCGGTTCATACAATGTTTAATTTGTTTAGCACATACCAATGATGAGTCCAGGAAGTTCAATAGCAAGATGTATTCCTGAGGAATTGGAACATCCTCATCTTTTACCTGCAGGGGTAAAGGACTGAGTGTATTTGCAATTTGACTTCCGGACCTTTGAATAAAAGTATACTCATATGCCGTCAAGATCAATGCCCATCTTTGTACACTTGTGGAGGCTGTAGGGGGTATAGTCTTATCTTCACTGAATGGTCCTAATGATGGCTTGTGGTCTGTCTTGATAGTAAAGTGATGAAGTTGCACATATTGCTGAAACTTTTTAACACCAAAAATGATTGCCAGGCCCACTTTTTCAATTTGTGAGTACTTTTTCTCTGCAGTACTAAGTGTTTTCGACACATAACTTTTGGATCGTTCTGATCCATCATCCATTCGATGGGAAAGTACTGTTCCCACGCCATAAGCTAATGCATCACGTTGATATCAACTCTTTCTTTGGATCAAAATGTGTTAGAAGTGTAGATGACTGTAAAAACTTTTTAACTTTTGTGAAAGCTTCTTCTTGTGCTGTTTGTCATGACCACCTCTGATTTTTCTTAAGTGAACAATATAATGGTTCCGGTTCTGTTGACAGGTTAGGCAAGAAGCATCCATAATATCTAACCATTCCCAAAAATGATTTCAATTCTGATGTATTCTTTGGTTCTGGGGCTTCTTTAATTGCTTTCACTTTTTCTTCAACTGGATATAGACCTTGTGAATCTACCTTGTGACCTAGGTAAGTTACTTCTTTTGCCTGGAATGCACACTTTTCCTTTCTCAATCTCACTTCAACCTGCAAAAAACGTTTCAGAACTTCCTCCAGGTTCATCAAATGTTCTTTTTCAGGGTGTCCAGTCATGAGAACATCATCCAGATAAACTACAACATGGAGCAATCCCTGTAGCAAATTTTCCATGGTTCTTTGGAATATGGCGCAAGCAGAAGATTTGCCAAATGGTAAGCAGATGTATTCATACAATCCCTTTTGTGTATTTATGGTGATGAACATTCATTCGTTATGCCTGCTCTAATTCCAATTGCTGGTAGGCATGGCTCAAACCTAACTTTGTGTAAGCCTTTTCACCTGCCAATTTAGTGTAAAAAATCTTCAATTTCAGGTATGGAGTGTCTATCCAATTTTGCCACTTTGTTAACTCTTAATTTGTAGTCCCCACATATTCTAATGCTTTGGTCAGGTTTGAGAACAGGTACAATTGGAGTTGCCCACTCTGAACATTGTACTTGTTTTATTACTCCCAGCTTTTCTAATCTATCCAGTTCTGCTTCTACCTTATCCTGCATTGCATAAGGTACTGGTCTTGCCTTCGTGAATCTTGGTGTTGCCTTGGGATGTACATGAATTTTTGCTTATAGCCCTTCAATTTTTCCAAGTTCTTCCTTGAAAACTGAGGCATATTTTTGTAGTAGCTGTGAAAGTCCATTACTTCTTAGTTGGAAGATTTCATTCCATTCCAAATTAATTTCTTTCAGCCCAGTTTCATCTGAGGAGATTAGGTCCCTCGCCTTCTACTACCATCAGGGGTAATCTCAATGTTTGACCTTCGTAGTTTATTCAGACTTTACATACTCCCTTGACTTATATGCTTTCTCCTGTATAAGTCTTTAATTTTTCTTCTACATTCAGCTTATAATCTCCAAGATTCAAGTACTGAAAAGTATACTCTCCGATCACCATAGGAGCTGCACTAGCATCCACCTCTAGTCTGATAGGCTTTTCATTCACTCTCATGGTTACATAAATAGGCTCTGTTCTTCCTATCTTTAAATTATATAGTGAATAGATATCAGAATCTATTAGTTCAGGCTTTCCAACGCTGTTTATCTCAATGGATTTTTGCTTTTGTCTGACTATCTGCCTGATTCTATCTTTACAATTTCTTATGAGGTGTCCATATCGATGGCAGAGGAAACATTCAATCTTTTTAAATTGTGTATCATTACTGCGCTATCTACTTCCATCTCTGTTAGTATGATGCCATCTTTCGCTGCTGAGATTTCCTTTTTAATTTGTCTGCTGGCGGTGGCTGCTTCCCGCTTCTGAACAAAGCTCTACACTTTCGCTCTCTTTTTGGTTGAGGCTCCCCTCCCAACATGGAGGACGGCGCCATTTTGTGCTCCTCGAATGGCTTCTGAGTCTCGCACTGCACCTTTCATTGCAAGAGCGATTTCCAACACCTTCAGAAAATCTAGATTTGTTTCAGCCAACGATCTTCTTTGGATTGCATTTTGGTTTATACTGCACACCAACCGATCTCTAAGCATATCATTGATTGAAGTACTGAATTCGCAGTACTCAGTTAATTGCTTCAAACTCGCAACATAAGAAGTAACTGTCTTCCCCGTAGCTCTGCTTCTTCAGTTCAGTTTAAACCTTTGTATGGTCACTGAGAGCATGGGCTGCTAATGATTTCTTACGAGGTTCACAAAGTCATCAAAACTTTTGGAGTCTAGGGCACTGAGCACCAATAGATTCCAAATTTATCGTATGTCCTACTCCCACATGTGCACAGAAAGATCGCGGGCTTTTCTGCTCCCACACAATGTCATTCGCCAAGAAGAAGAATGCGAGGCGTTCAACATAATGAGACCAGTCATTTGAGGTAGGATTGACTGGCTCTACTGTTCCAAATTGCAGCATCTCTTAAGGAATTAATTTGACGCTCAGAAGGAAATTTTTAAAAATTTACGGCTACTATGCGAGGTACGGCCCAATTTCGATTCCTCTGGATTCCTTTGATTTTTCCGTGCTTTTTACCTGTTCTTTCCGTGATTTTTCGAGCCTTTATTCTCGTCACCAGTTTGTTGGATCTCCAGTGCCTTTGGTTTTCTGGGGCTAAAGGAGCCAGGTTGCATGCCTTGTTCGGTGTGACCAAGTCAGTACAGAGACAGAGAACATCTGGAGATAGTTGTTAGAATAAACACATGCTGTTTATTTACAAACTAATTCTACAACTGCATTTGTGTGCTCACAACATAAAACTCTGTCTTCACTCATCAGTGACTAACCCAAGACTCTCACAAAGAGGTAGCCCACGCTACACTGCTATTGGACAATAAGATCATGTGATCTTACATTATAATACTTGTCTGAAAGACATATTACTTCTCAGGTTACTACACTTTGCTGAAGGGCTTTAGTGGAACCACATGGTTTCATGTGGGTTTGCAAACAAAGGTTTGCTGCTAGCTATGTGTTTGTGGGACAGTTCATAACCATCAGTCATAAAAACAGCTTCTCTTATTTCAGAAAATTTACAATCTTCTAGGTGGGTCCTTATTCCTAAAGGGATACTGTTTTTAAGTTCTTCCATCAACAAGGTTCTCTGAGGTTTTAAAGACCTTGCTCAAGTTTTAACGCTCTCTACCGTCTCTCAAATATCAGTCCATAACGTCCTCAGAGTGGCAATAAGCATCAAAATGCCACTCCGTACCCAATTGCTTACGCAATCAGCGTCAGACATCGGGGATGGAGTTTGTCGGACTTCGGCAGGGGGAACCGGACGTTGGACGGGGAAGGGGGGATTGTACATTGGGGGTGGTGGTTGGGATCGGGGGAATGGGGGGTGTGAGGTGCTGATATCAGAGGTGGATGGGGTTTATCTTATGCACTGACATGGGCTCCATCCATCATCATTGTGAATTCTCCTCCTCCAATTAATTGCTTAATTGTCCATCATTAATAGTCCCGTGATGTAGTTCCATCAGGTTGGTGCCTCGTTTTTAGGCATACCTGATACTGCTCCTGGATTTCTCATTGAGCCAGGGTTGATCCCCTAGCTTGATGGTGATGGTAGAGCGAGGAAAATGCTGGGCTGTGAGGTTACAGATCGTGGTTGCATGTAATTATGCTGCTGTTGATGGCCCACAGCACCTCAGGGATACCCAAATTTGAGCTGCTACATTTGTTTTGAATCTATTATGATGGATGGTGTCCTCAGTAGGAAGACAAGACCTCACCTCTACAAGGACTGTGCGGTCACTCCTACCAATACTATCACGGAGAAATGTATCTGTGGCAGGCTGATTGGCAAAATGCTTGGTGACACTTTTCAGGAGTATTATCAAGCAAAATTTGGCAGAGAGTCACATGAGATATTAGAACAGAGGACCAAATGCTTGGACAAGAAAGTAGCTTTTAAGAAGGGCAGAATTTTTAGGTCGGCATGCGGGTGCGCACCCAACATGTTGGAGCAAGAAATAAAGCGCATTGACGTGCACTCTCACAATATTTCATTAGGCAGGCATGCGATGAATATGGAGATGCACCCGCCATTAATTAAGTGGCCAGTTAAAGCCCGAGAAACATCAATTGTCCTGGAGTTTATGTGGCCCTCGCATGGGCTAAATGGGCAGGTGGGCAGGCCACATTTTCAAAAACCTCTTCCACGGGTGGGATAAGAGGGGTCAGTGGGATTGTAAATGCAAATAGTTTGTAGCCTAGAATATAACTTGCTGCTGTTTGCTTGTATGAACAGCACATCTTCATTTTGCTTCAGAGCTGCTTTGACAGAAATAAAAGGCTTCAGTTCAGGACTCAGTGTTGCTTTCCAGGCCCCCGGAGGATTCATACCACTTGGGGCCATCCAGGTATCAGACAACCTTCCCTTACCCTGGTAATGGAGATTGTGGTGTTCGTTGGAGGCATCTCCTCTGAGGAGGAAGAGAGGGCAAGAAGCGGGAGGAGGTGTCCCAATGCAGCTTCCAGGGGAGCGACCTGTGGGAAGAGAGGCACAGGCACAAGGGGTGCAGGGCCAACAGGAAGTCCAAGGCAGAAGGGGCCGCAGAAAACGCTACTATCCTGCTACCAGGGTTTACTGACGGTGATGCAGCTACCTCAATATGTCTGAGGTGCAATACTGAAGGAGGCTCCTCTCAATGGAGGCAGTGACCTCCATCTGTCAGAGGATCGGCCCTGGGGTCAGCTCCGACTGTGTGGGTGGACACCCAATGCCAGTGGCGCTAAAAGTCACAGTGGCCCTCAACCTCTATGCCTCCGGCTCTTACCAGAGGTCAGTGAGGGATTGTCATAGAGTTTCCCAATCAGTTGGTGACAGATGTTCTGTAAAGGCTTGCATTTTCTTTCATTCACTACTGTATGGACAAGGCCAGCCAGGCAGAGCAAGCCAGGGGCTTTGCAGTGTTTGCTGGGTTCCCCCGCGTCCAGGGTGCATTCGACTGCATACATGTGACCATCAAGGTGCCAGCGAGTGAGCCAGGTGCCTTCGCAAAAGGAAGATATACCACTCCATGAACGTGCAGATCGTGTATGATCACAGGATGCAGATTCTGCAAGTCTGTGCAAGGTACCCTGGCAGTTCCCATGATGCCTACACCCTGAGATACTCCCAGCTACTGAGGCTCTTCAGTGCTCCAGCCTGGCTGGATGGATGGCTGCTAGGTGACAAGGGCTAAGTCCTCAGAGCGTAGCTCATGATGCCTGTCCAACACCCAAGAGCAGAGGCCGAGCAAGGATACAACAAGAGCCGTGGCTCTACAAGGGCAGTAGTGGAGAGAACCATGGGTCTTCTCAAGATGTGCTTCCAAAGCCTGGACTGTTCAGGGGGAGCACTCCAATACCTGCCAGATCTTGTGTCACTGATGGTGGTTGCATGCTGCGCTCTTCAAAACCTGGCACTGGCAAGGGGGGAACGCAGTGGAGGAAGAAGATCTTGACACAGCTGCACAGGCAACAGATGGTGAGTCCAAGGACGAGCACACTCAGGAGAATGCTAGGTGCATAGACGCTGACCTGGGCAACCTCTAGGTAGTCAGGGACACCCGGGATGCTTTGATCCAATGCTCCTTCAGCTAGCCTGCCAAATAAGAACCACCATCACACGCCAGGGCTGCACGCTCCTTTGCTTGGTCAACAACATGCACTATGTGCCATTTCAATAAAGTTTAATGAGAAACAGGTCACTCATAACATCATGGCTTACTCTGCACCTGCAGAACAAATGGAGCACCCAGAGGCTTGTTGTACAAAAACACATTTAATGTCATGGTGCCTGGCATACATTCTACAAATTAACATTGACAGGTGTTATCTAATGTAAAAGTGGGGGCAACAAATATCACCCCTAATCAGGCCATATTGTGATTAAGGTACTTTAAGTTTGTGCTTGCAGGTGCTACGTCCAGGTGCTCCCCCCTCGCTGGCTCTGGCATTGGAGACAGCCTGCTCAGTCCGCTGTCCTGTTGGCCTTGATGACTTTGGCAGGCATCCGCTGGCCAGCAGAGTCTATGCTGGCCCCGCCTGGGAGGGAGCGGCCAGTGCTATGGCTAGCATCTCCCCAGCTGCCGCAGCCACATTGGATGCTACGGTCACTGGCAGAGAGGCGGAGGAGCTGTTGCCCTCATCCGGAGTGCCCTGAGAGGAGCCTGCAAAGATGACAGGCAGCTCGTGCGCCAACATGATATCACTCTGGACCTCCCTGCTTACCACTGATATACAGGGACCTGGCTGGGATACTGGGTGCCCAATCCATCTCCCACACTGACAGTGACCACCTGAGATCATTGCCGTTGTGAGGGCTTGCAAGTCCGAGCGCATCCCCAAGACCCCCTGATTCAGCTCCTGGACGAGCCTCTCCATGAGAATCGCCACTCTCTCCATGACGGAGGCAGTGTGCTCGGCCATGAGGGTCATTGCATTGCTCATGCTCCACAAGAACTCTTCCACAATGGACACCATGGCATGCATTCCCTCATGTATCCCTGCCAGATCCTCCCGCACACCCTGCTGAACTTCCAGCATCTACTGCCTCAGGGACGACTCCAGAGGCACATCATCAGCCACCAATTGAGCATTGTCCTGGTCCCCAGCAGTCCTCCAACTGCCTGTGCCCTGGGCACTCTCTGCTTCCGCCTGCTTTTCAACCGAGTTTGAAGTGCCCTCACCAATGTGCACCAAGATAGTAGCCGGCGATTTAATGCCCACTGAGGTACTGGTATCTGCGCTGGTGCCTGCTTGACAGAGAGGGTTGGTGCATGGTGAGCATGATGGTCCTCAGGGGTCAGAGGTGGGCCATCAGGCTCCTCATCCCAACGGGCTGCTGTTGAGTCTGAAAGGAAGAATAAGGACATGTCATTAGTTGAAGTCATTACACTGTTACTATGCATGCCTGGCACCCGGATGAGACAGGGATATGCATCAGGGTGCCCTCGTCTTTCCATTATCAATGGGGATTACAGGTTCGAGGCTCACATCAATATAGAGACAACAGGGGAATGGTTGCAATTACAGATATTCTCACCTCGGTGCACTGCACTCTTAGCACCTTTTGGCACCTCAACCTCACCGTGGCTGGTTGACCTAGGCACATGGCGCCTCTCCAGCTCCAGGGCCTCCTGCTTATACTGAGTGTGAATGAGTAAGGGGGGTGGTCCCGTGCCAGATCTCAACCTCTCTGCATTGTTATGGTATGTTTTCTCCTGAAAGGGCAGAGAAGTATTGATTAGTCCACTCTCTACCTGCAGCACCATTGCAGCCTAGCCAACCCCACCTGAGGAATACTTCACAGGGCTCAGCCGATTTGTAACCCTGGAGTTGCAAGACACTCAATCCAAGCAGCCAGGACTCACCCCCTTGCCCAGATGCTGTCTCATTGACATTTGCCACTCATAATGTAAGACCACTGAGTTCCAAGGGGGGGATGGGTAGCCCTTAAATGCTCTGCAAAGTGACCCATGCCAACACAGTACTCACCATTCCCAATTGCAGGAGATTGTTTAAGTGCTTCCGGCACTGGAACCATATGCGCCTCACCGCATCGTGGCTGCTGATCTTGGATGCCACCTCATCCCAGGCCCTTTTGGTGAGGTGTTGGAGGCCTCTTCCTCCTGTCCCTGGGGATAAAGCTTTCTCTCTTTGCTGCCACCTCCTCCAGGAGGGCTGTGAGACACTCATCTGAGAAATGCGGGGCTAAATGCCTCACCAAACTGCTCCCCCTACCCCACCACCCCCCCCGCCCCACCCCCCTGCCGCCTGCCGTGCCCAGGCACAATACTGTCCATCACGAGTTCAACACCCTTCGCCGGCAGCCTTCCAAGGGCTGCCACGGCCCCATTTGAATCAGCTGCCGGGTTGCCATTGGACCCAGCGGATATTGAGCACCTGCCCTCGCCCACACTTTCGCACTCATTCCGCACCCATGTCTTACACTGGGCAGGCCTTCATTGGCCTGCCTGCTTAAAGTCGTGGTGCGGAGCCAATTGAAGGCAGCAGTCGGGTTCCTGAAGGCAGCATCCCCCGCCAAGGGCAAAATCCTGCCCGAAGTATCTTAAAGGAGAACAAGGAGGTGTAGAGATTTATGGAGGAAATTCTAGAATTTTAGGGCCTAGGTGGCTGAAGGCACCACCACCAAATGTGGATCAATTAAAATCAGGGATACAGAAGAGGCCAGAATTGACTGAATGTAGATGCCTCGAACGCTTGTAGGGCTGGAGGAGACTACAGAGAGAGGGAAGGGCAAGGCTGAGAATTTTAAAATTGAAGTGAGGTTTTTATTAATTAAAAAAGGTATTGTATGTGTTGTGGGAAAATGATTGACCAATAATTTCAAAAACTTGGGTGAAACCTGGTGCCACTGAATTAGGAAGAAAGAAATTGGACAGCATTCCTGTACCTGATCACTATCCATTGATCCCTACTGGAAATGCAAAGCATGGGACATCAGGTGAGCACATGTTAATGGTTGACCTACACCCCATGGTCAAATATTCTGCTGTGCCCACTGTGAAAGCTCACACATGAATAATAGCTATAGGTTAACTTGAACCCATAGAAGCAAGGAGTTAATATTTATCCTTCAACCAACAGAATTAAAATAGATTATCCAGTCCTTGTGAGACATTGCTCTGTGCACTTTAGTTGTTATGGTTCCTAAATTACAACAGTAACTACACATCAAAAGTTCTTCATTGGCTGTAAAGTGCTTTAGGACATCCTGAAATTGTGAAATACACTATATAACTGCCAGTCCTTTACTTTAACATGCCAGGTCTTCTGAGGTTTTTCTTGGAACTATACTAGGGGAAATATAAATCAAACCGCAGAAAGGCTTAGAGGGAATTTCACACTAAGAGTGATATTGCCTACTCCCAGAGTCACTCCAGGTTAAAACAATTCTCCACAATTAAACCCTTTAGAAATAACTTTGTAAGTACTGCTTAGGCGTAGCAAGGAAAAAAGTTTCCACGGTGTGAACCATTCCTTTCTGCGCAGTGGAAAAAAAAACACAGGCATGTCATGAGGTGTTTACATGAGGTGTTTACATATGCCAGCTGCTCACATTCTTTTGATATCTTCCCAACTTAAAATACAAAGGCATCAAAAGATGAAGCAAAATAAATCCAATGAAAAGACTAAATGACAACATCTATGGTAAATGTCTCCTGGAGAGTCAATACCCAAAATTCTGTGGAGGAACTCACACATAGGTGATGTTCTGCACCACTGGAAAGTTGCATACACAGATTATTTGATTTCAAAACAGTACCATGTGTGGCTGTCTAAATTAAGAAGTAGAGTGCATAGGGTTGTCTGCTCCTGGGATTTACTTCGACTCTTTCTAGTTTTAGAAACAGATTTTTATTTTTTGATATACTGTAATGAAGCAAGTACTTCAAAAATGACTTTACAGGACAATGAGAAAAGTAATTTTACTGGGTGTAGGCAGGAGGGCTATTTCTATAAATGTTATCAAAAACAAATTTTAAAGTAAGGCTAATTTTTACTGATGAATTGGACTTTTAAAATAGTTATATGTAATTCCTTAGGCAATACACTATCAAATAAACTGAAACCCTTGTTTCCGCATTAGTGCAGAATGAGGTGAAGTGGCAGATGCAAAAGTGATATTATCCCTCTCTAATGTATTGTAAGGAAATGGGGTCAAGCTGCAGGTGGGTAGGAATGTGCAGCTGCAGTCCCTTGAAATGGACCTGAGCCAAGATGGCAGACATGATGGAGACCGTTTTTCCTCTGTTTAAAAAAAACTTTAATTGTAAGTATATATCTTTGTAAACATCTGTCCTGTACTTGCAGGATATGGCAAGAAAATTGCTATAGCAACAACTCTGTCACAGCAGCAGATTCAGTGGAACAAAATTCCTTCATATCAAGTATTTTCTGCATTTTTTTTCTTCTTTGCACCAATCTTCTTGCCTCCATTAATACTCAACAAAAGATTTTGATTCCTTCCAGAAAGACCTTCTATAAGCATTATTATTACTTCAGCTAATTGTTTATTCTTCATATGTGAGAACCATTGTGCAATTCAGCAGCAGCAGGGCAATAAATCCAAACATAACACACATTTCTGGATATCAATATAGAGTGGGATATTTTCTTCCCTAATCTGGGGTTTAAAGACCAGTTAACTGATCCCTGCCAGAGGCATGGTTTGGCGATTCAAAGGTTTTATGTTGACAATATTGAAGCTTCCTTGAGGGCATAAATGTGCCATGCAGACAAAAAACATCCTCATTTGATCCTTGTTCTTTTCTGAGTTACCTCATAAGAAAGAAATTGCATTTATACAGTATTGAGCTTTCTCATTCTCAAGACATTCCAAAGTGCTTCACAGTCAGTGAATACAGACTTGAAGGTTTGTCGCTGTGATGCAGGCAAACTAGACAAATGTAAATAGAATTAGCAGACAATAAGGTACTGCAAACAGCAAATAAATGAATGATGAAATAATCTTGTTTTGATTGTGGAATGAATACAGGCCAGGACAGTACAATGTACCTGTCATACATTAAATTGCTTTTTAAAAGCAAGTTGTTGTAAATGTTGAATGGAGGCAGGATTGGGCTCAGCTGCATTCTCCTTCATAGTTTTAAATCCTGTTTTAAGCTTTGTTACAAAACAAGAGTGGCCATTTTGGGAAGAAAGGAGTTCTCTGGCACCTCTGGATCCATATCCTGGACTTCAGGACAGAGGAGAAAAGCAGGAAAAATTGAAAAAGTAAAACTTTTGTCTAGATACACCTCTTATCACAACATTCATTGTAGCTTATTTATTGTGGCATAGTAACAGCATCACTTAGAAAGAAGAATGCCTTCACTAGTAAATATTTTACAAGTAGAATCCCAAAATCTTTAAGTGATAGCTAACTTTTCAGATTATCCTTTATGTGTGATATTTAGCACATTTATATGTATATGATTGCTGTATAACTGCTAGACTGAGTATGCAGCAGATGGTGAGGGAACCAATAAGAGGGAAAAACATACTTGACCTCATCCTCACCAACCTGCCTGCTGCAGATGCGGTTGTCATGACAGCATCGGTAGGAGTGACCACCGCACAGTCGTTGTGGAGATGAAGTCCTGCTTTCACATTGAGGGTACTCTCCATTGTGTTGTGTGGCATTACCATCATATTAAATGAGATAGATTTCGAACAGATCTAGCAACTCAAGGCAGGGCATCCATGAGGTGTTGTGGGCCATCGGCAGCAGCAGAATTGCACACGAGCACAATCTGTAACCTCATGACCTGGCATATCCCCCACTCTAACATTACCATTAAGCCAGGGGATCAACCCTAGTTCAGTGAAGAGTGCAGGAGGGCATGCCAGGAGCAGCACCAGGCAGACCTAAAAATGAGGTGTCAACTTGGTGAAGCTATAATGCAGGACTACTTGTGTGCCAAACAGCATAAGCAGCAAATGATAGACAGAGCTAAGCGATCCCACAACCAACAGATCAGATCTAAGCTCTGCAGTCCTGCCACATCCAGTCGTGAATGGTGGTGAACAATTAAACAACTCACTGGAGGAGGAAGCTCCACAAATGTCTCCATCCTCAATAATGGAGGAGCCCAGCACAGCAGTGCAAAAGATAAGGCTGAAGCATTTGAAACAATCTTCAGCCAGAAGCGCCAAGTGGATGATCCATCTTGGCCTCCTCCACAGGTCCCCAGCATCACAGGTCTTCAGCCAATTCAATTCATTCCACGTGATATCAAGAAACAGCTGAAGGCACTGGATACTGCAAAGGCTATGGGACCTGACAATATTCCAGCAATAGTGCTGAAGACTTGTGCTCCAGAACTTGCCACACCCCTAGCCAAACTGTTACAGTACAGCTACAACACTGGCATCTACCCGATTATGTGGAAAATTGCCCAGATATGTCCTGTGCACAAAAAGCAGGACAAATCCCACCTGGCCAAATATCACCCCATCAGTCTACTCTCCATCATCAGTAAAGTAATGGACAGAGTCATCAACAGTGCTATCAAGCGGCACTTGCTTAGCAATAACCTGCTCACTGATGCCCAGTTTGAGTTCTGCCAGGGCCATTCAGCCCCTGACCTCATTACAGCCTTGGTTCAAAAGAGGTGAACTCCCAAAGTTAGGTGAGAGTGACTGCCCTTGACATCAATGCAGCATTTCACCAAGTGTGGCATCAAGGAGCCCTAGCAAAACTGGAGTCAATGGGAATCAGGGGGAAAAGTCTCCACTGGTTGAAGTCATACCTAGCACAAAGGAAGATGGTTGTTGTTGTTAGAGGTCAATCATCTCAGCTCCCGAACATCGCTACAGGAGTTCCTCAGGATAGTTTCCTAGGTCCAACCATCTTCAGCTGCTTCATCAATGACCTTCCTTTCATCATGAGGTCAGGAGTGGGGATGTTCGCTGATGATTGCACAATGTTCAGCAGACTCCTCAGATACTGAAGCAGTCCATGCCCATATGCAGCAAGACCTGGACAACATGCAGGCTTGGGCTGATAAGTGGCTAGTAACATTCACGCCATACAAGTGCCAGGCAATGACCATATCCAACAAGAGAGAATCCAACCACCTTCCCACTTGCCTGGATGAGTGCAACTCCCATGACACTGAAGAAGCTGGACACCATCCAGGACAAAGCAGTCCACTTGATTGGCACCACAACCATAAACATTCACTCCCTCCACCAATGACGCACGGTAGCGGCAGTGTGTACCATCTACAAGATGCACTGCAGGAATTCACCCAGGGCTCCTTAGACAGCACCTTCCAAACCCACAACCACTACCATCTAGAAGGACAAGGGCAGCAGATAGGTGGGAACACCATCACCTGGAAGTTCCTCTCCAAGCCACTCACCATCCTGACTTGGAAATATATCACAATTCCTTCACTGTCGCTGGGTCAAAATCCTGGAACTCCCTTCTTAACAGCACTGTAGGTGTACCGACACCACATGGACTGCAGCGGTTCAAGAAGGCAGCTCACCACTACCTTCTCAAGGACATCTAGGGAAGGGCAATAAATGCTGGCCTAGCCAGTGAAGCCCACATCCTGTGGATGAATAAAAAAAAATATTACTTTTAATGTTTTTCCATGATACTGAAACATAGGAGCAATGCTCTGAACATCAGTTTTATCCTTGTATTGCAAGTTACCTTTTCCATTCATACAATTGTTAATATCAACCTGCTTTTGATCATTCTAGGACCCTGTGTTGTTAATACTTAGTTCATAATTCATATGTTATAACTTCTAGTTTTAGGAATTAAAATTTTGACAGTAGAGAAATGGAGGGCATCCGATTGAGAAACTGAGAAGGAACTCTGAAGTAAATGCAATTTAGACTATCTTGGAGTTACTTACAGTTAATAACTAACATATGTTTGTCTTGCAATTTCAGAGTTAATAGTGAAAAAAACTTGAATAATCAATGATCTATCTGTAGACTTGTAATGGAACTAGGGGTGGAATCTTCTGCTCTGAAGTTTAAATTCGGTGGTGGGTTGGGAAGTTGGAGTGATTCCCGCTGGACAGCTGAACACACGTGATCTTCCGCTGTTCACATTATTCTTTATGCATCTGTGTGGAGCATGGTGAATCTCGTGGCAGGGTGGGCAGGAAGTCACCCACCCGAGTTATCTCATGGGATTGAAGGTCTGGGTGCTATATTTAAAGGGCACCTGGACAGCCATTCACTAACTGCAGAGCAGGAGCTCTGGATTATGCTTCATACACGATGTCCAACAGAAGAAAGCAACCTTTGACCCCACCATTCAGCGATTCCTCACTGGAGACTCTTCTGCAGGCCGTTCAGCAAAGGCGGAAGGTCATGTTTCTTTGGGATGAGAACAGGAGCCCTCCCATATTACCACAGCAGCTTGGGAGGAGGTTGCTGGGGTGGTTAAAAGCCATGAGGTCCAAAAAAAGAATAGGCCTGCAGTACAGGAAATGGATGAGTGATTTGCGGGCACTCAGCCAGGGTAAGTGATCTACTCACTACAAATAAACACTCTTATAAGGACATCAGGCAGTCTAAGGGTTAGAGTGCAAGGGCACCAGCAGATGGGACATCAGCCACTTTAAGCTCTCCATCTCATATTTGCTCCATGTCAAGCAGCTTCTTAATTACTTACTGGGGTGGGCTCCACATCGATAGGCGTGCATGCTTCTGAACTGCTCATTCACTCAATGGCCTCATAATCAATCCTTCTGTCTTTTGCAGGAGAATTTGCACATGACAAGTGCACGCAGCCCAAGAGGGAAGGGAAACAGCAGAAATTTATCAGCCTAGCAGTTTCAGGAAGTAGGCTGCAAAGATTGCCAGTCACTGCATGACCATGTCTGTGGGGAAGGTGAGATTGGACTCCCCTAAAACCCCGTGTGGAAGCATCCAGTTTCCAGTTCCAATACTGACTGTGAGTAATCTTTAATGTCCAAGCCTGCTTAGTCAATCACTAAATTTCTCTTTTTCCTATTCCAGGTACCAGCAAGATAAAGAGGAGAACATCCACCAGGACATGCTGCAGTCCCAAACTCCAGGCACCTCTGAGGAGGAAGCCACAGTATCCTCAGAAGAAGCACCATCACTGCCACCCACCTACACCCACCACCAGAGCTGGGTTGGTCCTAGTTCTAGAGTAGGCTCATGGTCACAATCTTGTGGGCACGTTACAGGCACGGATCCATACCAGGCTGAGGCAGTGACAACCAAGGTCTCCAACACCCGGGAGACTGCTGGAGACCAAGCCCCTGCTGGGCCAGATTCAGCTGACAAGCCTCTGGACTCAGCCCTAAGAGAACTCTTGGAGATGCAGTGAGAGGCAGGGGAACATCAGGAAGAGTTGGCAGAGGCCATCCACAGACTGGATGAAGGAGTCTGTCCACCTTCTGTCTGCTGCCATGGCTCCAGCAGGCGAGTGTTTGGCTGCCTCCATGGAAATGGTGGCGCCACGGTGGAGACCCAGGTCCAACAGAACACGCATTTTCTGCCAGATGTGTGCTCAGACCTCCATCACTTTAGCCATGGGTGCAGTGCAGCAATGGCTAGGCGGGAGGGGGATGGGCACCTCAACCTCCCTCCAGGTGCTCCTTCTCCTCAAGGAATCAGGGAGGTGCTGTCGGGTGCCCACAAGGAGGAGGAGCACCAGCCAGGCATCCCAGGAGCATTGACCCAGGACACTCCAAGAGCGCTCTGATGCTCCACAGGGTATAGCAGTCAGCAGACTGCCTCCACCTCAGCTGCAGAAGTCAGGGCTGCACCAAAACTTGGCGATAGAGTAAGAAAAATTAAGAAGTATTGAATGCATGCAGGCAATAGTGGTGTGCACTTTCATATACAGTCTTCAAATTTATAAATATATATTGAATTTAACCATTTCCAAGCCTCATGGATTCCATTTTTCTAATAGCTGCTTCAAAGTCTTATGGTCAGTTAAGGCTCCAGTTGAGTCCATTAGGAACTTCAGATTCAGTTCTCCCACATTATCACCAGAGTGAGCAGTCTCTAATCCCATATGCGCAAGCAAAGGCCATCAGTGCTGCCTGGCCAATACTCCTGTCAGTCAATTTTCGCTGCTAACCATGAGCCCGGGAGATGTGTGCTGCTGTTGCAATGATGTCAGTTGTGTGTAGATTACTCACGTGAACTTAAATCAGCTCCGTATGTGTTAAGGTTCATTGTGAGTGCATTTTCAGGGGTGAGAGGCTGTAGTTGGACGCTGTAATCATAACAGTTGAAACCCAGAAGCTACCCTAATTGGCTGGAGAAAGATGTGGTTGGCTCATTCGACGCTGCATGTCTTTCCTTGGTGATTTGTCAATTTCAGCGACCATGCAGATGAATGAAGCAGGTAAGGATACTATGGACACAATAGCCTTAACTGCAAGAGGAGTTTGAGTGTAGGATTGGCAACTAGGGATGGGCAATAAATGCTGGCCCAGCCAGCAAAGCCCACATCCCGTGAATGAATAAAAAAAAGGATTTACGAGGTGGTTGTGCATCTGGCTGAAGTCTTTGCCAGACCTCACATGGAGAGTTGTTTGACATTCTCGCCTCCTTATCAAGGGTGTCAGTAGACCATGGGTAAAGGGATAGCACTCAAATCAAGTTGGAAATCATTACATGACAAGATGTTTAGTGACTTAGGAGAGAGTCTAGAATGGGCTTATGTGCTGTACCATCTTAAGGTTTGTGATGCTATCAATGTGCTGCATGGCCAACTCTCTCAGGCCTCTGCAGGGTTCATATAGGAAATATTTCCACCTTGCCTGGTATGGCCAAAATGATGGCTCATGGTCTCACCCTAATTCAAAGGCCATCTAGGAAATAGACTTTTAAGGGTTTTGATGATTGCAGGGTCCCAAGTGGTTGCACCTCAGCAATCCATTGTCCAGAGGAACCACTCTCAGTGAGGATACTACAAAGAAACCTGGAAGCCTCACTACATGATAAAGCAGTCAAGGGCTCTGGGTTTCTGATGTGCGAGTGGTGATTAACCTCCCTCCAGTCACTGCTGTCCTTGCCCTTCTAGGTGGTGGAGGTATTAGGTTTGGAAGGTGCTGTCGAAGGAGTCTTGGTGGGGGGCAGGAGCACGATCATGCCTCATATATCTGCATTGTGGAGTGATGGCAAGGAGATATATGGTGCTCTCATGGTGCTGCTCCCTGTTGAGCTATCCATCTGGTTATTCCCGAAAGCGTGATCTGTGTGGCCAGCTGCCCTTTGGGAGCAGGTGTCAGGGTGACAGAAATGCATCGCTGGCTAAATACGAGTTCAAACCTCTGATAAGCTGCCATGCATCCAGACTTGCTAAGGGCATGGGTGAAATCACAATTCCAGTTAAAGTTGCTTCGGAGAGGGGAGTACTGTTCAGGTCCTACAATGGCCATGTATCACCAGGGTATCTAACCATGGTTTAGTACATTCAAATGATCAACCCAATGTCAGGGCAGACAGTGAGTACTGATATTTCATTAAACTCTAAGAAAACCTTTGAGAGCAATGATGCCTGTGAGCAAAAAGGTGCTGGAGCCTTCCAGGTAGCAAAGGCAAAAAAAACAAATAATTGTGAGAATGAGTCGACACATCACTCCTCCTGGAATCTGGTAGCTATCAGATTGTCAGGGGCACATGTGCCACATTGTACACTTGCTATGTCCTTTTCATGTGGCTTGTCAACATCCTACTCCAATGAGATCCATCCCCTTCAATGTCTCCTTGTCGGAGGAGAGATCTCGCTCCTCCATTTCTCCCTCAGGCGATAGATTTTTTTTTATTCTTTCACAGGATGTAGAAGTCACTGGCTAGGTCAGTATTTTTATTGCCCACCCCTAATTGCCCTTGAGAAGGTGGTGATGAGCTGCCATCTTGAACCACTGCAGTTCATGTGGTGTAGATACACCCACAATGTTGCTCGTGAGGGAGTTCCAGGATTTTGACCCAGTGACAGTGAAGGAACTGCAATATAGTTCCAAGTCAGGGTGGTGTGTGGCTTGGAGGGGAACTTGCATGAGTCTGCTGCCCTTGCCCTTCTAGGTGGTAGAGGCATTGGGTTTGGAAGGTACTGTCGAAGGAGCCTTGGTGAGTTGTTGCTGTGCATCTTGCATATGGTACATACTCCTGCCACTGTGGGCTGGTGGTGAAGGGAGTGGATGTTGGAGGTGGTGTAAGGGATGCCAATCAAGCAGGCTGCTTTGTCCTGGATGGTGTCAAGCTTCTTGAGTGTTGTTGGATCTGCATTCATCCAGGCAAGTAAATAGTATTCTATCACACTCCTGACTTGTGCCTTGTAGATGGTGGACAGATTTTGGAGAGTCAGGAGTTGAGTTACTTGCCACAGAATTCCTAGCCTCTGATGTGCTCTTGTAGTCACAGTATTTATATGGCTGGTCCAGTTCAGTTTCTGGTCAATGGTAACCCCCGGGAAGTTGATAGTTGGGGATTCAGTGATGGTAATGCCTTTGAATTTTTTTCTATATTCATTCATCGGATGTTGGCTCCACTGGCTGGGCCAGCATTTATTGTCCATCCCTAGTTGCCCTTGAGAAGGTGGTGGTGAGCGGCCATCTTGAACCACTGCAGTCCATGTGACGTAGATACCCACAGTGCTGTTAGGGAGTTCCAGGCTTTTGACCCAGCGACAGTGAAGGAAGGCGATATATTTCCAGGTCGGGACGGTGAGTGGCTTAGAGGGGAACTTCTAGGCGGTGGTATTCCCATCTACCTGCCGCCCTTAGATAAAAACAAAAAACTGCGGATGTTGGAAATCCAAAACAGAAACAGAAACAGAAATACCTGGAAAAAATCAGCAGGTCTGGCAGCATCGATGGAGAAGAGCACAGTTGACGTTTTGAGTCCTTATGACCCTTCAACAGAACTAAGTAAAAATAGGAAAGGGGTGAAATATAAGCTGGTTTAAGGGAGAGGGGGTTGGTTGGGACAAGCAGCCAGTGATAGGTGGAGATAACCAAACGCTGTCACAGACAAAAGAACAAAGAGGTGTTGACGGTGATGATATTATCTAAAGGAATGTGCTAATTAAGAGTAGAAGACAGGACAGATAAGGTACAGATAGCTCTAGTGGGGGTGGGGGTGGGGGAATACTGAAAGGTAGAAATAAACAATGGATGAAAATACATTTAAAAATAATGAAAATAGGTGGAGTTGCGAATGGTGCTGAACTTTGTGCAATCATCAGCGAACATTCCCACTTCTGACCTTATGATCGAAAGAAGGTCATTGGTGAAGCAGCTAAAGATGGTTGGGCCGAGGACACAACCCTGAGGAACTCCTGCGGTGATGTCCTGGAGCTGAGATGATTGATCTCTAACAACCACAAACATCTTCTTCTGTGCTAGATATCACTCCAACCAGTGGAGAGTTTTCCCCCTGAATTCCATTGACTCCAGTTTTGCTAGAGCTCCATGATGCCATGCTTGCTCAAATGCAGCCTTGATGTCAAGGGCAGTCACTCTCTCCTCACCTCATATCCCTCCTTTGTAGCGCTCAGTTGTGTAGGGCACAGCAGACAGCGATGATCCTGGGCACTCTCTGTGGTGAGAATTGTAGAGCCCTGCCTGATCAGTCCAAACATCTGTGATTCATCTTCAGGAGGCCGATCGTCTGCTCTGTAAAAAACCTGGGGGAGGCATGTGCAGTATTTTACCTGCCCTCAGCAGCACTCTGAGGATGGCAAACTGACATCATGAGCCATGTTTTCTGAGGTATGCCTTGTCCCCAAGGAGTCAGCCTTTTAAAGATCTGTGGCACCTGCGGGTGGCTCAAAATGTAAGATTCGTGAGGTTCAATGAAGAGTGCAGGAGGGTAAGCCAGGAGCAGCACCAGGCATACATAAAAATGAGGTGTCAACCTGGTGAAGCTGTAACACAGGGCTACTTGCGTGCCAAACAGCATAAGCAGCTAGTGATAGACAGGGCTAAGCGATCCCACAAGCAATGGATCAGATCTAAGCTCTGCATTTTTGCCACATCCAGTCATGAATGGTGATGGTTAATTAAACAACTCATTGGAGGAGGTAGCTCCAAAATATCTCCATCTCAATGATGGGGAAGTCCAGCACATCAGTGCAAAAGATAAGGCTAATACATTTGCTAGAATCTTCAGCCAGAAGTGCTGAGTGAATGATCCATCTCGGCCTCCTCCAGAGATCCCCAGCATCACAGATGCCAGTCTTCAGCCAATTCGATTCACCCCACATGATATCAAGAAACAGCTGAAGGCACTGGATACTGCAAAGGCTATGGGCCCTGACAATATTCTAGCAATAGTACTGAAGGCTTGTGCTCCAGAACTTGGTGTGCCCCTAGCCAAGCCTTTGCAGTACAGCTACAACATTGGCATCCACCTGGCTATGTGGAAAATTGCCCAGGTATGCCCTGTACACAAAAAGCAGGATAAATTCAACCTGGCCAATTACTGCCCCATCAGTCTACTCCTGATGATCAATAAAATAATGGAAGGAGTCATCAACAGTGCTATCAAGTGGGACTTACTTAGCAATAACCTGGTCACTGAAGTCCAATTTGGGTTCCACCAAGGCCACTCAGGTCATGAACTCATTACAGCCTTGGTTCAAACATGGACAGAAGAACTGAACTCCCAAGGTGAGGTGAGAGTTAATGTGCTTGAACATGGCATCAAGGAGCCCTAGCAAAACTGGTGTCAATGGGAATGACTATCTCACTCAAGAGAGAATCTAACCATCACCCCTTGATGTTCAATGGCATTACCATGACTGAATCCCCCACTACCAACACTCTGGGGGTTACCATTGACCAGAAACTGAACTGGAATAGCCAGTGGCTACAAGAGCAGGTCAGCGGCTAGGAATCGTGTGACAAGTAACTCGCCTCCTGATTCCCCAAAGCCTGTCCATCCTTGGACAAAGGACAAGTCAGGAGTGTGATGAATACTCCCCACTTGCCTGGATGTGTGCAGCTCCCACAACAATCAAGAAGCTTAACACTATCCAGGACAAAGCAGTCCGCTTGATTGGCACCACATCCATAAACATTCGCTCCCTCCATCACCGACGCACAGTGGCAGCAGTGTGTACCATCTACAAGATGCACTGCAGGAATTCACCAAGGCTCCTTAGACAGCATCTTCTAAACCCATGACCACCACCATCTAGAAAGACAAGGGCAGCAGATAGATGGGAACCACCACTTGGATGTTCCCCTCCAAATCACTCACCATACTGACTTGGAAATGTATTACCATTCCTTCATTGTCACTGAGTCAAAATCCTGGAACTCCCTTCCTAACAACACTGTGGATGTATCTACACCACCTGGACTGCAGCAGTTCAAGAAGGCAGCTCACCACCATCTTCTCCAGGGCAACCAGGGATGGGCAATAAATGCTGGCATAGCCGGCAAAGCCAACATCCCATGAATTAATTTTAAAAATCTCCATGGGTATCAGCAAAAATGTGCAGATTTGCCTTTAGTGATCACAAATTAGCTGGTTGTTCAAAGAGTGAAATCCTTTACGATTGATGAATCTCACAGGCTGCTGTCAGGGAGCTCTCAAGGCCACATATGTGCATACAACCCTATATCTGGGCCATCATTAAAACTACCTTTGTAACACCGCCTGACTCCATGCCCACCTCAGTTCATCTATCAAATGAAACATTCATTCATCCCTTTGTTTCCTCTAAACTCATTATTCCCATGCACCTCTGGTCAGCCTCCCTCAATGTAATGTCAGGAAAGGTGAGGTCATCCTTTGCTGCTCACTTCCTTACTCACAATATCTCCTGTTCACCCATTACCCATGTTCTCACGAAATTATACTAAGCCCTGATTAAGCAAAGCCTATTAATATATCAAGAAAAGAGCGTTCAGGTAGAGAAAGGGTTAGTGTGGGACAGGGGAACAGTACTACCCATGGTATGATGTACAGATTCACAAGATGGTGTGTGTAGGAGAGTCTGGAAGGAGCCAGCATGGTGACCCCACCCATGCAAGGCAGTACCTTGGAGATGTATATAGTTATGGGTTACCAATAAACAGTTTATGTTTAACCATACAAGCATCCAGATCTCTTGGTGAGATACCAAACAATCTTACAACAGGGTGGCAGTGAAGGAAAGACCCCAAAATCCAGGGGAAGCTGGATCTTGACCCCAGAATCTCAAAGCATGAAAATCTAAAGGAACTAAAGCCTGAGCTGCAAGAAGTGCACCTAAATTGAAGGCAGAGTTGGAGATCACCTAAAAACAAGCCCCATTGCATATGGAGGCTGAAGGACTCCACCAGGCCATTTGGGGGTCCATCACCAGACCTGATCGAACACGGAGTCAAGGGACCTAGCTAGGTCACAAAAAGGCTGAGCAAAATTCAAGGCCAGGATTTTCCTATTGGCAAGAGGGTGGGGCCCACTCGCCGACACATCAAATGACGTGGGATGACATTGGGCAGAACTCCCAATGTCACCATGCCCCATTTAAATTTTCAGGTAGGTGGGGGTGCAGCAAAATCAGCTGTGCGCCCGCTGACCTATCAATGGCCAATTGAGGCCATTGACAGAGTCATTTAAGTAATTAATGGACCTGCCTGTCTAACCTTAAGGTTGGTGGGCAGGCCAGATGCCCTGGTGGGCATTGGAAAAAGCATGAAACCCCAACCATGAGTGGGATGAGGTTTCATGCAGGTTTTTAAAAATTTAATTAAAGCGTTTTTAAAAGTTATGGACATGTCCCAACTCATGTGACAGTGTCACATGAGGGGACATGTCAGGGATTTTTTTTTTCTATTTTTAATATTTTTAAATGTATAGCCGATCTCCCTGAGGCAGCACGTGTGAAAGAGCGCACACTCGGCTGAGGGATTCCCTCACCCCACCTGCACAGGGAGCGCAGAGCGGTTCCGTGTGGAGATCATGCTGGGCGGGCCTTCATTGGCCCACCCACATAAAATGGCGGCACCCCCACAATCTGGGGTGCCGATCGGAGGCACGCCTCTGCACGCCAGCTCTTCAACATCCCCCCAACGGGGGGAAATGTTTGCCCTAAGAAAAGGAAAAAAGGCTGAAAGGCAGCAGAAGAATCTACTGTGCAGATGAAATACCAGACCTGAGTAAATGCAGGGTCGATAGACCTGGCCAATTCACAAGAAAAGTGAGCAAAATACAATGGGCAAGATTTTGCCCTTGGCGGGGGTGCTAGGCAGTGGAGGGTGGGGGTGGTCGGGAAGCTGACCTCCGCCCACGATCGGCACGGCACTGCAATTTTACACAGGCAAGCCAACTAATGTCCGCCAAGCATGGAATGCAAGTGGCAGCACTGAGCGCTGCCTGTGCAGGAAGAGGAGGAGGGCAAGAGGGCTGAGTGTGAACTTCAAGCTTGCACTTGAAAGAGCGCTTCAATCCCCCTGAGGCAGCTTTTGAAGCACTGTTTAAAAAATCTAATGAACAAAACAAAAATGTCATAAAACATATCCCCTCATGTGACTGTCACATGAACATGTTTTGAATTCAAGTGTAAAATTTTTATTTTATTTTTATTTGCATTAGGAAACCTCATCCCGGCTATAGATGAAGTTTCCTAAAAAGTGCAAAGGCTACTTGGCCTTTGCGCCTGCCCTCCAAACATAAGGTTGGACGGGCAACGTAAATTTGAATTTAATTACCTTTGTAATGGCCTTAATTATCAATGGGCGCACTGCCAACTCTGGCACGTGATCGCCGACCGAAATATCACGGGACTACGCGATGATGTCAGCTTGCTCGCCCAATGTCATGGCACATCATTTTATGCTCGGCCAGATCAGGCATGCATCCACCCGTCGAACTCAATATTCTGCCCAGTAAATAAGCTGAAATTACCTTTTAAAATAGGCAGCAATCAGGACCTGCACTAATATTCCAGAGCACAGCTGTAGGAAAGCTGCAGAAACAGCTCCACAGCCAGCCCCATAACACATAGTGCCTGAGTTCAACTGAAGGAAAAACAAGTTTTTAAAATGGCAGACAGAGCTAAAAAAATCACCTTCCATTTGATTACCAGGCTTAAAAAAGCAAGTAAATGGCCCAAACCTCTTCGTTCCAATGTTTCCTGCAGAGTAAATAAGTTGAAAAAAATGACTGCGTTAGCACAACAGGATCCTGCTGAAACTTGACAAAGCATGAAAGAACAAAGAGGAAAAAAAGGCAGCTGCAAAGCCATCCTGAAGAGAAAAATAAATTAAAGAGCCTAAGGCAAGGACTAAACAGGAGCCAAAATTGGGTGTCTTGGAGAAGAACGTTTTTGGATTACAGGGGCACATGTGTTTGGTATATTTGGGGATGAAGTAATCCTCAAACACAATTGCTGAGATATTAAAAACCTTTGACCAGTATTTTAAACTCCAAGTTGTGGAGAGCGCATGCAGACCTTAAAAATTTCTAGAACACCCTCAATTAATCACCAACGGAGCAAGGAGACTCCAGGGTAAGTGAGACAGGAAACCCCAGGCTAAGTGGGACAGGTGACCTTAGGCCAAGGGAGGTAATACCTAAGCAAAACACAAAATGGCCACAAACCATGACAGTGCAATGAAGTGCATAACAGTACAACGTGTAGTACAGAAGAAAGAAGAGGCTGTGAAACAGCCAAAAGCCAAACTGAGATTTTTGAAAATATTGCCACATTACCCAAACTGCAACAGCAGGCGGCAGTATAGATCAAGCGGATGGCTTTGAATGAAAGAAAGCTATCTGAGGTAACCAAAAGAAATAAAACTTGCAAAAATAAAATGAAGCTGTTCTGCAGGAAAATGTTCGTATCAAAGCTGAGTTGGAAGAACTCAACCAGAAGTACAGCCATGCACAACAAAAGGCAGAAAAGGTATGCAAAGAAGTCCCTGCCCTGAAAGACTGTTTGAAGAATCAAAATATGGCCATGGAAAAACACGAGGAGTTAAAAAAGATGAATATTATTTCAGAAAAAGCTGTGTTGGAACCATCAGTAGTGACAAACAATGCACTGAAGCACAGAGTGAGTTGGAAACAGGTCAACAAAAAAACAAACAGTTGAAAAGACAGCTGATTATCCTTCAAGATCAAATGGAAAAGGAGTGCATTACCTTTCAGCAACATGAAGAAATGAAGACTGCCTTAAACTGCAGAATGGAATCGCAACAGAAGTACCTTGAGGAAACTGTTGAATTGCAAGAAAACTCAAGGTTTTCACATGCTACAAGGACTCCTCAGGTCAAAGTTTGTTCCTCTGGAAAATTATGAGGAGAAGCAAAACGAATGTAACGTCACTATGAACAAGCAGAAGAACCAATTGGCAGAAAAGACTCAGCAATGTTCAATATTCCAGGAGGAAGCCAAGAGGCATAAAAAAGAGACTGCAAAGCTGAAGAGCCAGCTGAATGAAAAAGAGGAGGCATTGAAAGGAAAAGCCGTAGAAATTTCCAATCTGCGAGCAGATAGTTGAAGCTATGAGTAGCACAATCATTGAACTGAAACAAGTTAAGACTTTACCGGAGACTGACCTGGCTAACAGTGAAACCAAATGAAGGACAAGGACAAAGCTCTGCTGCAGGTGGAGAAAGAGAAGACAGAAATGGGATCAGAAAATGCAAATCCAAAGCTGAAGATCAAGAAATGAGAGGAGAAAACACTGGATGTCTCAAACATACTGGGAACCATTCAGCTATTGAAAAATGAAATAGCTGAATTGAAAATCAAGAACCTAGAACGTAAAAGAAAAAGTTGAACAGTTGCAAAAGAAAGTAGAAGTTCTCACAAAAGAGTAAGAAGAGTCTCAGAAACAACGAGCAGCAGTAAAATTTTAAAATGTGAGCTTGAAGGATAGAACAGAGGAATTAGGCTCCGCTAAGGAAAAACTGCCCAGTGCAGAAAACAGCTTTCATTACGAAAAGTGAGTTTCATGAAATGTTGGAATTAAATTTTGCAAAAACCATGAAATTCTTCAACTCCAATCCACTATGAAGAACATGAAAGGTGAGATGTGCAGTATGGAAGAGCAAATACAAATTTTAAAAGCAGGTTAACTCTGAAACAAAAGGCAGAATTTTCCCATTGGCACGCAGGGGCGGGACCAATGACGTGCGGTGACTTCGGGCGAATGTCCCATATCACCACGCGCCATCGCGATATTTCATTGGGCGGGTGCGTGATGATATCTGATGTGCACCTACCATTAATTAACAGACCACTTAAGGCCCTTGAGTCACCAATTAATGGCGATTTTTCAGCGCCCGTGCAATCTTCAGATTGTAGCATGGGCATAATGGGCAGGCAGGTAGGACCCATTTGTATAAACCTCATCCATGGGCGGGATAAGAAGGCTCAGTGGGGTCACAAGTGTGCTCTGTCAAATATTTAATTTGCAAAGTTACTGATACTTGCCCATGTGATCTGCAATATTTCATAACGCATACGAGCTGCTTGGACTGGATTCACAACCTTCAGGTCTGCAGTGAAGAATCATTTCTGGGCCTGCAGATTTCAGGAAACCTTCCCTTAGCCTGGGATTGGGAGTTGATTTCTCCATTGGAGGCCCCTCCTCTGACAAGGAAGGGAGGGATAGAAGGGGGAGGAGGCCAGGAGTGCTCATTCAGCCTCCAGGGGAGCCACCTTTGGAAGGAGAGGCGCAGCCACAAGGGGCGCAGGGCCAAGAGGTAGTCCAAGGCGGAAGGGGCCGCAGAAGACACCACTATCCTGTTGCCAGGGTTTACAGGCAGCGAAGCAGCCACCTCAATATGTCTGAGGTGCAGTGCCAAAGGAGACCCCATCTCTCAAGGGAGACAGTCAACTATATCTGTCAGATGATTGAGCCTGAGATCTCCACTAACTGTGTGGGTGGACACCCCAGGCCAGTGGTTCTAAAGGTCACAGCTGTCCTCAACTTCTATGCCTCTGGCTCCTTCCAGGGATTGGTGGGTGATCTTTGCAGTGTCTCCCAATCAGTTGTCTACACTTGTGTCAAGCAGGTTACAGACACTCTGTTCAGGCGTGCACTGACCTTCGTCCACTACTGCTGGGACCAGGCAAGTCAGGCACAGCGAGCCAGAGGCTTCGCAACCATTGCTGGCTTCCCCCGTGTCCAGGGTGCTTTAGGCTGCACACATGTGGCCATCAAGGTGCCAGCAGGTAAGCCCAGTGTCTTCATCAACAGGAAGGGCATCCACTCCATGAACGTGCAGATAGTGTGTGATCACAGGATGCTGATTTTACAAATCTGTGCAAGGTACCCAGGCAGCTCCCACAACGCCTACATCCTCAGACACTCACAGATGCCGGGGCCCTCCAGTGCTCCAGCCCAGCTGGATGGATGGCTGCTGGGTGACAAGGGCTATCCTCTCAGAAGGTGGCTCATGACGCCTCTCCACCATCCAAGAACAGAAGCTGAGCAGCGGTACAATAGGAGCCAGCGCACCACAAGGGCTGTGGTGGAGAGAGCCATCGTCCTTCTCAAGATGCGCTTCCAATGCCTGGACCACTCAGGGGGTGAACTCCAGTACCCCCCAGATTATATGTCGCTGATAGTGGTTGCATGCTGCACTCTCCACAATCTTACGATGTGGAGGAAGCAGATGTAGACTCAGTGGCTGTGGCTGCACACGATGAGTCCAGCAGTGAGTCCGAGGATGAGAACACACAGGGAAATGCTGAGGAGGTAGACACTGACCCGGGCATACTCCAGGGAGGCAGAGACACCTGGGAGGCTTTAATCCAACTAACCTTTGGCTAGCAGACACCACATACAGACCTCAAGGACAAGCCTGGGCTGCAGGCCCATACTTTATACCTGAGTGCAAAATCTGCCTGGATAGGAACATTAACAGAGGGCCTTGTCAAAAAAGCTCAATGTCCCAAAAATTACTCATAACATTATTGGTAACCATCCACCTGCAGAAGAAAAGAGGCACCCTCAGCCATGGTGACACGTCTGAATTTAATGGTATAACAAAAGGAACTTAAGAGAACAAAATGACAAAGGTGTTCAACATCACATCAACTCATAAAGACCTCATTGCAGGCCAACACAAAAGCACCAGTGATAAACCCGTGGTGCGCCTACAGTGCCTTATGTTTACACTTTCGGGAGCTTCGTCTTGGTGCTGCCCCTTTGCTGGAACTGGCATCTGAGACAGACTGCTCACTCTGCTGTCCTGTTCGCCTCGATGACCTTGGCAGCCATTCCCTGGCCTGTGGAGCGTGTGCTGGCCCAGCCTAACAGGGAGCTGCCAGTTCCACAGCTGGCATCTCCCCAGTCGTTGCAGCCTCATTGGATACCATGCTCACTGGCAGAGGGGCAGAGGAGCTACCGTCCTCATCTGGAGCGCCCTGAGAGGTGCCCACAGAGACGACAGGCAGCTGCTGAGCCAACGTGAGGTTGGTTCGGATCTCCCATGCTCACCAATGTTGGATGGGCATCGAGCTGGGAAACTTGGTGCCCAGGCCATCTTCCACTGATCAGCTGAGGTCAATGCCGATGTGAGGGATTGCTGGTCTGAGCGCAACCACAGGAAATCCTGATTGGTCTCCTGGAGGAGCCTCTCCACAAGAGTCGCCACTCTTTCCATGGAGGACGCATGGCGCTCGGCAATGAGGCTCATTGTATCGGCGATCGTCCGCGTCGACTCCTCCACCACGGACACCAAGCCAAACATAGACTTGTGTATCTCCCCCAGATGCTCCCACACAGCCGGTTGCATTGCTGCAGCTGCTGCATCGCAGACGACTCCAGAGGCAGATCATCAGGCACTGACTGAGCATGTGCCTGGTCCCCTGCAGTCCTCTGACTGCTGGCGCCATGGGCACTCGCTGTCTCTGCCAGCTCTTCCAGTGACTGTGAAGTGCCCTCACCGCTGTGCCCCGGGACACTAGCTGATGATCTAATTCCCACCGAGGTGCTAGTATCTGTGCTGGTGCTTGCCTGGCAGAGATGGTGTGACGCTGGTGAGACTTCAGGGCCCTCAGGTGTGAGAGGGGGCCTCTGCTGCTCCTCTTCCCGGCCCTGCTTCATTGATGCTGAAAGGAAGAACAACCAGGGCATTGGATCAGTTAACATGGAGACAATGTCAACATGCATCCCTGCCCCGCCAATCATTTTGCACTCATCCTTCCATAAGCAATGATCAAGCCATTTTGCAAACTTCAATCACTGAACATTCAGCATTGCCATGGCTGCTGGGAGCACAATGGTGACCACACTGCTGGGCAAACATATCTGCCCATGGCACCCCAGCCTCACCGATAACGGTTGACCCGGGTGCATGGCGCCTCTCCAGATCTAGGTCCTCCTGCTCGAATTGGCTAAGCATCACCACCTGGGCCTGCCCTCTGCCAGTTCTCACCCGCTCGGCGGCATTATGTGCATTCTTCTCCCGAAAAGGAGAGAAGAGCATTAATTTGTGGTACTTGTACCTGGATTCTCTTCGTTGACGGCCCACCCCAACCAGAATGGGACATTGCAGGGCTCCAGTGCCTCGTCACTCGGCTATGCCAGCCACTCACACAAAGATGCCAGACCTGTCCCCCTCCCGCCACCCTTGGCCAAATGCTGCCTATGTCACATCCGGCAACACACGGTCTAACCTTCCATAGCAAGGAGGCGCACGCACATGGAGCGCAGAGGACAGCAGATCGATCAGTGCCACGCCACCTTGAAGCTCCCCTCCCAGCATGTCATCACCCTGACTTTGACATGTCCTGGAGTTCCAGCACTGCGCCGAGGTGTAGCTCCTCCAGGTTGCTCCCAAAACTTGAATATGGGTCTCAGCGTACCACATGCTGCGGGGGCATAACCCATCTCTTCACCACCCTCTCAGGGTGGCCTTGGCATGGGCAATATCTGCTGGCCCACCCAGCGAAGGACACATGCTGTTAATGATTCAATGCCGTCACTGCACTCAGACTTGGTGGATGGGGGTGGTGGGGGGCACCAGGGTGGAAAGGCTACCTGCTGGGTTAAGTGACCAATGCCAACAAGGTACTCACCCTTCTCGAGTGCAAGAGGTCGTTGAAGTGCTTGTGACACTGGATCCAGGTGCACTGGACCACATTGCGGGAGCTCACCACCTCCACCACCTCGTCCCAGGTATGTTTGGTCATGTGGGGGGGCCTCTTCCTCCCGTCCTGGGGTATGAGGACCTCCCGTCGTGCTGCCACCTCCGTGAGGAGGGCAGCAAGGCAATCATCCAAAAAATGAGGGGCACACTGGCGCCCTACTCTACCCTCCTGCCTTGCCTGCTCACCAGCAGTGCCCTGGGAAGCCTTTCCACTGGCCATGATTCACAGCCTTTGAAAGACTGCAGCAGCTTTTTAAAACAGGCCACGGGGTCGCCATTGGACCCGGTGGTCATTGCTGCTGCCCGCCCACTCCCGCTGTCCTCAGGAGCCATGATTTACACTGAGTGGGCCCACGCCTGCCCGTGTCTGCTCCTGCTCCATCCACCCACCAGCCAGAAAATTCTGCCCAAAGACAATGTAACTCACCAGAGCAGTTGTTGAGCTGAAGGAAAAGATTCACAGAAAAAGGATTGGAAAATAAGAGGGTGAACAAGAATTTGGCTGAAATTGTGAACCAAGAGGAAATGAAGGTTCTATTGAAACGTCAATGCCCAGCAAGAACATGATGGACCCCACAGAAAAAGTTTTGATTTCAAATCCACCCATGGCCTTGCCCTCTCTATCACTGGAATCTCCTCCAGCTCTGTAACCCTCCGAGATTCTGTGCTCATCTAATTCTGGCCTCTTGACCATCCCTGATTTTAATTGCTCCACCGTTGGTGATTGTGCCTTCTGCTGCCTACAGCCTAAGCTCTGGAATTCCTCCCACACCTCCCCCACACACCTTACTGACTCTCTTTCCTCCTTTAAGATGCACTTTAAATCTACATCTTTGACCAAGCATTTGTCCTTAATATCGCCTTACATAGCTCAGCATATAATTTTGCTTTATAAGGCTGCTCTGGAGCAACTTGGGATGTTTTACTATAGAGTGCTATATACATACAAGTTGTTGCTGTTGCTGCACAGATTCATGTCCATCACAATGTGAATGATGATTTGTCTTGATAGTATAATTTCAGTCCTACTTTGCCACAAATGAGTAGAAGCAGAGAGTGTTGATTTTCAAAAACGTGTCACATTAATTTAAAATTACAGTGCTGGTCTACCCCTGTGGTATTATTCAAGGCAAGTGAAGGTGATAATGACACAAATTCCCCAAGAGAGCCATATCTGCTGTAATACTAAGGTCAGACCAGTGCAAACAGTAAGACTTTTATGAGAAAACAGTGGCAATGATTGAAACGTGGGGGAAATGCAATTTTATTTTCCTTTTTTTCAGTAATGAGACAGGTCACATTTCTTTCAGAAAAAAACAGCAGCTTTCACTGAAAATCTGTGGCAAACAAAGAACTCAGGTGTTTTGGACTTTGAGATGACCTAGAACTCATGGGGCAGAGTTTTTCAGTCGGCGTGCAGGGGCGGGCCCAGCATGCCAACGCAGAAAATGACATGCAATGACGTTGGGCGCGTGTCCCGATGACATCGCGCTGTCTCTCGATGTTTCGTTCAGCGGGTGCACACCGGAGTCGGCTGCACGTCAGCTGATATGTAAATGGCCTATAAGGCCTGTAAGGAGCTGTTTAACGTAATTGTTAATGCTGCCTGTCCAACCTTAAGGTTGGCGGGCAGGCGAAAAGGCCAAGCGGCCTTCGTGTTTTTTAGGAAACCTCATCCATGAGCAGGATGAGTTTTCCTAAAGCTTTTATTAATTAAGTTTTAAAATTTTCATAAATATAAAAACATGCCCCATCTCATGTGACACAGTCATATGAGGGGACATGTTTAAATACATTTTTAAATCTTTTATTCATTATTTACAATAGTGATTCAATCTCCCTGAGGCAGCTCTGTACCTCGCATATGCGTGAAAGGGCGCTGACCCCAACTATCTCTCCTCCCCCCGCCCGCACAGGTAGCGCTGAGCACCTTGGCTTGCATCTTACGCTTACATAGGAGAAAGGGAGACATTGGCCAGAATTTTCTGGTGCTGTTGGTGTTGGGCATTATGGTGGGCGGGGATGGGGAGTCAATATGGCAGGAAGACCAAAAATTGGTTTCACGCCGTTGTGAAACCAGTTTGCGATCATCCACCCCACCCGTCAATGGCAGGCTGCGTTTCCTGCTGCCGCACATGAGGAGCCTAATTTCAATATTTTAGCATCACGTTATAAGCTCCACTCACTGGAATCATCCCCCGATGTTGGATTATCCGGACAATCATGCCGGACAATCACAACTGTACATAAGTGACATGCACCTGATGACCTGCACTTTGCTTGGGACTTCGAGGTTTGTTTGCCAATCTTGCTTTGGGCAGCACTTGCAGTCATCAGTGCCAAGATTTGCAGGTAGCAGGACATCACTTTTAGCGGGGCTCACAGGCAGGCCTCTACCTAAGAGACCAGACAAAAGGCCCCGACTATCTCTCCTCCCCCAACTCGCACAGGTAGCGCTTGGTGCTATGACTCGCGTCTTATGCTGGGTGGGCCTTAATTGGCCCATTCGTGTAAAATGGCAGCACAGAGCTGATTGCGGGCGGCGATCAGCTTTGTGACTGCCCCCGCCCAATCCCGAGCCCACCTGCTGCCTGAACACATCAGGCCATGGGTTACCGAATCTAGTATGAAGATCTTCCAATGACCTAGTAGAAAAAAGCTACAGGACCATGGCTTTCGTGGGGAAGGGGGAGAAGTGGCCTCAGGCAAGGGAAGAGGCTGCAGGGCAAGGGCTGTACTGGGGAAGGGGAGTATTCCAGGGTGTGTCTGGGGACACATATTGATCTGTGCAAGTGACCTCAAGATGATGAGGGCTGAGGAGGCAGTCTCCAGAGGAGATGGAGCCAGGCGGAGATGTGAGGATGTGTGTGAGGTAGTGAGTGGTGATGTCCCTTGAGCTGGCAGTGAGTGAGATGCCAGTGAACGTGTGATGGCCTTGTGAGTGTGTGAGTTTAGAGTGATAAGGTGATTGCCTTACCCTAGGAACACACATAAGATCATTCATCCATTTTCTGTACTGGATGGCCAACCTCTTGAGTGCAGCATTGGCGCTGACTACCTCTGCCACCACCTCCCAAGTCAGAGTGGTGAAACTGATGGGCCTCCTGCAGCCAGAGCGGGAGTACAGAACATCATGGCAGGCCTCCACGGCATCCAGAAGGCATCCCAGGGATGTGTCACTGAATTGGGAGGTGGAGGATGCTGCATTCTTCTTGCCTTGTGGGGCCATGTCTTCACTGGAGCAGACGTGGGCTGCAAGCATTGAGAAGTGTGTGTGTGGCTGCAATTTAAATATGGGGCCCTGTGTGAGGAAGCAGCAAGGTAATGGTGTGGCAGGCAAATCAGAGGCCACCAACCAGTGTTTTCTGTAGCTGCATAATTAATGAGGTGGGAATGGGACGATACAGCGCAAAAACCCACCATTGCATCTGGCGAGCAAAAAGATTTTTTTCCCACCCGCTACTGCACTTAGTGCAAATCTGGGATGATTCCACCCATTGTGTTGATCATCCCACTTGCCTACTGGGAAAAGTTAGAAATGTGATATATTTTAAGCAAATGGGTGGAAAAAGTACAAAAGGGAACCTGTGTGATAGGGTGTAAGACAAGCGAAATCAAATGACAAAAGAGTTGGTAGTTCAGGCCCAAGGGGAGTGGTAATGGGACACGTAAAAAAAGAGAAGTGTCTCGAGGAGGTGTGAATGACAGAATGATGAACAGCTGCAGTCCGAAAGCAAAAACAAGATAAAAACTAGAGGAAAACCAAAACCTGCAAAGAAAAAGAAAACAAAATGTAGACAGCTATGGTCTGAAATTGTTGAATTCAATGAACATAATGAACCAAATGAACATAATGGCCATTATGTTTATGACAGCTCTTCATAGCATTTCAAATTCTCGTGCTCTGACCTCAGACTCCTGCAATGTTCCAATGAAGCTCAATCCAAGCTTCAGAAACAGCAGCTCAGCTTTCAATTAGACACTTTACAGTCTTCCGATTCAACACTGAGTTCAGCAATTTCAGACCATAAGATAAAATGATGTCAACGAAAAAGAAGCAGCTGATTGGTGAGGAGCTGGTGAATCTTTATTTAAGTAATAAGCTTTATTGTCTAATAAATAGAGTCATGGCAGGGCAGCATGGACCATGGAGTGTGTATTATATTTCACATGGGCTCTTGAGGATGCTTCTCGTGACCTGAATAACAATATGTATATGAAGTGTCATCAGCTACAGCAGCTTGAGCTCCAGGTTTCAGAACTTGAGCATCAGCTAGCATCACTGCAGTGCATCCATAGGATTGATAGCTTCATGGACAGCATGTTTATAGATGTGGTCAGCCCACAGCTTAAGAATATGAAGGGAGAGAGGGAATGAGTGACTGTCTGGTGGTCAAGAAGGATGAGGCAGGTAGTGCAGGAGTCTACTGAGTGCATGGGACTTTCCAAGTAATCTTCAGTTCTGGATACTGGTGATGGTTCATCTGGGACTGCAGCCAAAGCCAAGGCCATGGTACAATGGTTGGCTCAGCTGTACAGGGTGTAAAAAGAAGACTGAAAGAGCATTGGTGATGGGGGATTTGATAGTTATGGGAACAGACAGGTGTTTCTGCAACCACAGATGTGGATTCAGGATGGTATGTTGCTTTCCCTGATGCCAGAGTCAAGGATGCCACTAAGCAGCTGCAGAGCATCCTGAGGGAGAAGAGTGAACAGCTGGTAGTTGTGGTCCACATCGGTGCCAACGACATAGATGGAAAGAGGGATGTGGACCTTCAGTCAGAATTTATGGAACTAGGTAGGAAATTAGTAAGTAGGACCTCAAAAGAGTAACCACCAGATGAATCCCAGTACCATGCACAAGTGAGTAGGAGGAAAGAGCAGATGAATGCATGGCTGAAGAGATGGCGCAAGAGGAAGGGGTTTAGATTCCTGAGATATTGGGAAAGTTGTGGGAGAGATGGAACTTCTATAGGAAAAAATGGTTTCACCAGATCAATTTCCTTGTGGGGCAATTTGAAGATGCAATCAGGAAGGGTTTAAACTAACTTGGAAGGGGTATAGGAACCAGGAGGTAACATTAAAGAGGCACATCAAGGTGCACAGAGAATTGAGAGAGACAGATAGTGTGGTTCGTGAAAGAGGGAATGTAATAATGTTTGAATTAGGGTTACTGTACATGTATGTGAATGCAAAAAGGTAAATAAGGTTGCAGGCACTGATAGCCACATGAAAAAATATGATGTGGCAATAACGGAGACCTAACTCAAAGAAGGGCAGGAAAGGGTACTAACTATTTCTGGATACAAGGGCCTGAATTTTCATTCCCAGGTCAGGAGCACAGAATCAGGACAGTTCCAGGCTCTGCAAGCCTGACCCAGAAGAAAGTGCCCCAGAATTTCAGATTTTTATTCCATTGAGTGAAAATAGGAATAATGAACGCCACCCCTGGAAATAGTTTGGGGGCTGCCTGGTGCAGAGGCAGGCTAGGCAAAAGGCTGTTCTTAGTGCACCAACACAAAACAGCCCTCATCCCTCACACCCCCTTACCCTCCGACATACTCCATGCCCTATCCATGCCAACCAATGCCACTTCATACCCCCATCCAGCCTTCATGGCCCCTCATAACACTCCACCAACCCATGTCCCCCACCACCCTTTGCCCTTAAATCTTCCAAATGCACAAAATGTCACTATGGGCAGACCTCAGCACCCATGCTGAGATTAAATAAAGTTCTTAAATATCTATTAATGAATTCACTATTCCAAAAAAAACACACTCATTGATAAAACCCCATTCACTACATTTAACTTCCTTTAATCCCTTATAAAAACAAGCATCTGCATTCATTTACCAACTTTGAAGACTTTATAACCATTTGGAGCTGTCAATCAAGCTGTGAACTGAAGGCATCCCACTATGATAATGATAGGCTGTGAAGTCAATTATGCAGTACTAATCCTCTAATGGTAACCCTCGGGCTTCTGTCAGCAAACAGAGTGAAATAGCAAGCACTGATTTTTAAATACTGCAGACAGTTTTTGTTTTCATATATTTGAAGGACAAGAGATTTAAATTCCTGATTGACAGTTCCAAAGAGCTTAACAGTTCCAATGAATTTATGTAAATTTTACAGACACTCATGTCTACTTTTAACAACCCCAAAGGGCATTTTACCTCTCCCAAAGGGCACCTCACCTATCCCAGGACCATACCCAAAATGGTACCTTACTTCTGCAAAAGCGTACCCTACTCCTTCAAGGCACTCTGGTGAGTTTAGACCTTCTCCCAACAGGTCCAAAGTGCACAATTTGTGTTTTGGACCTCCCACTAGCAGAAATCAGATTTGACTGAGGCAGCTGTACTTTAACATGTGTAGTTGCCTCCATGAACCATGTATGTGCTATTTAGAACCAGGCCCCACCAATAAGAATGGCAGGGTCCAGGGTTGGGGGCATTTGTGCCTCTGCAGCCATTTTTGCCAAGACAGAGAGCCTCCCCAACTGTGTGAAAATTCAGGCCAAATTGTTAAGGAAAGAAAGGAAAGAAAGTTAAGGGGAAGGGGTGGCAGTACTGATTAAGGAGGTGTTGAGAAAGTGCTCATGAGAAAGGATGTCCCAGAGGGTTCAAGGACAGATTCTATTTGGCTCCAGCTAAGAAACAACAAAGGGACCACTACATTTCTTGATGTAGCCTATAGGACACCAACTAGTAAGGACGATGTTGAGGAACAAATTTGCAAGAATTTACAGAGAAGTGCAACATTATAGAGTAATTATAATGGAGGACTTTAATCATCCTAATGTAGTAGTTGGAATAATAGTCATGTAAAGGGCAGAAAGGGGCAAAAGTTCATTGAATGTGTTCAAGAGAATTTTCTATATCAGCAGTTTCCAGTCCAACAAGAAAAAAGGTACTGCTAGACATGGCAGCCCTGTGGGATCCAGAGCTAATGGAGTGTCTCCAGACACTAGCAGGCCTGTGGAGAGAAAAAAAGGTACTGCTAGACCTGGTTTTTGGGATTGAGGTAGGCCAAGTGGATCAAGTGTCAAGAGGGGAATATTTGAGGGCAATGATCATTGTATCATAAAGTTTAGGTTGGCTAGAGGGAAGAGGACAAAGAAAAATGCAGAGTAAGAATAATTAGTTGAGAGAGCACCAACTTCAATGGGATAGGAATGGGTTTGACCCAGACAAATTGGAATAAAAGTTTGGCAGCCAAAACCATAACTGAATAACAGGTTACCTTTAAAGAAGAGATAGTTTGGGTATAGTCTAGGTACATTGGCATGAGGGGGAAAGGTAGGGCAAATAAATCCAGAGCTCCCTGGTTGACGAAAGAGATAGAGATTAAGATAAAGCAGAAAAGGTATGGACATGACACATGTGAGGTGGACAATACAATTGAGAATCAGGGTCAATATCGAAAGTTCAGAGAGCAACTGAACAAATAAGAGAAGCAAAGAGAGTATGAGGAGCGACAGGCAGCTAACGTGAAAGAGAACCCCAAAGTCTTCTATTTGCATATAAATAGTAAAATGGTGGTAAAAGGAGGAGTGGGATCTAAATGGGGATTTAGGCATGAAGGCAGGGAGTATGAATACTTTCCATCTGTCCTTACACAGGAAGGAAGAAGATGCTGCCCAGGTCATGGTGAAAGAGGAGATACTTGAGATACTTGATGGGTTTAAACTTAATAAGGAAAAGATATTAGATAGGCTGACTGTACTTAAAACTGATGTTATCAGAACCAGATGAGATGCATCCAAGCATACTGATGGAAGTAAGGGTTGAAATTACCAAGGCACCAGCCATAATTTTCCAGCACTCCTTAGATACAGGATTGATGCCGGAGGACTGGAGAATTGCAATAGATACACCCTTGTTCAAAAAAGAATATAAGGATAAACCCAGCAACCACAGGTCAGTCAGTTTAACCTCAGTGGTGGGGAAGCTTCCTTTTCCCTTATTCATTTATATGGGATGTCGGCATCACTAGCAAGGTCATCATTTGTTGCCCATCCCCAATTGTCCTTAAACTGAACATTTCAGAGACCAGTTAAGACTCAGCCATATTACTGTGGATCTGAACTCACATGTAGGCCAGACCAGGTAAGGACAGCAAATTTCTTTCCCTAAATGACATCAGTGAACCCAATGGGTTTTTACAACAATCAATGTTAGTTTCATGATACCAGCATTTTTATTTCAGATTTATTAATTAAGTTTAAATTCCAAAATCCGCCATTTGAACCCATGTTCCCTGGGCATCATCCTGGGTCCCTAGATTGGTAGTTCAGTGACATTACCACTATAGCACTGTTTCCCTCAACTTTCAGAAATTATAATTCAGGACAATGTTAATAGTCACTTGGGTAAATGGAGATTAATTAAGGAAAGGCAGCATGGATTTGTTCAGGGCAAATCATGTTTAACTAACCTGCTTGAGACTTTTTGTTGAGGTAACAGAGAGGGCTGACGAGTGTAATGCAGTTGATGTGGTATACATGGTCTTTCAAAAGTCACGAAGAACTGCACAACTGACTTGTTACTAAAGTAACATGGAATAAAAGAGGCAGTAACAACATGGATGCAAAATTGGCTGAGTGGCAGGAAACAGAGAGTCATGGTTAATGATGTTTTTCAGACTGGAGGAAGATATATAACATAATTCCCAGGAGTCAGTATTAGGACCCCTGCTGTTCTTGATATATATTAATGACTTAAGCTTTGGTATTCCAGGCACAACTTCAAAATTTGAGGATGTCATGAAACTTGCAAGTATTGTGAACCGTGGGGAGGGTAGTGTTAAACTTTAAAAGGAGACAGGCTGGCGGAATGGGCGGACAAGTGGCAGATGCAATTTAATGCAGAGAAGTGTTAAACGATTAATTTTGGTAGGAAGTATACAAAAAGGCAATATAAAATAAAGGATACCATTCTAAAGAGGATGCAGGAGCAGAGGGATATATAGGCACAAATCATTGAAGGTAGCAGAGCAAGTTGAGAGTGCGATTATTATAGCATGTAGGATCCTGGGCTTTATAAATATATCATATAACTTTATATTTCTAAATATAAATAGAGTACAAAAGCAAGGAAATCATGATAAATCTGTATGAAATATTGGTTCAACCTCAACTGGAGCAGTGCATCCAGTTCTGGGCACCACACTTTAGGAAGGATGTGAAAGCATCAAAGAGAATGCAGAAAAGATGCACAAGAATGGTTCCAGTGATGAGGAACTTCGGTTATGTAAATAATTTAGAGAAGCTAGCACTGTTCTCCTTAGAGAAAAGAAAGCTGAGAGGAGATTTGACAAAGGAATTCAAAATCATGAGTAGATGAACTGTTCCCATTGGTGGAAGGATCGAGAACCAGTGGTCACTGATTCAAGAAGAGTCAAGAGGATTATCAAAAGAAGCAATGATGACATGAGGAGAAGCCCTTTACACAGCAAATGGTTAGGACTGTGCTTTCCAAACTGTGTGTTGTGACCACAAGTGGGATCGCGAGATGAGATTTAGAGGCCACGATCTCCGTGACAGTAATGGCTGCCTTCAAGTTTGGACTGATTTCTTCAGGTTCCCGTTACAGCAATAATTAGAGTCCAATTACTTTAAGAGTCAGAATACTACTACATTAATAATCAGAATACTATTACATAACTGTCTGGCGCCTATTGCATTAACAATCAGGATCTTATTGTATAAATAATCAGCATTCTATTACATTTAAAATCAGGATCCTATTACACTAATTATCAGGATCTAATTACAATAATTACATGGTTCCTATTGCATTAATAATCAGCTGCTTATTGCTTCAATAATCAGGAAGCTAATACATTAATAATCAGAATTTTTTAAATCATTAATTAATGTCCCAATGCATCAATGATAAGGATTAAGTTCATTTGCCCATTGTGTCAATAATAATGATCCTATAAGAGTAATAATCAGGATGCTATTACATTAATAATCGGAGTCCAAATACATAAATAATCTGTATACTTTTCTTTAATCAATAACCTATTGCATTAATAATTTTTTTAAATCATTCATGGGATGTGGACTTCGCTAGCTGGGCCAGAATTTATTGCCTATCCCTAAGTGTCCTTGAGAAAGTGGTGGTGACCTGCCTTCTTGAACTGCTGCAGTCCATGTGGTGTAGGTACACCCTCAGTGCTTTGAGGAAGAGAGTTCCAGGATTTTGACCCAGCGACAGTGAAGGAACGGCAATATATTTCCAAGTCAGGATGGTGAGTGTCTTGGAGGGGAACTTCCAGGTGGTGTTGTTCCCATCTTTCTGTTGCCCTTGTCCTTCTAGGTTGTAGTGGTCATGGGTTTGGAAGGTGCCGTCTAATGAGCCTTGGTGAATTCCTGCACTGCATCTTGTAGATGATACACACTGCTGCTACTGTGCGTCGGTGGTGGAGGGAGTGAATGTTTGTGGATGTGGTGCCAATCAAGCGGAATGCGTTGCCATGGACAGTGTCCAGCTTCTTCAGCATTGTAGGAGTTGCATTCATCCAGGCCATTGGGGAGTATTCCATCACACTCCTGACTTGTGCATTGTAGATGGTAGACAGGCTTTGGGGAGTCAGAGGGCGAGTTATTTGTCACATGATTCCAAGCCTCTGACCTGCTCTTGTAGCCACTGTATTTATATGGTTAGTCCAGTTCAGTTTCTGGTCAATGGTAACCCCCAGGATATTGATAGTGAGGGATTCAGTGATGGCAATGCTATTGAACATCAAGGGGCAATGTTTCGATTCTTTCTTGTTGGAGATGGTCATTGACTGACACTTGTGTGGTGAGAATGTTACTTGCCACTTGTCAGCCCAAGCATGGATATTGTCCTGGTCTTGCTGCATTTGGACATGGACTGCTTCAGCATCTGAGGATCGCGAATGGTGCTGAGCATTGTGCAACCATCAGTGAACATCCCCACTTCTGACCTCATGATGGAAGGAAGGTCATTGATGAAGCAGCTGAAGATGGTTGGACCACAGACAGTACCCTGAGGAACTCTTGCAGTGATGTCCTGGAGCTGAGATGACTGACCTCCAACAATCACAACCATCTTCCTTTGTGCTAGGTATGATTCCAACCAGCGGAGAGTTTTCCCCCTGATTCCCATTGACTCCAGTTTTTCTAGAGCTCCTTGATGCCACACTCGGTCAAATGCTGCCTTGATGTGTCAAGGACAGTCACTCTCACCTCACCTCGGGAGCTCAGCTCTTTTGTCCATTTTTGAACAAGGTCAGGATCTGAGTGGCCCTGGTGGAATCCAAACTGGACATCAGTGAGCAGGTTATTGCTAAGCAAGTGCCACTTGATAGCACTGTTGATGGCCCCGTCCATTACTTTATTGATGATGGAGAATAGACTGATGGGGCAGTAATTGGCCAGGCTGGATTTTCCTGCTTTTTGTGTACAGGACATACTTGGGCAATTTTCCACATTGCCGGGAAGATGCGAGTGTTGTAGTTGTACTGGAACAGCTTGGCTAGGGGCGCGGCAAGTTCTGGAGCACAAGTCTTCAGTACTATTGCTGGAATATTGTCAGGGCCCATTGTCTTTGCAGTATCCAGTGCCTTCAGCCATTTCTTGATATCACGTGGAGTGAATCGAATTGGCTGAAGACTGGCATCTGTGATGCTGGGGACCTCTGGAGGAGGCCAAATTGGATCATCCACTAGGCACTTCTGGCTAAAGATTGTTGCGAATGCTACAGCCTTATCTTTTGTACTGCTGTGCTGGGCTCCTCCATCATTGAGGATGGCGATACTTGTGGAGCCAGCTCCTCCAGTGAGTTGTTTAATTGTCCACCACCATTCACAGCTGGATGTGGCAGGACTGCAGAGCTTAGGTCTGATCCGTTGGTTGTGGGATCGCTTAGATCTGTCTATCACTTGCTGCTTATGCTGTTTGGCACACAAGTAGTCCTGTTTATAGCTTCACCAGGTTGCCACCTCTTTTTTAGGGGTGCCTGGTGCTGCTCCTGGCATGCCCTCCTGCACTCTTCATTGAAATCTACTAATGTGAATCTTATAACATTAATCTGAGTCCTATGACATTAATTACCAATATCCTAGTACATTAGTAATAAGGTTCCTATTACATTTATAATTATTCCTATTAATTTATAATTCAAGATTCTATTACATATCTTTTCATCACCTCCCCCCAAGCTCATTTCCTATTCCCCGCTCCCTGGTCAAAAAGTAAAACCCCTCACCCCCAATCAATAGCTGAATCCTCCGCTCCCCACCACTGCCCCGCCACCACCCCCGCCCTGCTCAACAGTTGAAGCCTTCTCTCCCATAGCCTACTTAACAAGTCTCATAACCCCCAAATTTTCACTGGGGGTTACTCAAAGTCTGTGACATTAAATGGGGTCACACTGAGATAGAGATTGAGAAGCACTGGGTTTGGTTCTGGAATGCATTGACTGTGAATGTTAGGAAGCGGATTCAATTGAGACTTTCAAAAGGGAATTATTTCAAGAGGAAAGATTTGCAGGGCTATGAAGAAAAGGCATGGAAATGACACTCGGTGAAATGCTCTTGCAGAGAGCCAGCATAGACATAATGGGTTGAATGGCCTCCTTCTGTGCTGTAAGCATTCAATGATTCTATAATAATCTCTCCCCCCCCATTCTCCTTTCTTTTTTTTTTGCATGTTTCAGCTTTACTCTCGTTTTTGCCTGGTTTTTGCTTTTGGATGACAGCTGTTCATCATTCTGCCATTCACACCTTCTCTGGAGGTATTTTCTGTTTCTTTACTCATACCATTACTTTTGACCTTGCACCACCAACTGTTTTGTTATTTAATCTCTCCTGTCTTCCAACCTACCACAGGTACTTACTTTTGTCCTTTTTCCACCATCTTCCCTTTCACTTGCTTAACTTTGCCCAGTTCTGATGAAAGATCATTGACCTGAAATATTAGCTGTTTCTCTCTCCATAGTTGCTGCCTGACCTACTGAGCATTTCTAGCATATTTTGTTTTTATTTATGATTTTTATCTAGCTGAACATGTCTTTGACTTAAATATTTGAATCCCCAAATTTCTCTGCTCCCCCATGTCTTTCAACATTTTTGCATTTAGTGTCTTCTCCCAATCTTTGTTTCTCTTCACAAAAGCATTGCCTTGCCCTTCTCTGCATTAGCTTCCATCTATGACTAACTTATCTTTCCATTAGCCTTTCTATGTCTTTCTGACCATCAAAGTCCTCCTCATTGTTTGTCAAGACTTCCACACTTGTTTCATCAACAATTTTTAAATTTCAGGCTCCCTGTGCCCCAATCCAAATAATCAATATTATTAAAAACAAATGTCTTGAAGCACATTATTTCCAAAGTTTCTCTAGTCTGACCAATCCTCACTGACCCTAACCGTTTGTTAGGCAACTCTATCCACACAGCTACATTTCCTCTTATACCACAAACCTGATTGTTTTTGGAACAAAGCTCCTGAAAATCCACCTGCATCATATCTGCCACAATCTCTTTATCCATATCCAGGCAGGGTATTGTGAGACTATTTGATTATGAGAGCTCGTCTCAGCAAAGCACAATCATGTTCTCACATGCCCACAAAATTATGCAGGATAAAGTAATGATCAGGAGTGGGAATTCTAGCTTACTTTTTTCCACTCAATAGCCATAGGTGTTAAGGCGGATTGTTATTCTTATTGCTGCTCTGCCTGAGTTCAGCTATTGTATAAATCAAACCTGTTCCAACTGATTTTCTTCAACACCATATAAACAAAACCATTAAGAGAGCCTAAATCAGCTTTTTGTGACAATTTATGAAGTTGCACATGATTGAAGATCCTGTGCTGAAGAAATGTGGTGATTTAAATAGCATGTGCAATAATATCTCCGGGAACTGCATATAAAGTTAGTATAATGATGCATAAATTGCCTGTTCATTATTACAGGAGAATGGAACCTAATTTGCATATGCAAATTATTGCTCATCTTTGATTGTTAGGAGTTCATTAATATAAAACATTTTTAATGATCCTGTTTCAGTGATCTGCAGTTTCTTCACAGTAACAAAGGTCATTGTATCTCTGCTGTATATATGCTGAAGAATTCGAAAGGTGAATAAAGATTATTATGCCATAACAATATATTCAGCAACTTCTTCTATTACAGTATTGCTTTTCAGTGAGTTGCATTTAATCAAGCTTACTGAATATTAAAATTTGACACATAACTCCCATGAAACATCTATATTAATAAACCATGATTTTAAAGAATGGGATATTACTTGTACACAACACCTACACTAAAGGAGACCTGGTTCTAAAATATAGTCCTGACAATGTCAAAGACAGAGAGAGAAAGAGAGGGAGAGATCATCAGAAGTCATTTCTGGATAGTAACTAATAGTTAGTGAAAGAATGGCAACAGAAAGGGGGTCACCTGCCAATCCCCAATTACTTGGTCCAAAAGCCATTTCATGCCTCAAATAGTTTTTAAAAGAGTGATTAATATTTCCATCACTTTTATGAAATGTAAACTTATATTTTCTCTGCTATTGTGTAATCTCAGATCCCAATGAAGATTTTTAGTCATTACAAAGTCTGTTATCATGAAGATATCGGGTGACATTTATGGCATCCTGACGAGATTCTCGAGCATCGTGTTAACCTTTTTGTGCAGCTGGGACATCTTGGTGCTCTACATCTACCTCCTCCATCTCCTCTTCTAGCTCCTCTTCCACATCACACTCTTCCTCTTCCTCCATTTAACTGTGTCCACCCAGGGCCTTACTGTCTACGTCCATGTTATTGAGAGCGCAGCAAGACCATTACAATGTGTGAGACCCTTGCAGGAGTGCACTGCAGGGCACCATCTGATTTGTCCAGGCACCGAACCACATCTTCAGAAGCCCATTGGTCTGTTCAATGGTTCTCCTACTGAGCAGATAGCATTGTTTGGACCTCCTCTGTGTCTCTGCCTGGGCTCTCTGAGTGGTGAGTAGCCATCCCGTCAAGAGATACCCCTTGTTCCCTCGGATCTATCCATGGACTTTAAGGATTGAAGTGAAGATCTGAGGCAGCCTTGGCTGCCAAAGAGAAAAGGAATCACGGCAGCTACTAGGAAAGCAAGGGGGAAGTTCTTTTTGTGGTCGCAGACCAACTGAACATTGAGGGAGTGAAAGCCTTTCTGGTTGATGGATCTCCCTGGCCAGTCACTCGGTACCTTGATGGCCACATAGGTGCAATTGATGATGTCCTGCGCTTGGAGGAATCCAGTGATAGTGGTGACATGCACTTCCCTTTCTCATTGAGAGGCCACATCTGTTTGGAATTGAATGTACTGCCCAGCATTCGCAAATAGGGCATCAATGACTTTTGATTTGCAGAAGTATGCAGCTGTTCGTGACATGCCACCGAGATCCACAGCTGATCCTTGGAAGGAGACAGATGCAAAGAGGTTCAAGGCCACAGTGACTTTGATGGTCACTAGCAGGGCATGGTGACTATTGCTGCAAGGTGTGAGGTCTCTGCAACAAGGACACAAATACCTGTGACCATCCGCCTGGAGAGTCTTATCTCCAGCCACACTGGGTCTCAAACATCTCTAGATAGCTCTGTCTTCAGTGGTAGATTCTATGCTGAGGGTATGGCCTCCATGTTCTTCCTGACCCTCACCCTCTCGCAGGCCCTCCTGATGCCCGGCACTCTGCCCTTCCTGCATAGGGTGTTGCTCCTCATCACCACTGGGCCCAAAATCTGATAGCCGTGCTCCAACTGCTACCTTCCTTGCGCTCAGGTACACCCCCACCACCCTGCCTCCCCCTCCCACCATTGCTTGCTCCCTGGTCTTATGCCCTCACATTGCTAGGAGAGTAACTTTCTCTTGCATTGCGAGAACTTACTGTGTACTGTGCCTAGCAGCTCTGATGAACCGATGGCTGGCTGCTCATTTAAGTATTTTAATGAGGCTGTGTGTCTCTAATTGCTTTCTGCAGTTTGAAATTAACCCTGGCCAACTGCATTTTCTGGGCCTCGGAAATCTAGCCAGCTAATGGGAATCAAGGATTTCTGGGCAGAAGAGCCTTTCCAGCACTGCTGAAGGGACTGGAACAACAGGAATGCTTGCCCCCTAACCCTCCAAGCTAACCTGCATTTCCCACTATCTGCTGTCCCTTGCCTTCACGAGCAGACCATCGAACAGCTGGAGCATCGAACAGGAGGTGTATGGCTGCAGCAGGTAATGCACCACATTGATAGTTGTTGTGGTTGTTGAGGGTGAAGAAGACAGGGAGGAGAAGCACAAAGAAGTGGGGCAGTTGTGGAGGCCAAAAGGGGAGGGAGAGATTTTTTAACTCATTCTTGGGATGCGAGTGTCGCTGGCTAGCCAGCATTTGTTGTCGATCCCTAATTGCCCTTGAGAAGGTGGTGGTGAGCTGCCTTCTTGAACCGCTGCAGTCCTTGTGGTTTAAGTACACCCATTGTGGTGTTCCTATCTGTCTGCTGCCCTTGTACTTCCAGATGGTAGTGGTCATGGGTTTGGAAGGTGCTGTCAAAGGAGGCTTGGTGAGTTCTTGAAGTACATCTTGTAAATGGTACACAATGCTGCTACTGTGCATCGGTGGCGGATAGAGTGAATGTTTGTGGATGGGATGCCAATCAAGCGGGCTGTTTTGTCTTAAATTGTAAAGCGGAGTTATTTAAAAATCCCAGATGGAAACTATTTTTAATGCCCATATCCACCGGTCAAAATTACTTTGCTTTACTCTTTCAAGCTCAATATAAGTTTGCCAAGCTGTTTTCTCATATTCCTAAATTTCTGCCTGTATGCTTCAGGAACCAACTCATATGCACTCAAAATAGCTTTTTCCACCACATCATAATTCATCAACATTTCTTCTGAAAGTGAAGCATATACCTCAAGCCACCTACCTAACAACTCAGACTGCAATAATAATGTCCAGTTTTCCTGTGGCCATTTCATCTGTTTAGCTAGCTTCTCAAATGAAATAAAGAATGCTTCAATATTTGTTTCCTCAAACTTTGGAAGAGCTTATACAAATTTAAACATCTCCCCACTGGGATCTACTCTAGAGATAAATCCTTCCTCACCTACTGACATCTCTTTTCTAACTGCCAACATTTGCAGTTGGAATTCTCTCTCTCTTTCTTTTTCTCTTTCCTCCTTCTCTATCTTCACAATTCCTAATTCCCTTTTAAAAGCCATTTCTCTGTCCTTTGCTTCAAATTCAAGTTTTTCAGTTCCTTTGCTTGTTCAAATTCTAGCCTCTTCATTTGTAAATGAAGTCTCACTACCTCCAGCTGTGACTCACTAGTGTCAGGTTTCACTTCCAACTGTTGATGCTGTGCTATACTTTTAACTATATCAGATTTCCTAGCACCCGCAAGTAACCCCAATTGTAACTTTTCCGCCAACTCTGTTAATTTACTAAGATAAACCCAAAAAATGCAGATGCTGGAAATCCAAAACAAAAACAAAAATACCTGGAAAAACTTAGCAGGTCTGACAGCAACTGCAGAGAGGAATACAGTTAATGTTTTGAGTCCGTACGACTGAATATGTAAGAGCCATATGGATTCGAAACGTTAACTGTGTTCCTCTCCGCAGATGCTGTCAGACCTGCTGAGTTTTTCCAGGTATTTTTGTTTTTGTTCTGTTAATTTACTTTTGGTTATTTTCTCCAACCCATTCAGAGTTATCTTTTCTACTCCCAGATAAGTCTTAGCAATTGCCAAAGCCATCTTGCAGCCTCACCACTTCTAAAATACCTCACCAACTCCTGAATTCAACGTGCCTCTTGTACTCATAAGCTTTCGATTCACCAATTCTGAACCAGTCGAGGAATTAGAAATATAATTTATCCCGGCACAGCCCCCAATTGTTATGACCGATGCAGTTAGTAAAGCAGAGTTACTTAAAAGCCCCAGAAAGAAACTTTAAACAACTGTTATAACCTATAAGTTTCAGTGCTATGTTTGCAATGCAACTCTAAATTCAGGAATCAGACCATTAGTTCTTGTGGCTTTATATTAAACTAATGGAAACACTTTATTCATTTACAAAGGTTAACAATATGTATACACATGGCTACAAATTACTACTATCACGGCTTTTAACAAATTCCCAAACTAATCTCCATTAAGGCAAAAGCCACCCATAGACTTAACCAAACACCAGGCAAAGCATTTTCACCTTACAAATTCAAAATGAGGTTCTTTTCACTATGGAGCCAGTTGGAGTCTTGCAGCTGCTTTTTGATCTTACATTGCCTCTGCTCTGTACACCCAAAGAATGCTGAAGTTATACTTAGCAGCACTGATTGAATTCAAATTCTAATTGTCTCACCAGTCTCTTTCAACTTTACCTTTTAACAATGAAACCCCATTCATTATATCAGACTTTATTAGTCATAAAATATATTGCTTGGTAGCTGCTAGAAAGGTGTCAAGTTTTCACCTCACTTCTTGAATGCTGTATTTAAAAAATGCAAATACACTCTCCCTCTCTGTTTACATCTCAAACTAGTACATATCAAAGCACCCAGATTAGCTGACTTTAATCTAATTAAGACACACCCACAGACTAAACCTCTTTTTTAAATGAAAAATATTTTCCAAAATATTATATACGTTAATAGCTTCATGACAATTGTGCCAAGCTTCTTGAGTGTTGTTGGAGCTGCACTCATCCAGGCAAGTGGAGAGTATTCCATCACACTCCTGACTTGTGCCTTGTAGATGGTGGACAGGCTTTGGAGAGTCAGGAGGTAAGTTACCTGCCACAGGATTCCTTGCCTCTGAACTGTTCTTGCAGCCACAGTATTTATATGCTTAGTCCAGTTCAGTTTCTGGTCGATGGTAACCCCCAGGATGTTGACAGTGGGAATGCAGCAATGGCAATATCATTGAATGTCAAGGGGTGATGGTTTAATTCTCTTGTTGGAGATGGTCATTGCCTGGCAATTGTGTGGTGTGAATATAACTTGACACTTGTCAGCCCAAGCCTGGATATTGTTCAGATCTTGCTGCTTTTGGACATGGACTGCTTCAGTGTCTGAGGTGTCTCGAATGGTGCTGAACATTTTGCAATCATCAGCAAACATTTCCACTTCTGATCTTATAATGGAAGGAAGGCCATTGTTGAATGGTTGAAGATGGTTGGGCCTAGAACACTACCTTGAGGAATTCTTGCAGCGATGCCCTGGAACTGAGATGATTGACCTCCAACAACCATAACCATCTTCCTTTGTGCTAGGGATGACTCCAACCAATGGAGAGTTTTCCCCTGATTCCCATTGACACCAGTTTTGCAAGAGCTCCTTGATGCCATACTCGGTCAAATGCTGCCTTGATATCAAGGGCAGTAACTCTCACCTAACATCCGGAGTTCACCTCTTTTGTCCATAAAAAAAAGAGAATTACCTGGAAAAACTCAGCAGGTCTGGCAGCATCGGCGGAGAAGAAAAGAGTTGACGTTTCGGGTCCTCATGACCCTTCGACAGAACTTGCGTGCGAGTCCAAGAAAGAGTTGAAATATAAGCTGGTTTACGGTGTGTGTGTGGGGGGCGGAGAGATAGAGAGACAAAGAGGTGGGGGGGGGGGGTGTGGTTGTAGGGACAAACAAGCAGTGATAGAAGCAGATCATCAAAAGATGTCAACGACAATAGTACAATAGAACACATAGGTGTTAAAGTTAAAGTTGGTGATATTATCTAAACGAATGTGCTAATTAAGAATGGATGGTAGGGCACTCAAGGTATAGCTCTAGTGGGGTTTTTTTTTATATAATGGAAATAGGTGGGAAAAGGAAAATCTTTATAATTTATTGGAAAAAAAAGGGAAGGGGGAAACAGAAAGGGCGTGGGGATGGGGGAGGGAGCTTACGACCTAAAGTTGTTGAATTCAATATTCAGTCCGGAAGGCTGTAAAGTCCCTAGTCGGAAGATGAGGTGTTGTTCCTCCAGTTTGCGTTGGGCTTCACTGGAACAATGCAGCAAGCCAAGGACAGACATGTGGGCAAGAGAGCAGGGTGGAGTGTTGAAATGGCAAGTGACAGGGAGGTTTGGGTCATTCTTGCGGACAGACCGCAGGTGTTCTGCAAAGCGGTCGCCCAGTTTACGTTTGGTCTCTCCAATGTAGAGGAGACCACATTGGGAGCAACGAATGCAGTAGACTAAGTTGGGGGAAATGCAAGTGAAATGCTGCTTCACTTGAAAGGAGTGTTTGGGTCCTTGGACGGTGAGGAGAGAGGAAGTGAAGGGGCAGGTGTTGCATCTTTTGCGTGGGCATGGGGTGGTGCCATAGGAGGGGGTTGAGGAGTAGGGGGTGATGCAGGAGTGGACCAGGGTGTCCCGGAGGGAGCGATCCCTATGGAATGCCGATAAGGGGGGTGAAGGGAAGATGTGTTTGGTGGTGGCATCATGCTGGAGTTGGCGGAAATGGCGGAGGATGATCCTTTGAATGTGGAGGCTGGTGGGGTGATAAGTGAGGACAAGGGGGACCCTATCATGTTTCTGGGAGGGAGGAGAAGGCGTGAGGGCGGATGCGCGGGAGATGGGCCGGACACGGTTGAGGGCCCTGTCAACAACCGTGGGTGGAAAACCTCGGTTAAGGAAGAAGGAGGACATGTCAGAGGAACAGTTTTTGAATGTAGCATCATCGGAACAGATGCGACGGAGGCGAAGGAACTGAGAGAATGGGATGGAGTCCTTACAGGAAGCGGGGTGTGAGGAGCTGTAGTCGAGATAGCTGTGGGAGTCGGTGGGTTTGTAATGGATATTGGTGGACAGTCTATCACCAGAGATTGAGACAGAGAGGTCAAGGAAGGGAAGGGAAGTGTCAGAGATGGACCACGTGAAAATGATGGAGGGGTGGAGATTGGAAGCAAAATTAATAAATTTTTCCAAGTCCTGAGGAGAGCATGAAGTGGCACCGAAGTAATCATCGATGTACCGGAGAAAGAGTTGTGGAAGGGGGCCGGAGTAGGACTGCAACAAGGAATGTTCCACATACCCCATAAAGAGACAGGCATAGCTGGGGCCCATGCGGGTACCCATAGCCACACCTTTTATTTGGAGGAAGTGAGAGGAGTTAAAGGAGAAATTGTTCAGTGTGAGAACAAGTTCAGCCAGACGGAGGAGAGTAGTGGTGGATGGGGATTGTTCGGGCCTCTGTTCGAGGAAGAAGCTAAGGGCCCTCAGACCATCCTGGTGGGGGATGGAGGTGTAGAGGGATTGGACGTCCATGGTGAAGAGGAAGCGGTTGGGGCCAGGGAACTGGAAATTGTTGATGTGACGTAAGGTGTCAGAGGAATCACGGATGTAGGTGGGAAGGGACTGGACAAGGGGAGAGAGAAGGGAGTCAAGATAACGAGAAATGAGTTCTGTGGGGCAGGAACAAGCTGAGACGATCGGTCTACCGGGGCAGTTCTGTTTGTGGATTTTGGGTAGGAGGTAGAAGCGGGCCGTCCGAGGTTGGGAGACTATCAGGTTGGAAGCTGTGGGAGGGAGATCCCCAGAGGAGATGAGGTCAGTGACAGTCCTGGAAACAATGGCTTGATGTTCAGTGGTGGGGTCATGGTCCAGGGAGAGGTAGGAGGAAGTGTCTGTGAGTTGACGCTCAGCCTCCGCGAGGTAGAGGTTAGTGCCCCAGACAACAACAGCACCACCCTTGTCAGTGGGTTTGATGACAATGTCAGGGTTGGACCTGAGAGAATGGAGTGCAGTAAGTTCAGAGAGAGACAGGTTAGAATGGGTGAGAGGAGCAGAGAAATTGAGACGACTAATGTCGCGCCGACAATTCTCAATGAAAAGATCAAGAGAAGGTAAGAATCCAGAGGGAGGGGTCCAGGTGGAGGGAGAATATTGGAGATGGGTAAAAGGATCCGTTGAACTGGGAGAGGACTCCTGCCCAAAGAAGTGAGCCCGGAGATGAAGACGGCGGAAGAAGAGTTCAGCATCATGCCGAGCCCGAAATTCATTGAGGTGAGGGCGTAAGGGTATGAAACTAAGTCCTTTGCTGAGCACTGAACGTTCAGCATCGGAGAGGGGAAGGTCAGGGGGTATAGTGAATACACGGCTGGGGTTGGGATTGGAAGAAAGGGTGGGGACGGAGGAACAGGCAGGGGTGGAGGGTCCTAGATGGGTGTTGGTGTCGATGAGTTGTTGCAGCTTGCGTTCCTTAGCACTTGAGAGAATGAGAAAAAGTTTCTTGTTGAGGCGTCGGATGAGCCGAAGGATAAAATGAAACTGGGGGCACGCGCAGCTTTGAAAAAGGGTACGGCGGTGCTGCTGGAGGGAGAGGTCGAGTGTGTTCATATGGCGGCGCATGGCACTGAGTGTGGATTTCAGAATGTGATGGGAACAGCAGTCCGAGAAACGTTTTATGTCCCGGAGATACCTGTAATCCTGGGTGGGTTCGAAACATGAGGGGTGGAATTTCAGTTGAAATCCACGTGGGGTAAGTCGGAGACGGAGACAGTCACTGAGAAAGGAGATATGGCTGTGAAAGCGGGTTTTAGTAAACACCTTGTCAAACACTAGGAGGGAAATGGAAAGCAAGGAAGGTGAGCAAGACAACAGAGAGATACGGAAATCTTGTCGCAGAGAGGAACAGAACTTCTTCAAGGAGGTAGGCATTTCTTGAAGAGCAGTGGCAGTCAATTAAACACAGAGATAAAAACAAAAAAACTGCGGATGCTGGAAATCCAAAACAAAAACAGAATTACCTGGAAAAACTCAGCAGGTCTGGCAGCATCGGCGGAGAAGAAAAGAGTTGACGTTTCGAGTCCTCATGACCCTTCGACATGCTTGAACCAAGGCTGTAATGAGGTCAGGAGCTGAATGATCCTGGCAGAACTCAAACTGGGCATCAGTGAGCAGGTTATTGCTAAGCAAGTGCCACTTGATAGCACTGTTGATGACCCCTTCCATCACTATACTGATGATCGAGAGTAGACTGATGGGGCGGCAATTGACCAGGTTGGATTTGTCCTGCTTTTTGTGTACCAAACATGCCTGGGCAATTTTCCACATTGCCGGGTAGATGCCAGTGTTGTAGCTGTACTGTAACAGCTTGGCTAGGGACGTAGCAAATTCTGGAGCACAAGCCTTCAGTACTATTGCCAGAATATTGTTAGGGCTCTTAGACTGGCATCTTGATGCTGGGGACCTCCGGAGGAGGCCAAGATGGGTCATCCATTTGGCACTTCTGGCTGAAAATTGCTGCAAATGCTGCAGCCTTATCTTTTGCACTGATATGCTGGGCTCCATGATCATTGAGGATGGGGAAATTTGTGGGCCTCCTCCTCCATTGAGTTTTTTAATTGTCCACCACAATCCACGACTAGACATGGTAGGACTGCAGATCTTAGATCTGACCCGTTGTTGTGGGAATGCTTAGCTCTGTCTGTCGCATGCTACTTATGCTGCTTGGCATGCAAGTAGTCCTGAGTTGTAGCTTCACCAGGTTAACAATTTATTTTTAGATTTGCCTGGTGCTGCTCCTGACATGCTCTCCTGCACTCTTCATTGAACCAGGGTTGATTCCCTGGCTTGATGGTAACTGTAGAGTGGTGGATAGGCTAGGCGATGAGGTTACAAATTATGGTTGTGTACAATTCTGCTGCTGCTGATGGCCCACAGTGCCTCATGGATGCCCAATCTTGAGTTGCTAGATCTAATCGAAGTGTATCCCATTTAGCACGATGGTAGTGCTACACAACACAATAGAAGGTATTCTCAAGATGGGACTTTGTCTCCACAATCACTGTGCGGTGGTCACTCTTACCAATACTGTCATGGACAGATGCATCTGTGGCAGGCAGTTCGGGTGAGGATGAGGTCAAATATATTTTTCCCTCTTATTGGTCCCCTCACCACCTGCCATAGACCCAGCCTAGCAGCTATGCTTGGCCAGCTTGGTCTGTAGTTGTGCTATCAAGCCACTCTTGGTGATGGATGTTGAAGTCCCCCACCCAAAGTACATCATGCACTCTTGCAACTCTCAGTGCTTCCTCCAAATGGTGTTCAACATGGAGGAGTACTGATTCATCAGCTGGGGGAGAGGGGACACAGTACATTGCAATCTGCAGGAGGTTTCCTTGCCCACGTTTGACCTGATGCCATGAGACTTCATGGGGTCCGGAGTCGATGTTGTGGACGCCCAGGGCAACTCCCTACCAACTGTATACCACTGTGCCACCACCTCTGCTGGGTCTGCCCTGCAGGCAGGACAGTACATACCCAGGGTTGGTGACGGTGGTGTCTGGGACATTATCTGTAAGGTATGATTCCATGAATATGACCATGTCAGTCCGTTGCTTGACTAGTCCATGGAACAGCTTTCCTGATTTTGGCACAAGCTCCCAAATGTTACTAAAGAGGATTTTGCAGGGTCAGCAAGACTGAGTTTGTCAATGCCGTTTCCAATGCCTCAGTCAATGCTGAGTGGTCCGTCTGATTTGATTCCGATGGGACCATGACTGAGGCGGGTGCAGGTGGAGAAGGGGACTGTGAGTGGAGGGTAGGGTTCAGAGGGAGGAGTCTGTGGAATCGATTGATGAATCCTGGGGGGTGCAAAATGAGGGAATTGGTTGTAGGATGGAACTATGACTGTTAAAGGGGGTCATGGTACTCGGTAGGGTGAGAGGATGAGGGTCCAACGATGACGGGTGAAGGAGGGGTTAGGGTTGTTGGAGGAGACACAAAATAAAACTCGGATCTTTGGGGTGGGAATGACGAGGGTGGGCGTTACCATGGTGACTGGGGTGGGATCTTCAGGGAGGGAGAGGTTATGGACATTGACTGTGATGGGCCAAGGTGGGGGGTTCAAGGGTGACAGTGGGGAGGTTGACTGTGATACTGGGGAGGTCAATTGTGATGCGGCAGAGGGTGTGGGTGGCAGGGGGATGGTAAGAGGTATCTGAATGAGATGCAGACCATGGTTACACCAGACCTACCCAGTGCCTCGAAGTCCAGACATTGAATGCTGGATGAGAGTTGGGTGATCAGGTGGGCCGAGCTGCAAGTCAGCTCAACTGGACAACCGAAGGGGAACCCCAGCATATAGTTCTGACTATACAAAGATGTTTGGATCGAATAAGGTGTGAAGGGCAAAGGACTAGCATGCATGGGAGGCTTCTCGCACATGGTTTGCAAGGACCCTGGCAAAGATCGAAGCCTCCCTGCGCTTGTATGATTCCGGGGACATAGACCCAGGCAGCCTTGTACCTTTGAATATAGGGGGAGCGCACAGGCTTTAAAACTAACAGATTCAATAAAAGCACATCAGACCTCCTTAAAATGCAAGTGTACATGTATTAACAACTATGCATTAAATGATAGTGCACCCATGCTACCATTGTAAAATCAGAACATGTTCATTTTTGTTTCCTGCCACTCTGTCTAGGTGCTTCCGCGACATCCGCAGCAGAGTGGAAGCAGCCTGCTGACCAATATGCCCTGTTGTCTTTGATGAATTTTATCCTCTGGATCCTCAAGGCCCTGAGGACCTTGTTTTACTTTGGGTCTCCTGCTCTGGGGCAGGTGCACCCTTTGCGGTCCCACAGACAAAGGGGGATTCAGAATAGCCAGACACCCTAGCGAGTCCTAAGTGGAGGTCCCGGGGTGTCGGCCTGACATCCTCCTTCCTTTGGGTGTCTGAGGGCACCTGCCTGACTCCTCGAGGGAAAGGGGCACCTGGAGGGAGGTTGAGGTGCCCTATCCCCCTCTTTTGTAGCCACTGCTTGCCCATGGTGACAGCAATGGAGTGCGGGTCTGCATGCATTTCCAGCAGAAACCGAGCGTTCTAGTGGACCAGGTTCTCTGTGGTGTCCACCACCCTTCCCATGGAGACCTCAATGCGCGTACATGTGGGTACCACTTCATCAGTCAGCAGGCGGACAGACTCCTCCGCCTCACATGCCACTCTGTTTGAGGCCTCTGACACCTCTGCCTGATGTTCCCCTGTCTCTCGCTGCATCTGCTTCCTGAGGCTCGTCATCTGACTCAGACCTAGCAGAAGCCTCTTCCCCAGCAGTCCTCCGAGTGCCGGTGACCTTGGCTGTCCCTGCCTCCTCCTGCTGCGGACACGTGTCCGTGTGGTAGCCACCAGAATGTGAAACCCTGTCTGAACTAGTTCTAGTACCCACTGAGGTGTGTGCCTCTGGGCTAGTGAAGGGTGCAGGTGACTGCTGTGACCACGCAACAGATGCAATACCTTCATGACAGTCATCACCCTGGCTCCTCTGTGGGCTGGAGCTGGAGCTAGACTGGGGATGGGGTCTTGCCTAACCCTCTTCTGTTGACATCTGTAATGGAAAGAGGAGAAAATGAGTGACTGCATGGGCTGCCTCCAACATTGTACCAAACATAACCCTTGGTTTCCATGTGAAGACATTAAGCATGGTTTCTCAATGTGGATATCGACCTGGCCTTCACCACGTTCACAGTCTCGATCCTCCTTTGCCAGTTCGGAAGCCCACTCTTCGAATGGTGTGAGGGTTTGGAGATTGGGCATGCTCTCTCCTCTTAACTTTCCTGCGCAAGGAGAGAAGATGCTTTGAGAGCACTTGGGTTGCAGGTGGCATTCACATGGTGCCAAACTTCACCACCAACAACTGCCTGGCAACTGTGTGCCATGTGAAAGATACACTGCCGCTAATCCACAAGGGTTCTTCAACAGCACCCTCCAGAGCAGCAAGCTCCTGAAGTAAGAGGGATAATGCCAACAGAATCATGGCATCAGCAGTGAATGCTGTTGCCCTCTACTCCAACATCCCCACCCTATGATTTCAATTCTGGGTGTGACACGGTCAGAGATTTACAGTCGCCTCTCTACCTGAAGACTACATGGACTGCAGTGGGGTGATGAGGCATCACCGCAGTACACTGAGACTTGCTTCTATGCATGGGTAGCACAGATGGTGGCCTTGCAACTGAAGCCTATGTCAGTTCCCATTCAGTAAGGTGAATATGTGAAGTAGAGCGTTCACTTACTCTGGTGATGCAGATGAGGCCATTCATCCTTTTCCTGCACTGCAGGGCAGTACCCCTGTGAGTGGAATTGGCATTCACCACCCTGGCGACTCCCTCCCAAGCAGGGTTTGTGAGATGGGTGGGCCACCTCCTCCCATCCCTCAGGCAAAGAACATCCCTCCTGTCCTCCACTGCATTCAGCAGTACTTCCAACGATGCATCGCTGAATCTGGGGGCCTGTGCTCTTTGGCTTCTGCATGCCATGTCCCAGTCCATTGTAAAGAGAGAGATAAAAGTAGCTATCCCGGTACCTTTTAAATATGGTGCCCAGATATGACAGCAGGACGTGCGCCCCACTGCAAGAAATGTAGAGGAAACCGCGGCTGTATAATTAATGAGCCCTGCATCGCATGATTTGGTGCAATTTGCCACTGGGCTCGCAGCAGAAAACGCTCTCACTTCCCGCCCTCGCCATGGAACTTAGACCCGGAGTAGATGATTCCACCCTTTATTTTATTTAATCTCCACCTGGCTTCTGAGCTCTGCACAGGGTATATATTTGGTGAGTTGGCATGAGTTGGCATGGGGTATAAAGGGCAATGGGAGTAAGTCATGGGGGGGGGCCAAAAATCCAGAATTCAGTGTCAAAACTCTCAATCCTATTAAGAATCGTGTATATTCACCTCTCATTCTTCTAAACTCCAGAGAGTATAGGCCCAATTTACTCAGCTTGTCATTATGGACCGACCCTCTCATCCCAGGAACCAATCTAGTAAACCTTTGCTGTACTGCTCCAAGGCAAATATATCCTTCCTTAAATAAGGAGCTCAAAACTGCACACTGTATTCCAGGTGTGGGCTTAGCAAAGTCCTGTACAATTGTAGCAAGACTTCCTTATTCTTGTACTCCAATCTCCTTGCAATAAAGGTCAACATGCCATTTATCTTCCTGAACGCTTGTTGTATCTGCATGCTAACTTTTTGACACAAATACAAAATTAAATGTTGTGGAGGCTGGAAATTTGAAATAAAAACAGGAAATGCTGGAAATACTCAGCATGTCTGTCAGCATCTGTGGAGAGAGAAGCAGAGTTAACATTTTGGGTTGTGACTTTTCATCAGAACTGATGTTTCATCAGAACAGCTCTGATGAAAGGTCATTACCTGAAATGTTAACCTTGTTTCTCTCCCCACAGATACTGCGTATTTCCAGCATTTTCTGCTTTTATTTATTGCTAACATTTTGTGTTCCTTGTACGAGTACACCCAAGGTTCTGTACATCCATATTTAAAGATTTCAAAACTTTTTTAAAAATTCTGTTTATCTATTCTTACTAACAAAATGAATAATCTCGACAATATACTCCATCTGCCACTTTGTTGCACACTCACTTAAACTGTCTAGATAATTTTGCAGCCTCTTTGTGTCCTCCTCACAGCTTGCATTCCCAACTAACTTTGTATTGTTTGAAAACTTGTATGCATTACTCTCAGTCTCTTTGCCTAAGGCATTAATTATAGATTGTATAAAGCTGAGGCCCTAGCACAGATCCCATTTTTTACAGCCTGCTAACTTGAAAATGCCCCAGTTATCCTTATTTTTTGTTTCCTATCTGTTAGGCAATCCTCCATCCCTGCTAATATACTACCTCCTCTCCCAACTCCATGAGCCCTTGTCCTATGAATTATTTTGTGTGGCACCTTACCAAATGCCTTTTGGAAACCCAAGTGTACTACATCTACTGGCTCCCCTTTATCCACCCTACTAGTTGCATGCACAAACTTTTGAAGAAATTTGCCAAACACGATTTCTCTTTCATAAAACCATATTGACTTTCTCTGATCAGACTATGCCCTGAATTTTTCAGATGGTGAGGTCTCGCTTCCCATCATCCAAAGAGTGCCTGCAGCCATTTCACACACACAAATGAGCGTGAAGTGGTTGCAGGCAGAACTTCTGTCCCTCACTCAGGAGGAAGTGACAAGAGCTGCAGTGGACTGGTGAGGAAATGCAGGAGGGAACCTGAAACCAAGTCCAGCACCAGAAGCCCAGATAGGTTGAAAGGGTCCCAAGGTGGAGAGGGTAAGGAAGGCCTGGAGCAGGGTACGAAGGGTGCAATCGAGGTCAGGGGCGAGAGGCTATGGGAGGGAGGGAGGTCCAAAGGCCATCTGAAATTGGGGGGGAGCACAACTTCAGAAGGAAGATTCTGATGGAGGCAACACCCACATTTCACGTCCAGGATCTAACTTTTTGGGCTTCCCCCACGCAACTTCAATCTTCCTGCCTGCCTAAAAATTGAGGCTGTGAGGGAAAGGGCCCTTAATAGACATAGGCCATCATAAAATCATTGTGTGGTCTGGGCAGGCGGCAACCCAGAGGGAATTCCATCCATTCAATTTCACGCTTCCCACCCGACCCTCCCCTCCACTGCCTAAAAACCCACCGGTGGTTGCCGGGGGTAGCAGTATGGGCATGTAAAATTCTAGCCTATGATTTTCAAAGTGTATTGTTTAGACTATCTTAATAATAGATTCCAGCATTTTCCCAAAAACTGGTGTTAGGCTATCTGGCGTGGTGTTCCCTGTTTTCTCTCTCACTCTTTTCTTGAAAAGCAGTATTATGTTTGCTAACTTCCAATCTGCTGGGGCCATTCAGGAATCTAGGAGAGCAATTGTCCCAGGTTTGCACTATAAATGCAATAGTAGGTGGGAGAAATGAAGTTTTACCCGCCAGCCACAAAAGCGGCTCCTCACACCATATTGTCTGAATCCCGCCACATTAATTATCCATTCCCAGGGAACATGCCATTTCCATGGCGGGCGGGCTCTCATTCTCCTGCAACTCCATCACCTTGCCGCTTCCTCATGCTAGGTGCCATATTTAAACTGCAATCACATGCACACATCTCAGTGCTTTCAGCCCAGGACTGTTGCATGGAAGACATGGCCCCGAAAGGCAAGAAGACTGCAGCCCCCAAGTTTAATGACATGTCCCTCGAGCACTTTTTGGATGCCATGGAGGCCTGCCATGATATCCTCTAGCTCCACTCTGGCTGCAGCATGGGCAGCATCACCAATCTGGTTTGGGAGGCGGTGGCAGCATCAACTCCCTGCAAAGGAGGACAGCCACCAGTGCCAAAAAAGGGTGAATGATCTCATCTGTTCTGCCAAGGTAAGTCACTCTTCTCATCACTCTCAACTCATATGCTCACAAACCCATCACAAGTCCACAGGGCCCTCAAACTGCCGGTGCAAGGGACTTCACCATTCACTCTTACGTACATAGCTTCATTGTCCTCATTCCCTTCCATGGGACCACTCACCGCCTACACATGCCAGGCATACTTATCATCTAGCCTGGCAGGCATCCTGCTTACACTGTCTCCATCTCTGCTCAGAACAAGCTGTCACACACCAAGAGGGACATGTCACAGACTGGTGGAAGAATGCCTGAAATCAAGGTCCTCACGGACTTTGAAAACAGAGCCATCTAGCTGGCCGGCGAGGATCTGAACCATTCCTGTGTTGATGGTGAGGTCAGTGGTGCTCTACCAAGTGCGGATCCAACAGTGCAACATCCATCAGACAACCATGCTGGGAGTAATGTGCGGTCTTTCATAAGCCACTGCCATGCACTAATTATCTCTCCCTGCTTTCGCAGGTACATCTGGGAAACAGCCAACAGAGACCACAACCCAGAGCTTCCAATCAAGCCCCAAAGCACAGTCATTGAAGTCCTGTCACAGCGCTCACTCACAGTCTCCAATGGTGCAGAGACACACACCTCGGTGGGACCTAGCTTCAGAGTAGCCTCAGGATCACAATCTGGTGAGCACATCGCAATGTCTGATCCACAGCAGGGACTTCCTGGACTGCTGGGGGCCAGATATTTGCTGAGCCCGAGTCAGATGACAAGCCTCTGGACTTGGTCATACCTGAATTGCTGGGCTGCAAAGGCAAGCTTGGGAACACCAGGAAGGGATGTCCGCTGCACTCCTCCGATTGCAAGGCACGATGGAGGAATCCGACCACATTCAGGCTGAGATGATAGTACCAGCATGCCAACGCACCGAGGTCAACACTGATAGGATGGCGGCCACCATGGAGACCTTGGTCCAGGACATTGCTCCTGCACTGTTGTATGGGCTGAACCCCATCGCCAACACCATAGTTGGCCTCCAAAAGTGTATACACAAGAGGGTGCGGAGCAGCTTGATCTCACTCCAGCTTCCCCTTCTCCTCAAGGAGTCAGCCAGGGATCATTGGGCACCCATAAGTAGGAGGATCAGCCCAGGACTATCCACCCAAGTAACTCTGGGAGTGTCCAGCTCATCCAAATCACCTCCTCCTGTAACCTCAGCAGTTCCAGCTCCATAGGCCAAGGAGGGCTCCACTGCCACACATCAGGACCCCAAAAGCAGGCCGGAGCCCTCCAGGTCTCAGCCCTCCAGAGAACGCCTGCCAAGGTCATCATAGACAGGACATAGCAGTCAGCTGGCTGCCTGCACCTCGGCTGTGGATGTCCAGGGAGCACCAAGACGTGGTGGCAAGGTTAAGAAAGTTAAGTAGATGCAGTTGCACAGCTTGGGCACGGGTGTTAATCAGTTGTACACATTACTAATGCCTGCACCTTGATGGTGCTTGTCATTGCTGCCAGAGTCTCATGGGCAGGCGTCACAGAGTTCCGTCATTCTCTCTGAGCGCTCTCAGCACATTTAAGGTGGGGCTGGCCCCTATCTCTTCAGCATCTGTGACCAGTAACGCTGTGCTCCTGAAGGCTGACCAAGGATCAGGTGCTTTTAAAAGTTTCATGGCTGCATCTTCATGATATAACCCTGGCCATAGAGCGTAAGCTGGCTGCCCTCAGCCAGACTTGAGTCAGACATTCACAGAGGCTATGTGAAGACCTATGCAGTGTCCTCACTGCATGTCGTCATCATCCTCCTGGAATCGAGTATTATTAGGGCCTCCACTGCGTCTCCATGACAGGAGCCTTATCACAGAGGGCACATGCAGTGCCATAAGCCAGACCAGAGTCAAACATTTGTAGATGCAATGTGAGGATCTATGGTGTCTCCTCACTGCATGTTGTCATCATCCTCCACAAATCTAACAGCTATGAGGGCCTCCTGAGTGCGCCTGCCTCATCTGGCCAGTGCGAGAGCCTCATCCCCGTCATCATCATCCTCGAGGATCTCCTCGCCCTCATCACATTGACATTCTCCTCATCAGAGGAGACCTTCAGCTCCTCCTCTGCCAGCAACACTCCCTGTTGCAGAGCCAGGTTGTAAAGGGTATGGTAGGCAACAATGATGCGTGACACCCTCTGTGGTCTGTATTGCAGGGCTCCACCAGACCGTTCCAGGCACCAGGACCTCATTTTCTGCATCCCAATGGTCTGCTCCACCAAATTGTGAGTTGCAGCATGAGCCTCATGATACCGTCGCTGTGCTGCAGTCTGAGGCCGCCGCATGGGTGTCATCAGCCACGGCCTCTGCAGGTAGCCCTTGTCCCCAAGGAGCCATCCTGCAGTCTCTGTGGACCCTGGAAGACGTCAAGGATCTGTGACTAACTGAGAATGTAGGAGTCATGGACACTCCCTGGAAACCGTGCACACACCTGCAGGATGTGTTTGTGGTGGTTGCACACCAGTTGCACATACAGTGAATGGAATACTTTGCAGTTGACATAGTTGATCACATGTTGCGACAGAGATCTGAACTCCACGTGAGTGCAGATGATGGCACCCTGAACCCTGTGGAAAACCCGAGATCAGGGCAAATCTAATTGGTCTTGCATCCTGGCTCTCCTGGTCCCGGGTGAAATGCACAAAGTTGTGTGCCCTCGAGAAGATGGCATCTGTGACCTCATGGATGTATTTGTGGGTGATATCCCACAGAGGTCCCCTGTGGAGCCCTGAAAGGAGCCACTAGAATAGCAATTAAGCACTCCAGTCACTTTCATGGCCATGGGTATCCATGGTTCCAAATCCTGCAGTAGCTGGCAGATGTGACCGACCAGTTCCCTAGGCATGCGCAGGTTCTGGCGACATTGGTTCTCGGTCAACTAGCACCGTGTATAGACCCTGAGTCTAGCAAGGCGCTGACCAGCGACAGCTCGCTGTGGCTCTTCAGTGATGTGCATAGGAGCCCCAGCTGTCCCTTCTTCTTGAGGGTGCTGCTCCTGCCTCTGTCCAGCAAAGCACCTCCATCACTTTCTTCTCCCTCGTCTCCACTACCTGTAAGCCATGAGGCATATAGCTAGCTCACCAGGATCCATGATCCTGATGTACTCCTCCTGAAGATGAAAGGGAGAGATGCGTGGATTAGCTTGAGTGTTCTAAGAACCTCCCTTGGTTAAGTCTGAAGGCCCCTTTACACATCCTAGAGACTGCTGACCACCACTTGCATGGCCAGAGTTTAGTGCACTGCATGGCTGCCCAAAACCCCACCCTCCACCACCTCACTCCACCTCACCAATTGGCAGCAGCTTCGCCTATTGGACTGCATGCTATGCTCTCAGTTCAGACACAGGTACTCTCCTAACCCAAGCTGCATGGCTGCCCTGTTAGTTTGAACCATGGGGGGAGACTGGTCCAAACTGGGATGATGATATTGCAAGGGGCTGTAAGCATCTCCACCAGTGACTGCTCCATGGCCAGCTTTAGCAAGGAGATTGTAAAATGTGCCCAGTTGTCCAACTGCTCTGCAGTCCACTAAAATACTCATTAGTTTGCAGTCTGTGACCAAGGGTGAAAAGCTCTGGAACACTTGGTGCCATTTCATGCCTTGGAATTGCTTGAGTGAGTAGATAAGCTAGCAGCCTGACTCCACACATGTCAATGTGGCTGCATCTGAACTGTCTCAGCTGGAGAGGAATGATCACTTTATACAAGGTTTCCCTAATGTGTGGCTGCTTCCCTCCTCCCCACCCCTCACACACTTGTGCACTACCTTCAACTGCTGAGCAGCTCTTGCCCCCCTCCCCACCAACACACTTCATCCACTGGGAAGCCCTTGGCACCTGCCCCCAAGTTGCCTCAACTGCAGGGTAGCCCTTGCCCACCCTCCAAGTCACAAAAACATTTTTAAAACTCATCTACCAGACTCCCTTTGCCAATTTGTTTTGTCCAATATGTCAGAAGATTAAAGTCTTCCATAACTATTACATTGCCTTTGTTACAAGTTCTAATTATTTTTTGCTTAATGCTCTGTCAAATGGTGCAACATCTTTTAGGGGCCCTATAAACTACTCCCATCATTATTTTCTGACCTTTGTTATTCTTAATTTCCACCCTCCTGATTCTCCTTCCTGATCTTCTGAGCCAAGATCCTTTCTCACGTCCTGTTTTTATGACTTTCTTTACTATCAGGGCTACTTCTCCTCCTTTTCCATTCTGTCTATCTTTTCAAAATGTTGTATAACCATGGGTTGGATTTTATGCTGCTTAGAGGTGGACAAGCATCTGACTGAGAAGTGCATGGATCGCCGACTCCCAACTCAGCCTTGGAAAGACATTGGACAATGCGTGTAGTGGCCAATTAACGGCTGCCCAGAGAGAAGCTGATCAACAACGTGCAGGTGGGATGTCCAGGAACAGAGGGAGTGGTCCATGAACTAGAAGGAGGTCACAGCCACCCATTTAAATGCACCCCTGGCACAGGACTGAGGAAACTGCACCAGAAAGCATTGTGTGGAAGCTGAATTCGTTTCTGAGAAAGCATTTAAATTTCAGTGAATTATTGAAGGAGGTAAGAAGTTGGTTTTAAATGTGAATTACTGTTCTGCTTGCTTTTATGCACTCAAGACCTTTGCCAGTAAAGAAATAACATTTGGTTGCAGCAAACCCATTCCCTGATGACTAGTAGTTTAGGAAAATATTCAAAATCAGCTCTTTATCTCTCTTTGTCTCTCTACAGATGTCTGTGAGAATGCAGCCAGGGGCTGGGGAGGGGGCCAGATCAAGGACAGCCCCAAGATTTGACAATGATTCCCTGTGAGCCCTCCACCAGTCTGTAAGTGGTAGGCAGGAAGTCCTCATGCCCGCTGACAGGAAAAGGTGACCTCCCAGCCAGACAAAAGCAGCCTGGGCACAAGTCACAGTGGATGTCAGCAGGCATGGGGTCATCCAACAAACTTGGTTGCAATGCTGAGAAAGGCTAAATGACCTCCTGAGATCTGCAAGTGATACCATTCTGGAGATGGACATAAATGGAAAGGTATGATGTGGGTCAATGCCTTGTGTGTTGCCCAGGTTTGTAAGGTGGCATGATGCAGACATGTCACTCTGCATGGCAACGGTAGGTTATGGAGGGGGTGGGTGAACTGCAACACCTGTTAGTTGACAAAGAGAATTGAGAAATGTTGACCACTGACAAAGTACATATTGGCCATACATTTGGAGGCATGACCTTAGCACAACATCATCATTGCAATTTCCCTCTATATTTGCAAGAAAAGAGGGCACACAATGCCTGAGAAAGGAATAGCACTGGAGGTCTTGACGTCCATAGAGGAGGAAATCTTGAAATTGGCTGCCAATGATTGGAGTCGAGCCACTGATCAAGGTGGGATTGGAGAAAGGCCCCAGGATGGGGACATTCCAAGGGTGCATATCTATACTTCCTGCAAATGGTGCCAAAGTGGCTGGGGAGGAGAGGCTGTTGAAAACTGGGGAAGCTGCCAGGATGCAGCATTGATGATTTATGACTTTGGAGACTTGCAGAATTCAGAGAGGAAGGTGTGTTTCTATGTTAATGGGTCTAAGGTTCATACACGGGTTACAATCTCCCAATAGTTGCAGTGTTTGCAATGAGGAATCATGTCTCTGCAAACTCAACTCAAAGGATGAAGCTGCCCCTGACTCTCTTTTGTTTCCCCACAGGTGCAACATCGGCAGCCACAGGCAAAATTGCCGTGGGGGGTGACTTTAACCTTTGAGGAGGTAGAGGGAGCCTCAGAGTGTGCAGCATTGCATCCTTGCTCCACACCTAGCACCAGTGCAGATATACATACCTCAGTGGATATGAGCCATTCGGCTGTAAGAGATACACACATTGATGAGAGCACAACACATTTACAAGAACAGCTGTCAGACACTGAGATGGAGCAGGCCTCTGGTAGTCAGAGGAGTGCTGGAGGTGACTGTGGATGCTGAGCCCCAGGCTGATGATGAATCTCTCGAGTCGTCCATCAGGCCGCAGATGCTGGACAGCCAGCGTGAGATGCATTGAGATGTGGCAGAGATACCAGAGGGTATGCACACACTGGTACGGACATTGGAGGAGTCCATTCAGGCCATGCATGCTGCAATGACCCCCCTCTACAGAATGTGTGGCTTCCTCCATTGAGAGCCTTGCCACATCCTGGAGAGCCAAACCCAGAAGATCACTGATTTAATAGTACGTATGCGTTCTGACATGCACTCCATCACCTTGACTCTGAGCTCCAGGACCCAGAGCCAGGCTAAGATGGGGAACAAGGCTCCTGGAGTCACATCCAGATCCTGGTCCCTCTCAGGAAAGTGGGGAGGGCCAAAAAATCTCATGGCAGTAGATGAGCAGTTGCTGAGGCCATCGGGGGGCACCTCTCAGAGCACATCTGATAGGGACATTCCATCCATCTGCCATTGGCACAGATGCTTCCGAGTGCTGTGGTGACAAATGAGCCTCCTACACTGTGCAGGAGACTCCTACCATGCTGGAGCCCTCACAACTGCAGCTGACCAGGAAGACAGCTGCTTAAATCATCCCAGGCAAGGGTCAGCAGACTGTCTCCAGCACAGCTGGCAGTGAGGGGAAAGCACCACACCATAGCACCCAGGAAAGAATCAAGAAAACCTCCACGTTAGTCATACATGGGCGCTTTACTTATCAGTGACATTTGAACATGTCTTGTGAACATAAATGAATTTTCTTTTCACATGATGCTCCGGCTGCATTCATGAATTATCTCTGTATGATGTGATGGTTTTGGGTTGGATGTATTAGCTGTTGCTATGGGAGTTTGTGTTCATGTAAATGCCTCTGTTTGACATTATTTCATGACACACATTGCTCTTATGCGGCCCTGGTGTACATGACAGGGAGATAACATGAGAAGATGCCAAGGGTCAAGAAGGTTTATTGAGCTGGAGACACTTTGCGATTGGAATCTTCTAAGTATAAGAGAACCTCGTGTCTGCGGGCCACGCAGACCCTCCCCGTGGACTGGGTTACACAGTTACCTGGCTTGGCCTTCTTCATAGGACTCATCATCAAAGACTATCTCCATCAATCCTTCTCTGCCAGGTCCGGATTGTGCAATGCACAGCCAACAATGACCATAAGTGACAGTCTCGTAGGTGTATATTGCAGAGCACTACCTGACCTGTTCAAACATCTGAAATACATTTTGAGCAGCCCAATAGTCTGCTCAATGATGGTCCTGTTTGATGCCTGGCTATCATTATACCTCCTCTCAGGTTCCATTCGTGGATTCCTTACTGATGTAATCAGCCGTCTCTTTAGAGAGTATCCTTTGTCGCTGGGTCACCAGCTATCCAAAGGTTCCAGGCCTGTGAACATCCTTGGCACCTGGCTGTGTCTAAGGACATATGTATTGTGGCTACGACTCAGGTAACGTGCACTATTCTTTGATTATAATCACATTCTGGGCATTGATGAAGTGACATCTTTTCCTGTTTATAAATACCCCGACTGCCCAGATGGAGCTTTTATTGCAAGACGGGTGTAATCAATTACGCTTTGAACCCTTAGAAATCCAATCTTGGCTGCAAAGCCATTGGCTTTTTCCACTTGACATGTTGTCACATGTAAAGCATGGATGGGCATGCCTAAATATGGCATCAGTGAATACTTTAATGCATTGTTGGGCTGCAGGCTGGTAATCCCACTAAGGTCTCCATATGCTACCTGGAATGAGCCGGAGGTGAAGAAGTTCACTGTCACGGTGACTTTTAAGGCCACAGGCAGCAAGTGACCATCCACACAGTTGGAGGCTATCTTAGCCAAAAGCATGTCATAAAGTCTTCGGAGGCACTGTCATTCCGACAGCTACAGATAAGATATCCTGACCCTGTAGACTCAGTTGGCGGGGTTGTCCCTTTGTCTACCTCTGCCTGCCTGATGTTGTCTCACCTCACAGCCCCTCGCTCCACAGCTGGTCTGCTGGCTTCCTCCTCCTTCTCCACCTCCTCCCCTCCTCACTGCAGGAGAAGCCTCTAACAGAATGTACAATTCTCGTAGGAGAAACTAATGTACCACACAAATGCTACAGTGCTCAATGTTGACTGGGGCACCTGCTTTTTGCCCCCCTCCCTGAGGAAATGCCCTAATGGAGGTTGAAATGTTATGAAACACAAAATGAACAACACTAGCTAAGTCTCCCAGTTTCAGCAGCAGACTCTTCTGCTAAAGTTAGCCACAGTCCCAATTGCAGCCTTTATAACTGCCTTTGCACCAGTTCATGAAAAAATGTAACTCCCACTGACCGTGTTTCCCATGCAACCAACACATTATGGCGTGGGCAACATTTTAATATAGTCAGTTGGCTTGTAAACAAGTTTAAATGCTTGTTAGTTAGGTATTTAAAAGTGACTGGCAGGCTGCTACATTTGGTGTCCGCCTTACTACCATATTATGGCGCATCAGCAGGCTGATGTTAGGTGCGCAACCCAACATCAAGAGGCTGGGTTTTATGCTTGTATGAGACTGCAGCAACCCTAATTTGCAAATGTAAGATCCAGCCTCATGGACCTGTAATGGTGATCATTTATCTCTATTGTGCTGCTTGTTCACCTGCCTTGTTACAAATGCTTCATGCAATCAAGTAAAAAATCTTTAATTGCATTTTTATAACTATTCTTTGTGTGCTTTATTACTGATGCATTATTAACATTAACCTCTCTGCTCCTCCCTGTCCCACTCTGCTTGCCTCTCCCAAAATTGCTGCACTAGCTGCTCTTTTACCTCGTTTTTTCTCTTTAGATTCCTAAACCTCCCTTCACCTGACCCCTCAGCTCCTTTCTAGTTTAAAGCCCTATCCACCATCCTACTTATACAATGTTTCCAGGGCAATGATTCCAGCTCAATCAAAGTGGAGCCCAGCCCACTGGAACAGCTGTTTTCTCAATACTGGTACCAATGTCCCAAGAATCAAAACCCATTCTTCCCAAACCATTATTTGAGCCACATGTTTTTATCTCTAATGTGCTTACCTCTATGCAAACTGCCGCATGACTCAGATAACAATTCCAAGATTATTACCTTTGAGGTTTTGCATTTTAATTTGGACCCTAATCCTTGAAAACTCTTTCAGCAGTGCATGATCCCTAGCTCTACCAAGGTCATTGGATCTTACATGAACCACCACAACTGGATCCTCCTGCTCCCACCCAATTTCGTCTCCAGCCGTGAGGAGATGTCTTTAACACTAACTTTGGAACTCTATGTCACAGCTGCAGAGAACAATGTTTATCCCCTGACTATACTGTCCCCTATCAGTAGCATATTCCTCTTCAATCCCCCTTTCACTTCACTTAAGAGAAGATTTGATAGCGATGTTTGAAATCCTGAGCGTTTTTGATAGCACAAATAAAGATAACTTGTTTTCCAATGACAACAAGGTTGGTGAACAGTGAACACAGACTTCAGATGATTGGCAGAAGTGACAGGAGGGCTTTTTTTTGGAAACAGTGAGTGAATGAAATGCCTGAAAGTGTGGTGTGTACAGATTCAATAGTAACATTCAAAAGAGAATTTTATAAATACCCAATGGAGGAAAAAATATAACGGGGTCTGGAGAAAGATGAGGGAAGTGGGATTAATTGGATAGCTCTACCAAGGAACCAGCACAGATGGGCTGAATAGCCTCCTTCTGTGCTCTGTCTCCTTGGATTCTATGATTTGATAGGATAGTGGAGAGAAGCTATTTCCTGTGGTAGGAGGGCCCAGAACAAAGAGGCATAACCTTGAAGTTAGAGCTGGGCAATTTAGGAGCATTGTCAGGAAACACTGCTTCACACAAAAGCAAGTGGAAGCATGGATCCCACTCACCCAAAAACTGTTAAGCTTAGGTCAATTAAAAGTTTCAAAACTGAGATGGATAGGTTTTTGTTAGGCAAGGACATAAAGAGTTATGGAACCAGGGTGAGTAGTTGGGGTTAGATACAGACCATGATCTAACTTAATGGTGAAACATGCTTGAGCTTTTTACTTCCTTCCTTCTTTCCTTCACACCGAAAATACGTTAAAACTTTTTGGTCCCAGGAAGTATTATGGAATGTCAGAAAATGTGCTAATATACCCAAAACCTGTACATTGGCATACATTTAACTCTAGCACAAGAAATAATTTCATCCTTTGGATGAGTGTTCTCAGTGTTAATACCTTTCACCTTGGTGAACACCAAAGAAATTACTAAAATGACTAAATTGTTGCCTGATAAGGTGAATCAACAATGACAAGAGGATGTGTCAAAATATCTCAGGAGAGGTTGATGTAACATTATGCAAGATTTCCAAGATTAACCAGATTTAAGTTGACTGCAAGAGGGTTGACTCTTAACAGCCTCAATTCAGTGATTAGACTAAAAATGATCCATAATAATACTTTGTGAAACATAGAGAAAGATGGAACCGTACCATAAAATAAATGCTTTCAGCAGGAGAGTGAACAGCTGCCAAAATAGGAGTGCAAGATTTTTGGCTTCTGCCTTATTATTATTTAATAGCTTAAAGATTTGTTCCAACTACGATGTCAGTTGGAGACTTGAATGAGGTTATGTGACAGTTTCCTCATTAGGCCAAACCTGCCTGGAGCTGGAATGAGTGCCAGAACATTTTGAGTTCTCCTCGTGGGCCCATCTCCAAAATTTACCTGACTGCTGGGACAATACCTGCGGGTTCCCGGCAGCGGTCTCCAGCTGCCCAAACTCCCACTCCAAACAACCAACCATCCTAGTGGATCTGGCTGATGTAACAAAATTGTGGAAATGATCTTCCAGTTGCAGAAGGAGATTCATTTGGTTGCTTATAACAATGCTAATGTATTAATAATGATCTTTCTCTTAATGAACACGTCTTTATGTGAACTCTTCATTCTCATGCCTTCTACTTTGTTGCATTCCCCATTCATCCTGGACATTAGCTTCTGTTAAATGCTATGATCAGCCTTGATGAGGAAAAATGGTGTGAATTTGATGGTTGGTTGTCTGATGGAATGAAGTGCATTGAGGGAGTTTGAGGGGCGGCGCGCGGTGCAACAGGATTTCTGATGGAAATCTCAGATGGTTGTATGCACAACTTTTAAGTAAAGCATTCCTGGATAGGTCTGTTGCAGATTTCTCTGGCAGCCAGGTGTGCAGCGACAGGCATCATGGGCATATCAGGCTCTGCCTTTTGCCCTCAGAGGAGGATACTGGGCACGCTACACCTTCCTCTATTTACAGCTTCACTCGTCTCTGCACCATCATGAAGGGCACAGTTGACCATAACAGTCCAGGAGACCCTTTCTGAGACAGAGGTATTGCTGAAAAAAAAGACTTTTTTGTTGAAGCTTTTCATCTTGTACTCATCAGGACAATTTGCATGAATACCAAATTTAATGGGAACAACAATTTATACTGTATGAGAAGAGAGTGTTGATTGGTGGCAAATGGACTCTGATTGGTAGAGGCACTACCATGGAGAATGCACCAGTTGATGGTGACTGACAATTAACTGTCAAGCATTGTTTGAAATTTAAACAAGACAACTGGATTCTGATTGGTCAAGGCTTGGCCTGAGGAATGAACCAGCAAATTGCTGTCACTTATTTTGTTTTCCTGAAACAGGCACAATGGGCAGAATTTTACGCCTCGTGGGCGGATGCGCGCCCGACCCGATTGAGCATAAATTCACACGAGAAGACGTCAGGCGAGCATCCTGATGTCATCTCGCATGTGTGCAATCTTCAGGTCAGCGGGCATGTACGAGTGTCAGAGCCGTGCCCACCATCAATTAAAAGGCCATTTAAGGCTATTAAAAACCCAACTGACCCAGATTTTATGTTTTCAGTGCGATTTCATGCTCATCACACGAGCAAATTGGGCTGGCAGGCGCCCGACACTTTGGAAGACCTCATCCAAGTGTGGGATAAAAAGGGTCAGCAGTATTGTCATTGTGAGTAGTAAGCAGTTTAGGAGATACCTTGCTACTGGTTGCTTATTTGAACTTGACAACTTCATCTCAGGTCTGAGCTTAATTCATAGCATTTCCAGGCTTCATTTCAGGACTCATTCTTATCTCCAAGGGCCCCAAAAGGTTTTGACCATGTGGACCCTTCCAAGTATCAGATAGCTTTCCATTACCCTGGTAATGGCGATTGTGGTCTCCACTGGAGGCACCTCCTCTCAGGAGGAAGTGGGGGGGGTGCAGAAGGGAAAGGAGGCCAGGTGTTCCAATGCAACTTCCAGGAGAGTGACCTCTGGGAGGAGAGGTGCAGGCACAAGAGGCACAGGACCAACAGGTATTCCAAGGTGAAGGGACCGCAGAAGATGCCACTATCCTTCTGCGAGGGTTTACAGGCAGTGATGCAGCTACGTCAATGTGTCTGAGGTGCAATGCCAAAGGAGGCTCCATCTCTCCAGGGAAACCGTGACCTCCATTTGTCATATGATTGGCCCTGAAATCAGCTCCGACTGTGTGGGTGGACACCCCATGCCAGTGGCTCTGAAGGTCACAGTGGCCCTAAACTTCTGTGCCTCCGGCTCTTTCCAGGGGTCAGTGGGGGATCTTCGTGGAGTTTCCCAATCAGCTGAGCACAGTTGCGACAAGCTGGTGACTGATGCTTTGTTCAGGTGGGTAATGATATTTATACATTTCCGTATGGAAATCCCATTTACCAGCACTTGGCCCATAGCCTTGAATGTTATGTGAGAAAGAAAATATTACAGGATAGGAAATAGAGAGGTAAGAGGAAGTAGGCTAAGAAAATAGCCAGTTGTCCCGTAGCCTACCAAAACTCACCATGGACAAGAAGGTGGAAGACATGAAATGTTAACAATCTTGACTATGTTTAACTTGTACCTTATGTGCTTGCAGATAAATGTTAAAATGAAATTGTAAATTTTGTGTGAAAACCAGGAAAGTATTTTTGGAGCATAGCCAGAATAAAATGAACTTTGTGCATGATTAATTACATAAGTATGGTGGCCAGTTGTTTTTTTAACTTCCCTGTTCTTTGTATTCTATGTCTCATAGGCTGTTGATTGTTTTCTAATTTGATGCAACATGTCTTTTAGCCTGCGGTCTGTCTGCAAGAATGACCCAAACCTCCCTGTCGCTTGCCATTTTAACACTCCACCCTGCTCTCTTGCCCACATGTCTGTCCTTGGCTTGCTGCATTGTTCCAGTGAAGCCCAACTCAAACTGGAGGAACAGCACCTCATCTTCCGACTAGGCACTTTACAGCCTTCCAGATTGAATATTGAATTCAACAACTTTAGATCTTGAACTTCCTCCTCCATCCCCACCCCCTTTCTGTTTCTTCCCCCTTACTTTTGTTTTTTTCCAATAACTTATATTGATTTTTCTTTTCCCACCTGTTTCCATTATTTTTAAATCCTTTATGCCCTGCTAGCCTTTCCACCCCACCCCCACTAGAGCTGTACCTTGAGTGCCCTACCATCCATTCTTAATTAGCACATTCGTTTAGATAATATCACCACCTTCAACGCCTCTGTGTTCTTTTGTTCTTTTGTCTGTGACATCTTTTGATTATCTGTTCCTATCACTGCATGCTTGTCCCTACAACCACACCATCCCAACCCCCACTTCTCTCCCCCCACCCAATCACACCCCACCCCCGCACCCCCCGCCAACCCCCTACCTTAAACCAGCTTATATTTCACCCCTCTCTTTAGTTTCACCCAGGTCTGTTGAAGGGTCATGAGGACTCGAAACGTCAACTCTTTTCTTCTCCGCCGATGCTGCCAGACCTGCTGAGTTTTTCCAGGTAATTCTGTTTCTGTTTTGGATTTCCAGCATCCGCAGTTTTTTGTTTTTATGTCTTTTAACTGTCTGTCTTTGTAAAACTGTCTGTCTTGCATCTGATGTAATTATCTAGTTAAGTTACTGATTACCTGACCTATTGTGAGATATAACTGCATGCACTGATAGCGTTTGATGCATAACTACCTGATTGTTACAACATTATAACTAGAATAAAAAGGATCAGATGTTATCTCATGGAAAGAATAGTACATTGTTGGAAGAGATAAGTGACGATCAAGAAAACTGTATGGGTAAACAAAATCAATTAGCTAACCTATTTATAAGAGAATAAAGAAGGGCAAGTTAATAAGATCACTGTGTGAATATGTGGGAGTCACGTAATTGTATTGTATAAACATTACTTGTTGAACGCTGTATCGTTGAGCAGATTTCATTGTGATCTGCTCCCAATAGCCATTGTACTGTTCAGCGCGAAATAAATTGTACTTTTTCCTGAAGTAACTTGCAGTTGCTGATTTATTCTTTGACATATGACTTGCCAAGTGCTCATCCAGGTACTTTTAAAGGATGTGAGGCAACCCGCCTCCACCACCCTTCCAGGCAGCGCATTCTGGACCGTCACCATTCTCTGGGTAAAAATGTTTTTCCTCACATCCCCCCAAACCTCCGGCCCCTCAACTTCAACTTATGTCCCCTCGTGACTGACCCTTCAACAACTGTTCCCTTTCTACCCTGTCCATGCTCCTCATAATCTTGTACACCACAATCAGGTCGCCCCTCAGTCTTCTCTGCTCCAATGAAAACAATCCAAGTCTATCCAACCTCTCTTCATAACTTAAATGTTTCATCCCAGGCAACATCCTGGTAAATCTCCTCTGCACCCCCTCCAGTGCAATCACATCCTTCCTATAATGTGGCGACCAGGACTGCTCACAGTACTCCAGCTGTGGCCTCACCAAGGTTCTATACAACTCCAACATGACCTCCCTGCTTTTGTAATCTATGCCTTGATTGAAAAAAACAAGTGTCCCATATGCCTTTTTCACCACCCCACTAACATGCCCCTCCGCCTTCAGAGATCTATGGATACACACGCCAAGGTCCCTTTGTTCCTCAGAATTTCCTAGTGTCATGTCGTTCATTGAATACTTCCTTGTCAAATTACTCATTCCAAAGTATATCACCTCACACTTGCCCATTTGACCATTCCGTCTATATCTTCCTGTAGCCCAAGACACTCAACCTCACTGTTAACCACCCGACCAATCTTTGTGTCATCCGCAAACTTACTAATCCTACCCCCCACATAGTCATCTATGTCGTTTATATAAATGACGAATAAAAGGTATGCCACTGGACACTGGCTTCCAGTCACTAAAGCATACTTCTGTCATCACCCTCTGTTTCCTACAACTAAGCCAATTTTGAATCCACCTTATCAAATTACCCTGTATCCCATGTACATTCGCCTTCTTTATAAGTCTCCCATGTGGGACCTTGTCAAAGGCTTTGCTGAAATCCATATAAACTACATCAACTGCACTACCCTCATCTACACACCTGTCACCTCCTCAAAAGATTCAATCAAATTTGTTAGGCATGACCTCCCTCTGACAAAGCCATGCTGACTATCCCTGATCAAACGTTGCCTCTCCAAGTGAGATAGATTCTCGATGAACGTGCAGATAGTGAGTGATCACAGGATGCAGACTCTGCAAGTCTGTGCAAGGTACCCTGGCAGGTCCCATGACGCTTATATCCTGAGACACTCCCAGGTGCTGAGGCTCTTCAGTGCTGCAGCCTGGCTGGATGGATTGCTGCTGAGTGACAAGGGCTACCCATTGAAAAGTGGCTTATAATGCCTCCCCGCCACCCAAGAACAGAGGCAGAGCAATGTTAAAATACTAGTCATGCCTCCCCAATGGCGGTTTATAGAGAGGCCCATAAGTCTTTTGAAGGTGTGTTTCTGATGCCTGGACCACTCATGGGGAGCACTACAATACCCACCAGAGCAGGTGTCACTGATAGTGGTTGCATGCTGCGCTCTCCGCAATCTGGTACTGGCAAGGGGGTACCCACTAGAGGAAGAGGATCTTGAGGCAGCTCCACAGGCCAAAGAGAATGAATCCAATGGTGAGTCAGAAGACAAGTACGGTGAGGAGAATGCTGACGGTGTGGATGCAGACCTCTATAGCCTTGATCCAAAGCTCCTTCGGCTAGGTTGCCAAACATCTGCCTCCACCTCATGCCAGGGCTGCTGTCTCCATCCCGGATGTCTGCAAGGACCCTTACATTTGAACTCAAAGTCCACTCAGCGCCTGTGCAATGAAGTTTAGAGCCACTCACGTCCAGCATTACATACTGGCGTACCCTGCACCAAAAAAAAAAGTGAAGCATACTCAGGCCATTACAATAAAGGCAAAATTTATGTAATTTTCACACTCAGAATAAATTAATATTACCATCTCTGGTGTTGACTTCCACACCAGTAAATATGTAAACAAAACATTACAGAACAGAAGATCACCCATGACCAGTTTGAGCTGTGCTCATGGTGTCTTAAACTTACAGTTACGAGTGCTGTGTTTTGGTGCCTCCCACCCGCCCCTCACTGGCTCAGCATTGGAGACAGCCTGCTGACTCTGCTGTCTTGTTGGCCTTGATGACCTTGGCGGTCGTTCTCTGGCCAGTGGAGCTTGTGCTGGTCCCACCTGGGAGGGAGCGGCCAGTGCCACAGCTGGCACCTCCCCAGTCATTGCAGCCTGTTCAGATGTCACAATCACTGGCTGAGGGTCTATGGAGCTGCTGCCGTCATCCAGAGTGCCCTGAGAGGAGCTTGCAGCGATGACAAGCAATCCTTCTCCATGAGGTCACTCTGGACCTCCCTGCTCCCTGCCATTGATGGTTGGGCACCTAGCTGGGATACAGGGTGCCTCATCCATCTCCCACACTGGCACTGACCACCTAAGGTCATTGCCTGTGTGAGGGCTTGCAGGTCCGAGTGCAACCCCAGGAACCTCTGATTCTGTCCCTGGAGCTGCCTCTCCATGAGAGTCGCCACTCTCCTGACATTTCCAGGGTAATAGAAGGCTGTCTGATATCAGGAAGGGGGGCAGTGTGCTTGGCCATGAGCGTCACCGTGGTGCTTATGCTCTGCAAGGACTCCTCCGTAACAGAGACCATGGCATGCATACCTTCCTCATGGATCTGCATCAGGTTCTCCCACACATCCCATTGGAAATCCAACATCTGCCACCAAATGGACAACTCCAGAGGCTCATCATCTCCTTTGGTTCAGCATCATCCTGGTCTCCAGCAGTCCTCCAACTGCCAGCGCCCTGGGCACTCTCTGCCTCCACCTGCATCTCAAGCAAGTGTGAAATGCCCTCACCGCTGTGCACCGACATTCTAACCGAAGATCTACCTGGCAGAGACACACATGATCATCATGTGCCCTCCCCCACGCAAGCACAGGCTTCAGCGCTCGGGCTCCTCCACCCGCCCCCCCCCCCCCCCCCCCCCACCCCCCACCCGCCTCCCCCCCCGGCCCCAGTAGCTCTGAGGCTCTCAGCATGGGTTTCACACTGGCTGGCTGCTAATTGGCCAGCCAGTATGAAATTGTGGTCGGAGCCTGATCACGGGTGGCGGTCCGTCTCGCGGACGTTCCTGGGCCAGCACAACGCACCCGCTTAAAGAGGGGAAAATCCTAATCAAAGAATTGGACAAAACTGGTTTGCACAATTTTTCAGACAAAGATAATAGCACTTGGTGATATGGCTGTGTAGAATTTACAGCGCAGAAATAGGCCATTCAGCCCAACTGGCACTTATGCCCCACATGAGCTTCCTCCCATCTCACTTCATTGAACTCCACCATCTACTCATCCAACTTCCCCTTAAATGCACCTTTGCCATTTGTTTCAACTGCTATGGTAGCAAGAACCACATTTTTACGACTCTCTGAATAAAGAAGTTTCTCCTGAATTCCAAATGGGATTTATTTGTGATCATTACATAACATCATTACTGTCATGAAGAGGTATTAATGTCTATAATGTTATTGGAAATTATTTTTAAATTGAAATTGTAGTAGGGTCTGTGTCTATATGTGTGTCTGTGTTTGTCTTAATTAGATTAAAGCCAGCTAGTCTGGATGCTTTGATGTATAATAGTTTGAGATGTTAATTGGGTAAACAGTAAGGATAGAAGGTAAATAATATATTTGAACTTGTTGAATAAACCATTCAAAAGAATGGGTAAAATCTTGCACCTAGCTGACAGACACCAAGCAATGTGTTATTATTACTAATAAAATTGGTGGAATGAAAGGATTATTGTTAGGAGAGGTAAAATTTAAAAACTTATTAATACAATGGAAAATTTACATTCAAAGGGAAGCTAGGTATAAACGGAAAGGAGTTTGTGTGTGTGAGTCAGAGGCATTTAAGATTTAACCAGCCTGTAAGCCTACAATTATGTCTGAAAAGGAACCAAATTGAAAGGAACCTCGTTTTGAATTTGTACGGTCAAATGTGCTTTGCCTGGTGTCTGTTTAAAGTCTATGGGTTATTGCTGCCATGGTGAACATTTACCTGGGAGTAATTAATTTGGGGATTTGTTTAAAAGTTATTATAGTAGTAATTTGTAGACACATGTATATGTTTAATTAGTTGTTAAATTAATAAATGTATAATTTAGTTTTATGTAAAAACCTCTTGAGGCTCAGTGGTTTTATTCCTGAATTCAGAGCTGCATCTCAAGCATACCAATTGAAAATATAGGTTATGACAGTTGTTCAAGTTTCCCTCTGGGATTTAAACAATTCAGCCTTTATCAACTGCTATGTTATAACAGTTACATCATACCCTGTGACAAAAGTAGGCCTGTTCTGAAAGAGATTTGAAAGTTGGTATCTTCTCAAGGTCTTGGGGCAGCTGGAACTGAAGACATTGGAGTTCAACTTTGGGGCATCTAAGTTTCTGTCAACAAGCTATCTACATAAAACTACCATCAACACATTCAAGGATTAAGCTGGTAACTTGCCTGCCCTGAAGGACTCAGCTACTTATTCTGTAAACTAACTGAACCGTTGAGTGAATGCTCTTTGCTTTTTAATTGTTTACTTGTTAATTTGAAAAATGTTTTTCATCAATTCTGCATCCAGATTGTTTTCTCATTGCCACAAAACTGGTTATCACTTTTCCAATAAAATGAAATTAAACTGCTATGTGAGGTGAACTGCAAACATACAATGAGCTTATCATCTTCATCCTCAGTTCCTTAGTATGTACAGTAAATCATCACTTGAAGTTGTGACTGAATTCCTGAAATTTGCAACTTTAAGTGAAAAAGCTTTAAATGAATCATGTTCCATAGGAGTCAATGTTAAAGCTGGAGTTAAATTCCTTCAGGCATATCTCACCCAGAAAAAACAATGTACAAGTAGTGCAATGTACACGTGCAGTGCCGTGCATTCCTAGCTGAAATAACTTGTGAAACAAAAAAAAACACTAAATATAAAAGAAATGTATAACTGTATAAATTCAAGTTAGACAACACTTATCAGTCTCTCTTTCTTATTGGGCAGTCCCTTGGGTTCAGGGATGACTTGCTTCCTCCTGTTTGCTGCGTTCTGAGATGGCTAGTAAGCCCAATTCACAATCTTCAGACTCTGCTACATGTGGGGCAGTGGTTGCTTGGAGGGCCAGTGAGATGAGTTGTTTTGAGGTTTTTGCATTTTTCATTGCCTTGACTTCACCTCTGCATGCTGCTGATGAAATCTGTTTGTGTTTGGTACCTTCCGAGTGAACCTTCTCCCATTTTGGCCAGTCACAGTAAGGCATTGGAGATGTTTGACCTCTTCAGAGATGATTTGAACACATCCCTAAAGCATTTCAGTGGAGGTGGCTTTGAGTGATTAACACCTTAATGCTGAGCTCTTTCACTAGGTTTAAAATGGCCTCTCTGCCTCACCTGCTGCAGAATTGAACAAGGGCCAGACTTGGGGGCTCCAAAACTAATCAGAAACTTGCAGAGTCAGATTCTTGAAGGGTAAGGACTGCAGCCTGTATTTTTCACCCAAACGAGCCTTGAGCCTGTGTACAGCAGCAAATGCCTCTCTCTCACAGACCTTAAAATAGCCTCCCTGCCTCACCCAATGTAAAGCTCCACAGCAGCCACACCTGGGGCTCCAAAATTAAAATCAGCTTACAGTCAGAAATGGGCCATTTCTTCACAGAAATGAGTAGGCCAGGCTTCAACAAATTCCTTGCAAAAAGAAACCAGTTGATTTGGATATTCTTTCTTGAGAACTTGAGTTTCTTTTAAAATCACAGTTCCCTCAATGCATACAAACACCTCTGATCACAGTTGCTTCATGGGACCCAACATCGCACCACCACAAATCGACATGAAACAACACAAAGACAACATGCAACGATGCAAAATGACGTTACATCAAAGATGACAATACAAATCGGGAATACCGACTCTAAAGACTGCGTGACTTTAAAGCTAAACAAAGCATGGCAACTTAGCACGAGGACTTAATGTACATTTGAAACAAAGTCTGCCCTGTGCCAGGCAATTAATCGAAAGGACTAGACAGAGTACAATTTCTATCCCTATTAAATTTGTCATTCTCCCTTTAATGTAAAGATATATACAGTATATAAGGAAGTTTGGAAAAGGCCCACTAACGGGGACGAACAGGGGACAGGCAACTAACCCATCCCCAGGAACCAGGACACACATTTAAATATTTTAATGAGGCCATGTGTCTTAGTTTTTATCCCTGGCCAACCTTGGAGAAAAGTAGTACACACTGTGGATTCAAATATCCACAGATTATGGGGAAAATCAGGCTTTCACAACTACTGCACCCAGTCAGAAAACCATACTGTCAAGACAGGGGCCTCTGAGCGGAATTTTAGCACACAATAAAGGTTGGCATCAGGTCTGAAGTTAAAATTTCAAAAACCTGAAACCGAACCCCATTACACCTCCAACCTGCCCACATCCAGGTTTAATTTAGGCTGGACCAGGGGCAGGCAACCAACCTGAGTGTTCAGGAATTTGATTCCCCGGGATCAGAACCCCCAGGATCAGGCAGCCCCCAGGTTAAGGATCAGGGCTGCCCATCAGATTGGGGATCAGACTGGCCATGGGATTGTATCCCATTGCCAGGTTTGGTATCAGTACCCCTCCCAGAATTGGACATCCCCCTCCCCACCAGATGGTGGATTGGACCTGCCTGCTCCAATGTCCTGCTCCAAAGTCCTTCCTGTCCAACTAGAAGCCAGGCCTGTCAATCAGGCTGATTTCTGATCGGGGAACTTGTCAAGTAAAAAGAACATGTGCTGTGGAGTAAAAATGCCAGAAAATGCAGGGAAACCTGAAATTCCATGTTTCCTACTAAAAATTCCATCCCCACCCACTCCACCTGTGCAATACACCCCATTAATATTCAGGTCTCTGCAATTCTTACATTTTTTCTTTCCAACTTGCTCTTTCTGGAGCTATTGATTCCTGAGATGGTATAGTAGCCCATCAGCACCCCATTCAACAAATGCAAGCTTCAGCCTCACAATTGAGCCAGTCCTCACGCACTTGCACTTTCCAATAAAGGTCACAGAATTATGATTTTCCCTTCCATGGGAACACTGAGAGCAATTGTTGGGCCTGCACTGCTGCCTCAGCAGATATCATTACTGTCTGGATATTGAATGTGTAACCTTCGTGGTCTATTCACCTCATTTGTCATGACTCCAATGGGGGAACCGTGAACCAAAATAACCAAATTTACCAAATGACCCCCAAAGAAGAAATTCCCAAAATGAATTCATTTTTTGCAAATTCTACTTCAACACCAATCAGAATAAAAGTAAATTAAACATGAATTAACAAGTGAACTATAAATAAAAAGATCAATTTCACTTTAGTTGATATAACAAAGATATGGTTTACACAACCATAAACATTCGCATCACTGCCCACATAACTGTGGCGTTATGTAGCTACAAAGTTCCATAAGATGCTGTTCTTTATGTCACGACACACTGGAGATAGTGCGCTGTAACATCAAGCCCCATTGTTCCCTGAGCCACGACAAATGAGCAAAGTTTAACCAAACCACCAGATTGGCCCAATTCTACCTAACTGTTTAATTTAGATTAACACCTGGTTTGTAAATTTAATAAGTAAGTAACTGTTTATTGAACAAATTGTCTTTAACTAGTGGTAAAAGAAAGAAATATGAACTGCTAACTTCTAACACTATAACTTAAACGCTACCCCTTCTTAAATCCCTACACAAACACACACACACATACACACACACACACATAAGACACACAAAACATGGGGGAGAATCTTCGGCTCGAAGAGTGGGGGCGGGGCCTGCTCACCAAGGCATGCATCTCGACGTTACCAGGCGTCATTTAGATTTTCAGTTAGGCAGGCATGCAGCTGAGTCGGCTGTACGCCCGCCAAACTATCAAAGGCCTATTAAGGCTATTTAACTAACAATTAAGATAATTAACAGAGTTGCCCATCCAACCTTAAGGCTGGCAGGCAGGTGAAGAGCCCAGGTGGCATGAGGTTTCATAGATTATTTTAAATTTTCTCAAAAATTTTTATTGAAATGAATGCACATTTCTCAGCTCATGTGACAGTTTCACATGAGGGGACATGTCATAGAAATTTTTTCAACACTTTATTGAACTGTTAAAACTTAAAACTAATCTCCCTGAGGCAGCTCTGTGCCTCAGGGAAATTTCTGTGTGAAAGAGCGCACTCCCGACGAAGAGATCGCCCGCCCACCGCCCGCATAAGGGGGCACTCAACGCTTCCGGGTGTGCGCCACGCTGGGCCGGCCTTAATTGGCCCACTCAAGTAAAATGGCAGCACGGACCCGATCGGGGCACCAATTGGGTCCACACCTGCCCACGCCTGCCACCACACAACTCCCCCAACGGGTGGAAAATTCTACCCATGATTTTAAGGGTGGGATAAAATAGATCAATAGCACCAATCCGGAGAACAGGATTTGATCGATTGATTTTGATTGATGTCTTCCAGGTTCCTTTCAGTCCTTGTTGGTGACACGAGGTGGTCTCCCAGCATTTTCAGTATTTAGTTCACTGGTTGAGCACTTGCCTTTGATTGTCTCTAGCAGTGATTTTCCCCTTTGCCTCTTGACAGCGGTTTTCAGAGAGAGAGCAGGTTATAGAGATATGAGGCGAAAAAGCCAGGTAGCTATTATTGTAGGATTACTGGAATCTTACACACACAGGAGAGAGAGGTTTTAGGTCTTTTTCCTTTCAGGCTAGGAGCTATTCAGCTGCACTGCCCTCACACAAAAACCTGGTCACCTGGTCAGGAGCCAATTAAAACATTGTTGCCAGGCAGCTCCCTTTGTCCAGGATTCCTTTTTGGCACCATCCTGTCTTTCATGGCACACTCTGTTGCAGGGCTGCAACATTGTATACATCTCTCATCCTGTTCCAATGGACATGTCTTTCAAACTGCAACCATTGTAATGTTAATCCACAGTCCAACAGAAAATAAAAATATATTTTCTTTATAACAGTCCAACAGAAATAAAAAGGTATGTTCCTAACATTTATTATACAGGGTAGGTCATGGGTCATATCCAGTAATAGCTTTAACCTTTGTGTTTCATGGGTATGATTGTCATCAGCAAGGCATGCTTCTTAGGTCATGACAACCCTGATGGTGTACCATTCTAGTGTTTCTTTTCAACTAATAATACTCCAGATTCATGGTTTTGTCACTTCTGGGAAAACACTCAGCTCTTCATCACATCTAAGCCAATCACGCAGCTTTTCAGGTTTTAGGCCTTTTTTAGCCATATCGCACAATACCTCCAGAGCTCCTGTCTTGTTTTCTACCAAACTGAAAAACTGACCTCTTCCTGAGAATGGTTTGCTTCTTCCCCTCACAATTCTCTGTGTTCCTCTATCTGTCTCTGCTTTCTCTTTGTGTCTGCATCTGTGCAGTGATAGTTTTCACTGTCCAGCTCCTCTGTTTGTAGCTCTCCTTTGTGTCTGCAGCTCTCCTTTTTGTCTACCAGCTACACATCTTCTGGTTTTATCTTCCTTCCTCTTGGTACTGCTTCCAGGTCAAGAGTCACCAGGTCACATGAACCAGTATTTCTTATTATCCAAGAAAAACACAATTGAACCCTTTACAATTGATGCAAACTCTTAAAGGTTGTTTTCAAACATTCTTCAAAATAATTACAGATTCCACAGACATTTTAAAGAAATTACAAATCTTCCTTCCTGTACTGTTTCTGAATCAAAGATTACCTTTGACACATTACCATATTCAGTTTTACACTGGGAGAGATATATGCTTTTGTTTTTTTTAAATAAAGAAACTTAAACCGTTTACCACGTTGATATCCAGAGTAAGCATTTATGCTTGTAGGCAAAAAAATTAAAAGACCACAACACACAAAGAGTTCAGTGTCATAGTTCCCAACTGAAGAACACCCAGCATGACTGGAGCAGCTCCAACAATTTGCCCACACATATGACTCACTCAGAGCCCTGTTTATAGTTCTAGCTTGCAATGTATTACACTGGTGGTCTATTTATATTATCTATACTGCACCTTTGGACTAATGTGCCACCGTTTAAATTTGGAACTCTGCTCCTAACAGTGTAGCAAGGTTCTATATTCATTCACCCAAGTCCAAACAAGACCACCACCCAACAATGCTTAGCCTTATGTTAGCTGCACTGCATCTGCAAGTATTCTCGATTCTGGTTTATATCCTGATTTGCGCTTATGCCATGGAAATTTTGTAAATCGCATCCTACCATGTAAGTTAGATTTATATATAAAATCCTAAAATTAGCCTGGCTGATTAAATAAAGTCAGTGTTATGAAGGATATGGCTGCTTCTGGTGCTCTTTTGGCAAGTTTACAAAACTAGCAATAGGAACCAGTAGAGTTTACCTATTTCAAATGTTACTGTTATGCAGGTTAAGAGCCCAGAAAGATTTTAATAGTGTCTGCCTGAAGAAAACCATGTGGATGAGCAATTAAAATAATCCAGCATACTTAACCACCCTAAAGCTGCTGAGAACTGCCAAGAATTGCTGACAGCCATTTCCAATCTTAATCCATCCAAAATCAGCGAGGTCCTTTTTGACACAAGCACATCAGGTCTGGGAAACATAATTGGGATCACTGCAATTTTAACAGTACAGTCAGAGGAAGAGTTTACAGTATCTTTCCTACCAGTCGAAACAGCAGGAAGAAGTTTGAGGGCACGGAATGGCTTAATTTTTTTTTACTTCCCTTGTGGGATGAAGAGGAGCAGGAGTAGCTTTAAATGAAACTTTGGAGTTAAAATAGACCAGAGCTAATTTCTGGAGCAGTGGGTGAATTCCCAGTTTACATCCACCAGACCCAAACTCACTTAGAATTAAAACAGGGCCTCTTGGATAGTATTAAGCAATAACATGAGGGTATTAATCACATGATTTACCCACTAGACTAGGACTAAGCCTCAACACTGAGTGCTTGTCAGTTGCCATTTGCTGAATTTGTTTTGTAACTCCAATTACAGTAATTCATTTCTTTCGGTGGAAGTGCAAATTCACTGACAATGCACACCCTGCTGCTTTTAAACTGGTCCCAGAATCACAGGGCAACATTCATTACTGAAGAAATGGTTGGAATATTCCATGACATAACACAATCCAGAGCATAAGAACTTTGAGAGATGCTGCTGTGCCACTATTCTTTGTGAATGATAGCTCTGTGTACCAATGACGGGGACGGAAAAGGCTGAGACTCAAGGAATGGAACTATATGGGCGATCAATGAGAGTGGCTATGATGGAATAAAAGCAAAATACTGCAGATGCTGGAAATCTGAAACAAAAACAGAAAATGCTGGAAAAATTCAGCAGGTCTAACAGCACCTGCGGAGAAAAAAAGTGTGAACATTTTGAGTCCATATGACTCTTCTTCAGAGCTCTCAAGAACAGTCATACAGACTTGAAACATTAACTCTTGTATTTTTTCTCCACAGATGCTGTTAGACATGCTGAGTTTTTTCCAGCATTTTCTCTTTTTGTTGGTTATGATGGAACCTGTAGTGTTGGTGTGGCTTATGGAGCAATTGTGCAGAGTGAAATATTATCCCAAGCATCTCTTTGTTAATAGTTATTCTTGCCACTGACTAGAAGTGACTCTTGAGTATTGCTCAACATTCAGTAGTTAATAAAACTCAACTTGAAACTTCTTTATTTCGTGAAAGCACAAAAGGAGGGAAATACCTATCAAAGTGTTCTTTAACATCAAATATCAATTTTGCACAGTAACCAAAATATGATTGACTCAACACAAAGAACTATATTCATCCTGCTTTCTATTGACTTTTCCAGGACATTACTCAATCCTCACTATATTTACATTCTTTTGTAGCAGCAATGGATTAGCTAGCCTATATTTGATCTCTAACACCTTAAGTATTAGAAACATTGTACATTGGCTTGGTTCCATGCTACCACCAGTTTCACCTTAAATACTTGCAAACAAGAAAGGATAGAGGAAAACTAAGTGCTGAACAACATCAGCCAAAATGAGTCTTTGACTTTTTTTCCACGGAGGATAATTGAAACTTCCAACAGCGAGCTTCCACATTGTTTAAGGAGTAAATATTGATGTGGTAATCAATCAGAGACAATAATCTGAGACAAAATGCATGGCACTTGGAAGAATATTGGTTAATAAATGACAGCCAGCATGGATTTGTTAAAGGCAAATCTTGCTTGAAAAACTTGACTGAGTTCTTTGATGTCATAACAGGGAGGGTTGATGAGGGTGTTTGATGTTTTATATCTGGACGTTCAAAAGGCGATTGATAAAGTAGCACACAATTAAACACTAAGGTAAAAGCAAAAAAACAAAAAACCGAGGATGCTGGAAATCCAGAACAAAAACAAAAATACCTGGAAAAACTCAGTAGGTCTGACAGCATCTGCGGAGAGGAATACAGTTAACGTTTCGAGTCCGTATGACTCTTCTGTTGAAGCTCATGGGTTTAAAGGGGCAGTGGCAGCATGCATCCAAAATTGCCTAAAGGACAGAAAAGAGAGTTAATATAATTTTTCAGACTGGATGGAAGAATACAACGGTGTCCCACAGTGGTCACTCTTAGGGCCACTACTCTTTTTGATATTTATTAATAGCATTAATCTGGGTATACAGAGTATAGTTTCAAAGTCATCAGAGAACTCAAAACAACAACTTGCATTTAATAAGCTTAGTCAAAGAAGTCGGCTTCAAGGAGTGTCCTGACAGGGGAAAGGGAGGTAGAGGGGCAGAGAGGTTTAGGGAATGAATTCTGGAGCTCAGGGCCTTGGCAACTGAAGGTACAGCCACCAATGGTGGAAAAATGGAAGTTGGGGAAGCTGTAAGAGGCCAGAATTGCAGGAGCGCAGCTATCTCAGAGGGTTGTAGGGCTGAAGAATATTACAAAGAGACAGAGGGGGCAAGGCAATGAAGGGATTTGAAAAAAGGATGAGAATGTTAAAATCAAGAAAATGGTTAATTGGAATAATTGTAATGATTAATTGTAATTGTAGTTTAACTGTAATGTAATTGTAAGTTAATTATAGGATAGTGCGCACAGGAGTGATGGTTGCTCAGGACTTGATGTGAGTTGGGGTACAGGCAGCAGGGCTTTGGATGAATTCAAGTTTATGGATGGTAGAACATGGGAGGCCAGCCAAATTATCATTGGGATAGTCAAGTCTAGAGTTAACAAGGACTTGGATGAGGGGTTCAGCAGCAGATAAGCTGAGGCAAAGGCACAGCCAAAAGACATAAAGAGAAGAAAGACTTGCAGTTATATAAATTCTTTCATTATCTCAGAATGTTCCAAGATGCTTTACAGCCAATGAAGTGCTGTTTGAAATGTAGTCAGTGTTGTAATGAGGGAAATGGGCGGTGCAGTGGAGGTAGAAATAGGCAATCTAAGTGCTCGTACAAATATGTGACTGGAAGCTCATCTTGGAGCCAAATATTGCCAAGGTTGTGGACAGTCAGGTTTAGCCTCAAACGTTTGCTAGGAAGAGGGATGGAATCGGTGGCTAGAGAATGGAGTTTATGACAGGGAACAAAGACAAAGGTTTCGGTCTTCCCAATATTTATTTGGATAAAATTTCTGCCCGAAATGCAAATTAGAAGGGGCCAAGAATAGATCCTTGGGTGATATCAGAAGTAATGATGCAGTTGTCCATTGCAGGTAATTCTCTGCCTATAACTGTATAGATAAGAGTGGAACCAGATGGACTGAATGGAAAGGCATTGGAGGAAGATAATCTTGTCTGCTTTGTCCAAGGCTGCATTCAGGTTGACAGTGGTGTCTTCTGTGGCCAGAGGAGGGGATACTTTATCTTTGTCACAGTCACAAAGGATGTCATACTGTGGCACAGCGGAAACCTGATCACAGGGATTCAAACATGGGGCAGGATTTTCCTCCCACTGGGGGCAAAGTTGAAGTGTGGGCGCGCATAGGCGTGCCTCCGATCGGCGCCATTGATTGGGGGGTGGCGCCATTTTACGTGGGCGGGCCAATTAAGGCCTGCCTAGCGTGATGTCTGCACGGAAGCGTGATACGCTCCCTGTGTGGCCAGGAGGGAGTCCTTAAACCTGAGAGTGCACTCTTTTGCGCATGCACACGAAAGAGCACCCTTATCTCCCTGAGGCTAAGTGCTGCCTCAGGGAGATCTGCCCTACTGTCAAAAGTATTAAAAATAGAAAAAAAAAATTCCCTGACATGTCCCCTCATGTGACACTGTCACATGAGTTGGGATATGTCCATAACTTTTTAAAAAACTTTAATTAAACTTTTTAAAACCTACATGAAACCTCATCCCGCTCATGGATGAGGTTTCATGCTTTATCTAATTCCTGCCAGGGCTCCTGGCCTGCCTGCCAACTTTAAGGTTAGACGGGCAGGTCCATTAATTAGTTGAATGACTCTGTCAATGGCCTCAATTGGCCATTGACATGTCGGTGGGCACACAGCTGATTTTGCTGCACCCCTGGCTCCCTGAAAATTTAAATGGAGCGCGGTGACGTAAAGAGTTCAGCCCGACATCATCACCCGTCATTTTACGCGTTGGCGAGAGGGCCCCGCCCCCAGGTCGCCAATGGGAAAATCCTGCCCATGGTGTTCCAGAATTCGGGAGGCAGCAGTCCGGTCAGATACTTTGGATAGGAAAATGAAGGTAAAGAAATTCAGAAACTTGATTGAAACATAGAAGATCCTGAGGGGTCTTGACAGGGTGGACGTGGAAACGATGTTTCTTCTTGTGGAAGAATCTAGAACTGTTTAAAAATGAGGGGTTGTCCATTTAAAACAGAGATGAAGTGCAATTTTTTCACTCAGTGGGTCATAAGTTTTGGAAATCTCTTCCTGATGGAAGCAGAGTCTTTGAATAGTTTTAAGGCAGAGGTGGATGGATTCTTGGTAAGCAAGGGGGCGATAGGTTATCGACGGTAGGTGGGTTGCAGATTTCAGGTTACTATCAGATCAGCCATGATTTTATTACATGACGGAGCAGGCTCGAGGAGCTGAATGGCCTACTCCTGTTCCTTGTTCGTATGTTTGTAAACGCTGAGGAGGACATAGACAGACTCACAGCAGATGAAATTTAATGCAGGGAGCATGAATTCATTTATTTTAGTAGGAAGATGAAGAGGGATAATATAAATTAAATGGTACAACTTTAATAGAGGTTCAAGAACAGAGAGACCTGGGGTGTAAGTATTGAAATCTTAGAAAGTGACAGGACAAGTTGAGTAAGCTGTTGAAATTGTATACAGGATCCTTGGCTTTATGGGCAGAATTCTCCCATTGACATGCAGGAGCGGGGCTCTCACGCCCGCATGTAAAATGAATCACAGTGATTTCACTGCATGCCATCGCGATGTTTTGTTGGCAGGCAAGCGATGATATATGCTGCATGCCCACCATTAATTAACCGGCCACTTAAGGCCCTTGAGGCACCAATCTACAGCAATTTTTCGGCGCCCGTGCGATCTTTGGGTCGGTGCATGGGCGCAACGGGCTGGTGGGTAGGACACATTTGTATAAACCGCATCCACGGGCGGGATAAGACGGCTCAGTGGGATCGCGAGTGTGCTCTGTCAAATATTGATTTTTCAAAGTTACTGATACTTGCCTGCGTGAATTGCAATACTTCAAAATGCATACCAGCTGCTTGGTCTGGACTCACAACCTTCAGATCAGCACTCTGAATTGAGCAATTTTTTTGGGCCTGTAGGTTTCAAGAAGCCTTCCTTTAAACTGGGAATGGAAGCTGAACTCTCCACTGGAAGCACCTCCTCTGAGGAGGAAGGGAGAGCTAGAAAGGGGGAGAAGGCCAGGAGTGCACATTCAGCCTCCAGGGAAACCACGTTTGGGAGGACAGGCACAGGCACAAGAGGTGCAGGGCCAAGAGGTAGTCCAAGGCGGAAGGGGCCGCAGAAGACACCACTATCCTGCTGCCAGGGTTTACAGGTGGTGAAGCAGCTCCTCAATATGTCTGAGGTGCAGTGCCAAAGGACGCTCCATCTCTGAAGGGAAACAGTCAACTATATCTGTCAGATGATTGGGCCTGAGATCTCTGCTAACTGTATGGATGGATACCCCATGCCAGGGGCTCTAAAGGTCATAGCTGCCCTCAACTTCTATGCCTCTGGCTCCTTCCAGGGGTAGGTGGGTGGTCTTTGTGGTGTCTCTCAATCAGCTTTGCACTCTTGTGTCAAGCAGGTTACAGACGCTCTGTTCAGGTGTGCATTGACCTTCATCCACTTCCGCTGGGACCAGGCAAGTCAGACACAGTGAGCCGGAGGCTTCACGGCAATTGCTGGCTTCGCCCATGTCCAGGGTGCTATAGACTGTACACATGTGGCCATCAAGGCACCAGCAAGTGAGCCCGGTGCCTTCGTCAACAGGAAGGGCTTCCACTCCATGAACGTGCAGATAGTGTGTGATTGCAGGATGCAGATTTTACAAGTCTGTGCAAGGTACCCAGGCAGCTCCCATGACGCCTACATCCTCAGACACTCCCAGATGCCGGGGCTCTCCAGTGCTCTAGCCCAGCTGGATGGATGGCTGCTGGGAGACAAGGGCTATCCCCTCAGAAGGTGGCTCATGACGCCTCTCCACCATCCAAGAACAGAAGCCAAGCAGCGGTACAATAAGATTCACACCTCCACAAGGGCTGTGGTGGAGAGAGACATTGGTCTTCTAAAGATGCGCTTCCAATGCCTGGACCGCTCAGATACTCCCCAGTGATCCCTAGATCATGTGTCACTGATAGTGGTTGCATGCTGCGCTCTCCACAATCTTGCGCTGGAAAGGGGGAATTCAGTGGACGATGAAGATGTAGACTCAGTGGCTGCAGCTGCACACGATGAGTCCAGCAGTGAGTCCGAGAATAAGCGCGCACAGGGAAATGCTGAGGGGGTAGACGCTGACCCGGGCGTACTCCAGGGAGGCAGGGACATGTAGGAGGCTTTAATCCAATGAACCTTCAGCTAGCACACCACATAAGAACCTCCAGGACAAGCCTGGTCTGTAGGCTCCATACCTGATACCTAAGTGCAAAATCTACCTGGATAGGAACATTAACTAAGGGCCTTGTTAATAAAGCTGAATGTCCCACAAAACACTCATAACATTATTGGAAACCATCCACCTGCAAAAGAAAAGAGGTACCCTCAGACATGGTGACATGTTTGAATTTAATATTACAACCAAAGGAACTTAATGAAACAAAATGACAAAGGTGTTAAAAATCACACCAACTCATAAAGACCTCATCTCAGGCCAACACAAATGCACCGTGGTGTGCCTGAGGTGCTTTATGTTTACATTTTCAGATGCTACATCTTGCTGTTGCCCCATCGCTTGGAGTGGCATCTGAGACAGCGTGCTCACTCTGCTGCCCTGTTGGCCTCGATGACCTTGGCAGTCGTCCTCTGGCCCATCAAGCCTGTGCTGGCCCCGCCTGGGAGGGAACTACCAGTTCTACAGCTGGCATCTCCCCAGTCATCGCAGCCTCACTGGATGCAATGGTCACTGGCAGAGCGGCAGAGGAGTTGCCACACTCATCCAGAGCACCCTGAGAGGACGATAGGCACCTGCTGCACCGACGTGAGGTCGCTTCAGACCTCCCTGTTCGCCATGGATGGATGAGCACCGAGCTGGGAAACTTGGTGCCCAGACCATCTCCCACACCGGCAATGTCCAGCTGAGGTCAATGCCTAAAGGGTCTTCTGGAGGAGCCTCTCCATGAGAGTTGCCACTCTGTCCATGGAGGACGCATGGCGATTGACCATGTGGCTCATTGCTTTGGCGATCATCCGCGTAGACCCCTCCACCACAGATATCAAGCCAAGCATAGCCTCATGTATCTTCCCCAGATGCTCCCGCACACCCGGTCCTGCACCTGCTGCGTTGTGGACGATTCCAGGGGCACATCATCAGGTACCGACTGAGCATGTGCCTGGTCCCCTGCAGTCCTCCAACAGCTGAAGCCATGGGCACTCTCTGTCTCTGCCAGCTCCTCCAGTGACTGTGAAGTGCCCTCACCGCTGTGCCCCTGGACACTAGCCTATGTTCTAATTCCCACTGAGGTGCTAGTATCTGCGCTGGCGGGGATGGTGTGATGCTGGTGAGACTTTAGGGCCCTCACGTGTGACAGGGGACCTCTGCTGCTCCTCCTCCTGGCCCTGGTCCTCTGATGCTGAAAGGAAGAATGAGGACATTGGATCAGTTAACATGGAGACAATGTCAATCTGTATCCCTGTCCCCCGGATCATTATGTTCTCATCCTTCCATAAGCAATGGTCAAGCCATGTTACAAATTTCAATCACTGAACATTCAGCACTGCCATGGCTGCTGTGAGAACAATGGTGACCTCACTGCTGGGCATACATACCTGGCTGTGGCACCCCAGCCTCACCGCCTCTCCAAATCTGGGTCCTCCTGCTCAAAGAGGCTGAGAATTGCCAATTGTGCTGGGCTGCCACCAGTCCTCTCCTGCTCAGCTGCATTATGAGCATTCGTCTCCAGAAAAGGAGAGAAGAGCATTGATTAGTGCTACTTATACCTGGATTCTCTTTGTGCATGGCCCACCCCAACCAGAGTGGGACATTGCAGGGTTCCAGTGCCTCCTCACCCCACTGCTGCTGAACACGCATACAAAGATGCTCGGTCTGCCCGCTCCAATGCCGTCCCCCTCCCCCCCATCACACCCCCCACCCCCCCACCCCCTTGGCCAAAGGCTGCCTACATCACATCAGGCAACACACGGTCTAACCTTCCATAGCAAGGAGGCGCAAGCACCTGGAGCGCAGAGGGCAGCAGATCGATCTGTGCCACGCCACCTTGAAACTCCCCTCCCAGCATGTCATCACCCTGACTTTGACATGTCCTGGAGTTCCAGCACTGCGCCTAGGTGCAGCTCCTCCAGATTACCCCCAAAACTTTAATATGGGTCTCAGTGTACCACATGCTGTGGGCACAGAACTCATCTCTTCACCACCCTCTCAGTGACCTCTGCATGGGCAACATCTGCTGGCCCACCCAGCCAAGGACAAATGCTATCAATGATTCAATGCAGTCACTACACTCAGACTTGGTGGGGGGGTCCAGGGGGAAAGCCTACCTTCTGGGTTAAATGCCCAATGCCAGCATGGTACTCACCCTCCCTGAGGGCAACAGGTCGTTGAAGCGCTTGTGACACTGGACTCAGGTGCGCTGCACCACTTTGCAGGAGCTCACCACCTCCACCAGCTCCTTCCAGGCATGTTTGGTCATGTGTTGGGGCCTCCTCCTCTCGTCCTGGGGTAAGAGGACCTCCCGCTGTGCTGCGATGTCCTCGCAGAAGGCAGCAAGGCAATCATCGGAGAAACGAGGGCCATAGTGTCCCCCTGCCCTACCCTCCTGCTTGGCCTGCTCACCAGCAGCGCTCTGGGAAGCCCTTCATTGGCCATGATTCACAGCCTTTGAAAGGCTGCAGCAGCTTTTTTAAACAGGCTGCTGGGTCGCCATTCAGGCTGGATGGGACTTAATTGGCCTGCCCTTGTAAAATAGTGGTGCAGACCCGATCGCAGGCGGCCATCAGCTCCACGCTCATCCGCACCTGTTCCTGATCCGCCCGCCCAACAGGCAGAAAATTCTGCCTGTAAGTATGAGCATTGAATACAAAACTCAAGGAGGTTATACTTGGCCTTCATAAATCTAGGTTGGGCCCCAGCTGAAGTTTGTGGCAATTTAGGAAGGGTTTTAAGGCCTTGGAGACGGTGCAGAAGTGATTTTCATTTGATGGATAAACTAGAGAAGTTGGGAGTGTTCTACTTGGAGCAGAGAAGATGAAGGGGAGATTTGATCAAGATATCGTTGTTCACTGATGATTCCACAATGATCAGTTCTTCAGAATTCCTCATGCCATGAAACAGTCCATGTCCATATGTAGCAAGATCCAAGCTTGGGCTGATAAGTGGCAAGTAACATTCATACCACACAAATACCAGGCAATGACCATCTCCAGCAACAGGTAACCTAACCACCTCCCTTGACTTTTAATGGTATCACCATTGCTGAATTCCACACCATTAACATTCTGGGGGTCACCATTAATCAGAAGCTTAACTGGACAAGCCAGATAAAAACCGTGACTACAAGAACAAGTCAGAGGTTAGGAATCCTGTAGTGCATGACTTACCTTCTGACTCCCAAAGCCCTTCCACCATCTACAAGGCACAACTCAGGAATATGATAGAATACCCTTCACTTGCCTGGTATGCAACTTCGACACGCTCAAGAAACTCAACATTATCCAGTACAAAGCAGCCCGCTTTATTGACACTCATCCACCACCTTAAACATTCACTGTCTTCATCATCGGTGCACAGTGGCAACAGTGTGTACCATCTACAAGATGCAATGCGGCAACTCACCAAGGCTTCTTCAACAGGACCTCCCAAACCTATGACTTCTACTATCTAGAACAGGCTTGTCCAATCTTTTCACATGGGGGCCCACATTTCAAACTTTACTTCACTCAAGGGCCGATGAGCGTATTTCAGAAAGATAAAGATCAGCACAACGTTACACATGAATTTCAAAGAAAAAACAGAGGTATGTAAAGAAGCAACTTTTTCAAAATTCATTTACAGGGTGTGGGCGTCACTGGCTAGGCCGGCATTTATTGCCCATCCCTAATTTCCCTTATTCAGAGGGTATTTAAGAGTCAGCCACATTGCTGCGGGTCTGGAGTCAAATATAGGCCAGACCAGGTAAGGACAGCAGATTTCCTTCCCTAAAGAACAATAGTGAATTAGGTGGGTTTTAACAACAATTGACACGGTCATCATTAGACTTTTAATTCCAGAGTGTTATTGAATTCAAATTCCACCATCGGATGTGGCTGAGCAAAATAAAAAGAAAACAAGCAGTAATAAATAAAGATGCGTGTTAGAGTGCAATAGGATGAGAGTGTGTGTGTCCGCTCACTCCCAGTCTCAGGATGCACACTTATTCACCCTCACCCACTGTAAGAGTGGATGCGAGTGCGTGATTGTGTGGGTCAGGGTGAGTGAGAATCCTGATACTGGGAGTGACCCAAACTAATGGCTCTGCCTCCACATACACTCCCCCTGCACATGCTCTCTCTCTCTCCCCCTCTCTCATCCCCTCACATTTTCCCCACCCCATACTCTTTTCCCCCTTGTCACCCCAACACCTCTCCCCCACCACACTCTCTCGCCCACACAGTCTCTCCCTCCTCTCTCCACCCAACACTCTCTCCCCCATCCCTCCTCCCTCCACACCCTCTCTCCCCCCTTCTCTGCCCTCCCGCTCTCTCCCCCATCACACTCTCTTTCCGCCCCACACTCTTTCCCTTCCCCACACTCTCGCCCTCCCCAACACTCTGAACTTCCCCTCGACACACTCATATCCCCCAAACTCACACCCTCTCCCTCCCCGTCACACTCTCTCCCTGCACTCTCTTTCATAGCCCCCACGTTCTCTCAATCCCCTCACACTCTCACTCCCCAAATACTCTCCCCCCCACACTCTTTCTCCCTGCCTCACACTGTCTCTCCCCCCTCACCCTGTCTCCTCCCCATACTGTCTCCCACCTCATACTGTCTCTCCGCTCCCCAAAACACACTCTCTTTCTCAGACAGTCTTCAGTCACACACCTACTCAGACTCCAGTGTGCCTCACTCCTGCTGCCTAGTGCTGCACTCCAGCCCACCTGGAGCGTAGCACGATTGGTTCCTCCATGCATTGGCTGAGCCTATCAGCAACAAATGCATGGAGAAAGCAGCTTGTCATTGGATGAGCAGGCTAGCAGCATTTTTCAAAATTCTGTCCTGGTTGTCTTTGATGGTTGAGTCCAACGATGTAGCGGGTCACACCAAAATGCCTCATGGGCTACATCCAGCCCATGGGCCTGAGGTTAGACAAGCCTGATCTAGAAAGACAAGGGCAGCAGGAGCATGGATAAACATCAGGTGCACGTTCCCCGCCAAGTCACAAACCATCCGAGTGTGTCGGGGAGGGAGATAGTGTGAGGTTGGGGGATGTGTGAATGTGGAGGGGAAGTTCAGAGTGTCGGGAAGGGGGAGAGTGTGGGAGAGGGAAACCTGGAACCAAACAGCCATTCCTTCATCATCACTGGGTCAAAATCCTGGAACTCCTTCTATAATAGCACTGTGGGTGTACCTACACCACATTAACTCCAGCAGATCAAGGTGACTCAGAACCAGCTTCTCAAGGGCAATTAGGGAAGCATGATAAATACTGGCTTTGTCAGTGACACTCACATCCAGTGATTTTGTTTTTTTAAGAAAACAGCGTCCAAAATCACGAAGGGTTTTGATAGAATAAATAGAGACAAACTGTTTACCGTGACAGATGGTTCAGTAGCGAGAGGTAGCAGATTTAAGGTAATTGGCAAAAGAGATAGAAGTGACATGAAGAAAAATATATTTACACAGCAAGTTGTTATAATCTGGAATGAACTGCCTGAACATGTGGTGGAAGCAAATTCAATAGTATCTTTGAAAACATAATTTTATCGGAATTTGTATCAGAAAAATTTAGATAGTTATGGGGAAAGAATGGCAGAGTGGAACTAATTGTATAGCTTCTTCAAAAATCCAGCAAAGGCCCAGTGGACTGAATGGCCTCCTTCTGTATCATTCCATAATTTCATGACTGGGATCAAAAAGAAACCAGGTATAATCCCAAATATGTGTTAAGTTGTCTGATCTTAACCAAGACATCATTAAAAGATGCTACAATTAGCCTGAGCATTCCCAGTCTAGAGATAGAAAAAAAATGGAATATTCCAATTCCTGACTGCATCCAGTCACCCTTTCTGCAGCTGTATGTGAATATTAGACAGGAACATATTCAAGCTCAGTTGTGATGTCCTATGCAATCACACTCTATCTAGGCTTCCATATTAAGAATGGACAAGTGGATAGAGTACCAGAGTCCAAGCTGTTGAAAGAAAGAAGAAAGAACATGTAATGAAATAGTGACTTTCATATCAGAATATCCGAAAGTTCTTCATAAACTATACCCCACCAGGGCTCGTCCATCATAGGGGAGGTATTAAGTGGAGGAAATTGATGCAGAAAAATTATGACCAGGATGAAGGAGTAGAATCGCCTGTGAGGATTACCCTCGTGAAATTCACCACTTCTTACTGAATGACAGGTAAACACAGTTGCAAGAGTTTCTTATTGCACTAGACCATGTTAGGCCAACTTGAGTTGTCATTTTGCAAAGACAAAAATGAACAGGGAACAGGATAGGTGCAAAGCAGGGAAGTTATCATAGCTTCAGTTCTTGCACCTTGAGATTGCTCACTTTTTCTGGCATGAATATCTTGCAAGCAATGGGGAGAGAAACTTGAGACAAAATCTAGGCCTGTGGCTGTCTGCTTCTATGATGGCAACACTGGATGTGATGGCACTGGCAGGATGGTGCCAGCTGCTAGAAATGCAGCCAGACACACCTCATTTGCAGTGAAGCAAAGCATGCTTGCCAATTCAAAAGTATGTTTTGTTTGTCACAGTTACATACTACCAGAAGTGGTGCCCACATTGCTAATTTCTTAACAGCAAATTATAGCAATTTATAAAAACAAGTCACTTTTGTCCAGAATGACCCTGATGGAGCAGCAAGGTGCCACTCTGATATTTCTTGCCCTCTGTGGGTCAGACACCGAGGAAGTGACTCAAAGGATGTGGGTATCCAACCACTAAATGTTAATAAAGGGGTAAATTCCAGGAGCAATAGAGAGATAAAAATCTAGGCTCACCAAACTTCAAGCAGCACAGTGGATACCAGGAATTTTGAGAATCTGATTTTTTTTTGAAAATGAAAACTTGATTTAAATCTGAATTACTGAAGTCACTCAGATGGAATTCTTACTTCAAAGCAGCCTTGTTGCAACTTTGCCTTTATCCCCAAGAGCCCATGAAGGAAATTCGGGCATGTGTTCCATTGATTTTTCAACCAGGATGATTGGTTGAATCACAGCAAACATGAATTTGCAATATTTGCTCTACCAGATGTGTGAAGCAGAAAATTATTCTTTGATGTCTGGATTATGTTTAGAAATTTCAATCAATCCCATTCAAAAACACATCTCTCTTTTCTGAAACAGAAGGATGGTAGCCTTGAAGAGACTCCTATAATACTCCACACAGGGGCGGATTTACAATGAAACACACTGTGCCATGGCATGAGGTCCCCAAATGACAGGGGGGCCCCAAAATGATGAGTAGGTGGCGGGGTGTCAATATTCTGCACAGACTTCAAGCCTTCCTGTATGATGATGAAAAATGTCAGGATTTTCCCAATATTGACATAATAACAATTTTTGCATCACAAACGTTGGCTATAACCCGCAGAGTTCATTACCGCTGCCTTTCCCTGTGGCTCTGGTGGTCCCAGCCCAGTGTTGTGTGTATTTGCCATCAATGGTTCACTTTGCAGAGGCTCAGGAGCTGATAACCCCAAAGCAATTTGCAGTCAATGTAGGTGGTGGCAGTGGCTGCAGGCCTCGGAGTAACAGCAGGGCTGCGGCTGGCAGTGCTCGTGGTCAGATATCTCTCTTGGACACCTACCAACAAGGCCATCCCAACCCCAAACTGGTCAAAGTGGCCAAAGTCTCCAAACCCTTCATTTATCCCATCAAATCATGCAAAGGAATACCTTGACCAAGGTGGAAGTTGATGAATTGAGAATGAAGAAGGGCCCGCTGAAGGACAGGTACTCAAATACTTTATTCTATTCTCTTAAACAAATAGAAGTTCTTTATTTTCAATCCTCTGCTTTGAAATTTTCTGTTAAGAATCGTATTTTGAAATTTCAAGTGATTGCCTTGCCAAGTTTGGCCTCATATTTATTTTTACAAGGCATGGTTGTCTGCTTTCAACAAACGTTACATAATTTTCCTTTCTACTGATAACGACACGTTTCAACACCAACACAAACAGAGCAGGTCACAGCTTTGGCAGTGTTTTGTTAAATGATAATGCTGTTGTTAGATATTTCAGAAAGATTTGTTCATCTGCTAGCATATTGGTTACAACATGTTTAAACACACGTCGGGGAAACATTTGAACACAAATGTCAGTTTTAATGAAAATAATTTGGAAGGCTTTTGATTTGGAACAAAAGTCTTATTTTTGTTTTAGAACTTGACTAAAAATGATTCCTTTGCGCAGTGTTTCATCATTTGATCACCTCAGCGATTCATGCTGCTCTTGTTCCAAGATACTTTGTGCGAGGTTTCACTGAAGGTGCCTGCTAATATGGCCTACTTACCATCACTATTGTGATGAATAATATCTTTCACCCCACTCCACTCAATGCCCCACACTAAATAGACCAAGGTCAAAGAGGCTTTTGAATGAAGGGAGAGTGGTAGTAACTTTGTGAAAGGAGCATGGTAATAGTGACTGAAAAAAAGAAAGACTTGCACCGATATTGTACTTTTCTCAACCAGTGGACATCCCAAAGCACTTTACAGCCAATGAAGTACTTTATGACGCGAAGAGCCTGCAGCAATATATCAAAGCAAAAAAGAAAAGACACACACAGTATCAATTTAGTTAATCAATGCATTATAGGCTGCCAAATAGTTTGCCTACATGGTATCCAGTATGACTGCTGACTGTTTTGTTCCAGCATCCAAGCTTAAATGTACTGTGGTTCAAAATCTATTTTAATTGCTAAAACGCAACTTATAGCCCCCTGACTGAAACTAAATAGAAGTTACAGTTTTCAGATTATCTTTGGTATAACAGTTTCTAAAATGTTTAACAAGTTAAAGGCATATTACCTAATTTTTTTTAGGAATTATAATCATCAATATTAAAAACCTGTTTCTGCTTTTTTGTAAAAATGCTGATTTGGTTTGATGTTTTGGCGCTGTTTCCTAGAAGAGCAGGGGAATTTTCCCTGCTGTCCTGCTATCCATCAACCAGCATCACAAAAGTGGGTTATCTGGTACAAGTCACACGTTGTTTGTGGGGGCTTCCTGTGTGCAACAGTGACTGCAGCTCAATAGTACTTTATTGGCTGTATTGTCACTGTTCACGACCACCAGATGTCTCAAAGCGTTATTACATGTCAGTCTTTCTTTTAAAAACTCCAGTGTAAAGATGCAGAGAGACATTGAAGAGAATCACAGATTAAATTAACCTGGAGGCCACTAGTCAGGGATCTACATGATCAGGCCCCTCCTGTCCACACTGCCTAATGTACTTTGAGAATTCTATTGCCTCCTTCATATATTGATGCATTTTAAAGGGCAATAAATAAGTTGTGAGAGGATCTAGGGTATAAATTAACTGTTTTGTAAGATTGAGCTGAATCACAATCTTTAATCTCTACCCTGAATGTTGAAATTGGCAGCAAGTTGAACAACATGAAATGAACTGAAGAGTCAATACCGAAATGAAACACACAGTGCAGGATCAGCAATATCAGAAGGGTCATCACCTTTGTTTCTCTCTCCTCAGAAGTTGCTTCATCTCCTGAGTATTTGCAGCATTTATGTTGATACTTGAGACTTTTAACCAGGACAGATCCATTCTCAATCTGCAGAAATTAGTCCCTTCCAATTAACCTATTTTACTGCTTGAGATTGTACCCTGTCCATTCCACAGCCAGTCAAACATACGAGAATATGAAATAGGAACAGAAGTTGGCCATTCGGCCCCTCCAGCCTGCTCTGCCTTTCAATAAGATCATGGCTGATCTGTTTGTGTTTCCAATTCCACATTCCCACCTGCCCCTGATAATCTTTGATTCCCTTGCCTACCTCTGCCTTAAAAATATTCAATGACGCCCACCTCCACCACCCTTAAAAGCAGAAAGTTTTAAAGTCGCACAGCCCTCTGAGAGAAAAAGTTTCTCCTCATCTCTGTCCTAAAAAGGCAACGCCTAATTTTAAAATAGTGCCCCCTAGTTCTGGACTCATCCACCAGAGGAAACATGCTTTCCACATCCATCTGGACAATATTGTTGAGAATATTATATACTTCAGTCAAGTCACCCCTCACTTTTCCAAACTCCAGTGGAAACAAGTCCAGTCTGTCCAACCTTTGCTCACAAGACAACCCGCTCATTCCAGGTATCAATCTAGTAAACCTCCTCTGAACTGCCTCAAATGCATTTACATCCTTCCTTAAATAAGGAGGCCAAAACTGCACACAATATTTGAGTTGTGGTCTCAATGCCCTATATAACTGAAGCACAACATCTTTACTTTTATGTTCAATTCCCCTCGTAATAAAGGATAGCATTATCCTTTAGCCTTTCATCATTAGCCTTTTTAATTACATGTTGTACTGCATACTTGTGGCTCATACACTAGAACATCTAGATCAATCTGCACCTCAGAATTCTGCAGTCGTTCTCCATTGAAGTAATACTCTTTTTTTTTATTCTTCCTGCCAGTGAATAACTTCACATTTTCATACATTATACCCCATCTGCCAGATTTTTGCCCACTCACTCAACCTATCTATAGCCATCTGCAACCTCCTTATGCCCTCTTCACAACATACTTTCCTACCTATCTTTGTCTCATCGAAAAATTTATCTATCATGCCTTCACTCCCCTCATCATTGATATAAATTGTAAAAAGTTGAGGCCCCAGCGCAGACCCTTGTGTGACTCCACACGTCACATCCTACCAATTAGACAAGGACCCATTTATGCATACTCCCTGTTTTCTGCCAGCCAATCTTCTATCCATCACTCTGAGGTCATTAATTAATCCTATTACAATACACAATACCAAGTCTTATATAACCTGCTCTCTGGTTGGTTCCAGAACGTGCTGCTCTAAGAAACTATTTCAAAAGCATTCTATGAACTCCTCATCCATGCTATTACTGCCAGTTTGGTTTTTCCAGTTTATATGTAGATTAAAATCACACATGACTATTGCTGTCCCTTTATCACAAGCATCCAATATTTCTTCTTGTATACTTTGTCCTCCATTGTGGTTACTTTTAGGGGGCTAGTGACTTCTTTACCCCACAATTTCCTCATCTCCACCCAAACCGATTCTACATGCTGATCTCCTGAACCAAGGTCATCTCTTTCTATTGCACCAATGCCATCCTTGATCAATGGTGCTAGCCCTCCGCCTTTACCTAGCTTCCTATTCCTCTTCAATATCATATGCCTTTCAATATTCAGGACCCTATCCTTGTTATCCTGCAGGCACATCTCCACAATGGCTTTCAGATCATACTTATTTACTTCAATGTACCCTATCAATTCTTTTAACTGCTACGTGCATTCAGATACAGAGCCTTTATTTTTGTCTTTTAGTTATCTTTGCAACATCTAGTCTTGACTATTTGTGTAGTTTTAGCTTTTATCTCTCTGTCCCTTCCTGCTATTCTATGATCCTCATTTCCTATATTACAATTATGGTTTCCTGCTTTGAATCTATATTTTCTTGGAAACCTTATCCATGTGTGGGATGAGGTTTCCAACATCAAATAAAAATAAACTAAAATTTTGAAAATTTCATTTATAACATGAAGGGACATGTTTTATAACATTTTTAAAATTTTTTCCAATTTTTAAAACTGTCCATCTCCCTGAGGCAGCTCTGTGCCTCAGGGAGACTCTCAGGCACACACTCGCGTGCATGCGTGAAGTTTGCACTAGCCCTCCTTCCCCGCCCGCACAGGCAGCACTGAGTGATACCGCTCGCTTTTCACACTGGGCAGACCTTAATTGATCCACCAGTGTGAAATCGCGGTCCAGCCCCGATCGCGGGCGGCAGTCAGCTTCCCGACCACCCCTGCCGAGCCCACCCAACAAGGGCAAAATTCTGCCCCTAGGCTCTTGCTCTTTGCTGCAGAGAACAGTGTCAATCCCCCTCACTATACTGTCTCCTACTACCACCACAATCCTGTTTGCTCCCGTCCGCTTGAACAGCTTCCTGTACCACAGTGCCATGGCCTGCAGACCCCACTTTTGTCCACACAGGTTGTAAGCACCTCAAGTCTGTTTGACAATTGCAAAGTCTGAGGCTCCTCCATTACTGCCTGTTCACTCCCATAACCTGCTTCACTCATAGCCACATCTGTCCCTCACTGCTGACCAAAACAGACAACCCTATTCTAAGAGGTGTGACCATCTTCTGGAACAAAGTATCCAGATGTTTCTCACTCTTCCTTATGCTGTGCAGTATCTGCAGTTCAGCTTCCAGATCAGTAATCTTGATCTGGAATTCTTCTACTTGCTCACACTTTCTGCAGACATGTTTGGCATGGATCACCTAGTCGTCCAAAAGCACACACGTTCCACAGCTGCAACATAACACATGTCCTGCCATTGTTACTTATGTTATTTAGTTAACTTAATTTAGTTATTCATCTAATTAACTGAGAATAATTCCTATGTATGTCACACCTCCTTCCCCTGCACCAAATTCCCATTAGAACCTAATTCGCTACTCAATCAGTCTCTGTCTCATTCCAGCATAGTCGCCTGTCCTTTTACTGACCATGCAGCTTCAAAAGACTGTCTATTATAGACCCTCTGATGAGTCACCACTGAGTTTAGCTTCCTGCTACAGTAATTAACACCACTTGAACCAACTGCTTTCAGGTGATTGACAGATAACTGCTACTCCAGGCAGTTCTCTGTTTAACCAGCTTACCTAGCTTGCTTGAAGGTCAGTACTATGTCAGATCTTGATTCTTAATCTATAGTTAAAACCTGAAAAGGGCTAAGCAGAACTTAACACATGAACCTAATTTGCTGCTCACTCAGTCTCTGTCTCACTCCAGCATAGTTGCCTGTCTCCTCACATGCCCCTCACTGACTCTTTTTCACAACACAGGCTGCTGAAGAGATGTTCTTCGAGTTTTGGCTTGAACTCACAAACTCAGCCTTGCACATGGTGCAATTCTGCCATAAACCTACCACATGCTAACCAATTGCACCACAAGAGCAAAGCAACACTTATTTGCATATATGTTTTATATATGTTTTAAGTTGTATCACCTAGTTAGAGGCACTACATTTTATCAATTAAGTGGCAATAACTGAGGTTATATGATAGTGTGCAGAAGTAGTTACGTGACTGTGAAAAAGCCGGTGAAATAACCAATGGCCCGTAGTTTTGGGTTGTGTCCACAAGGGGTGGGGGGTGATGGGGGCCTGGGTGGATGGGGCCCCAAAAATGAAGTTGAGCACTGGGCCCCACAAACTGTAAATCTGCCACTGACTCCACAGATAAGAAATGTTAAGATATGAGGAACCTGAGGCTAAAACTAAGGGGCAGCAAGGAGATCCAAAGAAACTTGGGGTCCAGATACATAGATCATTAAAATGTCTTGATCTGCACTGAAAACAATCAAAACGTTTCATGAAATGCTGGCCTTTGCATCAAATGAGTAGAAGCCATGATTAAACTATAAAAAGTCCTGGTTAGACCCTTCCTGGAACACTGTGAGCAGTTCTGAGTGCCACAACTTAGGAAGGATATATTGGCCTTGGATGGAGTACAGTAAAGATTTACTAGAATGATACCAGGACCCCAAGGGTTAAGAGAGATTTAAAAAAACTGATGTTGTATTCCCTGGAATTTAGAAGCTTAAAGGCTATTTGATCAAAGTTTTCAAGGTATTGAGGGGGACAGCTTGGCAAAAACCATTCCTGTTGGTTGGAGAGTCTAGGACTAGGGTGTATCGTCAAAAGGATAGATCCAGGCATTCCAGTAGTGAAATATGGAAACATTTTTTCATGCAAAGGATGATAGAAATTTGGAACTCTCATTTACAAATGGCAATAGATGCTAGATCAATTGTTAATTTTAAAACTGAGATTGATAGGTTTTTGAGTATTGCTGAAAAAAGAGATATGTTGAAGCTTTTCGTTTTGCACTCATCAGGACACTCCGTAAGAGTACCGATATAAGGGATAAACAAGAACTTATACTGCATGTGAAGAAAGTGCTGATTGCTTGGCAAGTGGTGCTTAGATCTCCGTGGCAACAAGCAGTCAACTACATCAACCGTAAGGTCTTCCACTCGCTGAATGTTCGGCTAGTGTGCAACGACCACAAATACAACCTACAGACCTAGGCACAATTCCCAGGGAGCGTCCATGACTCCTGCATTCTCAGTAGGTCTCAGATCCCTGATGTCTTCCAGAGTCCACAGAGGCTGCAGGGATGGCTCCTCGGGGACAAGGGCTACCTACAGAGGATGTGGCTGATGATGTCCATGTGGCAGCCTCAGACTGCAGCAGAGAGAAGATATAACAAGGCTCATGCTGCAACTCACACTTTTGTGGAGCAAACCATTGGGACGTTGAAAATGAGATTCTGGTGCCTGGACCGGTCTATTCGAGCTCTGCAATACAGTCCACAGAGAGTGTCAGGCATCATCATCACCTGCTGCACCCTTTACAACCTGGCGCTGCAACAGGGAAGGAGCTGCGTGAGGAGGAGATGGAGGAGCTCCATGTCTCCTCCAATGAGGAGACGTCAATAGGGATAAGGGCAATGAGGTCCTCAAAGGCGAGGATGATGGCAATGAAGCCAATGCATTGTCCAGACAAGGCAGGTGCGCTCAGGAGGCCCTTGTAGCTGCTAGATTCATGGTGGATGATGACAACATGCAGTGAGGAGACGCCATAGATCCTCACATTGCATCTGTGAATGTTTGACTCCTTTCTGGCTGATAGCAGCACCCATACCCTCTGTGATAAAGCTCCTGTCATGGAGGCACAACGGATGCCCATAGTCCCTACATTCCAGGAAGATGATGATGACATGCAGTGGGGACAGTTCATGGATCTCCACATAGCTTATGTGAATATCTGACTCCTGTCTGGACCCTGGCTGACTCCTTGTGGAAAAGGGAAGCTGGAATGAGATCGAGCTGTCCTGCTTCCCTCTCGTGTTGATACTGTTGGGGGCCAACTATGGCGTCTGTAGTGGAGTTCAACCTGAGCAGCAATGCAGGACCGATATCCTGGACCAAGGTCTCCATGGCAGTCGCCATCCTACGAGTGTTGACCTCGATGCATTGCCATGCCAGTGTTTATTATCACTTCAGAATGAAGGCGGACAGATTCCTCCATCATGTCTTGCAATCTGAGGAGTGCAGCGGACATCCCTTCCCAATGTTCCCAAACTTGCCTTTGCTGCTCCAGCAACTGAGGTATGACCGAGTCCAGAGGTTCCTCATCTGACTCGGACTCAGCAAATTTCTGGCCTCCAGCAGTCCTCTGAGTGCCAGAAACCTGGGAAGTCCCTGCCGCCATCTGCTGTGGATCAGACAATGCAATGTGCCTAATAGATTGTGACCGAGGCTACTCTAGAGCTAGGTTCCACTGACTCTATGTGTCTGCACTGGTGGAGGGTGTGGGTGAGCGTTGTGACAGGTCTTCATTGAGGGTGTCATCAGAAACTTCTTCCGAAGTATCTTCGGAGCTTGAGTCAAGCACTCGGGTCATGGACCTCCTTGGCTGTTTCCCAGATGTGCCTGAAAAAGCAAGAACAGAAAATTAATGCACGGCAGGGGACTGCAGAACAGGGGAACTCACTCACAGCATGGTTGTCTGATGGATGTTACACTGCTGGATCCTCACTTTGTTGAGCACAATCAACCTCACCATCAGAACAGGAATAGTCCGGATCATCAACGGCCAGCTAGATGACTCTATTTTCAAAGTCTGTGAGGACTTTGATTTCAGGCATTCCTCCAACAGTCTGCGACCTCTCCCTTTTACTGTGTGCCAGCTTGTCCTGCTTAAATACAGATAGAGCGAGTGTAAGCAGGCCAGATGATAAGGATGCTTGGCATGTGTGGGTGGTAAGTGATGAAGGGATGAATACACGGTCTGCAGAGCACACAAAGGTGTGTGTGAGACAATGAATGGTGATGTCCCTTGAACTGGCAGTGAGTGAGATTTCTGTGAATGTGTGATGGGTTGTGAATATGTGAATTGAGAGTGATGAAAAGAGTGACTTACGCTGGCGGAATGGAAGAGATCATTCATCCTCTTTCGGCACTGGGTGGCTGTCCTCTTTTGGAATGTGTTGGCGCTGACCACCGCTGCCACCACCTCCAATGCTGGATTGGTGACCTTGCTTGGTGTTCTTCGCCCAGTGGTCTTTGCCCAGAGCTGAGGTAGAGGGCTTCATGGAGGGCCTCCACTGCATCCAGTAGGCGCTTGAGGGAGGTGTCACTAAATTTGGGGGCAGCATGTTTCCTCCCTTTGGCAGCCATGAGTTTCCAGCAGCTTCCGATGCCTTAGAGAGAGAGCTAGCTCTGTGCAGGGGCTCCTTTTAAATATGGCGCCTGGATTACTGAAGAACTGAGGTGATGGCAGGGTGGGCGAATCAGAGGCCATCCCACCAGCAACGTGGTGTGTTTCCTGGGAATGTATTGTTAATGAGGGAAGGCACGCTGGGAATGGGATGATACTGCTCAAAAACCCGCTATTGCAACCAGCAGGAAGTTGTGATGAAAGGATGGCCTGAAACCATCAGGCAAATCCCTGTTGCTGCAAGACAGCATTGGGCATACAGAGCTGAAATGATTGCCTAAGATAGCACCTTGCAGAAATGAACTAAGGTCATTATCGCTAAAGAGATGAGAAAAGAAATGCTGAAGCACAACCATCCAAACAATCAAGCTAAGTCTAAGGAAGTCAAGAGAAGTGCTCTTCTGGTCAAATATGAGTAATAAGATTAAAGACCACATCAGGTGAAGAAATGATGGCCCATAACTTCTGAGCTCCCCAGAGTGGATTTGGAGGGCACCCCCTCTCAAAACTTCAAAGGTCAGGGTTGGCACCGCAATTGCCCAGAAATGCAAGCTTCCTCTGGGCAATTGCCCTGCTCTGGGAATCATCCAAAAATGCAAATTAAATCGGAAACTTCGGATGGTCCTGGCTGTGTTACACAAATAGTTATTTAGAAAAAGTTAGAAAAATTAAAACCACTTCTAACTTCTAGGTAACTATAGTAAAAACGCAGACCAGCCCAGGCCATGGAACTCCCACACCACCGGCCCCCAGGGGACTCCCTCCCCCATATGCCTGATTCCCCAGGGGTCTGCTCTGATCCCCCGAATACCCACTCCCGCATGGCATGCCACACACCCTGGCTCCCCATGGGATTTCCCCTGACCCAACCCAGCTCAACCCCTCCCACCCCATGCTGACCCGATCCCCCGCCAAACCAACCTGAGCCCCTCCCTGCAGTACCGACCTTCCCACAGGCCTGATCATCTCCCTACCCGACTCAACTCGACCACTCCCCCTGCTTTCCTGAACCCCCTCCATCCATTCCGAACAGACACCCACCTCCTCACATTCCCTCGCCTGCAGGCCCTACCTCCCTCCCAACCCGACCGGACCTCCCACCTGACCTCTGACAGGCTCCACTGAGGTCCAACCCCAAGCCAGCCCCCCCAGAATCGATGTCCAACCCCCACCCCTCCTCACACCCTGATGTCTGACCCCCCCCCCCCCTCAAAACCTCCCCAATGTCTGATCCAATTCCCACGCCCCTGATGTCCAACAGCCCCAACCCCCAATGTCTGACTACCCCTACCCCCAATTTGTCCAGCCATGCCCCCACGCAGCGTATCCCGATCTCTGACCTGCCCATCCCCCCTGATGTTGGACCCCCTCCCGTCCCCTCCGATATCAGCACCCCCACACCCCTCATCTCCCCAATGTCTGACCCCGACCATCACCCTGATGTCCAACACTCCATCCCACACCAATGTCCAACTCTCCTCCCGCCCCCACTGTCCAACCACCCCCACCCCCTGCTGATGACTGATGCTGATTGTGTAAGTAATCGGGCACAGTGTGGCAATCCGATGCTGACTGTCACTCCGAGGAAGTTATGGCCCGATATTTGACAGATGGTATAGAGCAATAAAACTTGAGCAAAGTTTTGAAAACCTTAGCTAAGGGTTGTTGATGGAAGAATTTAAAAACAGTATCCCTTTAAGAGTAAAGACCCACCTAGAAGACCATAAATTTTCTAAACTAAGAGAAGCTGTATTTATGACTAATGGTTACGAACTGTCCCACAAACACATAGCTAGCGGCAAACTTTTGTTTGCAAACCCACATGAACCCATGTGGTTTATGAATGCTCTTTAACAAAAACAATTTGTATTCCTGACCTGGTCTGGCCTACATGTGACTCCAATGTGGTTGATTCTTAAATGCCCTCTGGAATGGCCTGGCAAACCATTCAGTTGTACCAAACTGCCACAAATTCAAAAAGGAATGACACCAGACAGACCACATGGCATTGACCTGGGCACAGGAAGTGGCAATGGCACACCCAGCCATGTCAACCCTGCAAAATCCTCCTTACTAACATTTGGGGCTTGCGCCAAAATTGGAAGAGCTGTCCCACAGACTAGTCAAGAAACAATCTACATAGTCATACTCACTGAATCATAACTTACAATGTCCCAGACACCATCATCACCATCCTGATAGACACAGCTAAGCAATCCTACAGTCAACAGGTCAGATCAAAATGCCGACCTGCCACATCCAGCCATGTATGGTGGTGGACAACTAAGCAGCTCACTGGCGGAGGCGGCTCCACAAATTTCCCCATCCTCAATGATGGGGAAGCCAAGCACATCAATGCAAAAGACAAGGTTGAAGCATTTGCAACAATCTTCAGCCAGAAGTGCAGAGTGGATGATCCATTTTGGCCTCTTCCTGAGGTCCACAGCATCACAGATGCCAGTCTTCAGTCAATTCCGTTCATTCCACATGATATCAAGGAATGGCTGAAAGCATTGGATACTGCAAAGGTCCTGGCAACATCCCAGCAATAGCACTGAAGACTTACATTCCAGAACTTGTCATGCCCTGAGCCAAAATGTTCCACTACAGGCACAACGCTGGCATCTAACCAACATAGTGGAATATTGTCCAGGTATATGCTGCCCAGAAAAACCAGGACAAATCCAACCCGGCCAATTACAGCCCTATCAATCTACCCTTAATCATCAGCAAAGTGATGGCAGGTGCCATCAATAGTGCTATCAAGCAACACTTACACATTAATAATCTGCTCACTGACACTCAGTTTGGGCTCCGTCAGTGCCACTAAGCTCCTGAACTCATTACAGCCTTGGTTCAAACATGGACTAAAGAGCTGAACTCAAGAGGTGAAATAAAAGTGACTGCCCTTGGCATCAAAGCACCATTTGACCAAGTGTGGCATCAAGAAGCTCTAGCAAAACTGAGGTCCATGGGAATCGGGGGAGAAATCTCCACTGGTTTTTGTCATACCTAGAACAAAGGAAGATGGCTGTGGCTGTTGGAAGTCAATCATCTCAGTCCCAGGACATCGCTGTAGGAGTTCCTCAGGGAAGTGTCCTAAGTCTAACCATCTTCAGCTTCTTCATCAATGGCCTTCCTTCCATCATAACATCAAAAGTGGGGATGTTTGCTGATAATTACACAATGTTCAGCACCATTTGCAACTCCTCAGATTCTGAAGCAGTCTGTATTCATGTGCAGCAATATCTGGACAACATTCAAGCTTGCGCTGTTAAGTGGCAAGTAACATTCGCACCAATGTCAGGCAATGACAATCTCTAACAAGAGAGAATCCAACCATTTCCCCTTGCCATCCAATGGCATTACCATTGCTGAATCTCCCATTAGCTATATCCAGGGGACGAACATTGACCAGAAACTGAACTGAACCATCCAAATAAATACTGTGGCCACAAGAACAAGTCAGCGGTTGGGATTCTGTGGTGAGTAACTCACCTCCTGACTCCCCAAAACCTGTCCACCATCTGCAAAGCACAAGTCAGGAGTGTAATGGAATACTGTCCACATGCCTGGATGAGTGCAGCACCCAAAACACTCAAGAAGCTTGATCCCATTCAAGACAAAACAACCTGCTTAATTCACACCCCATTCATAACCTTAAATATTCATTCTCTCCACCATCGACACACAGTAGCAGCAGTGTGTACTGTTTACAAGATGCACTGCAGGAACTCACGAGGGCTCCTTTGACACCACCTTCCAAGTCCACAAACTCTACCACCTAGAAGGACAAGAGCAACAAATGCATGGGAATACCCCCACCTGTAAGTTTCCCTCCAAGCCACATACTATACTCACTTGGAACTATATTCTTCATTGTAGCCTGGTCAAAATCCTAGATCTCCCCTCCTAACAGCACTGTGGGTGTATCTTAACCGGATGGACTGCGGCGATTGAAGAAGGTGGCTCACCATCACCTTCTCAAGGGCGATTAGGGATTGGTAACAAATGCTGGCCTGGACAACGATGCCCACATCCCATGAAATAATTTAAAAAACATAGAGATTGGAGAGATAAGATAGGTGATAATAAATAGGATACCAGTTACAAGGACATTGGCAGAAATAAAAAGACTGATGTTTCTCAGAGTGATAAAAAAGACAAGTGTGGGAGTTAAGTAAAATTCAAGGGGACTAACGCATTACTTTTGCCTGAAAAAACAGGGAATGTAAAAGCAGATTGCTGGAAATTAAAAGCTAAACTGGTAGGGTCTATGCAAGTCTCTGGCGTTTCTCCAGGGCATGCTGCACCATTGAGTGAAGATTCTGAGAACTGATACAATCTAATGTATATACAGTGGGTGTAAATTGGAACAAAAAAATTACGGGAGATTTATATTTGAGGGTGAAGTAACTCCAATTTTGTCTGATAAAGGGGTCAAAGAGATCATTATTCTTAGAGATACAGAGTCAGTTCAATCCCTGACATTAGCAATAGATGTAAATTTCTCTCCAGAAAGTTTGCGAAATAAAAATGTATTGATAAAGAGCATTGATGGAACTTGCTTACCTCTTCCATTGTGTAGAGTTAATCAAAACCCTGCTTTCATAAGTGGTTCTGTTATGGTGTGTGTGATGTCTAAATTGCTTATTAATGATTTGACCTTATCTTGGGAAATGATCTAGCTGGAAGCCCTGTGCTGCCTCCAGACATTTCCACAAAATCTGTTGAAGTTTTTAAATACTGCAATTTATCAGCAAGATCGATGGACTTAGAAAACATATGCCTGTCTCTGAATCTGTTGTAAATAACAATGGTTTAACTCAAGGGGTGTCCAAAGAGTCAAAGACTCAGACTTCTGAGATTAAAAAGACATTGAAAGCTCAGACTGACAACAAAGAATTAAAGACAGCTGGAAACAAATTGGAGCTTTCTGAATTAAACTTGCCTGCAAGTCCTAACTACAGGTGTCAAAGCAAAATGCAGCAGCAGTATTTCAGACCAAGGCGAAAAAGGAGAGAGACAGTGCTTTAAAACAAAATGATTTGGCTGTAACTATGGAATTAGAAGGATGATTTTGAATTTTAGAATGTAATTTAAAACTTCAAAATGATGAAGCTGTTGCATTTATGAGAGAGGAGTTGAACAAAGTTCATGCTGATTGGAGAAAACGATTTAAAAGAAATTGTGAATTGGTGAAAAAAAAACGATCAGGGTTTTCTGACTGATTATCAACGTGACTTCAACGCAATTCTTACAACAGTGAGGGAGAACGGTAATCTTGCATTTAAACAGGAGAATGACAATTCAGCTATTTCACTGGCTGAGATTTCTCTTCTTTGACCTGGGCAATAAAAACCCTACAGTCAGGAAAGAGAACAGAACCATGGGCCAGGATCTTACAGCCCCACGGCGTGTCTACCACTGGCGGATGTGGTGAGCCATTTAAATTTCCATTCAGTTTGGTGGGACAGTAATATCCTGTCAGGCGGGAGGAGCCATAAAACCCTGGCCCTGGAATCAAAGTCTGAACAAAGTGTTCACAGGCTGTGTTTCAAAGTCAGCACACTGTCGACAATGTAGTATCTGATTTTAAAGAAGAACAAAAGAGCATTCCGAAGCTACTTGAGAAGAGGAATTGTGACAGGACATTTCATCTCAAATTACAGTTTATACCTAACTGAATTCAAAAATCACAGAGATTTTCAGCAAGTGTGTTTCCTGACAATGTTATCCAGACTGAATCAATTGTGCCAAATTTTAACCAAGGACATAGAGACACTATGAAAAGAACGTGAAATGAGAAAGGAGATTTACTGCAATGCATGACAGAAAGTGAGGCTACCAGTAGCAGAATTCGTCATTCAGAAGAGACCTGGAGCTCTAAAAAATCTACTTAATTTGAACTTGGACTCCAAACTGTTACAGGCATTTGTTTCATACAGGAGTTGAGAAAAGTGATTGGGGAGAAGAATTTAAAATAATTCATGAATTAGCAAAAAGAGAGTATCAGGATTTTTTAACTAATGTGACTTTAATCGGATTCTTAAAGCAGTGAAGAAGAACCGTAATGCGGCATTTATGCAGGAGAATGACAGTTCAGCTGTTTTGATGGTTGAGACTTTTTTGACCTTGACAATGCGATGCTTCCATGACAGACTGTTTAATGGTGAAATGTGACAACAAGGGAAGAGATTGATAAATATACTGTGTGTAGTAAAGTTGTTGTTAAAATGTGCAGGATGTTATAACTTGTTATATTTTGCATAAAGTTTTTTTGAAAACTCACTACTCCGGTGATATCATCTTTTGGGGGAGATGTTACAAATGCAAGGTTTTATAAGATTGCTATGCTTTGGGGCTGTGTCTTAAACTTAGCATAAAATGGAGGAATGAAGGGGATTGTGTGACCTGTTCTGAATTCTGCTGACAAGAAGCCTGGGTAGCTTAGTTGTTAAAGATTACAAGGGGGCCCAGGTTTTGCTGGGAAGAAGGTACAGGATGCTCACACCTGTAAACAATGACCAAAATGGCTATCCAGACAGTAGATGGATTGTTAGGGCTAAATTTTCACATCAAGTCAGATACACAGAGTTGGGAAATTTCCTGACTCCACAAATTCAACTCAGGAGAAGCTTCCCTGAACTTCAAAGGGGCTGCTGGGTACCAAAGCAAGCTGTTTCAAAGGACTGCCTTGGTGCTCTGGGACTTCATTCCAGTTGTAATAAAAAATCAAAAAAAGTGTCTAGCCCTCATCCATCACACCCCTCATGCTCATACATAGCCCATCATACATTGTCAACCTATGCACTTCTACCAGCTCCATATGGCTCCTCGTACTCTCCATGCCACCTCATGGCCCTCTACCCATCCCCATGGCCCCTTACAACCTCTATGTCAACCTTAGTGACAACTCATGCCAACCCATGGCCTAACCACTTATTTCCATATCCCTTTATAGCCCCTATGTCAACATAATACCAACTCATGCCAGTCCATGCCCCACACCCACCAACATTTGCCCTTACATCCTCCATGCCAACTCACTCAGTATCCGCCATGGGCAGACTCCAGGAGCCATGTAGAGTTGGAATAAAGTAATGTTCTAAGTATCTATTACAGACTTCGCTATATTTAAAGAAACACTGTCATTGATGAAAGCCCATTCAATAGATGAGAATCCCTTCAAGTACTAAGTCCTTTATAAAAGCAAACATTTTCTTCAAGGACTTAATTCCTGATAAAAACATATATTCCTTTAAGCACTGAATCCCTGAGAAAAACCAACATTTGCATTCATAGCCCCACATCAAAGACTGCTCATCTCTTTTTGACTATGTGGAGCTGTCAATCAAATTGCAAATTTACAGTCCCTTAACTGTATAATAATAGGTTGTGAAAGCAGTCAAGCAGCACTAATCCTATAATGATAGTGTTCAGGCTTATGTCAACAAACATCGGTTAAAATTGCACACACTGATTTTATTTCAACTGATTCACAGCAGGCTTTTTTCCCCAAAAGTTAAAGAGCAGGGGATTTTAATGACTTGACAGCTTGACAGTTCCACAGAGCGTATCCATCTTTTATGTATATTAATGTCTACTGTTAATAATCCTAAAGGCGGACCTAACCTCTCCAAAAGTGTACCCGAACCTCTCCAAAAGGCTACCTGAGCTCTTCAAAAGGTTACCTGACCTCTCCAAGATGGCACCTGACCTCTTCAAAAGGATACCTGACATGTCCAAAGAACTCCAATAGGTTTAGAACTTTTCCTTAAATTAGCAAAGTCCACAAGTCATTTTTCAGAACCCTGGTGACATTAACTGCTTCTGAGTCAAGGCACGTGCCCTGTTAACTGTGCTTCTGCCTCTCTGAATTGCAGGTGTGTGAAATAAATCCTGCCCCTTCCCCTCTGTCATACCACACCCCCCACCCCTGATGAAAATGTTGGGTGCCAGTTTCGGGGGTGGAACTTCCAGAATCATGGCTCTCGTGCCATTTTGTCTAAGTTGCAGACCCTTCTCCCTTGGTGAAAATCGGGCCTTAGTCTCCAAGTCCCAGAGAGATGTTATTATTGTCAGCTTTTGTAAACGGTTATACTATAATCTGTCTACTTAATTCCAAAATAGGATGGAGTCGGGGAGTTGTAGAGGATAGCTAATTAGCATATCTACCTGGATGCAAGGCCCATATGATTCACATTGCCTTGGAGATGGGCTTTGAAAGGGCAAGAGCCCTCAGGAAGACAATGTAGGATTGGGTTACAGTTTTCATAAAAATATCACTGAACCTCAGAGACAGGGTCAGTTTGCAAGTATCTGCAAGAGACAACGAGCAGAATGATAAATGAAGCAAGTTTCTATTGCTCACATGCAAAATGTGGATGGGAGCTTGTGCTCGGATTAAAGAGACCAAGGTTGTAAGGGTTTAAACAAAGCTGGAAGATTCGTCTAGCTTTGGCTAAAGGGAGGGATCTTCAGGGTGATTCTCCAGTGTGAGTCATTTGCTTTGGACCTAAGAAAGATAGATCAGAATATTTTCTAAAAGGCAAGATGATAAGAACTGTGGATGATTTTTCTTTCTTTATTCTAGCAAGGGATGTGGCATCCATCACTGGTATGGCCAGCATAAGGATAGCAGATTTCCATTCATAAAGGACATCAGTGAACCAGATGGGTTTTTACAACAATCAATAACAGTTTTCATGGTTATTATTACTGAATCTACCTGAGACACCCAGGCAACGAACACCAAAATCCATTGCTGGAAATCCAAAACAAAGTTTTATCTCCGTGTTTAACTGACTGCCACTGCTCTTCAAGAAATGCCTACCTCCTTGAAGAAGTTCTGTTCTTCTCTGCGACAAGATTTCCGTACCTCTCTTTTGCCTTGCTCACCTTCATTGCTTTCCATTTCCCTCCTGCAAGTTCTGTCAAAGGGTCATGAGGACTCGAAACGTCAACTCTTTTCTTCTCCGCCGATGCTGCCAGACCTGCTGAGTTTTTCCAGGTAATTCTGTTTTTGACCAAAATCCATTGCCCAATGTAATAGTGAAACACAAAATTTTGCACTGAGTTGAGTATTTCCAAAAGGCAAATAATTGATTAATCAACTAAAGTGAGATTTAATGGATTAAATCCCCTGCTAGCAAACTAGCTGGCATGGAAATTATACCATACTAATTTGACTGTTCCATTCTTATTTACAGATAAATATTTGATATTGGGCAGAATTTTCTGTGCCCACTTGCACTGGGTGTATTTGGCAGCATGAGCGGACAATATGGCCAGGAAGCCAAAAATCAAAATCATGAAGCCAGTTTGCGATCATCTGCTCTGTCCGTCAATGGCGGGCCGTGTTTCCCGTTGTTGGATGCTGGGAACCTCATTGTAATGCATCTGCACGTCATTATAAGGCCAGCCCACTGGAATCACTCCCCCACACTGGATCATCCAAGCACGTCAGCATGATTGCACACCGATGTGTTTCACAACAGCATAGATAAGGTGTCCTCTTGGCAGTCTGCACTTCGAGGGGAACTCGGAGGTGAGTGCAGAGTAATGTTGCACAGCGCTCATGAGGGTCGCCTGTTGGACTTCAAGGTTGAGGTACTGCACATTCAGACAAGAGCACAGGCAAGTCACTTTTTCCCGTGTGGCTGACGGTGCAGTGCCGGGGCAAGGACTGCCCTGTGGTTGAGGTGATTTGCGGGGGGCGGGGGGAGCAATGGCTGCACTGCTGTTGAAGAGACTTGGGGGGTGGACAAGGGCTACACTGTGGCTGATGTGTGTGCATAAGCACGTGCGGGTAGGTGGGGGGGAGGGAAGCGGCCACTCATTAAGGAAACATGGAACAATTTATGCTTGTTATGGACAAAGAAATAGACAAGTTTCAAAAAAATGTTTTGGATTGGGGAGAGTGGATTTTAGTAAAAATAAGGCAGGATCTGGCCATGGTAGACTGGGAACAGCTACTTGTGGGGACATCTGCAGAGGAGCGGGGGGGGTGTTCAAAAAAGAAATGGGGAGGGTACAGGCTCAACATGTTTCCTCTAGGGTGATAGGAAGGAGTAACAAGCCCAGAGAACCATGGATGACCAGAGATATTCAGGTTACAATGAGAAAGAAGAGAGAGGCTTTTAGCAGGTACAAGGGGAGCAAATCAGCAGAGGCATTAGTGGAGTACAGAAAGTGCAGGGTGGAGCTTAAGAAAGCAATGAGGAGAGAAAAGAGGGGAAAAGAGAAAGCTCTGGCTGGTAAAAGTAGGGAAAATCCCAAGATATTCTAGAAGTATATCAATGGGAAGAGAATAACCAGGGAAATATTAGGGCCCATTAGGGACCAAGGGGGCAATCTATGGGTGGAGTCAGAGGACATCGCTAGAGTGTTGAGTTAATACTTCACATCCGTCTTCACCCAAGAGAATAAGGATGAAGCTATCAAACTGAGAGGTTCTTGAGCAAATTGATATAAAGAGTAACAAGGTATTGGAGGTGTTGGCAGGCTTAAAAGTGGACAAATCTCCAGGTCCAGATGATTAGTGTCCCAGACTGCTGAGGGAGGCAAGGGAGGAGATCGCAGGGGCTCTGACTCAAATTTTTAATTCCTCTCTGGCCACAGGGGAGGTGCCAGAGGACTAGAGAACAACTAATGTAGATACAATAATTTAAGAAGGGTTGTAGAAAAAAGCTAGGGAACTACAGGTCAGTGAGTCTCACGTCAGTGATAGGGAAACTATTGGAGAAATTTCTGAAGGAGAGAATCTATCTCCACTTGGAGAGGCAAGGTTTGATCAGGGATAGTCAGCATGGCTTTGTCAGAGGGAAGTCATGCCTAACAAATTTGATTGAATCTTTTGAGGAGGTGACCAGGTGTGTAGATGAGGGTAGTGCAGTTGATGTAGTTTATATGGATTTCAGCAAAGTCTTTGACAAGGTCCCACATGGGAGACTTATAAAAAAGGCAAATGCACATGGGATACAGGGTAATTTGATAAGGTGGATTCAAAATTGGCTTATTTGTAGGAGACAGAGGGTGATGACAGAAGGATATGACTAGAAGCCAGTGACCAGTGGCATACCACAGCAATCTGTGCTGGGTCCCCTATTATTCGTCACTTATATAAATGACATAGATGATTATGTGGGGGGTAGGATTAGTAAGTTTGCGAATGACAGAAAGATTGGCCAGGTGGTTAACAGTGAAGTTGAGTGTCTTGGACTACAGGAAGATATAGATGGGATGGTCAAATGGGCAGATAAGTGGCAGGTGGAATTTAACCCTGAAAAGTGTGAGGTGATACACTTTGGAAGGAATAATTTGACCAGGAAGTATTCAATGAACGGCATGACACTAGGAAGTTCTGAGGAACAAAGGGACCTTGGCGTGTGTGTCCATAGATCTCTGAAGGCGGAGGTGCATGTTAGTGGGGTGGTGAAAAAGGCATATGGGGCACTTGCCTTTATCAATCGAGGCATAGATTACAAAAGTAGGGAAATCATGTTGGAATTGTATAGAACATTGGTGAGGCCACAGCTGGAGTACTGTGTGAAGTTCTGGTCACCACATTATAGGAAGGATGTGATTGTACTGGAGGGGGTGCAGAAGAGATTCACCAGGATGTTGCCTGGGATGAAACATTTAAGTTATGAAGAGAGGTTGGATAGATTTGGGTTGTTTTCGTTGGAGCAGAGAAGACTGAGGGGGCGACCTGATCGAGGTATACAAAATTATGAGTGGCATGGACAAGGTGGATAGAGAGCAGCTGTTCCCCTTAGCTGAAGGGTCAGTCACGAGGGGACATAAGTTCAAGGTGAGGGGCAGGAGGTTTAGGGGGGATGTGAGGAAAAACTTTTTACCCAGAGGGTGGTGACAGTCTGGAATGCGCTGCCTGGGAGGGTGGTGGAGTTGGATTGCCTCACATCCTTTATAAAGTACCTGGATGAGCACTTGGCACATCATAACATTCAAGGCTATGGGCCAAGTGCTAATAAATGGAATTAGGTAGGTAGGTCAGGTGTTTCTCACGTGTCGGTGCAGACCTGATGGACCGAAGGGCCTCTTCTGCACGGTGTGATTCTGTGATTCTATGAAACCTTGTATAAAGTGACCATTCCACCTTAGCTGAGACAGTTGAGAAGCAGCCACGTTGACATGCTTGGATTCGGGCCTCTAGCTTATCTGCCAACTCAAGCAATGCAGAGGCATGACATTGCCACCAAGTGCTCCAGAACTTTTCACCTCTCAGACACAGACTGCAAACTAATGAGCAATTTAGCAGACTGCAGAACAGTTTGATGACTGGGTACATTGTACAATCTCCTTGCGAAAGCTGGCCATGTAACAGTCACTGGCGGAGGTGCTCAAAACTCTTGCAATGTCATTATTCAGGTTTAACCAGTCTCCCCCATGATTCAAGCTAACAGTGCAGCCATGCAGTGTGGGTTAGAAGAATGCCTGCGTCTGAGCTGAGAGGACAGCATGCAGCCAGTGACGCTGCCACCAATTCAGGTGGAGTGGGACTGTGGTGTGTGGGATCTCGGGCAGCCTTACAATGCACTAATCTTTGGGCAGCCTTACAATGCACTAATCTTTGGCCATCCAAGTGGTGGCCAGCACTATCCAGGGTGCATTAAGAGACCTTCAGACTTAACCAAGAGAGGTTCTTAGAACACCCATGCTAATCCACGCATCGCTCTCTTTCATCCTGCAGGAGGAGTACATCAGGTGCATGGAGCCTGGTGACCTACAGAGAGCAGAGGCGTAGGAGAAGAGAGTACCAGAGGCTCCTGGCTGGGCAGAGGGAGAAAAAGCACCCTCATGAAGAAGGGGAGGGTAGGGCTCCCGACATGCTGCTGAAGAGTCATCACTGTTTGGTGCCTCACTAGACCCAGGGTCTATAGTTTCCGCCTTTCATTCCTGAACTTGACCAAAAACCAGTGTCACCAAAGACTGCACATGTCCAGGAAACTAATCAGTCACATCTGCCAGCTGCTGCAGGATTTGGCACCATGGGGACATGGAGGGCATCCACTGCCCGTGGCCGTGAAAGTCACCACGACGCTCAATTTTTATACCAGTGGCTCCTTTCAGGGCTCCACAGGGGACCTCTGTGGGATATCACAAGCCTCCACCCACAAATACATCCACGAGTTCATGGACAGCATCTTCACGAAGGCACACAACTTTCTGCATTTCACCTGGGACCAGGAAAACCAGGATGTAAGAGCGCTGGGATTTTCCCAGATCTCAGGATGCAGGGTGCCATCAACTGTACTCATGTGTCACTCAGATCTCCGTCGCAACAAGTGGTCAACTGTGACGACTGCAAGGGTTTCCATTTGCTAAATGTGCAGCTGGTGTGCAACCACCACAAAAGGCATCCTGCAGATCTGCGCACATTTCCCAGGGAGTGTCCATGACCCCTACATTCTCAGTTAGTCACAGATCCTTGACATCTTCCAAGGTCTGCAGAGGCTGCAGGAATGGCTCCTTGGGGACAAGAGCTACCTGCAGAGGGTGTGGCTGATGACATCCGTGCCGCGGCCTCAGACTGCAGCAGAGTAAAGGGATAACGAGGCTCATGCTGCAACTCGCAACTTGGTGGAGCAGACCTTGTAATGCTGAAAATGAGGCTCCAGTGCCAAGACTGGTCTGGTGGAACCCTGCAATATAGTCCACAGAGAGTGTCATTCATCGCTGTCACCTGCTGTGCCCTTTACAACCTGGCGCTGCAACAGTGAGAGGAGCTGGCTGGGGAGGAGATGGAGGAGCTGAACGTCTCCTCTAATGAGGAAGACATTGATGGGGATGAAGGTGAGGAGGTCCTTGAAGGTGAGGATGACGGCGATGAGGCCACTGCACTGCCCAAAAGAGGCAAGTACACTCGGGAGGCCTTCATAGCTGCTAGATTTGTGGAGGATGATGACAACATGCAGTAAGGAGACAGCATAGATCCTCGCATTGTATCTGTGAATGTTTGACTCTAGTATGGCTTATGGTAGTGCAAATATCCCCTTTGTCAAGACTCCTGTCATGGAGATGCAATGGAGGCTATAACAGTTCCAAGAGGATGATGACGACATACAGTGAGGACACTTCATAGATCTTCACATAGCCTTTGTGAATGTCTGATTCCTTTTTGGCTGAGGGCAGCTCGCTTGCACTCTGTGATCAAGGTCATATCTTGGAGTCGCAGCCATGAACCTTTAAATGCACTTGATCATTTGTCTGCCTTCAGCACCTGACTCCTTCAGGAGCACAGTGTCACTGGTCACAGATGCTGAAGAGATGGGGGCCAGCCCCACCTCAAAGGTGCTGAGTGCGCTCAGAGAGAATGACAGAACTCTGTGGTGCCTGCCCAAGACATTCTGGCAGCAATGACAAGCACCATAAAGGTGCAGGTATCAGTAACATATCCAGCTTTGGTCTGAAGGCTGCACAAAGCACAGGGAAGAGGCCCTGGACTGAGACACTTGCCTTTATTTTGTGCAAGAACCAAGGTTTCACATTTCAGTGACACAAACACTGCTAAATCAGAACAAGGAGCCATAAGCAGGGAGGAATTCTTGGGAGTTTATTTACAACAGTGAACATTATGTACAAGTGATTAACGCCCATGCCCAGGTTGTGAAACTACATCTTCTTAACCTTCCTAACCCTGCTTCTACGTCTTGGTGCTCCTGGTCATCCACAGCAGAGGTGCAGGCAGACTGCTGACTGCGCCGCCCTGTCTGTGATGACCTTGGCAGTCGTCCTCTGGAGTGGTGAGACTTGGAGGGCCCTGATCTGCTTTCAGGGACCTTCTGTGTGGCAGTGGCACTCTCCTTGGCCTTTGGAGCTGGAGTTGCTGGGGTCACAGGAAGAGGAAATTCGGATGGAATAGACAATCCAGGAATCACCTGGGTGGATGGTCCCGAGGTGTGTGCCTGCTGGTCCTCTTCCTTATGGGTGCCCGAGGCCCCCTGGCAGACTTCTTGAGAAGGGGTAGCTGGAGTGATCTCGAGCTGCCCCATATCCCCTCCCGTGTACACACTGTTGGAGGCCAACTATGGCTTTGGTGATGGAGTTCAGACCAACCAACAGTGCAGGAGCGACACCCTGGGTGAAGGTCCCCATGGTGGCCACCATCCTTCTAGTGTTGACCTCAGTGCATTGGCATGCCAGTGTTATCACCTCATCCTGAAGGCAGACAGACTCCGCCATCGTGCCATGCAATCTGAGGAGTGCAGTGGACATTCCTTCCTGATTTTCTTGAGCTTGCCTTTGCAGCTCCAGCAACTGAGACATGACTGAGTCCAGAAGCTCGTCATCTGACTCGGTAGCAGCACAACTGACTGAGAGAGCCAAGACCTAAAGGACATCGCTGCTAGACTGGGTCTGCGGCAGGTAGTGAGGGAACCAACAAGAGGGAAAAGCATACTTGACCTCATCCTCACCAATCTGCCTGCCACAGATGCGGCTGTCCATGACAGTATTAGTAGAAGTGACCACCGCACAGTCCTTGTGGAGACAAAGACCCACCTTCACGTTGAGGATACCCTCCGTCGTATTGTGTGGCATTACCACTGTGCTAAATGAGATAGATTTCAAACAGATCTCGCAACTTAAGACTGGGCATCCATGAGGCACTGTGGGCCATCAGCAGCAGCAGAATTGTACTTGAGCACATTCTGTAACCCATGGCCAGGCATATCCCCACTCTACCATTATCATCAACCCTGGTTCAATGAAGTGTGCAGAAGGGCATGTCAGGAGCAGCACCAGGCATACCTAAAAATGAGGTGTCAACCTAGTGAAGCTACAACACAGGACTACTTGCATGCCAAACAGCATAAGCAGTAAGTGATAGACAGAGCGATGCCACAACCAACAAATCAAATCTAAGCTCTGCAGTCCTGCCACATCCAGTTGTGAATAGTGGTGGACAGTTAAACAACTCACTGAAGGAGAAGGGTCCACAAATATCCCAACCTCAATGAAGGGGGAGCCCAGCACTTAGTGCAAAAGATAAGGCTGAAGCATTTGCTACAATCCTCAGCCAGAAGTGCCATGTGGATGATCCATCTCATGTTCCTCTGGAGGTCCCCAGTGTCACAGATGCCAGTCTTCAGCCAATTTGATTCACTCCACGTGATATCAAGAAACAGCTGAAGGCACTGGATAGTGCAAAAGCTATGGGCCCTGACAATATTCCGGCAATAGTACTGAAGACTGCTCCAGAACTTGCTGCGCCCCTAGCCAAACTGTTCCACTACAGCTACATCTACCCGGCTACGTGGAAAATTACCCGAGTATGTCCTGTACGCAACAAGCAGGGCAAATCCAACCCGACCAGTTATCGCCCCATCAGTCTACTTTCCATCATCAGTAAAGTAATGGAAGGGGTCATCAACAAGGTCATCAAGCAGCACTTGCTTAGCAATAACGTGCTCACTGAAGCCCAGTTTGGATTCCGCCAGGGCCACTCAGCTCCTGACCTCAATGCAGCCTTGGTTCAAACATGAACAAAAGAGCTGAACTCCAGAGGTGAGGTGAGAGTGACTGCCCTTGACATCAAGACACATTTGGCCAAGTATTGCATCAAGGAGCCCTAGCAAAACTGGAGTCAATGGGAATCAGGGGGAAAATTCTCCACTGGTTGGAGCCATACCTAGCACAAAGGAAGATGGTTGTGACTGTTAGAGATCAGTATTCTCAGCTCCAGGACATCACTGCAGGAGCGCCTCAGGGTAGTGTCCTTGGCCGAGCCATCATCAGCTGCTTCACTGATGACCTTCCTTCTATCATAAGGTCAGAAGTGGGGATGTTTGCTGATGATTGCGCAATGTTGACACCATTCACGATTCTTCAGATACTGAAGCAGTCCATATCCAAATGCAGCAGGACCTGGACAGTACTGAGCTGACAAGTGGCAAATAACATTCGTGTCACATAAGTGCCAAGCAATGACTATCTCCAACAAGAGAGAATCTAACAATCACCCCTTGACATTCAATGGCCTTACCATCAATGAATCCCCCTCTATCAACATCCTGGGGGTTAACATTGACCAGAAACTGAACTGGACTAGCCATATAAATACTGTGACTATAAGAGCAGGTCAGAGGACAGGAATCCTGCAACAAGTAACTCATCTCCTGACTTCCCAAAGCCTGTCCACCATCTACAAGGCACAAGTCAGGAGTGTGATGGAATATTCCCCACTTGCCTGGATGAATGCAGTTCCCACAACACTCAAGAAGCTTGACAACGTCCAGGACAAAGCAGCCCGCTTGATTGACACCACATCCACAAACATTCACTCCCTCCACCACTAACTCACAGCAGCTGCAGTGAGTACCATATACAAGGTGCACTGCAGGAATTCACCCTGGCTCCTTTGACAGCACCTTCCAAGCACACGACTGCTACCATCTAGAAGGACATGGGTAACACATAGTTGGGAACACCACCACCTGGAAGTTCCCCTCCAAGTCACTCACCATCCTGACTTGGAAATATATTGCCATTCCTTCACTGTCACTGGGTCAAAATCCTGGCGCTCCCTTCCTAATAGCACTGTGGGTATACCTACGCCACATGGACTACAGCAGTTCAAGAAGGCAGCTCAACACCACTTTCTCAAGGGCAACTAGGAATGGGCAATAAATGCTGGCCCAGCCAGAGGAGCCCACATCCCATGAATGAATAAAAAAAAAACTAGACAGATTTCTTGCGTCCAGCAGTCCTCCATGTGCCAGGGAGCTGGGACGTCCTTGCCACCGCTGCTGTGGCTCAGACAGTGCGATGTGCTCACCAGATTGTGACCCTGAGGCTGCGCTAAAGCTAGGTCCCACCAAGGTGTGTGTCTCTGCGCTGGTCCTCAATGAAGGTGCCTTTAGATTCCTCTTCAGAGATTTCTTTAGGGATTGCTTGGAGGCCCTGGGTTGTGGAGTCTCTTGGCTGTTTCCCAGATATACCTGCAAAAGCAAGGGGAGATAATTAGTGCATGGCAGGGGACTTGGAGTGACTTGGAAGGGAACTTCCAGGTGGTGGTGTTTCCATCTATGTGTTACCCATGTCCTTCTAGATGATAGCAGTCGTGTGCCTGGAAGGTGCTGTCTAAGGAGCCTTGGTGAATTCCTGCAGTTCACCTTGTAGATGGTACACACTGCAGCTTCTGTGAGTTGGTGGTGGAGGGAGTGAATGTTTGTGGATGTGGTGCCAATCAAGCGGGCTGCTTTCTCCTGGACGTTGTCAAGCTTCTTGAATGTTGTGGGAGCTGCATTCATCCAGGGCAGGAAACATCACTCACAGCATGGTTGTCTGATGGATGTTGCATTGTGGGATCCCCACTTTGTAGAGCACCACCGACCACACTGTCAGCACAGGAATGGACCAGACCTCACCAGCCAGCTGGATGGCTCTGTTTTCAAAGTCTCTGAGGACTTGACTTCAGACATTCCTCCACCAGTCTGCGACCTCTCCCTCTTGTGTGCCAGCTTGTCCTGCAAGAATAGAGATGGAGACAGTGTAAGCGGGACCCCTGCAGGCTAGATGATAAGTATGCCTGGCAAGTGTAGGTCCCATGGATGGGATGAGGACAATGAAGGTATATATGAGTGAATGGTGATGTCCCTTGAATTGGCAGTGAGTGAGATCTGTTTCAATGTGTGATGGACTTTTGAGTGTGTGAGTTCAGAGTGATGAGAAAAGCGACGTACCCTGGTGGAACAGAGATCATTCATCCTGTTTTGGCACTGAATGGCTGTCCTCTTTTGTAAGATGTTAGCGCGTCCATCGCCTCCCATGCTGGATTGGTGATGTTGCTTTCCCTCCTGCAGCCAGAGCAAGGGCAGAGGACATTACAGCTGGCCTCCACTGTGTCCAAAGGGACGCGTCATTAAACTGGGGTGGGGAGCTGCAGTCTCCTTGCCTTTCAGGGCCATGTCTTCTTTGCAGCAGTTCTTATCTGGAAGCACTGAGAGGTGTTTGTGCGGCTGTACTTTAAATATGTGCCCAGCGTGATGAAGTGGCAAGCTGATGGCATGGCGGGTGAATGAAAGCCTGCCTGCCATTGAAACGGCATGTTTCCCGGCAATGCATTATTCATGAGGTGGGATTGGGACGACACAGCGTGAAAAGCCACCATTGCGGCTGGCGCATAAAATGTCCTTTTTCCCGCCCGCTTCCACACTTAGTGCCAATCTGGGATGATTCCACCCACTGTTTCTATAAACAAGCAAACATTGTATCACACTTAGCCTATTAGCCTATGAATAAGCAGGTTGGTGGATTAGTGTATCAATTGCCAGGATATAGAGTGCACATTTAACCATGAAATACTGCGAGTTTTTGTGTCCAAAGATTCACTTAGTCATTTCAACAATCAACAGAACAGTTTTGCTGTTTTTGTTTCTTTTCTATTTAATTTGTTTTTAATTTACCATTTTTCTTCCCTCTTTTCCAGAAAGCAGTAACAGATGCTGAGGCATAAGAAAAAAAAGATATAATTGCATGCAACCGCAGAAGGTGCAACACCAGCCCTTTTACTTCCTCCCTCCTCACCGTCCAAGGGCCCAAACACTCCTTTCAAGTGAAGCAGCATTTCACTTGCACTTCCCTCAATTTAGTCCACTGCATTCGCTACTCCCAATGCGGTCTCCTCTACATTGGAGAGACCAAATGAAGACTGGGTGACCACTTTACGGAACACCTTTGGTCTGTCCGCAAGCATGACCCAGACCTCCCTGTCGCTGGCCATTTCAACACACCACACTGCTTTCATGCCCATATGTCCGTCCTTAGCCTGCTGCAATGTTCCAGTGAAGCTCAAAGCAAACTGGAGGAACAGCACCTCATCTTCCGACTAGGCACTTTGCAACCTTCCGGACTGAATACTGAGTTCAACAACTTTAGATCATGAACTCTCTCCTCCATCCCCACCCCTTTTCCGATCCCCCTTTTATCCAATAATTTATATAGATTTTTCTTTTCCCACCTATTTCCATTATTTTTAAATGTATTCTATCCATTGTTTTATCTCTACCTTTTAACCTATTTTGATCCCTTCCCCCCACCCCACCCCCACTTGGGCTATCTGTACCTTGCTCGTCCTGCTTTCTACCCTTAATGTCACCATTAGCACATTTCTTAGCTAATATCACCACCGTCAACACCTCTTTGTCCTTTTATCTGTGGCATTTTTTGGCAATCTCCACCTATCACTGACCCTCTATCCAGCTCTACCTGTCCCACCCCACCTTAAACCAGCTTATATTTCACCTCTTTTTCTATTTTTCCTTAGTTCTGATGAAGAGTCATTCGGACTTGAAACGTTAACTGTGTTCCTCTCCACAGATGCTGTCAGACCTGCTGAGTTTTTCCAGGTATTTTTGTTTTTGTAAAGAAATAATTGTATTGATATAGCACCTTTCACGACTCCAGGATGTCCCAAGGTATCTTACACCCAATGAAGTGCTTTTGAATTGCAGTCACTGATGCTAAGTAGGAATTGCAGCAGCTAATTTGCACGTAGCAAGTTCCACACACAACAATGTGATGATGACCTGATAATCTGCTTTTTAGTGATGCCAGTTGAGGGATAAACGTTGGCCAGGATATCAGAATGAATTCCCTTGTTCATCTTTGAATAGTGCCACCAGATTTTTGTGCCCACCTGAGAAAACGGACTGGGCCTTTGTTTAATGTGTCATCCAAAAGATGGCACCATGGAGCTCAGCACTCCATCAATACTGCAATACAATGTTAACCTGAAGTTTTTGGCTCAATTTTCTGGAGTGAAACTTAAACCCACAGCCTTCTGACTCTGATGCAAGAGTGCTACTAACCGAACAATAGCTGGCACATAACTTATTGATATACAGTAATAAAAACAGAAAATGTTGGAAAAACTCAGCAGGTCTGGCAACATCTGTGAAGAGAGAAACAGGGTTAATGTTTTGACTCTACTATAACTCCTCATCAGAACTCAATGTACAAAACTGTCTCTGATACCTCACTCTAGTTCCTATTCTTCATTTTTCACCCTATAACTGAGTGTCAGCAGGCTAATTGATCATAGCATAAGAAGAACCCAAGCTCAGACCCGCTCTCCAAGATACATTTTGGTTCCAACACCAGAAGAACTTACTGTTCTTCTTCAAACCATGATATGGGGGTCTAAATATTAATTCCCCATAAGTGGGGGGAGAGGAACAGGTGAGTTAAATGGTAAAATATGCAAAGAATGACCCTAACCCTCTGCAAACACACACATTGGCTTTTTAACTGTGATGGATATGGTGGCGTCTGTGTATCCTGCTTTGAGGAGCAAGACAGTCATTAATATTTATGTGTGAATTATGGCTCCATTAGCTGCACGCTTGCCCCTGAGTCACAGGGTTGGATTTTTGCGGAGACCGATCAACTCTGAAGACCTTTAAAAATTGTGAGTGGGACCCGAATGCAGGAGTCCAGCCTCCATTTCTGCCAGATCCCATTTTTGTTAACAGGAGGAAGTGGGAGGGGCATGAATGACACAGGTGGGAAACACAAACTCAGCAGGGTTATTTGAAATTAGCACTGGGTTAAAACATACCCCATTTTTACTGTTCCAGTGACCTTAACCTGATATGCGGGAGTCACAAATTAATGGAGTAGACATAAATGTTCTTGAATGGCAGATAAGGTCTGTTTAAGTGTCATGATCTGAGGTTCTAAAATTACCATCCCTTTAAACATGAAAAGAACAAGCTAAAGCTCTCAATGAGAGTTAAAAAACATCACCCTTTGCTGGACTTCTTTGATTAACAGGCCAACTGGTGTAGAAATGTTGTGAAACCAGTTTGCGATCGCCCACTCAGCCGATTGATGACAGTTCACATTTCCCGTTATCGGACGTGAAAGGAGGGGTGTTGCATCTCCTGCCCTTGCACTGAAAGGTAACGTGGGGAAGGGAGAGAGTATAAGGAGTGACTGAGGAGTGGACCAGGGTGTCACAGAAGCAATGGTCCCTTTGGAATATTGAATGCTTGTTGGTGGCATCATGCTGAAGCTGATGGAAATGAAGAGGATGATCCATTGATCCATTGAATACAGAGGTTGGTGGGGTGAAAAGTAAGGATGAGGGGAACCCCATCATGGTTCTGGGTTGCAACACTGTTGAGGAATGAGGTCATGTTTCCCAACAACAGGAAAAAATAACCCGCACCCACACAGAAGGTGTATTCGGACACGGAGCAAAATGTAACAGCAGAAGCACCAGCATGTTGACATGTGTGGAATTTTAGGGGCCCTGTTGCAGTGGGGGTGGGGCTGGAAAATGTGGCAAGCTGTTCAAAACTTCATTGACTTTGCCCGGGCTGGAAGGTGCCACCGGCAGGAGGGGCCATAAAATTCTGCTCGTGGGTAAAGTGCAGGAAGCATTTTAATGGCCCAATGCGGCCACTCTCACTGTCTTGTCAAAAGTAATCCATTCACATCACTTCTCACATCAAGACAAGATAAAGACACGAAGAGAAAGCAGACAGGGACAGAAAGAGGCACAAAGAGAATTCTTGTGAGGAGAAGAAGCAAATCACTCTCAGGAAGAGGTCTGTTTTTCTGTTTGGCAGAAAAGGAGACAGGAGCTCTTGGAAGTACTGTGCAAGTTAGCTAAAAAGTTCTTAAGCCTTGAAAGCTGTTGAATATCTCAGAGATGCTAAGGACCTGGGTGCTTTTCTAGAAATGGCCAAACTATTAACCAGGGAATTATTGGATTGTTACTTGAAAAGAAATTCTGGAAAGGTATACCTTCAAGCCTGTCATAATCAAAGGAAGAGAAGGTTCATAGAAGTGTGTCTTACTGATAATAATCGTATCCTTGAAACTCAAAAGTGAACGCTGTAGCCGAATAGGACACCTGACCTACCCTGCATGCATTAAAAACAGCATCTTGTAGAACTGTGTAGCCACATTGTGCCACATTTGTGTGGGATGTGATGTGAATGTTTGTGGTTGGTTTTCAAATGACAATCCAATAATACCCTGGTTAATGATGCGTACATCCTGAGACATTCCCAGGTGCCAAGGCTCTTCAGTTCTCTAGCGCAACTGGATGGATGACTGCTGGGTGACAAGGGCTATCTGTTGAAAAGCTGACTTATGCCACCTGTCCGTCACCCAAGAACAGAGACAGACAGCAGTATAACAGGAGCCATGGCTCCACAAGGGTGGTGATAGAGAGAAGCATAGGTCTTCTTAAGATTCTTTTCCAATGCCTGGACCAATCAGGGGGAGCACTACAATACTGCCACTGATCGTGGTCGCATGCTGCACTCTCCACAGTCTGGCACTGGCAAGGGGGGACCCACTGGAGGAAGAGGATCTTGACGTAGCTCCACAGGCCACAGATGATGAATCCAGTAGTGGGTCTGAAGAGGATCATGGTGAGGAGAACGCTGAGGACATGGAGGCAGACCTCAGTAACCTCCAGGGAGGCAGAGACACCAGGGAAGCCTTGATCCAACGCTCCTTCAGATAGGCTATCAAATAAGCACTACCACTTCATGCCAGGACTGCTGCTTCCATGCCAGATGTCTGAAATGACCCTTTTCTTTGACCCTAAAGTCCACTCAGTGCCCATGCAATAACATTTGGAGCCACCCATGTCCCGCATTACATTCTGACATACCCTGCACTACATTAAATAAAAAAAAGATGAAGCATACTCAGGCTATTACGACAAATGAAAATATATCTCATTTTGACAGTCCAAACAAGTTAACAGAAAAGGTCTTCAACCCCAGACCAGTACACATAAATAAAACATTGCACAACAGAAGACCCGTGACTAGTCCCACTTTTGCTCATGGTGCCTTAAACTTATGTTTGTGAGCATCACGTCTTGGTGCTCCCCACCTGCTGGCACTGGCATTGGAGACAGCCTGCTGACTCTGCTGTCCTTTTGGCCTTGATGGCCTTGGCAGTCATCCTCTGGCCAGTGGAGCCTGTGCTGGCCCTGCCTGGCAGGTGCATCTGGAGCCTAGCGGTCCTCTGGGGTCAGGGGTGGCTCTTCAGGGTCTTGCAATTGGGTGCGTGGTGGCAAACCTAAGGGAGAACAATGACATGTCATTACTTTAAGTCATCACACTGTCACTGTACATGCCAGGCACCCTGGTGAGACCATGGAGATCTGCATCATGATGCCATCATCTTTCAATGATCCACAGGGATTCCAGTTTTGAGGCTCCCATTAGTGATGAGGCTACACAAGAGTGTTTGCACCATCCAAAACTCTCACCTCTGTGCACTGCAGTCTTACCTTCGTCTGACACCCCAGCCTTTCCACAGCCAGTTGACCGAGGTGCATGCCAACTCTCCAGCTCCAAGACATCCTGCTCATACCTCATGAACATTCGGAAGTTTTGGGGGCTTCCGCCGGTCTGCGATCTTTCAATGTTGTTATGGGCCGTCTTCTCCTGAAAGGGTAGAGGAGCATTGATTAGTCCATTCTCTGCAGCGCCATTGCAGCCTGGCCAACCCCACCTGAGGAGCATCTTACAGGACACATCTGAGTCGTGGCCCTCGAACCACAAGGCACTCAGTCATAGCAGCCAGGGCTCACTTCCTTGGCCAGCTCTGGTGTCATTGACAGTTGACATGCAGACTGGAACATCCCTAAGCTCCACGGGGAGGTGGGGGGGAGGGAAGGCCAGAGCTTAACACTTCAACACATTGTTCCATGCCAACATGGTATTCACCCTTCCTGAGCACAGCAGGTCATTAAACCTCTTGTGGCACTGGACCAAGGTGCACTGCACACCTCGTGGCTGCTGACCAGCGCTGCCACCTCTTCCCAAACTCTTTTTGTAAAGTCCGGTGGCCTCCTCCTTCCATCCCTGGGGACAAGGGTGTACCTCTTGACAGCCATCTCCTCCAGGAGGACCGCGAGGTACTCATCAGAAAACCAGGGAGATGAGTGCCCACCCAACCTGCCCTCCTGCCTGGCGTCTGCAGCCACACTTGAAGCCTCAATCTCCTGTTGACAACACCAAAGATGTCTTCGTCACCGGCAGGGGCTTACTGTGCTGTTTTTAAACTGGCCGCCGTAGGCCAACAGGCCCCACCCTTGCCCGCCACTTCCCGACCATTGGGGAGCCACCGTTCACACTGGGCGGGCCTTAATTGGCCCACCAGCGTGAAATCGCTGCTGGGCACCGATCGCGGGCAGCGGCACCTTTCTCGATTGCTCCCGGGCCCACCAATTGTGCCCACCCACCAAACTCAAAATTCTGTCCTGGGTCACCACTTTCAGAACACCACCATTCAAGTCCGTAAGCATGACCCTGAGCTTCCTGTTGCTTATCATTTTAATTCTCCACCTTGCTCCCAGTCTGAACTTTCTGTCCATGGCCTGCCACTGTGTTCCAATCAAGCTCAACGCAAGCTCGAGGAACAGTAGCTCACCTTTCGTCTCAGCAGTCTCATGCCTTCTGCACTCAACATTGAGTTCAACAACTTTAGATCATTATCTCTGTCTTCACCTTGTCCTATGTTTTATTTTGTCTTTTTTTTTTTGCTGGCTTGTTTCTTTCTTTATCCCTTCATGTTGTGTTCAGATGGCTGCGATATAACCATTCACACCTCAATGGACACAACCTTTGTTTCTTTGCTATATTCATTACCAGTCCACTGGCTTTTGCACCATGAAATATTTTGCCCTTTAATCTCTCCTGTTCTCCACGCCATAACAGACCTTCCCTTTTGTCCTTTCTGCCCCTCCCCACTTCCGCTGGCTTAAAAATTATTACATTTCTTTTTTCAGTTCTCATCGACTTGAAATGTTAACTCTGTTCCTCTCCACAGATGCTACCAAAGCATTGTTTGTTTTTATTTCAGATTTCCAGAATCCCGAGTATTTTGTTTTTGCCCTCAGTTCTTAATTGAAACATCCTTCAGAGTTTGATGTAGTTCTCGCCATCCCTTAAATAAGTTTTGCATTTAACTTGTAACTTGTAGTCACAGTGTTAGTCAGTAATAAATAAGCTGTGTGCCAGTGGAAGTTACTTAATTAAGTGGCTAGTTAGAACTGGTAATTACTGTCAGCAGGGCCTGACTTAGGTCTTTGGAATTTTTGCTAGTGTGAATACAGGAGACTACAAGAGACAGCGAGACCTGAGGTCTAGAGGCATTAATTAAAATTAACAGTTTAAACAAGATACTAGCTAGATCCTAAAAGAGGGAATAGAGATTTTTTTTAGATCATGGATACGAACTTACGAACAAGGAGCAGGAGTAGGCCATTCAGCCCCTTGAGCCTGCTTCACCATTTAATAAGATCATGGCTGATCTGATAGTAACCTGAAATCTGCATCCCACCTACCACCAATAACCTATCATCCCCTTGCTTTCCAAGAATCCATCCACCTCTGCCATAAAAATATTCAAACATTCTGCTTCCACTGCCTTTTCAGGAAGAGAATTCCAAAGACTTACAACCTTCTGAGAGAAAAAAACTTTGCCTCATCTCCATTTTAAATGGGTGACTCCTTATTTTTAAACTGTGACCCCTAGTTCTAGATTCTCCCATGAGAGGAAACATCGTCTCCATATCCACCCTGTCAAGTCCCTCAGGAACTTAATTGTTTCAATCAAGTTGCCTCTTATTCTTCTAAATTCCAGCAGATATAAGCCTAGCCTGCCCAACCTTTCCTCATAAGACAACTCACCCACCCCAGCTATTAGTCTGGTAAACCTTCTCTGAAGTGCAGCTGAGACCTCTTGCTTGCAATTCCTGCACCATCTGGGGACTTCAGGACACCATGTGTATTGGAGGAACTACATGTATAGGAAACAGTGAGAGTGGTTAAATGGACCAAGTGTCTGTGAGAGAACCATTGGGTAAGAGTGATCATTATATCATAAGGATAGCAATTCTGCTTTTGCTTTACTTGTGTTGGCATCACAGACTAATATCCATATTCTGTCAACATGTATATAGATAGTGCTAGCTACAACAGCAAGGAACAATCTAAAGTACAACTTCTAAATTGGATGAGGGCTTAACTTAATGGGATGAGAGAGGATCTAGACAGGGTAAAATGGAACCAAAGTTTGACAGGAAACACTCTTAACAAGACAACTGGTGATTATGTGGGATGAGATGTTTCAGGTACAGGCTAAGTAGATTCAAACAAAGACGAAAGGCAGGGGAACCAACATGAGGATGAGGGAGGTAGTGAATATGATGAAACAAAAATAGAAAGTGTACGATGCATGTCAGTTGAATTCTTCAAGCAAGAACCAGACCAAATACAATAAGTTGAGAAGCAAAGCGAAGAGGCAAATTATGCTGACAAAGAAAAAATATGGCAGTTAACTTAAAAGATAACCCAAAAATCTTCCAACAACATGTAAATAGCAAGCAACTAGTAAGAGATGGAGCGGCGACATAGCAGGTGATATATACTTCGAGGCTTAGGATAGGGCAAAAATAGTTAATGAGTACTTTGTATTGGTGTTTAGTAAGAAAGAGGATGATGACATAATATCAGTAGAAGCAATGACACTAGGGCAAATGGATGGGGTGAAAATTCATGGGCAGGATGTACTGGAAAGGCTGGTTATGCTTAGAGTGTATAAGCCTCCTGGTCCGGATGGCCTGAATCTCAGGTTGCTAAGGGAACTGCAGTTGAGATAGTGGAAGAGTTTACCCTTCTTCTAATCTTACCTAGAAATAGGGGAGGTGCCAGAGGACTGGAAAAATGTGATAACCTTATTCAAGAAAGGGTCTAAGGACAGTCATAGCAAATACAGGCTGGTTAATTTAACATCAGATTTTAGAAACAATAACCAGGGGAAAAGTTAGCTGGCACCTGGAGGTGTTTGAGTTAAGGAAAGCCAGCATAGATTTGTAAAAGGCAGATTGTGTTTGACTAACCTAATTGAATTTTTTGATCAAGTAACAGAGAAGGTTGAGCAGGGAAATTCAGTGGATGTTGTCTATATGGATTTTAAGAAAATGTTTGACAAAATACCACGTAAAAGTCTGGCCAACAAAATCAAGGCTCATTGAATAAGAGAGTCAATGTCAACTTGGATAAAAACTGGCTGAAGGACAAAAAACAGTGAGTCATGGTATGTGGTTGTTTTTCAGACTGGAATTAGGTAGACAGCAGTGTTCCCCAAGGGTCAGTGATTTTATCAAACTGTAGCAAACAGTGAGCATGATACCAATCGATTGCAACAGGATATAGACCAGCAGAATGGGCAGGCAAGTGTCAGATAAAATTAAATACAGAGAAGTATGAAGTGATTCATTTTGCAAAGGGATAGGGAGAGGTAATATATACTTAGTGCCACAGTTCTAAAGATTGTGCAGGGACAGAGAGATCTAAGGTTCATCTGGATAGATCTTTAAGTTAGCAGAATATATTAAGCATACAGGATTTGGGGCTTCATAAATGTAGGTATTGAGAACAAAAGCAGGGAAGTTATGCTGAACCATTTAAAGCTCTGGTTAGGGCACAACTAGTGTGTTGTGTCCAGTTCTGGTGACTTAAGTTTAGGAAGAATGTGAAGGTCCTTGAAATAGTGCTAAGGAGACTTACCAGAAAGGTTCCAAGGATGAGGGAACTTAGCTACAAGTTTAGGTTGGAGATGCTGCAGTTGTTCTCTTTGGAACAAAAGAGATCGAAGGGATAGAGGTTTATAAGATTATGATAGATTTAGATAAGGTAGACAAAGAAAAGCAGTTCCTGTTAAACTGATGATCCAAGGGCTTGAGGACTCAGATTTAAAGTTTTAGGCAAGAGATAGTAGGGAATATGAGGAAGAACTTTGCTGCCTATGAGCGTGGTGGAAGCAGAGACGATCAATGATTTCAAGAGGAAATTGGATAGGCATTTGAGGGAAATAAACTTGCAGGGCTATGGGGATAGAACAGGGAAATGGGTCTAATTGAATTGATCTACAGAGAGGTGGCAAGGACTCGATGGGCTGAATGATCTCTTTCTGTGTTGTAATGACACTATGATCCCAAGACTTGACTCTGATCCTGAGCAAAGAGCCTAATAAAAGGTGAATGGGGTACTGGGTTTTATCGCAAGATGTATGGAACTTAAAAGTTGATGTGTAATGGTGAATCCTTATAAAATCTTAGTACGACCAAAGTTGGAGTACTGTGTGCAGCTTTGGCACCAAAATGTAGGAAAGATATTGATGCAATAGAGGTGGCACTGTACAGATTTTTAGGTTGTTCCCTGCCATAAGGAGATACAAATATGAAGAATATTTTTCATTAGGGCTGAGGCGATTTGGGATTACTTAATAGAGGTGTGTAAAATTATGAAGGGATTGGGAAGCGTAAATAGAAATAATTAGCTGACTTTGGTGGAAGCGTAAAATGGGAGGTAGCAAATTAGCTGCGTATTACACCTCCAACTCTATTTTTCTTTCCAATGAATTCAAGGAGCAGGGGAAATATTTTTACACAGTGAATGTGAGGCTCTGTATTACACTGTATGTTATTTAAAAATAGGCGAGATAGGTGGCTGAGGGGAAAAAAAATGAAGGGATATGGGAACAGAGTGGACTCAAGGGATGTGGTCCTGCAGCTCACATGGACGGTAAACACAAACACCAACTTAGTTGAGCTGAACAGCTTGTTTCCATGTTGTAATTCTTGTTTAATTCTCAGCTGACATCAGCACTTATGAAAGTTCCAGTATGATTACGACAAGGCGATCATAGAATTACATAGAATTTACAACACATAAGCAGGCAATTTGGCCCAACTGTTCTGGGCCTGTCCCACCCGGCTATATTTAACCCAATCAGAATATTGTTCTTTCTTTACCCTTTTGTACTTATTTAGCTTCCCCTTAGGTGCATCTATGCTATTTGTCTCGACTACTTCTTGTAACAGTAAGTTCACATTCTAATCACCCTCTGCATAAACAAGCTTGTCCTGAATTCCTTAGTCGATTTATTAGTTGTCATCTTATATTTATGGCCCTATTTTTGGACTTTCTCAAAAGTAAAAACATTTTCTCTATGTCTATCTGAATTTTTTCTGGAGAATGGTTAGATTTTGGAGCTCACTAACACATGGGTAGTTGAGATAAATAACATTTATGCCTTTAAAGAGGTTGGATAAGTACGTGAAAGTGAAAGCAATATAAGGAAATGCAGATGGGATGAAGTAGGGTGGGAGGGGGCTCATGTGGGGCATAAACACCTCTTGCACTAGACAGGGCAAGTGTCTTTCTGAATTCTAAATTCAATGTAATTCTATGAAGTCAAATCTTAAATCTCAGAGACTCACAAGGTTCAGTACAATTCATATTATGTTATTCACCAAAATATTTGGCATCCAGTAGATTTTTATTTATTGTTGATTCACAGAATCAAAGAATAGTTATTGCAATTTAGAAAATATCACTGGATTTTCCAATTCGTTTTGTTCAGTTTTACTATTTGTTGTGGCCTTCTATCTGGTTTGCAGATTATAAATCTATATGTGGCATCAGCTGTTAAGAAACTTGTATTCCAGACCCACCCTTGGAGTCATTGAAATTTGACAAAAAAAAATGAAAGCCTTAATTCTGGAGGCAAATAAGTGTGTGATATCATTATGCTTAAATGTAACATAAAACTGTTATCACATCCATTGTTTTAAAATAGTAACTGGCATCATTGTCCCTTGGTGATATCTGCACTTTGTAGATTTGTTTTAAACATTCAGAGTTCATGATGCGGTGAATGCATGTGAGTATGCTTTTAAAATAAATAACAGTACTTTTATACCAGCCACCCTGTAAATAAAGTTCTTAAATTAGTTGTTTGAGAAAAATTCACATTGCTCATTGTTTCAAAACTTCAGTGTCTTTTTCATTGCCATACTGACCATTTGTATTGACATGATGCCTTGAACATAATAAACATCTCAAATCACTGCACAGACATGAAACAAGATACCAAGCAGTGATCGGAAATGGCAAACAGAGGTGACCAATGACATGACCAAAGAACTTTTTGAAGGATGAATGAGAGTTTGCAAGAAGGAAAGGCTTAGGGTGAGTCTTAAGGAATGTGCTGCTTAAGACGGGTGAAAGTCCAAAGAAATTTGGGATACATGTATATAGACCATTAAAATTTAATTGACTGTGCAAGTGGGCCAAATGGCTTCCTTTTGGATTCTAATCATTTTCTGATTCTACATGTGCAATGCCTAAGAGGACTCATAGGATAGCAATTAAGGAGGAATCCTGGTTAAATTTTTTCCCCTTCCTAGCTCAGCTGAAAAGTGCTAAATCTGCACAAATCAGGAATTAAGCTTTGAATATCTGCAGCTGATTTTTATGGTGGGAGTCACAGGAAGAGATGTTAAACACTGCTGAGATCATTGGAACATTGATGTCGCAATAGCAGTTGTCACTGCAGGCAGAAGTTTGTTTTCTCCCTCAGCTCCAAACTGGAGCTAAAATCTATGGCAAGGAATTGTTTCTGCTTGCATCAATCAATGTACGGTAGCATGCAATGTCACCCTGAGCATCCTCCATGTTTCCCCTTAATATCTTGAAAACTTCTATCAAATCATCCTTTAACTTTCCAAATTCCAAGAGTACAATCCGAGTTTTGTGATCTCAAAAATCATTCTGATAAGTCAACAATGCATTTGCTCCAAGGTCAATATATTCTTTATAAGTGTGGTTCTTACAAATGCTCACAGTTCTCCAGATGTGGCCCAACCAGATCTTTGTGTCACTGTAGCTTAACATTGACCTTTTCATACTTTAGGCATCTGGATATAAAGGCCATCATTCCATTAGTTTATTTTATTCTATTCTTTTCAGATCCAAAGCAGATGATCACACATTTTCATATATTGAAATCCACTTGCCACAGTTTTGCCCATTTGTTTAACCTATCAATATCTCTTTATAGTTTTACACTTTCATCTACACCCCTTACAATGTCAGCCATCTTTGTATCATCTGCAAATTTGGATATGTGGCTTTCTATCCTATCTGTTAAGGCATTGATAAATGACAATGTTGAGACCACATAGACCCTTGTGTGACACCACGAGTCACGTTCTGCCAATTAGAGTAACTGCCCATTATTCCTACTATCTCCTGTCACTTAGCCAATTAGCCAGGTCAAATATTGATAAATAACTGACTTGATAACCTCTTTTAATGGTATTGGTTGTGGGATAAATATTTACAATGATACTTTCCTTGCTCTTCTCTAAATAATGTCATGGGATCTTTTACATCCATCTGAGAGGGAAAACAAGCACCCTAATTTAATATTTCATCAGCACCTCCAGTATAGCGAGCCTTCACTACTGCACTAGTTTCAGACTGGATTATGCACTCAAATCTCTGGAACGAGGCTTGAAATCACAATCACCTGACTGAAAGGTGTGGGTGTTACTGCTGAACCAAGGCTCATTGAAGTCCCCTCCTTTTCTCACCTTTGAAAGGATTTTCTCCCTACCCCTTCCCCAGTCATCTTTGCCTGAGAGGTGGGATGATTTTCTGGCTGCCAGTAATGTTGGTTATATAATGGGAATGTAAGGGTGAACAGCTTTACTTACCTCCAGTTGGCAGAGTACACACAAGTCTGGAAATGCAATCTTCACTATAGAGGACACAAGTAACACCCCAGAAGCAGCTATAAATCAAGAAATTGAAGGGAGAGAGGAACTCAAGAAAATTAAAATCACCAGAGAAGTGGTACTGAGTAAACTGTTGGAGCTGTGGGCTGACAAGTGCTGAAGTCCTGATGGATTTCATCCTACAGTCTTAAAAGAAGCAGCTAGTGAGATAGTTGATGTATTGGTTTTAATTTTCTGAAACCCCCTAGATTCAGGGAAGGTCGCATTAGATTGGAAGAGAGCAAATGTAACTCCATTACTCAAAAAGGGAGGGGGACAGAAAGCAAGAAACTACAGGCCTGTTAGCTCAACATCTATCATCCCATCCATCTCTTTATTCAAATTATTTATATAAATTGTAAACAGTTTAGGTCCCAGCGCTGATCCCTGTGGCACATCAGTCATTACATCTTGCCAATCTGAAAAAGACCCATTTATCCCTACTCTCTGCTTCCTGTTAGCCAGCCTATCCATGCCAATATGTTACTGCCTATACCATAAGCTTTGAAAATGTTAGAAGCTGTTATTAAAGAAGCCAAAGCAGGACACTTGGATAAGTTCAAGGTAATCAGGCAGAGTCAACATGGTTTTGTGAAAATGAAATAATGTTTAAACAACTTATTGGAGTTCATTGAGGAGGTAACATGTGCTGTGGATAAAGGAGAACTGGTGGATTCTGTACTTAGATTTCCAGAAGGCATTTGATAAAGTGCCACATCAAAAAAAACATATTGCGGAAAATCAAAGCTCATGGTATAGGCAATAACATGTTGGCATGGATAAGGGATTGGCTGGCTAACAGGAAGCAGAGAGTAGGCATAAATGGGTCTTTTTCAGGTTGGCAAGATGTAATGAGTGGTGTGCCACAGGTATCAGTGCTGGGACCTCAACAGTTTACAATTTATATAAATGATTTGAATGAAGACATGGATTTGGATGGTTGCCAAATTTGCTGATGACACAAAGATAGGTTGGAAAATAAGTTGTGAAGAGGGCATAAAGAGGCTACAAAAAAAAATAGGTTAAGTGAGTGGGCAAAGATCTGGCAAATGGAATAAAATGTAGGAAAATGTGAAATTGTCCATTTTGGCAGGAAGAATAAAAAAGAAGTATATTATCTAAATGGTGAAAGATTGCAGAGCTCTGAAATGCAGAGGGATCTGGATGCCTAACTATTTGAATTGCAAAACACTAGTATGCAGGTACATCAAGTAATTAGGAAAGCTAATAGAATTTTATCATTTATTCCAAGGGGAATTGAATACAAAAGTAGGGAGGTTATGCTTCAGCAAGACCACATCTGAAGTACTGTGTACAGTATTGGTCACCATATTTAAGGAAGGATGTAAGTGCATTGAAAGCAGTTCAGAGAAGGTTTACCAGGCTAAAACCTGGATTGGAGGGTTACTTTTTTGAGGAATGTTTGGACAGGCTAGACTTGTATCCACTGGAGTTTAGAAGAGTAAGAGGTGAATTGATTGAAACATATAAGAACCTGAGGTTTCTTGACAGGTTGGATGTGGAGAGGATGTTTCTTCTTGAGGGAGAATCTAGAATTAGGTGTCACTGTTTAAAAATAAGGGGTCGCACATTCAAAGTGGAGATGAGGCAAAATTTTTTCTTTCAGGGGTTCATGAGTCTTTGGAACTCTCTTCCTGAAAAGGTGGTGGAAGCAGATCTGGCGGGATGCAGATTTGAGGTTACTATCAGATCAGCCAGGATCTTATTAAATGGCACAGCAGGCTGGACAGGCCGAATGATCTACTCCTGTGCCTTGCTCTTATGTTCTTAAATTCCCATGGCCCTCTGGCAAAAGTGCAGTGGGTCAGTCATTATGTCTGAGTGTCTAAATGGCCTCCTCCTATTCCTAGGTTTGTAAAACCCTGCTGAAACAAATTCACTGCTGTGTTGGCCTACATTAACAGTAATTACATTTCAAAAATATTTCATTGTTTAGGAAGCTCTTTGGAATGTCCTAAAAATATAAAGAAGGACTGGTAGATTAATTTCCAGATTGAAGCATTTTATTTATTGATGTATGGGCTCAAAAAGCTGAGGCTCGACGCTTCAGAAAAGCGTACACTGAGTCATGATTTCATTGAGGTTTTGTTTATAAGATGATTAAACAAATAGATTGTGGCAATGCAGACAAGTATGTTCCAACTAAATAGGTTAGAGAGAACCAGGAGACACAATTCAATTTATGTAATCCAGAACTAGTTTTGACTTTAGGAGATGGTGCTTTTCCCAGAGAATATTTGGGACCTGTGCATCAGGCTGTCAACTGGGGTGATGATCCCTGATTTACTGAATTCCTTCAAATACAATCTGAAATTCTTCCTCACTGAATGGGTTATCACCCCAAACAACATGTAGATGCATTAGTCATGGTTAGAGTGAACTCCTCATTTACTTTTGATCATTAAGAGAGTCAAAGAGGAAAAAAAAGAAAAACACTGCGGATGCTGGGAATCCAAAACAAAAACAATACCCGGAAAAACTCAGCAGGTCCGGCAGCATCTGTGGAGAGGAACACAGTTAACGTTTCGAGTCCGAGGACTCTTCAAGGGTTTTTTTTTTCTTTTGTTTTTCTTTGCCTTTCCCAGGAGATGGTTTTGGGATGGAGTTGAAAGGATCAACCAGTCTTTACCTGTCTATCAATGTTCCTATGTCAGGAGTAGCATATATATAAATTATTTCTTTACATACCATCAAAGAATTATTTTAAGCTTTTGGTTTGAACCATACAGAATCCACTATCAACCATCTGTTGCTGTTTTCTGTTTTGCTTTGAGATAGCGTTGAAGCGAGGACCACTATACAGTGTATAACTTGTTGAGCTAGACGTGTTAAGAATGATTTATCATTGTTTTTGGATGACTTAAAAGGTCTCGCGGGGTGTCATAGTGAAGTTCTGTCTCTGTGCTGTGAATAATATATTTGCTCATTATGGACACAGGAAGCTTTCCAGTACAGATTACAGGCGCTCCAGTACCCTTTAAGTATGAATAATACTTAGCGCGTGGAGCACGGCTCTACCTTTAAATCCAAACTTTTTGGAAAGTAGGAATACCCAGGCTCTTTATATTTTTTCACGTATAATTATCGAAGGGGGAAGAGCGCAATGGAAACTTGTTTTCACCTTGGGCGCGTTTTTTAAGTCGGCAAAGCCAAATAATCATCACAATAATAAGCAAAGCACGCTGGGTGGAGCGGTCCCTTCCCTTTAAGGAGTTTCGACGGAAGTGGTGGCGAATGCAACCTGATACCCTGGTGAAATGCAGAGGTCCTGGAGGAGGAGGCTGAGTGTGCAGGGACACAGAGGAGGTGGAAAGCGGCTTGGAGCCCAGCGTAGCGCAAAGCACCATGTGAGCTGGAGAACACCGCAATATTGGCAAGAGGACAGGGGCCGAGTTCACATCGACACACGGATACATCTAGATACGCACAGATACTTTCTGTAATCCCCCTTCCCCAACCTTTCAAACCAATGGAACCTATCACAAAGTGGTCGCCGAAACAAGTGGTGGAGTGGATTAAAGGTAAAAACTTTCAGCTGCTGGTAGCGGTGCTTCTTGACAACTACTTTAGTCTGGTTCTCCAGTGGGAAGTAACATCGCTTTTATCCTTTAGAAGAACAATGTTCTTACATTTTCAACAGCTGACTTGATTATTTGGCGCTGTGTTTAAACTTGGCTGGATTAAACCAAAACTAGTTTCTTGGCTTCGTTTAGATTTGATTTCGTTTCTTTTTAATTTTTGGTTCCCTGTTCTTAGTTTCCTATTCGAGTGTTATATGATTTTGTTTATTTTTTGTCACAAACCTCAACATATTCTTAATGCTTTCTCCACAATCCTCCCTCCCACAAACTTAAATGTGCCCGCGTTACTCCTGTTACAGGGGAAAATGTCTTAATGGGCGAGTAAACCTGCTCTCTGTGTATTTTTGTTTATTTTTCTTCCAATCTGACTTGTGTTTTGACCGATGACTCAATTGGGATTCCCGTTTACTGCCTCCGTGGTTACTTCGCTGCTAGTTATATTTCCAGGAGAATGTTGCCGGACTCTTTCAGCAGGCGGTCGCTGCGGCGACGAATGTTTTGTTTTAAAGCTGAAACCGCTGTCTATTTGCTTAAACATTATGGTGTAACTGCTCAAACTTCTGTGGGTGGACAAACTAACTTTCAAAATGCAGTGCAACGAATGTCACAGTAACTGTTCAGCATCGTCCAATTAACCTTGAAATAAAAAATGTGAACTTTAAACAGTGGGCCACTTTTTTTGTTTTGAACCATACAAACAGGGAAGGACCTAGTTTAATCCCTATGCTGAGTCAGCTAATCTCGGGGTGGAGAGGAGGGGACCTCCGTTACAAGGGGTTGGTGGCATCTACTGTTTACAGTAATCTAGTGACTCCTGGCGGAAAATGCAAATATCTGGACGCCCTTGGAGGATGGGATCAAACTTGTTAAAATGGTCTGACTGCTGAGTAGTTCATTGACATTTGGGGCTTGCACGTGATCAATAGCTATTTGGGTGAGATGAAGATTCCGTGGGAATAATTCTAGTTTTGGGTGACGGAAGAAACCTTTCTTCCAATATGCTGGCTAACAACTGGAGTACAGGGTGACAGTAGAAAAAGTGGAGCCATCCAAGATGTCTTTTTGCGTGTTCTCACCTCTTGCACCGTGACATTTGAAAGCATATGATTTGCGTTTAGATAGCTGCTGATCATAAAAACATGTTAATAGTTCTTTTATTAATTAAATAATATGTCTACTGTCCTATCCCCACTTGCTTTGATGTCCAGTTGTGAAAATGTACTACTAAGCACTAACCTTAGACTGTTCATACTGAAAATATAAGCTTATGCGTCACTTGGCATTTGGAACTTTGGTCTCTTTGGGTCAGCTCATTGTGTTAATTTTTTTTCCTATTAATTCTCTTCTTCATCGGCTGTGTAGTTTAAAAATGGATCAATATTGAGGACTGCGACAAATTATAGAATTGGCAAATGAAATTCAATACAGTTAAATGAAAGCAAAATACTGCAGATGCTGGAAATCTGAAATAAAAACAAAAATAATAGTTCTGAAGAAGAGTCTCAGGGACTCGAAACGTTAACTGTCTTCCTCTCCTCAGACGCTGTCAGACCTGCTGAGTTTTTCCAGCTGTTTTTGTTTCAATACAGTTAAATGTGAGCATGAATTTTGGTAGGAAGAATAGGGAGGTCACATTACTTGACAAGTGCAAGTCTGAGTGAGGTAGAGTAACAAAGGGATCTCGGAGTACAACTACACCAATCACTAAAAGTCATGCCACGAATTAGCAAGGCATAAAGCAAACCAAACCCTTGGCTTTTATTTCTAGAGGGATCGAATTGAAAAGTAGGGAAGTTGTTCTAAACTCACATTGAACCTTTGAGTATTGCATGCAGTCCTGGTCACCATGTTATAAAAGGCATATAGAGGCACTGAGAAGGTGCAGAGAATTTACAAGGATGATATCAGAAATGCATGGATATACACATCAGCAAAGGATTGACAGAGTGGGTCACCTTTCTCTTCTGGGGGAGGGGGGGGCAGAGTTGAGGGATGACCTAATCAAGGTTTTTAAAATGATGTAAGGTTTTGATAAGGTGGCTACAGAGAGAATGTTTCCCCTTGTGAGGAAAAGCATAACCTAACTACAGACCATCAATATAAGATAGTCACCAAGAAATCCAATAAGGGATTCCGAAGAAACCTCTTTACCCAAAGGGTGATAAGAATGTGGAACTTGCTCCCACAGGTAATGGTTGAAGCGCATGGTAAAGATGCATTTAAGGGGAAGCTACACAAGCATACAAAGAAATAAAAACAAAATGCTGGAAATACTCAGCAAAGCAGGCAGCATATGTGGAGAGAAACAGATAACAATTCAGGTCGATCACTCTTCATTTCATATTCTTATCAATAGTCATCAGCCTGAAACATTAACTCTGTTTCTCTCCACAAATGCTGCCTGACCTGAATATTTCCAACATTTTCTGATTTCAGATTTTCAGCACATGCAGTATTTTGTTTTTGCAAGCATTTGAGAGAGAAAGGAATAGGAGGTGACAATAGTAAATTTAAATGAGGAGAAGTGGGAGTAGTGGGCATGAATGGAGCATTAAAGTCAGTATGAAAAGCTTGGATATACAGTACAGAAACAGGCTGTATGTCATTTGTAATCTTGTTTATTTTGCTTTACAGTCAAGTCCTCCTATGTAAATAATATAAACAGCTTGGATTTTAGCAAGGGGTACTTCAATTTTTCTAGCAGTCAAAATGTAGACGTTTGTCTAAGCCTTAAGGAGTCTGCAGTCTACCACTGATGATTATGCACTATTGAAAGATAATGAAGACTACATGGAAACCACTTGTACAAATCCCGACTGAATCTGATGGGTTTCCTTTTTTTTAAAGAAATCTGTAGGGATGAATTCTTCATTGCATACATTGTAATTCACCCCTATTACTGGATTAGCTCAACTTGCTGAGAAGAGGGCCCAGAGAAAATAGAGGCCAGTTAATCATGCACCTTCTCAGCCCACTGTCTTCCTCTGCAGCAAATGTGGTGAAAACTGCCATGCTAGATTGCGGTGCCTGAGCTACAACCAGGTGATGCTGAATACAGAGTTGACCTTCACACTGTTAACCCTCATATCACGAGATGGAAGGCTGCCAAGACCCCCATTTTTGGCCCCATTTCATATAGGTACTTGCTTATTGGCAGTTCCCCTATAACTATATTGCTAGAGTGCAGTAGTATTCTGCTTAAAAAGCTCTCTTAATTCCAGAATTAACCTGTGGAAATGTTAAAAAAAAGAATGTCTGTCATATCCATATACAGGTCAAGCTGACAATTTCATTATCCACTGTTGATCTAATTATCCAAGAAAAGATGATGTCCACTCATTCCCTTGTGGTGGTGAGATCCATAATATTACATGAAACTGGATTCGGAACAGAATTCAGGGACTTGTAATGCAAAAAGATCCAGTTGCTGACATTAATTAGGAATTGCCAAAGTTTGTCATAGATGTGGACCTATTTACACCTTTTTTTAATTTTAGGATGAATTCTCACTCATGGTGCAAGTTCTGAGTCCTGGGCATTGAGGTACCTCTAATGGTTTAATCACCCTGTCTCAGTATCCATATGCAATGTCAAGAACAGAATTACCTGGAAAAACTCAGCAGGTCCAGCAGCATCGGCGGAGATGAACAAAGTTGACGTTTCGAGTCCCCAAGACCCTTCAACAGAACTGAGTAAAATTAGGAGCGGGGTGAAATATAAGCTGGTTTAAGGTGGGAGGGGTGGGGGGAGAGAAGTGGGGGTTGGGGTGGTTGTAGGGACAAGCAAGCAGTGATAGGAGCAGATAATCAAAAGGTGTCACAGACTAAAGAACAAAGAGGTGTTGAAAATGGTGATATTATCTAAGAGAATGTGCTAATTAAGAATGGATGGCAGGACACACAAGGTACAGCTCTAGTGGGGGTGGGGTGAAATAAGACTAACAGGGCATAAAAGGTATAGATTTAAAAATAATGGAAGTAGGTGGGAAAAGAAAAATCTATATAAATTATTGGAAAAACAAAAGGGAGGGGGAAGAAACGGAAAGGGGGTGGGGATGGAGGAGGGAGTTCAAGATCTAAAGTTGTTGAATTCAATATTCAGTCCCGAAGGCTGTAAAGTGCCTAGTCGGAAGATGAGGTGCTGTTCCTCCAGTTTGTGTTGAGCTTCACTGGAACAATGCAGCAAGCCAAGGACAGATATGTGGGCAAGAGAGCAGGGTGGAGTGTTAAAATGGCAAGCGACAGGGAGGTTTGGGTCATTCTTGCGGACAGACTGCAGGTGTTCTGCAAAGCGGTCGCCCAGTTTGCGTTTGGATTCTCCAATGTAGAGGAGACCGCATTGGGAGCAACGAATACAATAGACTAAGTTGGAGGAAATGTAAGTGAAATGCTGCTTCAGTTGAAAGGAATGTTTGGGCCCTTGGACGGTGAGGAAAGAGGAAGCGAAGGGGCAGGTGTTGCATCTTTTGCGTATGCATAGGGAGGTGCTGTAGGTGGGGGTTGAGGAGTAGGGGGTGATGGAGGAGTGGTCCAGGGTGTCCCGGAGGGAATGACCCCTATGGAATGCCGCCGGTGGGGGTGGGGTGGGGGGGGTGGTGGTGAAGGGAAGATGTGTTTGGTGGTGGCATCATGCTGGAGTTGGCGGAAATGGCGGAGGATGATCCTTTGAATGCGGAGGCTGGTGGGGTGATAAGTGAGGACAAGGGGGACCCTATCATGTTTCTGGGAGGGAGGAGAAGGCATGAGGTCGGATGCGCGGGAGATGGGCTGGACACCGTTGAGGGCCCTGTCAATGGCCGTGGGTGGAAAATCTTGGTTAAGGAAGAAGGAAGACATGTCAGAGAAACTGTTTTTGAAGGTAGCATCATCAGAACAGATGCGACGGAGGCGAAGGAACTGAGAGAATGGGATGGAGTCCTTACAGGAAGCGGGGTGTGAGGAGCTGTAGTCAAGGTAGCTATGAGAGTCCATCTGCAATGTGATTGTTTGCCATTGGAGCTTTCTCAGACCAAAACCCCAGGATGTGCCATTAGTGATCAGACCAATGTGAAATTTTCTACTTGCCACATTTGCCATTTTTATGCCTTCTGAGTCTCTCCAAAGTAACATTATCAACATGGTGCCAAATTAGGACTATTTATTGCGCTGGAATTATGCCCAAATAGCAAGCGCACACACACTTATGCCTGGATTTGAATTAAAAATCCAGTGTTGAAAAAGTCAGTGTCCATCCCAGTCCAATTTCCACTTTGTTGTTTTTCGAAGTCTTTGCCAATTAACTGTGTTGCATCCGTAGACAAAGTCCCAAAATTTGAAATTGAACTTCAGGTGCTTAGACTCTTGAGAAATTGGATCAAAAACCTAAAATAATACTGAACATCATCTGACAAGACACAGCAGTGCTTACTCCCATTTTTTTTTGTTTCTGACTGTGGGCAGCCTTGTCTGTGCAAACTGGCAATGACTCCCTGCATATATTCTTGAAGCAGTTTGTGATATTAATGTAATTATACTACTTTGGCTACTACTTGCTTGTTCCAAATATTAACTTTTGTAGTTGGTGAATAAAACACAGAAGTATCTTGACCATCAATGAGGCTCTCCTTTATAAAAGTAAACCAGCTTTGATTCATATGCACCATAACACTTTAGTGTTACTCCAACATTTTTAATTTTTAGCTTATGTTTGAAGTTGGTTTGAGGGGGAAAGAATAAAAAAGACATGAGTTGAAGACAACTGTCTGTTGAACTTCAATGAACTAGGGTAATGTCTGGTGGACACTGCTCTCCTCCCTCTGGCTGAACTTGTTCTCTCACTGAGCAATTTCTCCTTAAACTCATCTCACTTCCTCCAAATAAAAGGTGTGGCTATGGGTAACAGCATGGACCCCAATTATACTTGTCTCTTTATGGGGTATGTGGAACATTCCTTGTTCCAGTCCTACTCAGGCACCCTCCCACAACTCTTTCTCTGGTACATTGATGACTGCTTCAGTGCCACTTCATGCTCTCGTCTGGACCTGGAAAAATGTATTAATTTTGCTTCCAATTTCCACCCCTCCATCATTTTCACATGGTCCATCACTGACATTTCCCTTCCCTTCCTTGACCTCTCTGTCTCAATTTCTGGTGATAGATTGTCCACTAATATCCATTTCAAGCCTACCAACTCCCACAGCTACCTCGACTACAGCTCCTCACACCCTGCTTCCTGTAAGGACTCCAGCCCATTCTCTCAGTTCCTTTGCCTCTGTCGCATCTTTTCTGATGATGCCACTTTCCAAAACAGTTCTTCTGACATGTCTTCCTTAACTGAGGTTTTCCACCCACTGTGGTTGACAGGGCCCTCAACCATGTCCGGCCCAATTCCCATGCATCCACCCTCACACCTTCCTCTCCCTTCCACTTATCACCCCACCAGCCTCCGCATTCAAAGGATCATCTTCCGCCAACTCCACCATGAAGCCACCACCAAACACATCTTCCCTCCACCTCCCTGTCAGCATTCTGTAGGGATTGTTCCCTCCAGGTCACCGTGGTCCATCGCCCTCTACATTTCAACCCCCTCCCACGACACCTTCCCATGCCACCGCAGAAGGTGCAACACCAGCCCCTTTACTCCCCCCCGCTCCACCCCCTCCTCACCATTCAAGGGCCCAAACACTCCTTTCAACTGAAGCAGCATTACACTTGCACTTCCCTCAATTTAGTCTTCTGCATTCGCTGCTCCCAATGCAGTCTCCTCTACATTGGAGAGACCAAACCCAGACTGGGTGACCGCTTTGCAGAACACCTTCGGTCTGTCCGCAAGTATGACCCAGACCTCCCTGTCGCTTGCGATTTCAACTTCCCATCCTGCTCTCATGCCCATATGTCCATCCTTGGCCTGCTGCAATGTTCCAGTGAAGCTCAACACAAACTGGAGGAACAGCACCTCATCTTCCGACGAGGCACTTTACAGCCTTCCGGACTGAATATTGAGTTCAACAACTTTAAAACATGAACTCTCTCCTCCATCCCACCCTTTTTCCGATTCCCCTTTTTTCTAATAATTTATATATTTTTAAGATATTTTTCTTTACCCACCTATTTCTATTATTATTTTTAAATGTATTTCCATCCATTGTTTTATCTCTACCTTATAACCTTTTTCGATCCCTTCCCCCCACCCCACCCCCACTAGGGCCATCTGCCACTTGCTCGTCCTGCTTTCCACCCTTAATGTCATCATTAGCACATCCTTTAGCTAATATCACCACTGTCAACACCCCTTTGTCCTTTTGTCTATGACATCTTTTGCAATCTCTTCCTTGCCTCCACCTAGCACTGGCCCTATATCCAGCTCCACCTGTCCCACTCCCGTCAGCCAGCTTATATTTCACCTCATTTCTATTTTTCTTTAGTCCTGATGAAGAATACGGACTCGAAATGTAAACTCCGTCTTCCTCTCCACAGATGCTGTCAGACCTGCTGAATTTTTCCAGCTATTTTTGTTTTTGATTTCCAGCATCTGCAGTATTTTTCTTCTATCTTAACGTCTGGCGGAGATCAGCACCTCCAGATGAGGCTGGTGGCTTACAGTCAGTGCAAGAATGAATGTGTCTTGGTCACTATAACTGCAAAATGTATGTGATTTGACTTATTAATAAACTCTGCTTTTAATTTCTAATTTTTCCATTTTCAATGCTCAGTGTGCCTTATGACCGCTAATTACCAGGGCAGCTATATTTTGTTTTAAAATCAAATTTTTGATAAGTGATCTCTTGCTGAAAATAACCATGCTTAGAATTGCTTGAAATTCCAACTGTGCATCCATCAGTAATAAATTGTCACCATTAATGCTTATTTCCTGAGCCACATAATTGATATTCTATGACATTTCACTTCTCAAAAAGGAACAGAATAAACAGTCCAGGAACTTCTTACAGGGAAAAAGCAAAAATCTTTTATAATTTTGAAATCTCAAGTTAATACATAATGCCTAATTTTGTGTTTGAATTTTTAACTGCCTCATTTCAAACCTGCTACATAAGCATGATTTTATCTAAATGCGCAACACTGTTTATAAACGATCTTCAGTATCCTGCCTGGAATTTTCTACGCCAAAAGGCTGCATGTAGTTGCTGCATCAATTGAAAATTTCAAATCTGATATGGACAGCTTTTTATAAAGTAAAAGTAGCAAGGGATATGCAATTGTGGTACAGATTGGTCATGATCTGGTTGGCTGAACAGGCTCTAGGGGTAGAATGGCCTTCTCTTTCTATGCCTGAATCTTACCAGAGAGTTTGTCCAATCTCAAACTTAGTAAAGCACAGACAGTTTAAGTTTATGCATGTGCTAAGCAGGTATTTTACGACATGTTGGTTCTTCGACCAACTCTTAGATCAGGGTTAAGTATAAATATTGAACGATGGTGTTCATGTTCTGTTGGAATGGCACAAATTGGGAAACACATTATGTTGTCCTTGCTCCCCCTCTTTGAAAGTGTCATTTCTTTGATGTAGAAATAACTGCTTGAAATTGGCAAGTAGAAGAAAGAGTTCCTTTGGCGGGGGGAATTTAAGATTTATTTTGGCAGGGCACTGAATCAAACCCTTAATTTAATACGCACGCCTCTCCCAGGTTTTGCAATGGGAAAAGAAATCCCGTTCTTGTCTGTCCTAGAACTTTGGGAAAGTACAGCTCCATTAAGTTTTTTGTTTCAAGACTTTGATCTTCAGTTCAGTGTTACAGACTATAAATACGGAGATCAGATTTGACTGCATGGAAACTGTATGAAGTTAGGTTACAAGGGAGGATTGAACATTGGGCTCCTTGTTCTTTGGAGAACAGGAGACTTTGAGCTGACTCAACTGAAGTTTAAAGTTGTTTTCATGTTGGTCTCAGAGGAATGTTTGAGCAGATGGCTCTCAACGCATGGAGCTGTCATCATGCAGCTGACAGCAACCCTAGTAAATTTGCCAGATTTGCCAAGACTGGCTGTTGTGAAGGCCAAAACATGGGGAGTAAGTCTCATGTCATCTTTAAATTAATTCTGGAGATGTGGATGCCACTGGCAAGGCCAGCATTCATTACCCATCTCCACCGGTCTTTGAGAAGGTCTTCAGGAACTGCTACAGTCCATAGTGTGTTTATTTCTCTTTCTTTTGTAGCAGCTTGATATAATAGATTGACTTTCTGGTGTGGAACTAATTAAGTGCCACCAGTTTTTTTATCCCTCAAAGGGTTGATTGAACCACTTTAGTTTTCATGATCGTTCAATTGCTTCATTGCCAATTTTACTGATACCAGCTTTTTATTTCAGGTTTATCTAGTGTATTTTTTTAAAAACTAAATTTAAATTCACAAATTGTTGTGGTGGAATTTAAGCTTGTTCCCCTGGAATACTGGCCCAGTAAAATAAACACTCTGCTCCTGTAACATTGTTAAAGGAGCTGATGATTCTGTAGAGAGTTCACTAAGTCAGTACAGGGCAATAATTCCAACATCTGGGTGCAAATTTTCCGAATTAGGATGTTGGTTTGAAGGGAAGGGATGCAATTTATACATCCAAAGGATGGTGACCTCTGGAATATGATTTTGGAAAGGCTAATGCAGCAAATCATATAATTCGATGCAGGAGGCAAGTGAGTGTATTTCTAGAGACTGGGATTGTTTGACCTAATTATTTGTTGAGGGAAGCTGTTGTGTATCTGAAAAAAAAAGCAATCTCCACCTTATCCAATGCTTGTATCTGTGTTTGTGGCATGGAAACTAGAAGTGAATGCAACACTCCAAATGTGGTCTGGCCAGTACATTGTTAAGCCTTGTATAAAGCACGAGGACTGTCCCATAGCCATTTTTAACATTTGTTTAGGTAATTTGCTACTGCTGCCAGCTTCTGATGTGTGACTCTTGTATAGGCAGTGACATTCTCATAGCAAACTTGCTAGGGCCAGTTGGTGGCAACATTCATTAAAGGGTCTTCCTGGTTGCTGGCCTTTGTGATTGTGGCAAATTTACTTTTGATTTGCTGCTGACCACAAAATCATGTGTTGGGAAGTGGCAGCTTAAAATGGCTCTTGTCTAGAAATTGTCAAACTGAATCCATTCCTCTTTTTGAGTTCCTCTGTGATACAGTTCGCATTGGTATATACCAATGCTTTTTTTTGTCCAGTGTGCAGTACTCTGCATGTTGCATTACCAATCCAAAGTCAAATTGAAAACTGTCAACCCATCTCTCAAACCGTTTTTCCAAAATAATTGAGCTGCCTTTAAAGCACATTTATACTGTTGAGCTCAATAATCACATCCTAGTAAATAGAAACCTAGTCAGAGTACAAGCCACTGTCTACACTTTAGACCACCAATATGTACATCACAGCATACCATTAAAGCATTTTGCATTCTTATTGGCTCATTTTCAGAATGCAGTGGACAGCAGTCTGTATTGAATGAGTATTATTTCTGTCTAATCACTGAACGAATTATGTTTTTTTTTTAAAACAAACTTATATTCATGTATTGCTTTTCGTGACCACCAACATCTCAAAGCACTTTACAGTTGGAGTACGACTGAAGTGTAATTGCAGTTGTAATGTAGGAAAAATGCAGCCAATTTGTACACAGCAACTCCCAGAGACAACAATGTGATAATGATCAGATAATCTGTTTTTGTGATGTTGGAGGGATAAATATTGGTCAGGACACTGAAGATAACTCCTTTGCCCTCCTTCAAGATATTGCCATGGAATCTTTTACACCCACCTGAGCAGGCAGATGGGACCTTGGTTTAATATCTCATCAGAAAGACAGCACACTCAACAGTGCAGCACTCCCTCAGTACTGCACTCGAGTTGATGTGGAATTTTGTGCTCGAGTCTGGAGTGGGATCTGAATGCGAAACCTTATGACTCGTGTGAGTGCTACCAACTGAACTGCAACTGTAACTTGCATTGGAATTTAATCTGTCAGCTGTTAACAGTTGAATGGTGCAAACCTGTATTAAACACTTATTACTTGAAACCACTGAATTTGTTTTCTAATTGGATATTAAGATGTTTTTAGGGTCATTTGACAAAAGCAGTTTGTAACAGCCGCACACCATAAAATGCCAGAATCAATCAGTCTCTCCTGAGCTAATGGAGTTTAGTTGAGCTTAATTGATGTGTTATAATTGACTTGCAGAATGAAGGAGGAAAGGAAATCTGCCAATTTCTGTTCCTGATGGTGAGCCACTAACTAGTGTTAAAAGTATATGCCTTGAATGAAGGTAGAATTGAAATTGTTTTACATGCTCCACAGTCAAATAGCCTGGTACTGTTAACAGTCCAGGCTTGCATATTAACAGTGTCCCGTGGGGTAAAGCACAGGGTTGTGTTTTGTGATAAGATTCTACAGGCACCAATGTGAGTCAGGAAGGTAAATGAGGAGGGAATAAAAATTACACACAGTGGACCTTGAGTGATCCACTATAATGGAGGGAGCCCCATGGGTACTACATAATGCCAGACAGACCACCTGGCATTGAACCAAGCTACGCAAGTGTTAATGGCAAATCCTTCCAACTGAACCTTGCAAAATCCTCCTTAACAACATTTGGGGACTTGTGCCAAAGTTGGGCAACAGCCTGACTTTGTCTGTAAAGTAGGATTTGGTGAGTGTGACTCTATTCCAGACTCATCCATCACCATTCCTGGCTATGACCTTAACCACCAGCTGGAAAGATCCACAAGAGGGGAGTAACAAAGTGGCATACATTTGGGAGGGAATTGCCCTGAATATTGATTCCAGAACCCATGCTGATTACCATCTCCTGCCCTCCCTCAGCTGATGAATCAATCCTCCTTCATATTGAACACCATTTGGAAGAAGCACTAACTAAGGATAGCAAGGGCAGAGGATGTACTTGAGGTGGGGCTTCAACGTCCATCACTAAGAGTGACTTGGTAGCACCACTACTGACTGAACTGGCTGAGTCCTCCAGAAAATATATGCCAGTTTGCCTGCGATGGGTGGTGAGGGAAACAACAAGGAAAAACCAACGCAACCTCACTCGCCAATCTACCGGCCATGGATGCATCTATCCAAGGCAGTATTGGTAGGAGTGAGCATCTCACAGCCCTTTTGAAGACAACATCCTGTCTTCATATTGAGGATACCCTCGTGTGTGTTGCATGGCACAACCACTATGCTAGATGGGATAGATTTGGAACAGATCTAGCAGCTCAAAACAACTGGGCATCCATGAAGCGGTGTGGACCACTAGCAGCAGCAAAATTGTATAGAACCACAATCTGTAACCTTCTGTAACCTCATGGCCTGGTACAACTCCCACTCTAGCATCAAGCAGGGGATTGACACTAGGTTCAGTGAATAGTGCAGGAGAGCATGCCAGGATCAGCACCAGGCACACCTAAAAATGAGGTGTCAACCTGTTAAACCTGCAACGCAGGATTACAGGCGTGCTAAATAGCAGAAGCAGCATTCGATAGACAGAGCTAAGTGATCCCACAACCACAAATCAGACCTAAGCTCTGCAGTCCTGCCACATCCAGTTGTGAACCATTAAACAACTAACCAGAGGAGGAGGCTCCACAAATATTCCCACCCTCAATGATTCGGGGAGCCCAATACACCAGTGCATAAGATAAGGCTGAAGCATTTGCATCCGTCCTCAGTCAGAACTGCTGAGTGGATGATCCATCTCGGGCTCCTCTGGAGGTCCCCAGCATCACAGATGGCAGTCTTCAGCCAGTTTGATTCACTTCCCATGATATCAAGAAATGCTGAAGGTGCTTGATGCAACAAAGCTCATAAGCCCTGACAGCATCCTAGCAGTATCACTGAAGACTTGTGCTCCAGAACTAGCTGCACCCCTAACGAAGCTGATCCAGTACAGCTACATATTCTAACCGAAAATGTGGAAAATTGTCCACGCATGTCCTTTGCACGAAAACCAAGACAAATCCAATCTGATCAGTTACTGCACCAACAGTCTTCTTGCAATCATCAGCAAAGTGATTGAAGGTGTCGTTGACGGTGCTATCAAGAGACACTTAATACAGCAGTAACCTGCTCACTGTTGCTCAGTTTGGCTTCCACCAAGGCCACTCTGCTCCTGGCCAACACTAATAAGAGCTGAATTCCAGAAGTAGGGTGAGAGTAACTGCCTTTGACATCAAGGCAGCATTTGACTGAGTGTGCTAGGAGCCCTGGAAAATCTGGAGTGAATGGGAGTCAATGGGCAAACTCTTTGCTGGTTGGAGTAGTACCTAGCACAAAGGAAGATGGTTGTGTTTGTGGGAGGTCAATCATCTCAGCTCCAGGGCATCATTCCAGGTGTTCTTCAGGGTAGTGTCTGAGTTTCAACCATCTTCAGCTGCTTCATCAATGTCTTCCCTCCATCATAGGGTCAGAACGGGGGATGTTTGTTGATGATTACACAATATTCAGCACCATTCATGACTCCTCGCAAACTGAAGCAGTCCTTGTCCACATGCAGCAAGACCTGGACATCATTCAATTTTGGGCTGATGTGTTGTGCAAATATTGCTTGCCCCTTGAGTGACAGGCAATGACTACCTCCAACAAGAGACAATTTAATCATCTTTTGACATTCAACAGCATTAACATTGCTGAATCCCCCACCATTAACATCCTAGCTATTACCATTGACCAAAACTGGACCAGCCATATAAGTACTGTTGCTATATGTATAGCTCGGAAGTTCAGAACTCTGAGACATGTAATTCTCTCCTCCTGACTCCTCCAAAGCCTGTTCACCATCTACAAGGCACAAGTTGGAAGTGTGATAGAATACTCTCCACTTGCCTGGATGAATGCAGCTCCAACAGCATTCAAGAAGCTCAGCACCATCCAAGACAAAGCAGCCCACTTGATCACCCCATCCATCTCCTTTATACATTGACACCCACCACCACAAATGCACAGTAACAGCAGTGTGTACCATTTACATGATGCACTGAAGCAAATTATGTAGCCTCCTTCAACAGCAACTTCCAAACTCATGACCTCCACCATCTAGGAGGACAAGGGTAGCAGACACATGGGAACAGCACCTGCAAGTTCCCCTCCACGCCATGTCCCTTCCTGACTTAGAACTATATTGCCATTCCTTCACAATTATTGGGTCAAAAACCTGGATCTCCCTTCCTCATAGCACTCTAGGTTACCCATACCAGACAGACTGCAGCAGTTCAAGACGCCAGCTGACTACCAACTTCTCCAGGGCAGTTGGATGGATGGATGGAGGAGATGGATAGTAAATGTTGGGCTTGCCAGCAATGTTTATGTCCCATGAAAGAATGAGAAAAAAACTAAACTCCCTTTACCTGCAGGTTTTGTAGCTTCTTTCTGCTTTTTAAATGATTTTGAAAAAAAAAAATCCAGCTTGTTGTTTTCCTGTCTTATTTTTTCCCCACTGAATTAGACCTTAACTCCCAAAAAATATTAAAACTATTTTACACCCCCACCCATACCACCTCTTCTGCCCCAGCTGTTGGCGAACAATGTTGTCTGTGGAAAGTCGCTGTGATTGAGATATGAAATTAAATTTACAAAATCTTTCAATTTTTAAATTTCTGTTCTTTTCTGAGCTAAGCTATACATCCCTGCTGATCATGGACAGGTGATTCCTCCAAATCCACACTTTCTGGAACAGTTTGTAACTTGTTTTCTCTCAGACTCTGGTGAGAGTATTTATGTTCTGTTGGGTAATGTGAACTTTCTTTTCTAATTGGCTTTAATAAACGGTTTCCACAGCATGAGCCTTTGTGACTCACCCCATTTTAAAATGGGAAAACTACATTTGAGTACAAGTGTTAGTGAACCAGTAATGATCTCTGAGTAAGGAGGACGGTGTGTTGTGAAATCGAAGTTGCTCAAAACCTATTTCAGATTGTGATGAGGATCCAGTATGCATTTACAGGCATCAGGGAGTTTTTTGTAGAGTCAGAACCACATACCCATTTCTTTTCCTCACACTTTGTCAGGATCCAATCTTGGGGCAGTTTATGTTCAGCAGTAACCAGTTTTGGTAGTTTACTCAGCCTTTTCTCTCTGACACTGCCTGCTCCCCCCTCACTTAATTTTAGCATTAAATTAGAAATCAAAATACAATGCATACTAATTGTGTACTGATGGTGCCCTCTCACGTTACTTATTCCAACAGACATGTTTAACTGTTTTAAGAACAAATCTCATCAGCTGACAAAGAAATCCAGGTCATCTGTTCTTAATCCCCTGCAAAGTTATGCACCTTAATGCTAGGAGGTGAAGACCTGGTTGACTCCTTTCCAGTAAAACACATTTTGGACTGATCAGCTTAAAGCCATGTTCAGTCGTTGCTCTATACTAGCACTTTAACCTTCTGTTGAATGTTCATCCACAGTTCCATTGTGATTCATTTTCTACACCATTTGAATATAGTGTTAAATTTATTTTGGAAAGTAAGAGCTGGCAAATGAGTAAAACCACTGGAGGTGGGGTGGGAGCAGAAAGAGTGGCGAGGCTTCAATTCGGTTTGTTTAATGACTTATTTATAAATAATTCTTTGGCAATAAGGCAGTCTTTAAAGCTATTGATGAGGTCAATTAGGAGTTAGATTAGGAACCTGTCTTGTGCGTATACATTCATTCATTTGCAGCAACAGGAATCAAAATGCATCTCTCTTTTGGCATACATATAGATTGCACCTCCTTCTTGAATCTTTTCCTCAGGGTGCTTCCTCACTTAAGATTTGCTTTCAAAACAGAGAAAAACAATACTGTTTGTAGGCTACAGTCAATGGCATAATCCTTTGCCTGTATGTGATGCTGTAACACCTGTGAGACTGCAAGAGGGTTATCATAATAAATGTGGTTCTCTGACAAGTGGCACAATTCACAACTATCGATGACCTGATCTCTCCAATGGCATCTTCTGTGGGTTTCTGTGATATATTAAATTGGGGCACTGAAAATTTACTTGACTTGGACATCCAGACCTGTACAACAAGCTCCATCAATTTTCAGGCTTGCTTGTGTTCATAAAAGTTAAAGAAAACTTCATCCATTAAAGTTATCCGATTTTTGCGCGACTATAATAGAAACCGTTCACTGTACTGTTTATACAGTCTAATTTATATATTTTTCTCCTGCAACATTTTGATGGATTGTATTCATTGGGATACAAAAAGTCAGCATCCTCACTGCATGGTACCTAAAGAGGATAGGATCATGAAGCCTGTTACAATCCCCAGGTACAGTCTGCTACTCTTACTTTGCAGCTTAGAATATCTAGTCCCACCATGTGTACAACCACTGACAATACACCAGATTTCACTAGGAGATGGGAACATGGGAACTCCTGGCATTGAGAATTTCTACCTCTGGGCCTGCATTAATGGCCTTTTTTAGAGCAAAAGAATGTTGCACCTCTAATAAGCCAACGGAGAAGCTTCTTCGTTAGGAGAAATCTCTCACTATCAGCTGATTTAAGACACCTTAATTCGCCTTGTGGATTTTAGATATCCTTGAGTCACTGGAGCTGATTGTAATGAAAAAGTTATAGATATAGTCACTGTTCTGAGTGACTGTAGCCAAAAGTCCAAAGCATAAAATTGAACATCAAGAGATGAGTTTTGCTCCCATAATGCTTTATGCTTATCTGAACATCAGGAGTGCTGATGGAGGCAGTCCTTGTGCAGACAAGTCTGAGGTGCTTCAAACCATCGTTTTCATGAGGTGTTGCTCAATGGCTGTCGACCTGGGACTTATAAACTTTCATTTTGCCTTGTCTAGAGGAAATTGGACCAATGTACCTCGGGCAAGTTAAATCAGTGCAGATCAAAATCCTGGTATATATTAACTCTACTATTCACTGCTGGCGCCAGCTGAGTATTGAGGTGGAGTTTGACTTCAATTTTAATGTTTTTAAGATATATATTCTTCTTCCGCACACAAAAGCATGTATTCAATTGAGAAGTTCATATAGAGATGGTGACGGTGTACATACATTAAAACCTACCTTCCTGCTTTCTAAATTTTGCTTCGCTCTCTGTCACCATACTTTGGCTGAGAGACCAGCAAAGCAGCTGGTTCCCGGGTCCCGGCAAGGTATTCAAGGTCTGTCGTGTACAGATGCCACTCCCTCCGTGAAGCTAACTGACTTGGAGATTTCCTACTGGTGGCTTGGCTGTGATCAAAACTTTGCTTGTGGAGAATGCAAATTTGTACTACTATTCTACTACACTGCATGTTGGAACACCAATATTGGGACTTATACAAATAAATTAAGATTAAGTAAGAACTGTAATTTTCATTTGTGTGAGTAGATTACACAAGGCAAGCATGTAAAGACATGATTTTATTTTAAAAAAACTGTTTGTGCACTAAACTTCTTATTAACCTATGTTCTAGTAGAAAATGAATCTTGGCCACCCTATTTTTTTTAAACTAAATGTGAGAACAAACCCTTTGCAACTGATTACTTATGACCATTGGAGCCCTTTGCTATATTCCATATTTTCATGTTAGTGGAGAATGTCTGCCTGAGGAATTGGAAATGGTTTTACAAAATAAAAATAGTGTGGATGGGAATCAAAAAATGCTGTAAATACTCATCAGGCAGCATCTGTGGCAAGAGAAGCAGAGTTAATGTTTCAGGTCTGTGACCATTTATCACAACTGGGAGCAGTTAGAAATGTAAAAGGTTTTGAGCTAGTGAGAAGGTTGAGGTGGGTTGTGGGGAAGGTGGAGCAAAGAACAAAAGGGAAGGTCCTTGAAAGGGTGGAGGCCAGGAGAGATTAACTGACAAAAGTTTTCATGGTGTAAAGCCAAAGGGAGTGGTAATTGTACAAGTGAAGAAACAAAAACTGTGTCCAGAGGTGGTGTGAATGGCAGGATAGCTGCCTTCCAAACGCAAAGTAAAGGGAGGGAAAATAGAGAAAAACGTGAGATAAAACCAAACCAGCAAAGAAATACAAAACTAAATGGGGGCAGTGGATGTGATCTAAAATTTTTGAACTCAGTGTTAGGTCTGTAAGGCTATACGGTGTCCAGTTTGAGCTTTCCTTGAGTTTCGTTAGAACATTGTAGGCATGCCAAGGGTAGGAAGGCTAGAGTTGGAGGAAGGTGGAGAATTGAAATGATAAGCAACTGGAAGTTCCAAGGCATGTTTGTGGACTAAATGGAGGTGCTTCACAAGGTGGTTACCCAGTTTGTGTCTTGCCTCCCCAAGGCAGAGGAGACCACATTGTGAATGGTAAATACATTATGCTAAATCGAAGATGTACAAGTAACTTGCTGTTTCACTTGAATAAGTGTGTTCAGGGCCTTGGACATTGAGAAGAGAGGAGATAAAAGGGCAGGTGTTGCTTTTCTATTGCGTGGACGATGGGTGTGACTGAGGAGCAAATCAGGGTGTTGTGAAAGGAATGGTCCTTTCAGACTGCTGTAAGGAGAGGGCAAAATATTTGGTGGCATCACGCTGTAGGCAGTAAAAAATGGAGGAGGATGATCTATTGAATCTGGGGGTGGGTGGAAGGTGAGGACAAGGGAACACCATTGTGGTTTTGGGAGGAAGGGGAAGGAGTGAGAGCAAAAGTGTGTGAAATAGAACAGAAATACTTCCAAACTTTCCATAGCGTTGGTAGCTCAAGGAGGATTTACCCAAGAGGTTAGTTCCATTTTAAACTTAACAGTTGTAGACTGATTTTAAATTCTAGTTTTAAGAATTGTTCTTGGCCTGCTTTTGTGAAATTAATTTAACTTTGTGTTAGCTCTGAATTCCACACATGGCTGCAATAAAAATTGCACATTATCTACATGGACTTTGGGCACCAGTCTGTGGTTGCTGTGTCTGTTTTATGTGTAGGGGAAGAGGATGATGCTGACCTGAAGATGGGCTCTTCGGAGAGCGGAAGAGGGAGGAGTTGTCCTCATTCAGCTATATTATGCTTTTCCTAGTAGTAAATATTGGTAGTGGACCTGGACACTTTCTTTGCTTAGCCTTGCCTTCATTGTTATTTAGGTATTTGAGGTACTATTTGGCCATAGTTACTTATATAGCCTTGGGTTTATTTTTGTGAAGTTGTCAAGATATTTAAGAAATATGGTGAATTCTAAAGAATCTGACTCTTTAAAATATTATACCCAATGGGACAAAATTTACCTCTTTTGTTGACTATAAAAGATTATGTGAAGGTAGGAAAGAAAAATCAGGCATTCTCCAATACAGGCATGGAAACCTCTCTGTGTGTCTAGCTGATCATTCTCATGAAGTGCAAGAAGAGAATAGTCTGACCCAGCAGGTCTCATATTGGAATTTGGTATGGCAGAGAAATAGGCAGGTGCAACTATTTAGTAGCTCCATTTCAGTGGATTTATGCATATTGTTATAGTTTAATTCTGTCCATTTAGGATAGTGATAACGGATGTCTAGCTATTGTCAGCTGATCAGTTCCACTGGGTTGAGCACCAAAAGTATTCTTATTCTCCTGCATCGTCAAGATTTTAACGACCTTAATCTAAACTCTGTGCTTTGCTAAGTGTTTTTTGCGCAGGTGAAAGAGGTATAGTCTGGAGACCATAATGGACAAATAAACTCGCTGCAGTTTTTTTTTGCATTGTTCAGATTGGAAGTTTGTTTTTATCCAAGTTGGGGATTCAGCTGACCAAATTAAAAAGGTAAATCTTTATACTCAGATTGTGTGTTTAATAAAGTGATTGCTCTTGTGTATTTGGAGGCTATTTGTTGTAATGTTTGGGAACTTCGTATGTGGTGCTTTTAATGTATTTACCCTTTGTGATGCAGTCATAGGATATTGCCTTAGTCGTTGTGGTTTTCTTCACTCCACTGTAACATGCTTTATACATGATTTTGCAGGCATTTGTGCCAGTACCTCATGCCACTGCTCGAATATCACGTCAGTCTAGGAGATAAGTGTCAGCAAGTTATTGGACTAAAGTGCCCATCACACTTGATGCCCATTCTGACCACACACCTACATTTTTCATCATGAATGACTGGGTAGTGATCAGAAATGATATCCCTAATTTTCTCCTCCATTCAGTGTTGCTGAGACTGATTGTGAGGCCCAAGTTCTGTCTGAGCAGAGATTAACCACAGCAAGAACTAAATCTGGGCACCATTTGAAGTTATGCCATTAATTGGTGACCTAACCACTGACCCTCCATGGGAGTTAGTGTCATTTGTTTGAAGAATTTTGGCTTTTTTGTTAATGAACTCCTGAGTTTAGCTAGGGTAGGATAATTTAAATTTTGAACAGTAGTTCAAACTGTTTGAAGACTTGATCTATCTGCCATGAGCTTCTGGATGTATAGTAAACTAATTTTTCATCTTCACCTGAATTCTTCCTGATACCCATTTAAAACACGTTAAATGGCTGTTGCATTTTCCAGTGCTAAAGTACTGTCTTGGGAACTTTGAAGTGAATGGTTTAGTGATCATGTGAGGATTAATAAGAGCCACAAGCGGATAACAATTGCAACAGATGTTTTTAAATTTAATAGTTGTAGATAAGGGGAAGGGAGGGGACTTTTACAAATGTATATCATTAATAAGAGAATTCAGCTGTTATTGGCTTTGACTTCAAGTATATATTTCAAATTCTGTTGACCCAGCAATTATAAATCCATACATACGATCAGCCACTTGGCATAAATATTATTACTTAGGTTGGATTCGTATGCAGTAAATAAAAGGGGCAAACCTTGGTGATTCAACATTAAAGTTAGTTGTTGTGGTTCCACAGTATTACTGAATATCTGAACAGTGAACATCATTGTTGGAACTGTACAGATGTTAACTGAAATTGTTAACCTCATACACCTTGCTCAGTAATGCTTGGAAAGGGAGCAGGCAAGAGAAGAGTGTTCGGCATTCTAATGGTAATATAAGGATGCACTGCATGTCACCATGGTAGGTGTCTGGTCACCTTCCAGTAACCCTTGCTGGAATACATGTTCAAGTGTCTGGCAAAGACTTGAGTTCAGCTTTCGTTTCCTTCTGCTCCATTTGTCATTCTTGAATAGTAGGTGATCTGCCCTTGGTTGCAAAAGATAACTGTATTTTTATTCCTTGGTTTCTGAAATTGAAAGGGATTCATTTTTTTGATAGATCTTCAGTTCTGTAATTTTTCCTTTGCACTGTTGAAAAGGACACATTCGGCAATGTGCTACTTGCCACAAGTTTTGGGATGCAGCACTATTAATTTTGGCCATGTTACTATTCAACTGGAGCTCAACTGCATGAAGATTTTGTCAATGAGGGACAGTAAAAATGTCATCTTGCTTTTCACACAATCTTCAAAGCAATGTTTCTTCATTTAGTGATGGGAATGTAAATATTAAGATACTTAATCCAAATAGACAGTAAGGTGTTTGACTCAAGTATAAAAACAAAAAACTATGGATGCTGGAAATCCAAAACAAAAACAGAATTACCTGGAAAAACTCAGCAGGTCTGGCAGCATCGGCGGAGAAGAAAAGAGTTGACGTTTTGAGTCCTCATGACCCTTCAACAGAACTGAGTGAATATAAGGAGAGGGGTGAAATATAAGCTGGTTTAAGGTTGGGGAAGGGGGTAGTGGTGGTGGGGGGAGAGAAGTGGCAAGGGAGTGGTGTGGTTGTAGGGACAAGCAAGCAGTGATAGGAGCAGATAATCAGAAGATGTCTTAGACAAAGGAACAAAAGAACACAGAGGTGTTGAAGGTGGTGATATCTAAATGAATGTGCTAATTAAGAATGGATGGTAGGGCACTCAAGGTACAGCTCTAGTGAGGGTGGGGTGGAAAGACTAGCAGGGCATAAAAGATTTAAAAATAATGGAAACAGGTGGGAAAAGAAAAATCCATATAAATTATTGGAAAAAACAAAAGGAAGGGGGAAGAAACAGAAAGGGGGTGGGGAAGGAGGAGGAAGTTCAAGATCTAAAGTTGTTGAATTCAATATTCAGTCCAGAAGGCTGTAAAGTGCCTAGTCGGAAGATGAGGTGCTGTTCCTCCAGTTTGCATTGGTTGTTGTAACTTGTGTCTTTACCTGGCCTGCTCCTGTTTGTATTTGTTTTTGTAGCATGCTTAGTTATTGCAATAGTTTTAATCAATAAAACTTTCATTTATATTTCAGGGGGAAAAAAAGTGTTGTTAGAAAGTTAGGGAAGTCTGGTTTCATTGTGCAACTTGAATTTAGGACTCCTGTTTGACATAGCTAGCCTTTAATTTTAGAAAATTTGCATAGATTTGTTTCTGTGCAAGCAAAGTCTCATGTGTTTTGTTACTTGAGCCAAGCAAAATGGTAGCAGGACTCAGATTCTTATTTGAAGAGATAGGAAGTTAACGTTCATAATTAGGAAAAGAGGCAGAAAACAACACCTAAAGTTGTGGGTTCAGGAATCACTCCATGACTTGAGCACAAAAAAACAGGAGTGACCCTCCAGTGGCACTGGTGGAGCACTGCACTGTTGAAGGCGCTATCTTTCGGATAGACATTAAAATCATGTCCCACCTGCCCTCTCAGGTGAACAGAAAAGATTCCATGGCACAATTTTTGGAAAAGAGAAGAGAACCTCCTGAGTCCTGGCCTTTAATTATCCTTCAGTCAACACCACAGAAACAGATTATCTGGTCACTATAACATTACCATTTGTAAGAACTTGCTGTGCACAAATTGGCTGCTGTCTTTCCTACATGATGACAATGACTACAAAAGAACTTCATTGACTGTGACAGTAAAGTGCTCTGGGACATTGTGGTCATAAAAGATGCTAAATAAATGCAGTTCCCTATTTTTGGTCATCTGTCTACTACTGAAAGTAGCTAATATGCTTAATGACTAAGATCAAAGGAAATTAGCTTGTAGGTTGTACAGGACTTTAGATTAATAAAAGCTACTGAGCAAACTATAGATATATTTCTGTTGACATTATAAATCACCAGAACAAAGGATGTCTGAAACATTAAATTGTGTTACATGCTTTGATAACAGAAGCGAGGGAGGGAGATGACTGAAGTGATTGAGAAAGGCAAATTGAAAAGGGTGAGCTGTTTTGATGTGTAGATCCTCTTTAAAATGATCAGTACTGTGTTTATTTGAAGACAAAACTTACAGGTGACCAAATTTGAAAGAATGATGTTTAAATTTAGCTGACAGGATTGCCTTAACCAACAAATTACACTGAAACATATTCTGTCTCTTCACCGCTACTACTTTAGACACTCGATATGGTTAAGAATCGATCCATGGTTATTCTGGAACGTTCTTTTAATTCATCCATTAATTAAATTGAGCTAGTAATTTTTTTTCTCAGAAATGGGACCAACCCTGGATTTCTGCAGAATTGTCTAAAAATAAGTTCCTATCCTATTTCTTAAATTCTGTAAGCTACTTGAAATCTAAATTACAAAATCTGTCTGGGGGATGGCAAGGACTTTATGTTAATAAATGTCTGGTTATTGTATGGGTTTCCTAGACAGCTTTTATAGATATTAGACTACTTATTCACAGGTGGTTGAGGCTTGTAAAACATGTAAGCAGATAGTATCAAAAACACACCATTGAAAGAAAGCATCTATCACAATATTTTCATAGCTTTTTAAGTTTTTTTTTGTAGTTTCTTGTACAAGTGCATTCTCAAACTATTTGTTTCAGTACGATGTAATGGTATACTTCACGTTTTGACACTTGCATGTGTGCATTTAAAGCAACAGCTGTTTATTGTTTGAGAAAAAGCAATGTACGAAGATGTAAATTAAACTAGTGGTTGAATTAAGCAAAAGTTGAATAATGATGGTGTAAATCAAATTGAGTGTTTGCCTGCAATAGGAGCGTCATTTTACACATTATATTCAATATGCTGCAAAAACAAAGACAATACTTTTTGGAATACAAAACGGTGAGAGCCTGTTGGGGAAGTCATTGTAGAACTTAAAACCTTCAGGCATATTATTCATATGCACTGGCTGAAACTGACAACTGAATAAAAGACTTCTGACATCCTCCTCTTACTTTCCTTAGCTCTCCTTCAGGTGGAATTTCGATACTTGTGTAATTTTACACGTGGTGCCATTTTTCACATATGATTTCCTTCAGTTTACACTTTTCCTTTTTGGGAATAAATTTAAGTAGTTTTGGAAGCAATCTGGCATTTTAGCAGTCTCTATTTTGCTGCTGTATTTCAGTTTTTACCATGTCTGCTAACTCGATTGTGGAGACTTTGAAGTATTGGTATTTTCCAGCCTGGAATTGTGATGAAATTTGTCTTGGCAATGATATCTAAGATACATTACTTGTATATTTTCCACTGGAGGGCGGTTATGGAAGCTGGCCTCTACATGAGTTGCCACTGCTTGGGTGAGATAATTAGTGGACCTCAAACTTGAATCTTTAGAATGACCATCTTAAGTAGATGAGGGTTCTGACGTACTCCCACAGACTTCCTGTTTCATTGTTCTTTGACCAGATTATACCCTATTTATTAGACCCTATAGATTAGACCCTATTTTTACCATATGTATTCTACTCGCTTTAATGACTTGCTTGAGAAATGTACTGAGGTAGCAGACGCTAAGTGCTTACACAGTTAGAATATCTACTTGACTGACTGCCAATTCTGGTTCTTGTCGTCTGCAGTATGTATTTGGCTCACGAGGGAAATTAGTCCATCAGCAGACATGGAATCTCGCACTCTACATACAATAAGCAGAAATCCAAGATGGATGAGAATTTGTGATAAAGATTGGAGTACAATTTTAAAATAATCATCACGATGGACTATTTTTTAATTGGAAGTCAGATTTTGTAAAAGTAGAAATTCACATTTGCAATTTTAATTGAGTTGAGGAGCAGACTGTAATGTTCTTTCATGGCAGTAACATATTAGCTGTCTCTGAAGAAGAGGGAATTACATTCATGGCAGCAAGGTATAATTAACCATTTTTGAATTAAGGCTGCATTAGGAAATTGAGAATTTAGAAAGACTAAGCAGTTTGGAATTTTGGGTGCCTGATTCCTCATGGTACAGTACTAGAGTATATTGCAGACTTTTTTTTTCTTTCAAACTTTGCCCTAGTACATTGGTGAATTTCACTTAGCAAGCCCACTGACAGATGCTTTCAAGATATTTAGTTTTTACTGTACCTTTTGAACAAAAACCTCGAGTTTTTTTTCCCCTTTACCTTGCTTATTGGATGCCAGTCTCACTGGTCGCAATGCAAAAATCTCAGTTATTGTCCTGTGCAACAGTCAATTGTTTATCCAGTGTTTTTGTAGAGTTATTTTTCCAAGGACTAGAATGCTTAGTTCCCTAAGCATTGGAGGCATTTTATGCAATTGATGGTATCCGATTAAGGAAGATTACTATGCCTCCAGTCGGTTGCATCTGCGTAGAATAAAAGTGCTTTAGAGTGAGTGATGTAAGAGTAATGAAATACTGAAATAAAAACAGAAAATGCTGGAAATACTCAGACTGGCAACTTCGGTGGAGAGAGAAACAGAGTGAATGTTTCATGTTGATCTGTTGCCATCATTAACTATGTTTCTCTCTATAAATGCAACTTCTTTTTTATTCTTTCACGGAACGTGGGTGTCGCTGGCTAGGCCGACATTTTTATTGCCCATTCTTATTTGCCCTTGAGAAGGTGATGAGCTGCTGCCTTGAACCGCTGCAGTCCATATGGTGTGAGTACATCCACAAAACAGTGCTGTTGGGGAAGGAGTTCCAGGATTTTGACCCAGTGACAGTGAAAGAATGGCGATTATAATTCCAAGTCAGGATGGTGTGTGGCTTGGTGGGGAACTTGCAGGTAGTGGTGTTCCCATGGATCTGCTGCCCTTGTCCTTCTAGGTGGTAAAAGTCATGGGTTTAGAAGGTGCTGTTGAAGGAGCCTTGGTGAAATGTGCAGTGCATCTTGTAGGTGGCATGCACTGCTGCCACTGTGCATCGTTGTGGAGGGAGAGGTCATTGAAGATGATGGATGGTGTCGAGCTTTGTGAGTCTTGGAGCTGCACTCATCCAGATAAGTGGAGTATTCCATCACACTCCTGACTGCCTTGTAAATGGTGGACAGGCTTTAGGGAGTCAGGAGGTGAGTTACCCTGCACAGAATTCCCAGCCTCTGACCTGCCCTTATAGCCACAGTATTTATATAGCTGGCCCAGTTCAGTTTCTGGGCTATGGTGGCCCCCAGATTGTTGACCATAGAGGAATCAGTGATGGCGATGCGATTGAACATCAAGGGGTGATGGTTGGACCCTCTCTTGTTGGAAATGGTCATTACTTGACACGTGTGTGGCTTGAATGTTACTTGCCACTTATCAACCCAAGCCTAATGGTTGTCCAGGTTTTGCTGCATATGGGCACGGATTGTTTCAGTATTTGAGCTGTCTCAGATGGTGGTGAACTTCTGACCTTTATGATAGCGGGAAGATCATTGATGAAGCAGCTGAAGGCGGTTGGGCCAAGGACACTACCCTGAGGAACTGCTGCAGTGATGTCCTGGGACTGAACTGATTGACCTCCAACAACCACAACCATCTTGCTTTGTGCTAGATATGACTCTAACCAGCGGAGCGTTTTCCCCTGATTCCCATTGACTCCAGCTTTGCTAAGGCTCTTTGTTGCTATACTCGCTCAAATGCTGCCTCAATACCAAGGGCAGTCACTCTCTCCTTGACTTCGAGTATTTCCAGCAATTTGTTTTTATTTCAGGTTTCCCATATCAGCAATATTTTGTTTTTGTAGAAGTAGTGTGCAGATTTTTTGTTGGGCTGCTTTGTCTTCTATAATCTTGTGATTTTCTTTTATTTCTGCACTTTCTGTAGATAAACATTTTATTTTTAAATGATGCCTTTTGCAACCTCAGCACATAACTGGTAATAAAGCAGTGTTATGTGGTTTTTGAAGGGTCATTGTTGTAATATAGAAAACATGCTAACTAGCTTGCACACAGCAAGATCCCACCAACAGCATTGTAATAAAATGATTTCCTAGCCACTGACTACAATTCATTCCCAGAACAGTTTGATCCTGAGCTGTGCATCCGACTCTATGTGATCACCTTCACTGTGATCGCATCCATCTATCTCCATAACATCACCTACCACTTCCTCTGCTTCAGCAAATCCTTATACATGCCTTTGTTACCTTAGGCTTAACTATTCCAATGGTCTCTTGGCCAGCATTTCACCTTGCAACCTCCATAAACTCAAACTGATCCAAGACTATGCTTCTTGCATTCTAACACACAGCAAGTCTCATTCATGCTTCACTCGTGCTTGCTGATCTATGTTGGCCCTTGGTTAGGTAGCACCTCGATTTTAAAAACTCTCATCCTTGGTTTTCAGATCCCTCCATGGCCTTTCCCCTCTCTGAGGTGTCAACAGCCCTCTGTGATCTCTGCAAACCTCAAATTCTAGCTTCATGCGAATCCTTGATTTTTTTTTTCTGAGTTCCATCAGTAGCAGTGATGCCTTTCGCTACCTGTGTCCCAAGCTCTGGGATTCACTCCATAAACTTTTCTGGCTCTGTTTCTTTTAAGATGCTTGTTAAAACCCACTTCTTTGGTCAAGCTTTTGGTCTCCTATCTGAATAACTAATGTGGCATGGTGTCAAGTTTTGATTGGTTGTGGCTCCTATGAAGCACCTTAGGACATTAAATGCAAATTATTGTTGCTGATGACCAAACAATCTGATGTTTGAGGAATAAGTACTAGCCAGGAATGCTCTCCTCCTCTTTGAAATAGTGCTGTATTCACTTGAGAGGGAAGATTGGCATTTTTATATTTGTTCATGGGATGTCGGCATCACCAGCATGACCAGAATTTATTGCCCACCCCCAATTGCCCTTGCAAGTGGTGGTGATCAAAAACTTTCTTGAACCACTAGCCTGTGAAGGTATTCCTATATTGCTGTTTAGGGAGGGAGTTCCAGGATTTTGATCCAGCAACGACAAAGGAATGGAAATATATTTCTAAGTCAGGATGTTGATTGACTTGGAGGCGAACTTCCAGGTGATGGTGATTCCATATGCTGTCATCCTAGCTGTTTTTGAGAGGCCGGTTGTGGATTTGGAAGATGGTGTTGAAGCCTTTGCGAATGCTGCAGTGCATCTTGTAGATGGTGAATAATGCTGTCTGTGTGTGCTGCTGATGGAGGGAGTGAATGTTTAAGGTGGCGGATTGGGTACAAATGAAGTGGGCTGTTTTGTTGTTCAATTGTTGGAGCTACAGGCAAAGGAAAAGGGCAATTCAGATGCTCAAGCCTCTTCACAAATCAATGGATTATGACTGCTCTGTGACCTAATTCTTATGTTCAAACCTTTTCCACATGTTTCTTTAATACCTGTGGAAAACACAAGTATGTTAATCTTGGATTTTAAAATTGATCTGGCATCAGCTGCTGTTTGCAAAAGAGTTCCAACTTTTTCCATTGTATGTAGAAATGTTTCCTAATTTCTCTCATGAAAGGTCTGGCTGTAATTTTTCTTCTATGCCCCTAGCCCTAGACTCCACAACCAGTGGAAATACTTCCTTTTTTCCACCCTATCTGTTTTCCCCTTGAAAACTTGACCAAACCACCCCTTAACCTCCTAAATTCCAGAGAATACAGTCCTAGCTTGTGTAATCTTTCCTCATAATTAATACTTGGACTTGGAGTTAAATTTGGAAAAACTGCTATGCACTTCCTCTATCTCCCATAAGGTGTGGTTGAACCAGGGCTCAGCCAGGCAAATGGTTTCTGACATTCTCCTAACTTATGCTGTGTAGATGGTGAAAAGGTTTAGTGGAGTCAGGAAGTGAGCACTCGCTGCAGAATACCACTCTTCTGAACTGCTCTTTTGTGGAATCTTAACACCTTTAAATTTTCATTAGTAATCAGGATCATTTCTGGGTCCAACCCCAATGGTTTCTGAGGCCTGCCCATCTGCACGATCTTGAGGGGACAATTAAGAGTCCATCGCTGGGAGCCCTGTCCAATTAAAGACAGCAGGTGAAGTGCCAGTGGGGACACCCAAGTGTCCAGCAGCCCCATAGGGAGAGGTGGGCATTGCCAACGTAGGTGTAGGACCGTAATGGTGCCTTTAGATGGAGTTGCCCTCTGAAGATTTCACAGCTGCCAGGCCGTCATTGTGGAGGGGGTTCCCCTCTGGATAGTCTGTGACAGCAGCTGTGGCAGTCTGGCCTTGCAGCTGGGAAGGGGATGTGGGGACTTCAAGGAGGCCCCCTGCCAAGAGGCTACCTCCAGTCACTTGCTGGGCTTCAACCTCAGTGGGGGACTGTAAGCTGCTAAGATCCTGGTCAAAAATAAAAATACCTGGAAAAACTCAGCAGGTCTGGCAGCATCTGTGGAGAGGAACACAGTTAACGCTTTGAGTCCGTCTGACTCTTCAATAGAACTAAGTAAAAATAGAAAAGAGGTGAAATATAAGCTGGTTTAAGGGGAGGGGTGGAGATGGGACAGAGGAAGCTGGATAAAGGGCCAGTGATAGGTGGAGATAACCAAAAGATGTCACAGACAAATGGACAAAGAGGTGTTGAAGGTGGTGATATTATCTAAGGAATGTGCTAATTAAGGGTAGAAAGCAGGACAAGCAAGGTACAGATAGCCCTTGTGGGGGTGGGGTGAAGGGAATGGATCAAAATAGGCTAAAAGGTAGAGATAAAACAATGGATGGAAATACATTCAAAAATAATGGAAATAGGTGGGAAAAGAAAAATCAATATAAATTATTGGGGAAAAGAGGGGGGAATCGGAAAGGGGGTGGGGATGGCGGAGAGAGTTCATGATCTAAAATTGTTGAACTCAATATTCAGTCTGGAAGGCTGTAAAATGCCTAGTCGGAAGATGAGGAGCTGTTCCTCCAGTTTGCGTTGAGCTTCACTGGAACAATGCAGCAGGCCAAGGACGGACATGTGGGCATGAGAGCAGGGTGGAGTGTTGAAATGGCAAGCGACAGGGAGGTCTGGGTCATGCTTGCGGACAGACCGAAGGTGTTCTGCAAAACGGTCACCCAGTCTGCGTTTAGTCTCTGCAATGTAGAGAAAACCGCATTGGGAGTAGCGAATGCAGTAGACTAAATTGAGGGAAGTGCAAGTGAAATGCTGCTTCACTTGAAAAGAGTGTTTGGGCCCTTGGACGGTGAGGAGAGGGGAAGTAAAGGGGCAGGTGTTGCACCTTCTGCGGTTGCATGGAAAGGTGCTGTGGGAGGTGGTTGAGGTGTAGGGGGTGAGGGAGGAGTGGACCAGGCTGTCCCGGAGGGAACGATCCCTGCGGAATGCCACCGGGGGTTTGGGGGGGTGGGGGGGGGGGAGAGTGGGGGGGGGTGAAGGGAAGATTTGTTTGGTGGTGGCATCATGCTGGAGTTGGCGGAAATGGCAGAGGATGATCCTTTGAATGCGGCCGCTGGTGGGGTGATAAGTGAGGACAAGGGGGACCCTATCATGGTTCTGGGAGGGAGAGGAAGGTGTGAGGGCGGATGTGCGGGAGATGGGCCGGACATGGTTGAGGGCCCTGTCAACCAGAGTGGGTGGAAAACCTCGGTCAAAGAAGAAGGAAGACATGTCCGAGGAACTATTTTTGAAAGTGGCATCATCAGAACAGATGTGACAGAGGCATAGGAACAGAGAATGGGATGGAGTCCTTACAGGAAGCGGGGTGTGAGGTAGCTGTGGGAGTCGGTAGGCTTGTAATGGATATTGGTGGACAGTCTATCACCAGAAATTGAGACAGAGAGGTCAAGGAAGGGAAGGGAAGTGTCAGAGATGGACCATGTGAAAATGATGGAGGGGTGGAAATTGGAAGCAAAATTAATACATTATTCCAGGTCCAGACGAGAGCATGAAGCAGCACCGAAGCAATCACCGATGTACCGGAGAAAGAGTTATGGGAGGGGGCCAGAGTAAGACTGGAACAAGGAATGTTCCACATATCCCATGAAGAGACAGGCATAACTGGGGCCCATGCGGGTACCCATAGCCACACCTTTTATTTGGAGGAAGTGAGAGGAGTTAAAGGAGAAATTGTTCAGTGTGAGAACAAGTTCAGCCAGAGGGAGGAGAGTAGTGGTGAATGGAGATTGTTTGGGCCTCTGTTTGAGGAAAACGTGGAGAGCCATCAGACCATCCCAATGGGGATGGAGGTGTAGAGGGATTGGACGTCCATGGTGAAGAGGAGGCAGTTGGGGCCAGGGAACTGGAAATTGTTGATATGATTTAGGGTGTCAGAGGAATCACGGATGTAGGTGGGAAGGGACTGGACAAGGGGAGAGAGGAGGGAGTCAAGATAGCGAGAAATGAGTTCCTTGGGACAGAAACGGGCTGACCCGATCAGTCTGCCAGGACAGTCCTGTTTGTGGATTTTGGGTAGGAGGTAGAAGCGGGCTGCCTGAGGTTGGGAGACTATCAGGTTGGAAGCTGTGGAAGGAAGATCTCCAGAGGAGATGAGGTTAGTGACAGTCCTGGAAACAATGGCTTGATGTTCAGTGGTGGGGTCATGGTCCAGGGGGAGGTAGGAGGAAGTGTCTGCGAGTTGATGCTCAGCCTCTGCAAGGTAGAGGTCAGTGCGCCAGACAACAACAGATCCTGGTCATGTCGCCAATTTGACCTAATTGAGCACTCAATTGCTTCAAATTAGCTAAGGTGCTGGTCTTGTCCCACCTTGGATAAAATTACTCAAAGGCAACAGTGTCGGGGAGATTTTTCTTTCAATGCCCCCTGCCCACCCAAAAGGCCTTTGAATAATTGATTCCTTCTACCTGTAGTCTCAGTATTTATGTGGCTGGTCCAGTTAGGTTGCAGAACAGGGAGGTATGAGTTTGATGCCTGATTTGTGCTGAGTCATCTAGTGTCAGGCAGGGTAACAGTCTCTCATTTCCATACTGGTCTTGGCTTTGTTTATGGGTAAGGTTGGAAGCAGGGAAATCAAGGAATCAAGAGTTTTACTGTTGGCTCTAGCCGAATGACAATCAGTTGGAGTTTTGCTGTAGCTCTTTTGGGTTGCCACTGTCTATTGTTCAGGTTCTCTGAAATAATATTGTTGAGGGCTTCAAAGGCTGCTGCTGCTGCTCATGAAGTCCTTTTTAGAACCATCTCTTTGCTATGTTATTGAAAAGAAACAGTGAAATTTTTGCAGGTGATACTTATGCCATTAAATACAGAACCAAGTATCATTGTTTTTTTTTCAAAAGTTGATCCCCTGAACTTTCAGAAAGAACTTTGGTTGTCAGAGTAGGAAATGGAAGAACTTGCACGTTGGTTTCAACTGACATTACACCCAAAGTAGAAAGAATTGCATTTCCCAGCACTGCCGTATGCCCCAGACCCACCACCCCCAATTCTTTGAGCACAAAGATCTAGCCCCAAAAAAGTCCTGATGACTGACTGGCTGATTTAAGATAAGTCTTCCATGTTTATCTCCAAGCCCAAGGATCATTTAGAGCCCACTGAAGTTTGTCTTGTAACATTAAACCTGTCTACAGGATAGCAGAGTGAGACCATTTTGTCACTGTTTTCTGAAAGCAGCTATAGTTTGCAAAAATTTATCAACCCAGTTCAAACACAAAAACAAGGAGCAGGAGTAGGCCATTTGGCCCCTCAAGTCTGCCCCGTCATTTAATAAGATCATGGCTAATCTGATAGTAACCTCCAAATCTGCATCCCGTCTACCCCCCGATTAACCTATCACCCCCTAGCATACCAAGAGTCTATCGACCTATGCCTTAAAAATATTCAAAGACTCTCTTCCTGAAAAGGTGGTGGAAGCAGAGTTCCAAAGACTCTCAATTCTCAGAGGAAAAAAATTTGCCTCATCTCTTTTAAACAGGAGACCCCTTTAAAGAGTGATCCCTAGTTCTATATTCTCACAAGAGGAAACATCCTCTCCACATCCATCCTGTCAAGACCTTTCAGGGTTTGTATGTTTCAATCAAGTTGCCTCTTACTCTTCTAAATTCCAGTGGATACAAGCTTAACCTGTCCAACCTTTCCTTAAATGACAACCTGCCCATTCCAGGTATTAGTCTAGTAAACCTTCTCTGAACTGTTTCCAATACATTTACACCCTTCCTTCCTTAAATATGGTGAGCAATACTCTACACTCCAGATGTGGTCTCACTGAAGCATAACCTCCCTACTTTTGTATTCAATTCCCTTTGCAATAAATTATAACATTCTATTAGCTTTCCTAATCACTTGCTGTACATGCATATGAGCCTTTTGTGATTCATGCACTAAGACATTCAGATCCCTCTGCATCTCAGAGCTTTGCAATCTTACCATTTCGATAATATGCCTCTTCTATTCTTCCTGCCAAAATAGACAATTTCACATTTTCCCGCATCATACTCCATTTGCCAGATCTATGCCCATTTACTTAACCTATCTATGTCTTTTTGTCCTTATGTTCTATTCAGAACTTGCTTTCCTACCTATCTTTGTGTCATCAGCAAATTTATCGACCATACCATCGGTCCTTTCATTCAAATCATTTAAATAAATTGTAAAGAGTTGAGGTGCCAGCACTGATCCTTATGGCACACCACTTGTTATATCTTGCCAATCTGAAAAAGGCCCATTTCTGCCTACTCTCTGCTACTGCTTCCTGTCTTTGCTAAAAATTGTTCATCTTGAGACAATTATTGCTTTAAGTGGTTTTGTTTAAGTTAAGCTAAAGAATGAGGTGGTGTACCTACTTGAAAAGCTGTATTATTTCCCAACATTCCATGTTTTCTTTCCAGTAACACTGTGCGGTGAAATGTAGAATAAGTTTGATTAGGTGTGTAACTTCAACTGTGTGGAATCTTGGTATGATTGATTAAAGATCCAATAGTTCTCGGTGTGTTTGTGTACTGAGCCCTCAAATTTAGATGGAAGCTTTTTAATGGCTTGTATAGTAACTAACAATGAAGGATTTCCCTATATTGCTGCATTTCGTGCCATGTCCCACGCTCCGTGTGAAGAGTTTTATCAGTTATTTTGTACCAGTTTCCTGCATTGATCTTGTTTTAATAATCACATGACCCTAAAATATACAAAGTAAATCTTAATTTTATTTTAATCCCAAGGGCCAATTTCCCCTCTAGTGTTTTTTAAAGATATCTACCTGGTGGTATGCATTATTCTTTCTCATAACAGAATATTTCTAAATGTCAGGGGGTTGTGAAAAGAGGTGATACTTGTTTTGTGAAATGTCAGCACCTAGAAATGGTTGGAAAAAGTTTTTTGAAAATAGTGTATCTCAGTTATTTTTTTTCCCCTCAAGATGAAATCCCCTGGTGTCTATACTTAGTTTGGATCTTGTCATGGAACTTCTTCAGCAAATAATGGCTGTTTCCCATTCATGGCATTCACTAATTATGGATAAAAGTAAAAAGCTAATGTCACCATTAGCATATATCTTAGCTAACGTCATCACCGTCAACACCTCTTTGTCCTTTTGTCTATGACATCTTTTGGCAATCTCCACCTATCACTGGCCCTATATCCAGCTCTACCTGTTACCCGCCCCCCTCCCCCCCCCAACCAGCTTATATTTCACCTCTTTTCTATCTTTCCTTAGTTCTGATGAAGAGTCATTTGGATTTGAAACGTTAACTGTATTCCTCTCCGCAGATGCTGTCAGACCTGCTGAGTTTTTCCAGGTATTTTTGTTTTTGCACTAATTATGGAGTTCCATTTATTGAAGCCCTTGGGTACTGTCCTAAGAGGGAATTTTCATGTAAAGAGGACTCTGCCTTGTGACACATTACGAAAAGAGCTTTGCATTCATTAGGTGTTGACATTGGCTCAATGGTAACATACTCACCCCTGTGCTAGGAGGCTATTTTGCACTCCAGCAACTTGAGCGCACAATCTAGGATGGGGCTTCGATGCGGTATTATAAGAGTGCTGCATTGTCTGATATACTATCTTTTGGATGAGACATTAAAACGAGGCCCTAACCAGCTCATTCAGCAGCTGTAAAATATTTACCTCTGAGACATCAGTAAAACGGATTATTTGGTCACCTATCTCATTCTGGTTTGAGGGACATTACCATGTGCACATTGCTTTGTTTCTCTATGTTACAACAGTAACCACACTTCAAAAGTACTTCACTGCCTGCAAAGTGCTTTGGGGTGTTCTGAGGTTATGAAAAGCACCACAGGAGGAGTGTCTCAAAAATCCAGCTATCTAAAAACTGGGCAATTTTTTTAAGCTGCCACACATGAATTCTGATTCTTATTAGATGAGTAAAATAACTTAACAGCTTGTTTGGCTGGGTGCTGCATCGGCATGGTGGCATGCTATTTATTGGCTTTGCGTGCCTACCTTTTCCAGCACTCAGTGGTCTGAGCGACCCTTGACCCCATCTGGCTCAGCTTGGCTCAGGGTAGTCTGCTTGACCCGACCTAGTCATAGAAATAAAGTTCCAATTTTTTTTTTATTTCTCCCTCCGAAAACCTGCGAGAGCCAAAATCTGGCACGGACTTGATCCAACGGTTGCCAGTTTTGCAACACTGTGCCTGTATATGTAAATGCTTTTCAAAAAAAAATCTTTTTTCTTTGTTCTCTTTCTCCTTTTATAACACTGTCCTTCATAACATTTTGAAATGTAGTCACTGTTGTATTGGTGAGCATGGCATCAATTCTGCAGCAAGATTGACCAAACCACACTGAGATGCAATCAGTCTGAGGGAGGAATATTGATCAGCACCCTCATGAGAACTCCCTGCCCTGCTTCACAGTGCCATTGGATTATTTTCTGTAAAAAGAAGCCACTTTTCATGCGACACAATGTGTCAGGTATTTGCGTATTCCTGGCTCATCTGTGTCTCCCCACATCATTAGGGGAATTCACCTTTTCCTATGCTCTTGGGTAAAAGCAGGTTACAGTTGGTTTATGCTGGACGTGCAAGGATGTGGCATAGCATGACTGCTGCAGTATTCCAATTTTTGGGGAGAGATTATTCATAAATTATCATTCTCAATCAAAAACTAACACCCAGGACTACTGCTGCACATGACTAAGGGTCATTATAATAGATAAAAGTCACCTAGACATTTACGCATCTGTCAACTTGTCAATTGTGCTTACACATAAGCACATTCCTGAAATGTAACAAGTATGCATGACTATTAGTTACTGTTGCTTTTAGAAATGAATCATTTAATACTTGGAGCACCTAAGATCCAGTTCACTTTCTCCCAGAAGGCTAAACTGTTATATTGCATAAAAACAAAAAACTGCTGATGCTGGAAATCCAAAACAAAAACAGAATTACCTGAAAAAACTCAGCAGGTCTGGCAGCGGGTCATGAGGACTCGAAACGTCAACTCTTTTCTTCTCCGCCGATGCTGCCAGACCTGCTGAGTTTTTCCAGGTAATTCTGTTTTTGTTATATTGCATAGTTTGAAATAAGCAACATGGGAAACATGATACCGTCTGCCTATCTATTTTACATGAATTTCACAAACCTCAGCAAAATATTTTGATAGCTATTTGAACCTACAGTGATTTGCATGGTTTATTTTTATAGACACTGTATATACAACAAGTTTAACGAAGTGGGCATTGACAGAACACGTCCTTTTAATTATTCTAGTGATTAAATTTACCTTTCTAATATTTTTCTTCACAAAATTGATCAATAACAAAGTTCTTAATTTTGGGTGTCTCCAACAAACAAACATACAAATTGATCACTTGACGAGACTCTAGTAAAGCCTGTTCAATATTTCTCAGCTGGCACCTGCAATTTGCTAGCACAGAGAAACATGGGCAAGAATGCTCCTTGCAGATCTCCTCCTCCCCCCCGCCCCCCCCAGCTCCATTGGCTTTAAGTGATGCACTTGTTCTTTTATTCTTCACTTGGTGTTGTTAGCAAAGCCAGCAATTATTGACCATCCCTGATTGTCCTTAAGAAGGCATTGGTGAGCCTTGAACCACTGCAGTAATGTGACGCAGATACTGTTAAGTGGTGAGTTCCTGGATTTTGCTCCAGTGATGAGAAAGGAACAGTGATGTATGCCCATGTTGAGATGGTTTGTGACTTGAAGGCAACTTAAATGCATGGCAATGCCATCAACTCTTGGTGCCCCTGTCCTTTTAGGTAGTGGAATGTGTGGGTTTGGGAGGTCCTTCAAGGGTTGTTGAATAGTACAGGTTGTAACCAAGGTCATCGAAACAGATGTTTTAAGTGATGGGTGGGTTGCTAATCATGGTGTTAAGCTGCTTGGGTGTTACAGTTGTGCTTGTCCAGGTAAGTGGAAGCATTCCATAACACTCCTGACTTTTGCCTTGTGAATGATGGGAGTCTAAGAGGTAAGCCATTTATCACTGAATACTCAGGCTCTGACATACTCGAGGGTCACAAAATTCAGGGTATATGTCCTACTTGCAGTTCGATTGATAGCTGCCCCCAGGATGTTAATGATGACAGTGATGCCAATGTCAATGTCAACAGGAGGTGATTAGATTCATTGGCTATTATGCTTGCTGAAGATGTTTATTCCCCGCCATTTGTGTGGCAAGTAAATTATTTGACAGATACCAGCTAATCTTGGTGCTTACAGGCTATACTGCTTCATTTAGTTGCAAATGAAGCTGAATGCTGCACTCGTAAGTGAATAGGTTACTTTTAGGATCATAAATCTGAAAAGGGAAACTATGAAGGTATGAAGGACAAGTTGGCTGTGGTGGATTGGGCAAATAAACTATAAGATTTGATGGTAGACAGGCAGTGGCTAGTATTTAATGAAGTACAAATGGTCTACAACAGATATTAATTCCTGTAAGGCACAAACGCCCAATGGGAAAGGTGAATCCACTATGGCTAACAAAAGAAGTTAATGATTGCGTTAGATCAAAGGAAGTGCATATAAGGATGCCAGAAAAAGTGCTAAGCCTGAGGATTGGGAGAAATTTAGAACCCAGCAAAGGCTGACCAACAAACTGATCAAGGGAAAGGCAGCGAGAAACATAAAGGTGGACTGTAAAAGCTTCTTTAGGTATGTGAAAAGGAAGAGATTATCTCGAACAAATGTGGGCTGTTACAGGTGGAGGCAGGGGAATTTATAGTAGAGAATAGGGAAATAGCAGAGGAACTGAGCAATTACTTTTGTGTCTGTCTTCATGGAAGGAGATTGAGAATTGTTTAACAGACAGAAAGCGAAGAGTAGGAATAAACGGATCGTTCTCTAGATGGCAGGCTGTTACTAGTGGGGTACCGCAAGGATTTGTGCTAGGCCCACAGCTGTTCACAATCTATTTAAATTATTTGGATGTGGGAACCAATGTAATATTTCCAAATTTGCTGATGACACAAAACTAGGTGGGAATGCAACTTGAGAAGGATGCAAGGAGGCTTCGAGCAGACTTGGACAGGTTAAGTGAATGGGCAAGAACATGGCAGATGGAATATAATGTAGATAAGTGTGAAGTTATCCACTTTGATAGAGAAAAAAAGACACAAATGGTGAGAGGTTGGGGAGTGTTGGTGCCCAAAGCGACCTGGGTATCCTTGTTCATGAGCCACTAAAAGCTAGCATGCAGGTGCAACAATAAATAAGGAAGGCAAAAGGTATGTTGCAAGGGGATTTGAGTACAGAAATAAAGATGTCTGGCAATTGTACAGTGCCTGAGTGAGACCACACCTGAAGTATTGTGGACAGTTTTGGTCTCCTTTTCTTAGGAAGCTTATACTTACCATTGAGGAAATGCAGCAGAGGGTTACCAGACTAATCCCTTGGGTCTTGAGGAGAGATTGAGGACACTGGACCTGTGTCAAAACTAGAGTTTTTAAGAATGGGAGGCGATCTCATTTGAGGCTTGCAAAATTCTTTACAGGGCTTGACAGGGGTGTAAATAGCATGTTCCCCCGGCTGGTGAGTCTAGAATCAGGGGGCATAATCTCAGGATAAGGGGTAGGCCCTTTAAAACTGAGATCAGGTGGAATTTCTTCACTTGAGAGGGTGGCAAAGCTTTGGAATTCTTTACCTCAGAGGGCTGTGGAAGCTCAATCATTGAGCATGTTCAAGATATTAATTGATAGATTTATAGAGACTAATGACATCAAGGGGTATGGAGAGAGCGCAGGAAAATGGCATTGAGGTAGATGATCAGCCATGATCTAATTGAATGGTGGAGCAGGCTCAATGGGCTGAATGGCCTACTTCCATTCCTATGCACCTATTTATGATATAGGGAAATTGTGGATTAAGTAGCTGAGGTTGGTTGGGCCTTGGACGCTATCCTGAACTATGCCTGCTGTGATGTTCTGAGGCAAAGATGGTTCCCCCTCAACAACCACAACCATCTTCCTTTATGTTAAGTATGACTCCAACCATGAAAGGTTTTCTTTTCCCAGTTGACCTAGTTTCATGAGCCTTTTGGTGCCAAACCTCTGAATGCTGTTTTATATTAAGGAGAGTCGCTCTCCCTTAACATCTGAAATTCACATTTTGTCCATGTTTCCACCAAGATTATAATGAGGTCTAGTGCCTAGTGGTCCCAGCAAAATGCTATCTGACCATTGGTGTGCAGGTTACTGATGAGTAGTTCCTGCTAGATTATCGATGACATTTTCCATCACCACCGATGGGCCAGTAATTTGCCAACTGTGTCTTTTTTTTTGATGGATAGGCCGTACCTTGATAAGGTTCCACGTTATCAACTAGATGCCAATATTGTGGCTTTAACTGGGACAGCTTGGCTCGTGTTGCAGCTGGTTCTAGAATACCGGGCTTCAATGCTGCGACCGCAGAATGTTGTTGGACTCCAAAGCATTTTCTATGTCCATTGCACTCTGCCATTTCTTGATGATATAATGTGGGATGAATTGAATTAACTGAAGACAGATTGTGTTTTTCTCCTAACCAGATGGGAGTTAAGGGTTTGGTAATTGTAGGTGCATGTATTGCCACCCACCATGCAATCCCATTACAAAAAACTCCTGATTAGATTCTGCCACCTTCAATCTCTCCACCATACCAAAGATTGAAGAAAAATGGGTGAAACATCTTGGCCATCAACAACCTCGAGATGCAGTTGAACTGGTAAATAAAACTAATTATTTTGCAATTTTCTTAGTCATAGTGAATATATTCAGATATATAGGAAACTAGGTGGTGTGCCAATGACTACTGGTTACAACTTTGTCAAAATATGCAGGTGCCTTTGACCCAGGGAATGCTGGGTGTCATGACCACTTTAATCACAGAAAATGGTTCAGCTTCGAGGACTAAGGACATTCTGGAAGAATTTATTTTAAAAGACACTGTCCGTTAAAGGGTTAATGCAAGACTCTGCTATTCCTGGAAAAAAAACATCCTTTTGCAAGAAAGGGTAATTAAGCAGTTGGGGGAAAAAAAAGGCAGGAAACCTCTTGACCCTAGTGGATGGTGGACTAAGGGGGTAACATGGTTTTTATGGCTCTGAAAACAAACCATGCCTGGAAGACTGTTTTAAAAGGGGGTTTTGGTTTTGCTTTTGAGAAAAGAAGGACCAACTGCTTGAGAAGGAAGACAGCAGCCTTTTTGCAGTCCACAGCTGGAAGTGAATGCAAGCTGCTTCTAAGTTGCTATGTGCTTGCATAGAATACCTCTGAGTGTTCCTCAAGCCCACCTGCAAAGTAGTGCCAGAGTAATGAATGATTTTGCAGATCAGTGCTAAGACACCAACTGTATAACCCAGAAGCCATTTCAAGGCCTCCACCATCCATCCTTTGACTTTGAACCATCTCAAAAGAGTAATTTGTACAATTTTCATATTCCATTCTGTATGTTGATAAGCTTTGCCTTTATTTGACAACACTGGTTTTACAATCAAATAAGTTTGCTGTTTATTAGAAGAAGCCTGGTTAAAGTCTCTTTATTCTGAGTACCAGTAGTGAAGATAGACAATCGACCATTTTGGTGAGTGAATTAAAAATTTAAACTAATGATACAATCTGTAAAGTAGTGGGGCTAGATCGACTGCACGCTCCTCCCATCCCGGTCGTAACATGGGGCTATGTATGATGGGATTAAAAAGGCAACTGTTCAATCAGCAAACAAAACAGCTCCATTGAAAACAAAGGCAGGGGAGGTCATCACTAACTGCAATCAACGTATGGAGAGATGGTGGAACACTACCTTGTGTTGTACTTCCAGGTGAACATGGTCACTGAGGTCACACTAGGCACCATAGAGAACTTGTCTGTTGTGGAAGAGCTGGATATCAAACCCACAGTGGAGGGGCTTAGCAAAGCTATTTACTCACTTGCCCTGGGCAAAGCTCCAGCTGATGCTATACCACCTGAACTAATCAAGCTTGGAAACTAGCACTCCTGCATCTGCATGGACTACTACTCCCTTTGCCCTTGTCAGACTGCAGATCATAGCTTAATATCTCTATCCCGGATCCCAGTGTGGTTTGAGAACGGAAAGATTGACAACTGACATGATCCTCTCAGTCCAGGGACTGCAAGAGAAATGCTGTCAACAAAGGAGACCACTATATATTGCCTTCATCGATCTTCACGAAGCATTCAAACATATGAACTAGGAGCAGGAGTAGGCCACTTGCCTCCTCGAGCCTGCTTCACCATTCAATATGATCATGGCTGATCTGAATGTAACCTCAACTCCACATTCCTGCCTACCTCCAATAACATTTCACCCTTTTGTTAATCAAGAATCTGTCCAGCTCTGCCTTAAAAATATTCAAAGACTCTGCTTCCACCGCCTTTTTTAGGAAGAGTATTTCAAAGACACACTACCCTCAGGAGAAATTCCTCCTCTTGAATGAGCACCCCTTGTTTTTAAACAGTGACCCCTAGTTCTAGATTTGCCCACAAGAGGAAACATCCTCTCCACATCCACCCTGTCAAGGTTTCAATCAAGTCACCCCTTTTAAATTCTAGTGGACACAAGCCTAACCTGTCCAGCCTTTCCCCATAAACAACCCACCCATTCCTGGTATTAGCCTAGTAAAGCTTCTCTGAACTGCTAACTCATTTACGTCTCTTATTTATGTAAGAAGACCAGTTATGTACACGCTATTCCAGATGTGGTCTCACCAGTGCCCTGTATAACTGAAGCATAATCTCTCTACTTTTGTATTCAATTCACTTCACAATAAATTATAATGTTCTATTTAGCTTTCCTAATTACTTGCTGCACCTGCATACTAATCTTTTGAAATTCATGCAATAGGAAATCTCTCACCATTTAGATAATGTATTTTTTTATTCATCCTGCCAAAATGGATGACCTCACTCTTCCACATTATGCTTCGTTTGCCAGAGCTTTGGCCAGTTACCTATCCCATCTATATTCTTTTGTAGCCTCATCATGTCCTCTTCACATCTTAGTTTCTTACCCATCTGTGTCATCAGCAAATTTAGCAACCATACCATTGGTCCCTTCATCCAAATCATTTATATAAATTGTAAAGAGTTGAGGCCCCAGCACTGATCTCTGTGGTACACATCTCGTTACATCCTGCCAACCAGAAAAAGACCTATTTATGCCAACTCTGTTTCCTGTTAGCCAGCCAATCTTCCGTCCATGCCAATGTGCTACCCCCTACACCATGAGCTTTTATTTTCTGCAATAACCTTTGATATGGCACTTTATCAGATGTCTTCTGGAAATCTAAGTGCAGTGCATCCACTGGCTCCCCTTTATAAACAGCACATGTTACTTCCTCAAATAGCTCCAATAAATTGGCTAAACATGATTTCCCTCTCTCAAAACCATGTTAACTCTGCCTGATTACCTTGGAATTTGAGTGCCCTGCTATAACATCTTTAATAATAGCTTCTAACATTTTCCCTATGACAGATGTTAAGCTGACCTATAGTTTCCTGCTTTTTGTCTCCCTTTTTGAATAATGGGGTTACATTTACTATTTTCTAATCTGATGCAACGTTACCGAATCTAGGGAATTTTGGAAAATGAAAACCGACGCATCAATTATCTCGAATATAATACTAATATAAAAGCAAAATACTGCAGATGCTGGAAATCGGAAATAAAAACAAAAAATGCTGGGAAAACTCAGCAGGTCTGGCAGCATCTGAAGCTCTGAAGAAGAGTCATGCAGACTTGAAACTTCAACTCTGTTTCTCTCTCCACAGGTGCTGCCAGACCTGCTGAGTTTTTCCAGCATTTTATGTTTCTATTTTACATCAACTATTCACCAGCCACTTCTTCCAAGACACTCGGGTGAAATCTATCAGGACCCAGGGACTTGTCAACCTGCAGTTCCAACAACTTGCTAATTACTACTTCCCTGGTGATTGTAATTTCCCTCCTTCCCTCCCTCATTGCCCTTATTTCGACCCACTCTTCTCTTCCCCCAAACTGAATGTCAAATTCAATCATATTATGATTGCTGCTACCCAGGGGCGCCTTCACTATGTGGTCATTAATTAACCCTATCCTGTTGCACAATGCCAGAATGAGCTGTTTTGAGAAATTATCCTGAAAATATTTTGAATTCCTCATCTGGGCCACATTTGCTCACCTGATTTCCACCACACCCGCCCCCCCCTCAACCAACAGTCTGTGTAGCTTAAAATCCCCCATGATAATTGTACCTTTCTGACAAGCTCCCACTATTTCGTCTTTGATGCTGCATCCTACCATGTGGTTACTATTAGGAGGCCTGTAAACCACTCCATAAGTGACTTCTTGCCTTTATCATTCTCATCTCTACCCAAACTGCCTCTATATCCTGGTTCCCTGAACTTGGTCATCCCTCTCTATTGTGCAAATGTTGGCTTTAATTAACAGAGTCACCCCTCCAGCCTTTTACTAACTTCCTAACCCCCGTAATTGTCACAGCCATCAAATTTCAGGTCCCAATTCATGTAATCTGGCAGTCATGTCTCTGTAATGGCTATTAGACCCTAATTTTTTTAAAATTCATTTGTGGGGTGTGGGTATTGCTGGCTAGGTCAGCACTTATTGCTTATTCCTAATTGCCCTTCAAAAGATGGTGGTGAGCTGCCTCCTTGAACCGCTGCAGTCCATATGGTGTAGGTGCACCCACAGTGCTGTTAGGAAGGGAATTCTAGAGTTTTGGCCCAATGACAGTAAAGGAACAGTTGTATATTTCCAAGTCAAGATGGTGAGTGGCTCGGAGGGGAATTTCTAGGTGGTGGTGTTCCCATGTTTCTACTGTCCTTGTCCTTTTAGATGGTAGTGGTTGTGGGTTTGGAAAGTCCTGTCTGAGGAGGCTTGGTGAGTTCTTGCAGTGGATCTTGTAGATGGTACATGCTGCTGCTCCTGTGTCAGTAATGGAGGGAGTGAATGTTTGTTGATGGAGTGCCAATCAAGTGGGCTGCTTTGTCCTGGTCGGTGTCAAGCTTCTTGAGTGTTGTTGAAGCTGCATTCATCCAGGCAAATGGAGAGTATTCCACCAGACAGAAACCTTTGTATCCTCACTGGCTGCGGGTGAGGTCCCAGAGGACTGGAGAATGGCCAATGCTGTTCCATTGTTTAAGAAGTGTAGCAGGGATAATCCAGGAAATTACAGACTGGTGAGCCTTACGTCAGTGGTAGGGAAATTATTGGAGAAGATTCTTTGTGACAGGATTTACTATCATTTGGAAGCAAATGGGCGTATTAGTGAGAGGCAGCATGGTTTTGTGAAGGGGAGGTCGTGTCTCACTAACTTGATCGAGATTTTCGAGGAAGTGACAAAGATGATTGTCAGTGGATGTTATCTACATGGATTTCAGTAAAGTCTTTGACAAGGTCCCTCATGGCAGACTGGTACAGAAGGTAAAGTCGCACGGGATCCGAGGTGAGCTGGCAAGATGGATACAGAATTGGCTTGGTCATAGAAGACAGAGGGTAGCATTGGAAGTGTTCTTTTCTGAATAGAGAGCTGTGACTAGTGGAGTTCCGCAGGGATCAGTGCTGGGACCTTTGCTGTTTGTAGTATATGTAAATGATTTGGAGCAAAATGTAACTGGGCTAATTAGTAAGTTTGCAGACGACACTAAAGTTGGAGGAGTTGCAGGTAGCGAAGAGGATTGTCAAAGGATACAACGGAATATAGGTCGGTTGGAGACTTGGGTGGAGAAATGGCAGATGGAGTTTAATCCGGACAAATGCAAGGTAATGCATTTTGGAAGGTATTATACAGTAAATGGCAGAACCTTTAAGTGCATCGACGAGCAAAGGGATCTGGGTGTACAGGTCCACAGATCACTGAAAGTGGCAACGCAGGTGGATAGGGTAGTCAGGAAGGCATATGGCATGCTTGCCTTCATTGGCAGGGGTATTCAGTATAAAAGCTGGGAAGTCATGCTGCAGCTGTATAGAACCTTGGTTAAGCCACACTTGGAATATTGTGTGCAATTCTGGTCGCCACATTACCAGAAGGATATGGAGGCATTGGAGAGGGTGCAGAGGAGGTTTACCAGGATGCTGCCTGGTCTGGAGGTTATTAGCTATGAGGAGAGGTTGGAGAAACTCTGATTGTTCTCACTAGAGTGACAGAGATTGAGGGGCGACTTGATAGAAGTTTACAAAATTATGAGTGGCATGAACAGAGTAGATAGAAGCTTTTTCCCAGGGTGGAAGAGTCAATTACTAGGGGACATAGATTTAAGGTGAGAGGAGAAAACTTTAGAGGAGGTGTGCTGGGCAAGTTTTTTACGCAGAGGGTAGTGAGTGTCTGGAATTCGCTGCCAGTGGAAGTGGTGGAAGCAGGGATGATCGTGGTGTTTAAAAGGCAGCTTGACAAATACATGAATAGGATGGGAATAGAGGGATACAGACCCCGGAAATGCAAAATGTTTTATTTTGACAGGCAATATGATCAATGCAGGCTTGGAGGGCCAAAGGGCCTGTTCCTGAGCTGTACTTTTCTTTGTTCTTTATCAAGCTCTTGACTTGTGCCTTATAGATGGTGGATAAGTTTTGGGGAGTCAGGAGGTGAGTTACTTGCCACAGGATTCCTAGCCTTTGACCTGCTCTTGTAGCCACAGTATTTATATGGCTAGTCCAGTTCAGTTTTTGGTCAATGGTAACCCCCAGGATGTTGAAAGTGGGGGATTCAGTGATGGTAATAGGATATGTGTAAGCAAGAATAAAACAATGGCAGATGTTGGCACTGACAAAGATGGTTGTCGAAAGCGGTGACCTCTGGAAGTAACTTTGGAAGGGCATTAGAAGAGGCAAGCAGAAATGCAAAGATCAGCTGGCTGAGAAGAGGCCTCTCAGCCTGCTGTCTTCCTCTGCAGCAAATGTGGCAGAGTGGGGCTCCTGAGGCACACCACGTAATGTTTAACAGCAAGTCAACCACCACAGTGCACACCAACATCTCATGAGATGGAAGGCTGTCAAGGTAGGAAATGTTAAGAACTGTGAAGTCATTAATTACACTTTGTCCTGTGTGTGTGTGTTAAAATATTCTGCTTCCACCTTGACAGTTGAAAAATTGTATCTTTTGTAGCATTTTGATCACTCAAGAGAATGGTTACAACTATTCGCAGTTGTGCTGCTTTATTTCTGGTTAAAGGCAAATATGGAAGCACATACATTTTTTCTGTGTGTTGTGGTGTCGTGAAGGTAAAAAGACATAGGTATGTTTGCTTAATTTTTTGAGCTTTGTTTTGGCCTAATGTTGCATCGGGACATCAGTGAGCACTTACTTATTGGCAGGAGTCTGAATGGCGCAGGCTTGACTTTAATAGTTCCTAACAATGGCTACTACATGATTAGGTTAAAGTTGGTACCACCTGAAAATAATTGCAGGCTACACCTTTTTTATTTTTTGCACTTTTCCAAACTCATTTAATTTCTCTTCACCTAACTTTGCTTCAACGTATGGGATAACTTTCTCGGATTAAACTGGAACAGTAAACTTAATATGCTTGGGTTATGAGATTGAACCTGTTTTTAGTTGTCTTGATCTGGAAAGTGATGGGAGGTTTACAGCTATAATTTGGAGTAAATCGTACTATTGTGGTAATGTATATTTTTAGGTGATTTTTTTTTAAGCAGATTCAATTGTCAGCAGCTGTAGTAGAAATGCCACACTAAAGCAACAGGTTGGGCCAGTTTTGCACTTTAATGGCATGTGTAGTGTTCAATTGCATCGGCACAATATGTAACCCATGTTGTATTTATCTGTGGGGCCACCTTTCAGATATGAAGTTAGTTTCAACTTGAAAATGGCAAAATGTGTCTGCTATTATTCCTCTGAACGAAAAGCCTAAAACTCTGTCTGCCCCACACCCAAATGTGCAAGGAGCAAGACTTCTTGATCACACAATGTTTGAAAATTTTCTTGTAGCCAAGGGAACTGCTAAACTCTGCTGTAAATGGTCTAACTGGAGAACCTTTCTTTGAAATAGGTTGGAACCATTACTGTAAATGGTACTATGCGATGTTTGGAACAACCTGGAATTTATATACCTTTCACTACCTCAGAATATTTCCAAAGCCCTTTACAACCAATGTTGTATTGTCAGGAATGCTGCAGCCAGTTTGTGCAAAGCAAGGTGCCGCAACCAAAGGAAATCTGCTTTTGATTTGGCTGAGGGATAAATATTGATTGAAACCTGCTGTTCCTTAAGGTGCTACAGGATCTCTTGCACCTACCTGAAAGTGCAAACAGGGCATCAGTTTAATGTCTTATCTGAAAAAGGGTAAGCCGTTCAGTGATGCCCTGGAGTATTTGCCCACATTTGGTGCTCACGTCTCTGGGGTGGGACCAAGTCAGAAAATTGAGAATTTAAGTGCCATCACTGAGCACCCTAATGACAAACACTTGTTGGGTGTAGGTTTCTTGTTTACTGCATTTGAAACTCAAAACATAAATTGTTATTGCATAGAACATTAGCTTTGTACACCACTGAACTTTATCTACAATTTTTGAGTGCATTTGGCACAGATTCTTCAGTCTAAATTAGCACTTGTAGCCTGTTAACTGAATATGCTTCGTTAAAGTTTCTCCATTTTAGATGAAAATGCATGCATTTTTAAACTATCCAAACTTTAGTCATAAGACCACATTTCTAACGGAGAACAGTCTCTAAATCTTGCACTTGACAATCAGTTGTTCCTCATTCATAAACTTCCATTGTGTATGATATGCACAGCTGAAAAAGAATGCATATATCATTTTTTTTCAATAATGTAGCATATTTGCTACAATGAGGTATCACTTTTATATATAGCAGAAGCATTGAGTCTATTTGAAAGTAGTTCATCTTTACATTTACCAACCAGAACTGTATAACCTGAAGAGGTCCTTGATCAGAGTTCAAATAGTTTGTTTGTACAAGCTGTCCTAGCTTTGATCAGGTCAGTCAACAGTGACTTGGATAGGGAGAGATGAATTATCCAGGCTTCCTGTTTCTAACTACAGTCCCATGACCTTGACATCGACTATATGTAAATATTGGGATAGGATCAGATCTGACAAAGATGCAATAGCTCTTTATTACACCACTGTGGTAATTTGTCACATGAAGACTAAGCCGTAAGTGAACCAAAGTACTATAGACCCTGGGAATCGGAGTCATCAACAGTGATATCAAACAGCAAAAATACTACGGATCTGAAATAGAAACAAAGTGCTGGAAAAACTCAACCATCTGGCAGCATCTGTGGAGAGAGAAGCATCTAATGTTTAGAGTTTTTTAAAAAGATGCTGCTTGTCAGCATACTGAAGAAGGCAATGTTGAACCCCCTTACCTTCCTGTCGGTCTCTATCCTGGGTGCCAGTTGTGGCTCAGTTGGTAGCACACTTGCCTCTAAGTCAAAAAGTTGTGGGTTGATGCCCTACTTCAAGACTTGAGTAAAAAATTCAAGACACTCACACTCGTGCAGGACCAAGAGATCCAGGGCAAATTTCAGAGATCAGGGGAGTTTTCCCTGGTGTCCTGGCCAATACTTACCCCTCAATCAGCATCACAAAAAACAGGTTAGCTGGTCATTATCACATTCTAGTTTGTGTGAGCTTGGTGTGCACAAATTGGCTGCTGAATTTCTGTCATCACAACAGTGACTATGCTTAAAAAGTACTTTATTGGCTATAAAGTGCTCTGAGACATCCGGTGGTTGTGAAAGCCACTATATAAATGCCAGTCTCTTCTACACTGTTGCTCACCAGTTATGGTGCAGTGATCCTGCTTTGCTTACATCTTTTCTAGTCCCATAATATTTCTTTATTACATTTAGCTCTGTGGATTTTATCATTACATTCCTAGTATTTGTACATGCAGTAAAATTCCTTCAGGATAATGTTGACTGTTCTGCAGCAAGTGAGGCAGACTATGAATGGCAGCTTGCAGTTTATTATTTCAAGATAGGAAGCTAAAATATTAACCATGCAAATCTCTCTTCCCTGATTGGAATTTGACATTAGTATTTACATGCACTTACTGTAGCAAATTGACTCATACCAATACAAAAACATAGTTGACCCCATATCTAATTATATGCTTCATTGGCATATGTTTTGTGGTTTAAGTGCTGACAACCTATTAATCCAATGAAAAGACTCAGCATACTTTAATAAAGTGTTTCTAATTTCTGAACAAGGTACATGAATTTCAGCATATTTGGATTTCCTAAGGAATTAAAACTGCCCATATGGCGGTGGGCTTTCAACTACTTAATGCCCGCTTTTTGATCAAGAAATGGTTTTTCAGTTGGACTTTGATAAACTATTCACTCCACTGCTTTCCAATTTCTCATGTTGACAAGCCATCACAGCTATTTCTTCGATTTTTCATTTAGAAAATTTAAGCTAATAGTCTGCAAATCAGTGTATTTTTACATTTGACATTTAATTAAGGATGTTACCATGAAGGGTACATTGTGCAATCCCTGCAATGTGTTTATTCAGTCATTTCTTGGACACATAGTTCTTTTTAATTTAATACAGTTCTTAAGATTTCTTTTCTTCAATCCCATGTGTTGCCTAAAAGTTGTGCTATTAATCCCTTATTGATCCGACAAACTGGTTCTTGATTATCACGGCAATGAGCAGAGACAGGCTTCCACTGTTGCATCTGAACCAAAAGCATCTCCCACCTGAAGGCCTGTTATTGAAAGAGGACGAGGATGTGTCTCTCTTATGCTAAATGCCCAGATTTGATTGTTGCAAGATTTGTGGCGCAATGAGGAAAAGCTTTCTTGTCACCCACATCCACTACCATTTGTTTGACATTGGTTTTATAAACCAAAGTGTGTAGCCATTTCAGTCTTTCATGGCCTAGTTGTAATGTTGATGGTTAGGGGATCATCTATTTTTATTTTGTTTTACACATACTATTTGGAAATTATTCTGTGTTAGGTTCTTGCTAGTTCCTGGTTAGGATCTGAAATTATTTCTTCAGAAGGTTAACAAATGCAGGGTTGCACTTTATTGGTGCTAATTGCATCCTCCTGAAATGGTTATTGTGGGTGGTTTTATTTGTAAAACAAGTTGTCCCAATTTTATTCACTGCCACAGGCAGTGAATGTGACTCCGCCTATTCAAAAAAGAAGAAAGACAGGGAAAGCAGGAAACTACAGACCAGTTAGCTTTAGCATCTGTCATAGAGAAAATGCTGGAATCTATTGTTAAGGAGGTTGTAGCAGGGCACTTGGAAATCCTCAATGCAATCAGGCATGGTCAACATGATTTTGTGAAAGGGAAATCATGTTTGACTATTTTATTGGAGTTCTTTGAGGAAGTAACAAGCAAGGTGGATGAACATGGATGTGTACTTAGATTTCCAGAAGGTATTTGACAAAGTATCACATCAAAGGTTACTATTACAAAAAAAGAGCTCACAGTGAAGGGAGTAACATATTAGCATGGATAGAGGATTGGTTAGCTAACAGGAAATAGTATAAACATAAATGGGTCATTTTCGGGTTGGCAAGATGTAATGAGTGGAGTGCCACAAGGATCAGTGCTGGGACCTCAGCTATTTTCAATTTATGTCAGTGTCTTGGATGAAGGGACCAAATGTATGGTAGCTAAATTTGCTGATGTCACAAAGATAGATAGGAGAGTAAGTTTTCAAGAGGACATAAGGAGCCTGAAAAGGGATATCAATAGATTAAGTGAGTGGGCAAAAATTTGGCAGATGTAGTAGAATGTGGGGAAATATGAACTTGTCCACTTTGGCAGGAAGAATAAAGAAGCATATTACTTAAATGGGGAGAGATTGCAGAACTCTTGAGACACAAAGGCATCTGGGTGTCCTGCTACATAAAACAGGAAAAGGTTAGTATGCAGGTACAGCAAGTGATTTGGAAGGCAAATTGTCATGGAAATATAATTTTCATAATATTGTGATTTATTGTAAAGGTAGGTTAATAGTGGGGTTTGGGTTAAGTTATGTGTGTGTGTGGTGGATTTAATTGAATTGCAGACAGCTAGTCTGGAGTTTGAGTGATTGAAATGGGTTTGAATGCTATATACGTAAATATGGCTAAAGTTTTAGAATGTGAGGTGCAAGGAACATTTGCATTTTTAGATAAACCAGAGTTGTTTGAATTTCAAAGAGATGGTACAATGTTATACTTAGCCATAAGAAGTTAAGTCAAACTGCGTGTTTATTTTTCCCAAAGGTTACTGATAATATAAACCTTCCATGGTACTCATATTGTGAAAAAAGTAAAATTGCGAAGACATATTGGAACAATGGAATTTACATTAAAAATGGAGCAACATGTAAAAAGGAGATGAGGTTACAGTCTAAGACCTAACAAATGTGAAAAACCTCCCGCTTCTGTGCATCAAGTTGCTGTCTACAGGAACTGAAGCTTAAGGAAACTCACTTTTTCAATATCACTGTCCAACTTTGCCTATTAAATTACCTATTGAAATTTATTTGTTTTTATTGTTCCCTTAATGGAGGTGTAACTGGGAGCTAGATTAATTAGGAGTTTTAGGAGGAGTTATAATAGTAATTTGTAGATCTATGTATGTGTTTAAAATATTTTTTCTTAATAAATGTTTAATTTAGTTTTTTAAAAAAACCAATAAGCCTTGATGGACTTAATACTACTGAATTCAAGGCACGCATCTCGAAATAAAATATAAATTGCTAAAACAGCTGTGGCAGCTACTTCTAGTTGCCCTCTGGGATTTGAGCAGCTCAGCATTTACTGTCCACTGTGCCATAACAAAATGGAATATTGTTATTTATTGCAAGGGGAATGGAATGTAAAAGTAGGGATGTTTTGCCACAGTTGTATAGGGGTATTGGTGAGATCACATTTAGAGTACTGTGTACAGTTTTGATCTACTTTTTCAAAAAAAGGACATAATTGCATTAGAAGCAGTTCAGAGAAGGTTCTCTGGACCAATTGCTGGGATGAGAGGATTATCTTATGAGGGAAGGTTGGGCAGGTGAGTTCTGTTTCCATTGGAGTTTAGAAGAATGAGGGGTGATTTTATTGAAACATAAGATCCCGAGGGGACTTGACAGAGTGGATACTGAAGGGGTGTTTTTCCACTTGTGGGGGAGACTAGAACTAGGGGTAACAGTTTTAAAAATAAGGGGTCTCCCATTTAGAATGGAGATTAGGAGAATTTTTTTTGGAGGGTCGTGAGTCTGGGAATCTCTCTATCCCATGGATCGGTGGAGACAGATCGTTGAATGCTTTTAAAGCTGAGTTAGATTCTTGTTTGACAAGGAAGTCAAAAGAGTATGGGGGGTAGGAAGGAAAATGGAATGGAGGGCATAGTCGGATCAGCCATGGTCTTATTGAATGGCATAGCAGGCTCGAAGGACCAACTGGTCTACTCCTAATTCATATGTTCATCTAAGTTAGAATTAGAATGTGGTTTCTACAATATAAGCATGCTTTCAGCTTATCAGAATCACATTGGTTACAGCACAGGAAGCCATTCAGGCCATCATATCTGTGCTGGCTCTCCAAAAGAGCAATCTACGTAATGCCATTCCCCAGCCTTCTCTACATAGCCCTGTATGTACTTCATTTTCAAATAATAATCTAATTCTCTCTTTTAATGCTTCAATTGACCCTGTCTCCATCACACACTCAGGCAGTGCATTCCAGATCCTCTTCTCCATTTGCTTTGTTTGCCAATTACCTTAAATTTGTGCTGCCTTGTTCTCGATCCTTCCAATACGAACAATTTTTCCCCATCTACTCTGTCTAGACACCTCTCTGATTTTGTATACCTCCTATCAAATCTCGTCTCAACCTTCTCTTCTCCATATCAAGCAGTCCCAACCTCTCCGATCTATCTATGTAACTGAAGTTCTTCATCCCTGGAACATTTTTTGTGAATCCTTTCTGTATTCTCCCTAATACCTTTACATCTTTTCTGAAATGTGGCGCCCAAAACTTAACAACATTCTCCAGTTGAGGCCGAACCAGCATTCTGTGCAAATTTAACATAATATTGCTTTTGTGCTCTCTGTCCCTGTTAAAGGAAACAGCATCGTAGGCTTTATTATTAGCTGCTCTCTCAACCTGTCCTGCCATCTTCAGCGGTTTATAGCAATATGCACCCATGTCCCTCGGCTCCTGCCCCAACTTTAGAATTTTACTCTTTTATTTTATATTGTCTTGTGTTCTTCCTGCCAAAATGAATCACATGACACTTCTCTGCATTAAATTTCAGCTACTACTTGTCTGCCCAGTTCACCAATTTGTCAATGTCCTTTTTGAAGTTCTGCACTAACCTCCTCAGTTATGCTTCCAAGTTTCGTATCACCCTCAGATTTTGAAATTGTGCCCTGTACAGCAAGTTTCATGTCACTAATATATGTCAGGAAGAGCAAGGATCCTAAAACCAGCCCCTGGGGAACTCCATTACAAACCTCCCTCCATTTTGCAAAACATCCATTAACCACTCCTCTGTTTCCTATCACTCAGCCAATTTTGTATCCATGTTACCACTGTCTCTTTTATTCCATGAGCTGTAACTTTACTCACAAGTCTTTTTTTAGCAGCACTTCATCAAATGTGTTTTGGAAGTCCATGTGCACAACATCAACAGCATTACCCACACTGTTACCTCAACAAAAAACTCCATGTTAGTTAAACACGATTTCCCGAAACAAATCTGTGCTGTTTTTTCTTTAACCTGCATTTGCCCAAGTGACTATTAATTTTATTCAGAATTATCATGTTATATCATTATTCATGTTATGTTTCTTGAACAAGACTATTTAGAAAATTCAACAGTTTTCCCTTGGATGCTAAAATCTAAAGCAAAAGCAACTACTTGCATTTGTAAACATATAAAACCATCTAAATGACAAAGCAGTGAATGGAGGGTTGGGTACATCCTACTTTGAATGTTCTTGCTTCCTGGGGATCACTTCCTTTTAAATTGGATGCTGATTGGGCAGATGAGAGTACTGTAACTAAGGCTGTAGCAAGGAGCAATGCTCATTTATTAAACAATTTTTATATCTAACTGTAATATACAAGTGTCTGTGGCACATTGTGCAGAAGTTAACAACAGTTTTCAGAACCAGAGTATTTTCATTCTTTACATGACATCCACATACTGCCTCCATAGCTACATCCTGTCCTTTTATATTATGGAAGCAGTGAACCCAGTCCATTGATGCTGACCTCATTGCATTCTACTACAAGGTAAAGTGGATTCAGAATCAACTGTACATTCACAGTTACTCTTCTCATCAATCTCATCTCTCTAATCCAAGAACAGAGGTCAGTTGCATCACTTCTACCACAGTTACAGTGAGGCCAGTTAACTCTGCCTAAACTGGCAGTTGAATCCAGGATAACATTGATTATTAGGACCTTTTTTATATATTGGTTCATGGGATGTAGGATTTGCTTGCTAGGCCAGCATTTATTGCCCATCCCTAATCACCCTTGAGAAAGGTGTTGGTGAGCATTAGTATTGATATGTGGTGATTAGTATTGTTCAGTACTTCTTGGAGAAAGTCACTGACCAAATAATTTAGAAGTTCCATATATAAAATAATTGGATAGATAGAGTTCTGCAAATTATTCACCATAATAACCTATTCAGATTGCAATGTTGATATTGCAAACAGTGGCCACCTTTAATGACCCATTTTAATCTACAATTACTATATGAGCAATAATTTCCAAGCAAGTTTGAGTGTCCAAACAGTCGGTTGTCGTCATGGTGCCAGGATGAGGGACAGCTTGAAACTGTTTGAAAAGATGTTGGGGGGGGGGATCCAGTTGTTAGAACCAATGACATGAGGAAGGGTTAGGCAAGTGCTCTCTTGGAAAAGGCAAGAGCTAAATTGAAGAACAGGACCACGGAGTTGTAATCTCTGGATTATTACCTGAGCCAAGTGCAAATTGGTTTAGGGATCAGCGAATTAGGGAGTTGTGTAGGAAAAGGGAGTTCCCTTTAATGGGACACTGGCACCAGTACAGTGACAGGAGGTCCACCAGCACGCTAACAGAAAGGATAACTGCAGTGGTGTGGTGGGGGGGAAGAAGAATTAAGTGGGGTACTCAGGTGGAAAAGGTAGTACAGATGACAGTTCAAAAACAAACAAAAGGGAAGAGAGCGGAGTAATTGTCAGAAATTGTGCTTTAGGTAGAACTGGTGAAGAGCATACTAACAGGTGTAAATTAACTAAATCAGCATGTGTGAATAAGACATTAGGCAAGTGGCCCAAAAAAACCCACCTTTTATAGCAATGCACTGATATCAGGAACAAATTGAATGAATTACAAGTGCAAATTCAACTTGGAGGGTATGACATGGTAACCATTACTGAGCCATGACTGCAAATGGTCAGAACGAGGAACTAAATATACCAGGTTTTAAGGTCTACAGAAAAGATGGGGAAAATGGTAGAAGAGGAGGAGCAGCCTTAATGATTAAACATGAAATCATTTCACTGAAAAGAGAGGATATAATGAAGGGTGAGCAGGCAGTGGAAACTTTAAGCACAATTCAGTAGAAAAAGATTGAAGACTGCAGTTTGAAGTTGTGTATGGCCCGGCATGCAACAAAGGCAGTGTGGTTTATGTGGGGGATTTTAAACTTTCACATGGAATGGGATAGGCAACCTAGCACATGTCAGAAAGGTGGTGAATTTCTGTGTGTCTGAGAGTGCTTTCTGCAACAATGTATCCTGGAAGCAACAAGGGAGCATGCCATATTAGAAATTAGTAATGTGTAATGAGCCAGATTTAGTTAATATCCTAACAATATGCGAACATTTAATCTGATAGCCATCATATGATTAAGTTTAATGTAGTGTTTGAAAGGCAGAAACACGAAACAGCTACCAAGATTCTTGATTTAGATAAGGTTGTCTTTGATGGGATGAAGCAGATACTGCCCACAGTAAACTGGGCAAATTAGTTAAGGGGTAAATGACAGAAGATCAGTGGGAGGTGTTCAGAAGAAAACTTAATGTGATACATAACCAGTTTATCCCATAAGGGGAAGGAGCCACTTGCTAAAAAGAAAGCTCTGGACAACTAAGAGACCAAACTTAAAATGTTCAAAAATGCAACAAGCAAGTAGCACAGGTCATGTGGAATGGGAATGGTATAAAGAATAGCAAGTGGTGATAAAATAGATAAATAAGAGCTACAAAGAGACTTGTAAGGAATATCAGGATAAACACAAAAGCTTTACAATTAGAGAAGGAAGAAGGAGCTGGCCAGAAGCAATGTTGCTCCTTAAAAACTGGTACTGGCGATATTATCAATCAAGATAAGGAAATGGTAGACATAATGAATAATTACTTTGTGCCTCTATTTACAATAGAGGAAGAGGTTAGCATGCCAGACATCCCAAGGAAGCTGCTGTTGTATCAGTGTCAGGGAATTTTCCCAAATAAATATTGGCAAAGTAACAGTAATGAAGAGAATAATGGTAGTCTAAAACAAATGATCCTCAGGGCCAGGTTGCTTCCATCTCAATTTTTAAAAAAGTACATGAGAATATTGCAGATTCCTGAACTATAAGCTTTCAAAGTTCAACCAATTCAGGAGTCATTCCTTTAGATTAGAAAATTGTGTATGTCGCTTGTTATTTAATGGTGATAAGAAAACTAGGGAATTTTAGGAATTTTAGACCAGTTAGCCTAAGATCATTGCCAGCAAGTTACTAAAGTCTTTAGTTAGGATAGAGTGACTGAAAACTTTGAAATTTTTCAGTTCCTCTGGGAGAAGCAACATGGATTTGTAAAAGATTGGTTACGCCTGACGAACCCAACTGCATTTTTTTTGAATAGGTGACTAAATTAGTGGACAGAGGAATGTTTATGGATGCTATTTAAATTGGCTTCCAGAAGGCATTTGATAAAGTTCTTCATAAGAGACAATTAACTAAAGTTGAAGGTCATGAAATTGAAGGCAAATCATTGGCCTGGTTAGGAAATTGGCTTAGTACCAGAAGATGGGGAGTAGGGATAATATGTAGATACATTCATTGGCAGGATATGACTAGCAGTGCCCTGCAAGGATCTGTGTTGGATCCTCAACTATTCACTATTTATTCATGGTAGAAAGCTACATATCCAAATTTGCTGATGACTGAAAGATTGGTGGCATTGTAATAGATGAACTGTAGCAAATGGATTTCAGTATAGTCAAATGTAAGGTCATCCACTTTGAGCCTAAAAAGGATAGAACACAGTATTTTCTAAATGGTGAAAAGCCAGAAACAGTGGAGAGATCCAAAGACACTGGGAGATCCATGTTCATAGATCATTAAGGTATCATGAACAGGTCCAAAAACTAAACAAAAAGCAAATGGAATGCTGACCTTTATGTCTAGAGGACTAGAATACAAGGGATAAAAGTCATGCTTCAGCTATACAAAGCCCTGGTTAGACCACAGTACCCCACAGTACTGGAGTACTGTGAGCAGTTCTGAGCATCACACCTTAGGAAGAATGTATTGACCCTGGGAGTGCAGTATGAATTTACCACAATGGTACCTGGACTCCGCAGTTAAATTAAGATGACAAAATTGGGCCGCACTTGCTGGAATTTAGAAGGTTAAAGTGTGAATTGACCCAAGCTTTCAAAATATTAAAGGGAATAGAAAGAATAAATTGGGAGAAACTGTTTCTGTTGGTTAAGGAGTTGAAGACTACAGGGCATTGTCCAAGAATTAGAGCCAGATGTTGAAGGAATGAAATTAGGAAACACTTATGTGCACATACTCAGGATGGTTGAAGTTTGGAACACTCTTCCACAAACAGTAATTAATGTTAGTTCAACCAATTTTAAATTTGAGGTTGATAGATTTTTGTCAATTAAAGATATTGACAGATATGGGGAAAAGGTATATTATGGGGTTAGGTCACAGCTCAAGGGAATAAATGGCCCACTTCTTCTGGTCTTGTGTTTCTATCTACTGAGCCCCAATTATAAATATGCATTATGGTACTCAAGTTTAAAATGTAGTCTGAGAGGGAATGTTGCAGGGGCCTGTGCGTCTGAACCATGATCATTTATATTTCTCAGTCAAGATCTTTAAAGTTATTTGAAGGTAATTGGAATTTTTAAAGGCCATGCCATGCAGCAACTAAACCATACATTTTTCTTTTTCTATTAATTTTCTCCCTTTTTAGGTGCCAAATATTACTGTGTGTGTTCAGCAGGTGTGTTTCCCAGGTGGTCATTCAATTTGACATGTGAACTTTAGGTACTGAATAATGGTGTCTGATTTGTGGAGGACAGCACCCTCACCTGATCCTGAGTGTCCACAAGCACACTTTGCAACAATCTGTTGGCCTGTGAAGGAAATTGGAAATGTTGCTTTTCTTTCCTGTCCTCTGGCCTTTTCCAGTTCAAAGGTCTATTCTACCCTGCTTTTCAGTTTCAAATAAACCTTCCTTGCTAGTCAACTTTGCTCTTGCTGATTTCCAGTGGCCTTTCCAAGAGAGAACTGAATTTTTCTCACCTTTGTTGGCAACACTTCCTTATCCCTTCAAACCATTTTATTGCCCTGTTGTATCCCATTGAGTGGCTGAGTTGAAAAGAATCAAGTTTAGGCTTGATCAGTGGGTATTCGAAGAACTCAGCCCAGTCGACAAGTGGTAACTGGTTGGCATGCATACAAAATGCTGGTTACATCTACCATTGTGTCTCTGCCTCACGACTGAAACAGCCTGTATCAAAGTCACAAACAGTGACCCATGTGACTACGTTGGTGGTAAACTGCTCCCCCCCCTCATTCTCCTCAACCTGTATACAGCTTCCTGCACCATTATCTGTGACATTCCACATGGAATTGTCCTTTTTGTCCCATCCTATTCCTTGTCTACATGTTCCCTCCAGGGGCATCATTCAAAGACACATCAGGGTCAACATGCACGCTTGTTTTACCTCAGCACCACATCTTTTGAACCCTTGACTGTCTACCTGACTTATCACACTGTTAGTACAAAAACCGCAAACTTCCATCAAATAAGTACAAGTTATTAAGAAGACTGAAACCATTGGCTTGAACTTTCGCACGTACAGAGGCTCTCCATTGTAGAAAAAATGGTGCCAGAGGCCTGGTTGTAGCAGTCCCACCCCTGAACCCAGCCCCCACCATTTTTGCAGGGAGAGGGGTGTGGTGAGGAAAAGGGGCAGGTTGCACTTTACATGTCCGTGGTTCACAGAAACAGCTGCTGTACATGTTCAAGTGCAGCTCCCTTCAGTCAGATCCAATTTTGACTAATGGGCTGCCCAAAATGTGCCTTGTGCACTTCAGACCTATCAGGAGAAAGTCGAAAGTTAGTGGAGTTTTTTTGGAGAGGCAAGCTGCCTTTTTGGTATGCAGTGAGTAACTCACCTGACTCCCCAAAGCCTGTCCACCATCCATAAGGCACAAGTCAGGAGTGTGATGAGAATACTCTCCCCTTGCCTGGATGAGTGCAACAACACTTGAGCTTGACACCAATCGAGACAAAGCAGCCCATTGATTGGCACCCCATCCATAAACATTCACTCCCTCCACTATTGACGAACAGTGACAGCAGTGTGTACCATCTACAAGGTGCACTGTAGAAATTCACCAAGCTTTCTTAGACAGCACTTTCCAAACCCACAACCCCTACCATCTAGAAGGACAAGGGCAGCAGACACATGGGAACACCAGCATCTGGAAGTTCCCCTCTAAGCCACCCACGACACTGCCTTGGAACTGTAAGTGCAGAGGAGGTTTACAAGAATGGTTCCAGGGATGAGAAACTTCAGTTACAAAGATAGATTGGAGAGGTTGGGACTGTTTTCCTTGGAGAGAAAGCGGCTAAGGAGATTTGAGATAAATTTTCAAAATCATGAGGAGGCTGGACAGAGTAAAGAGGGAGAAGCTGTTCCCACTCGTTAAAGGATCATGAACGAGAGGGCACAGATTTGCAAAAGAAGCAAATGTGACGTGAGAAAAAACCTTTTCCCTTCAATGTGTGTTCGGGTCTGGAATGCACTGCCTGGAAGTTTGGTGAAGGCAGGTTCAATCGAGGCATTCAAGAGGGCATAAGATGATTATTTGATTAGAAATAATGTGCAAGGGTACAGGGAAAAGGCAGAGCAATGGCACTAGGTCATAATGCTAATTTGGAGAGTTGGTGCAGACATGATGAGCCAAATGGCCACCTTCTGAGCTGTTAAAATTCCATGATGCCACCATTCCTTCACTATCACAGGGTTAAAATCCTGGAATCTCCCTAACAGCACTGTGGGTGTACCTGCACCACATGGACTGCAGCGGTTTAAGAAGGCAGCTCACCACCACCTTCTCGGACAATTGGGGATGGGCAATAAGTGCTGCCTTAGCCAGTGACATCCATATCCCATGAATGAATAGCAAAAGTAGACATCTATGTGCATAAAAAGTGGGTAAACTCAGTGGAATATCAAGCTCATTGGAGCTGTGAAAGGCATTTTAATCTCCTAGCCTTTTAAACCTGCAGACTGCTTTTAATTTTAAAAAATTCTGTGCTTGTTATTTCACGCTCGGTTGACATCAGCCTCAGGGTTATCATTATGGGATTTGTGCTGCATGACTAATTTAATAATTTATCCTTATCACACTAGGGGAGGCTGTCTGTTCACACTTTGATAGCTCCAAGTGCTTATGAACCCTTTGAAGGGCTGTGAATACAAATGCTTGTTATTCTATGGGACTAGGTAGTTGAAAGAATTTAAATGTAGTGAATGGATTCTTATCAATGACAAGTTTTTTTTTTTAAATGGTGAATTCATCAATAGACACTTATGACCCATGCTGAAAAAAAAGTAAAGTTCTGAGGTATGCCCATGACAGATAAGGAGTGAGTTGGCATGGAGGGTGGAAGGGCAAAGGCTGAGTGGGTTGGCATAGGTTGACATGAGTTGGCACTAAGTTGGCGTAGGGGCTATGGGGCATTTGCAGAGGGGAATAGGCTGGCAAGTGTGTGTCAGGTGAGGGTGTATGTTGGGTAAGGGCTGTTTTTGTGGGGTTTCTTTTGCAGCTGGGACCAAGTGCCACATCACTGAGGTGGGCCTTTTCACACAGCCCGCTTCCACACCTGACTGCTCCTGAGCGATGGGCCCAACTCCCCCAACACCCCGCACCTGCACAACCACCCCCCCCCCCCCATCCCCATCCCCAAACCCTGAAATGAAAATCAGAACTTCCAGGGTAGTTTTTTGGGAGTCAGGTTCACAGAGCTAGGAATTCTCCTGACTCCTCTGTGTTTCCAACCCGAGAGCGACAATTCAGGCTATTGCCTTTATCCTTTCGCTCTGTTCCCTAGCTACCGACTCTATCCATCTCTCTGGCACCTGAACCAGAACAATCGCAACCTTGGTGTTGTATTTGACACCAAGTTGAATTTCTGATCATACCTGCTCCATGACTAATGATTGCCTACCTCTACCTCTGAATTACCTGCCTCTTCCCTGCCTCAGCTTACTTGCTGCTGATGCTCTCATCCTTGCCTTTGTCTCTTGGCTCAACTATTCCGGTGCTCCCCTGGCAGGCCGCCTGTCTTCCATCCGACGTAAACTTGAATTCACCCAAAACAATGCTGTCTATATTTAACTTGCTCCAAGTCCTGTCTGCGCATCACCCCTGTTGACATTGATATACATTGGCTCCCAGCCTGGCAATGTCTCAGTTTTAAAACCTTGTCCTGGTTCTTAATTTCATCCATGCCCTTGTCCCTTCCTGTGCCTGTAATTTACCTGGGCTCTACCAGCCTTTGGAACCTCTGTGCTCCTTCAATTCTAGCTTAGTGTGCATCCCCCCAGCTGCTCTGCTATTGCTGGCTGTTCCTTCAGCTGTCTAGGCTCTAAGCTCTGGAATTTTTTCCCTAAAGCTCCATCTTTCTACTTCTCTCATCCTTTAACACCACTTCTTAAAACCTACCTCTTTGCCTACACTTTCGGTCCGCTGCCTTAATATTTTTCTATATGGCAGTGTCAAATGTTGTTTGATGCTCCTGTGAAACATCTTTGGGTGTTTCACTATGTTAAAGTTGCTATATACATGTAAATTGTTGTTGCTTTATGCCTAGAAAATGCTTGTTGAAGCCCTTGTCCTTTTAATTACTTTTTGGAAACTAAAGCGTTTACCTTTGAGCATACATTGACTTATGCTGAATAGGTGATACAGTGATCAGTTTCCAATTCCAATAAATGAATCTTTAAATATTTAATATTTGTCTTTCTTGTGTAGGGCTGGATGATTACTTGCAGTGCTATGCTCACAACTTTGAGCGAGAGAAGATAAATGGTGAGCAGCTTCTACAGATTACTCATCAGGATCTTGAAGAATTAGGAGTAATTCGTATTGGTCACCAAGAGCTAATCCTAGAGGCTGTAGATCTGCTTTGTGCTCTGGTAAGTTTTTTAAACAATTAAGAAAAGAGTTCAAGGAACTAAATGGCTATGTTGTATGCTCCAATTTGCCCAAAAAATGAATAAAGTCCAAAACTCCAAAAGAATTAGTGGCCTAATTAAGGTTCTTTGAATAGACTTGTGATTTTTATGGAAAGAAGATGGAAGATTGTTAAAATTCACACAAGGGGAAACTTGTCACTCAAGTCAAACATTGCACAGTTATATTTTCATTCTTTAAAAAATTGTTTTTAGTAGATCTGAAGTGAAAATACTGAAGTCTTGTTCAATAAACATTTGCACATTCATCCATTTGCCTGTGCAAACATAAAATTAATAGATTTCTCATTTTAAATTCCCAAGCTGGTGGACAGTGATCTGAAAGAGTTATCTTCCAATATCATTTTGAAATGTTTACTATCCACTCCTATTCCTAAGCCTACTTTGTTTGGACTCTCCATGCTGGAAGGAGAAGATATTTATTTTGAATCTTGAGTGTTACCGCTGTAACTCCACTCTGCCATCATTCCTCCTCCTCCTTTGTTTGCCAGTTCCTAAAGAAAGACTAGAAATAAAATGTGAAAGTCTCGAGGAGAAATACTTACTTTGTAAATCAAACTGTAGCTAATTAATTTAGTTACTTGAATAGCCATGTCTTTTTAATGTGTTACCAGTTTTTCTGTGTATCTGATTAAAAATCTGAGCTGAAAGATTTCCATGTTGTTAGATTTTTTTCTACTTGTGGAGATCCATGTCTGATGATCTGACTGGGAAAGCTTGGCTGGAATAACTTCTCCAGAGGCAATGGAACTGCTCTGTACCAACTATCCAAAAGTACTGAACAAACTTAGCAGCTTTCTTTAGATAAGGAAGGACTGTTGAGAAACCTGATTTTGGTCTTTAAAATTGCGGAAGGGGTTTGGAGAGTGTTAAAAATAGAGAAGGTGTTTCCACTTCCAAGGGTCTAAAAACTAGGGCCATGACTGTAAAATATTCATTAACAAATTTAATAAGGAATTTGAGAGAGTGGTGAGAATATGGAATTTGCTACCACAAAGAGTAATTGAGGTGATAGCATTCATGCATCTAGCTGTAAACTAGATAATCTCCCATTACTTTTTTCCTCATGGACTTGTGTTAAGGTGAGATAAGTTAAGTGGGAGTAAGGTTGTGTGGAGCATAAAGACTAACATTGCCGTTGAATGACCAAGTTCTGTACTGTAAAATTCTATGCTTATGAACTTACTGTGACACACCCAAGCCAGGACGTGAGCACTTGAAAGTAATTCACATTTCATTGTATTGACACTAGCATTTGTGATAGACTTTGGGGGACAGGAAGAGTTAGGGAAAAAATGCTCTGCTTAGAGGCAGCCTGGCAGAGAGGGACTAGTGGTAATGTAAGCCAGCTATCTCTGGTAAGAAACTATTCTGTAACCTTTAGATTTTTCTGGTGAATGGGAAAGTCCTTCAGAAAGTGGAGTTTTCAATTGTCTGGAGAATTATTTATTCATATTTATCTGAAATTCTTTACTTCACTTCACCACTTGACAAACAGATTTAAGTTTCTACCTTGCAAACAATGGGCCCTTGCCCTATTCCTCTCGGACAGAATCATGTACACTGCCTCCTGCCCCAATGACTGAGTCTGCCACTACAGGTGTAGCTGGGTCCATCTTTGACAGGTCCTCATGCAACCTGAAACCCAGAGGACATCCACCATGGGCATCTCATTTCAGAGCAGGGGAACGAGCAGCCTGTCTCTCATGTTGGTGAAGCCATAATAGTTGCCCCACCTAGAATTAATAGATGAAGAGGAAGCTGCCTTAGTTGCACAGAAGGATTTATTTGGGTGTTTATTGCCGTGTTACTGTTTCACTAATGCCCTTTATTTGAATGAAAGAATGAGTTCATGTGAACTGTGTGTTGTCATTGCCTCTTTGTTAGGTCCCCCATTCACCCTGTTTAGTTTCTTTCTGGTCAATAGAATGATCAGCTTTGACAAAGGGATGTACCTAATCGGTGCTTGGGTGATTGTGGGAAGGTGGTTTATTTGGGGGTGGTGTTGCACAGGAACCTTGGTAGAGAGCTCACGTTACTGCAAGCACACTTCAAGTTAAGTGTGGCTGGATGAGCCTGTCATGGGCTTCCCTAGCAGCCAGATCTGCGACTGCAGGATCCACGGCACATCAGGCTCCTCCTCCTGAGTGGAGGACACCTGACGCTGTCCACCTCCCTTTTGTATCCAGTCCTCTCTGCATCTGCATCGCCATGTTGTGATGGGCACTGGAGACCCTGGGGTATTTTGAAGAGCATGTCCAGATCTGGCATGACAGTTGAACTTCACCTTGAGCAAGCCAATGGCTTGTTCTCTAGTTTGCGTTGTGGTGACACTGCTCCATTGTAACTCTCCTGTGCTTCTGTTGTAGGGTTCTTCACTGGGGTCAGCAGCCAGGTCCTTTCTGGCTACCTTTTGTCTCCTAGGAGCCAACCAGTCAGAATATTTGGTGGAGAGTACACCTTCGGAGACTGCTGAAGCACACAATGCTCACAGTACAGTGCAAACCCATGTATGATGTTCTTGTAGTGGTCACAGACCAGCTGCACATTAAGAGAGTGGAAGCCATTTCAATTAATAAAGACACATGGCTGATCAGTTAGTGTCTAGATTGATTGCACTCATGTGGCAATCACCCCCTGGGTTTGCAGAAATCCTGCAAGTGAAGCAGAGATACCAGCACTCTGAGTGTGACTGGCTTCATCCAAATATAGCTGGAGGCCTTGGCAAACAGGGAATTGGTGACCTGGTGATGCAGTTATGGGATGTTGCACTTGTGGGCTACAGATTGTAAAATCCTGCAGATGTCACCAGTAGATCCCTAGACAGAGCTGGGTACAAGAAAACATTGAGGGCTACAGACAACTTGACAGCTGCAGGAAATGTGTGATCACCTGTTCCTCGTGGGATAAGTCTGGGGCAAAAGATTAATGTGACACCTGCCTTGAGAACCTGAGATTTCTGACGCACTGTTGTTTGGAGAGGTCAAGGAAGCTAAACCATTGGCCTTTAGACCCTTTTTTGGGGGTATTGTCACCTTCAAGTTACAGCTCTCTGTCCATCCCTTCTGTTTAGTGCAGCCGCATGTGGCTATTTCAAAGGCCAGTGCTGCTGGAGTTGCTGCCCCTGTGCTGGGCTGGAGCAGACTGCACCTCCCCTTTTTAGAGGCTCAACCAACTGTGGAATAAGTGGCTCATGTATTGAAGGGAAGTCTTGCAGGCAAGAAGTTGAAATTGAGCTCTGTAGACTCCAAGGCACTTGATAGTTACAGACTAAGCTGCTGTTCCCAAAGAAATCGATGTATTAAGGCTGAAGGAATGACTCCAGTTGGCTTCAGCCTTTCACTGTGGCTATCTACAAGCTTGCTATCAGGTAAGTTTCCAACAAACAATGACTTCCCAGTATGCACTTGCCTCCTTCAAACTGACAAGATGTAAAAGTAACATGGAACCTGGGCACTGGCTGGGAATGTTGTGTTAAATAAGCCCTTTACTTTTTTTTAATTGCCTTAATTGGTTTCCCACCAGATCCAAGCGGGTTTCCTGCTGGTCTCCGGATCTATCCTGGCATTACTTTCATGGAATTTAACTCCTTGTGTGCATGTGTCTGGAAGGTGGGGGGATTGTACAATTCAAACTTTTTTCTTACCCTGTTCTGCACCCTCTCCCACACTTTTCAGTTGCATTTAAAGCTATAGGAGGTCATTCAGTCTATTATGTATGTGACAGCTCATTGCTAAAGTTGTCCACAGTATTCCCACTACTTTTTGTGCTCCCCTTAAACTTGCATCTTATTCTGTTTATCCAGTTTCTCCCTTTAAAAGATGCAGTAGTTTCTGCCCCAACAATTCTGTGTGGTACAGTATCTTGTGCTACAGCTATTGTGTGTTGTAAAAGCAGTTCTCCTAACAAGATCTCTACTTGTAATGAAAAATTTAAATTGTCAAACCAGTCAACACTGAATCCCCAATTAAAGGGAATAGTCCTTCTTTATGCACACATTCACAACATTTAGGACACTTCTTTTTCCAAATAAAACCTCTTGACCCACCACCTAGCTGTAATGGAAATACTCTTCATATCTTGATCCTTTGCTCCAACTCTAGTTACCCCTGCTTGGCGCCATCCTTGTGAATCTGCTTTTTTTTTTAAGCTTTCAAGTTCTTTCGATATTGGAGTGCACGGAATTGCTTACCATACGGTAACTATTGCTTAACCAATACTTTGTACAAATTTATCATTACCGCTTTTTAATTTTGTACCTCTTGTCTCTACTTATCTATTCAGTGATGCAACCCTTCCTACTTTGTAGGAATATATTTATTTTGTATAGTACCCATCTCTCATTAAAAATATCTAACTTGTCATTTATTTCATACCCAACCATTTTCCTTTTGTAAAAATGAACTGTAATGGTATTGTGTGTGCTTTAATTTAACAAAACACTCCTCTAAACTAGTTATTTTGGTTATTGACTGTTCTCGTTAATTATAGTTCTGAGTTCCAGTGGTTAAATTAGTAACTTTGGAGGATTGTAAGTAGCTGTCCCCTCTGCATGAGTATGTGCAGACATAATATTTGAGAGATTCATATGACTGACTGTGTACTGGATGTATTCAACCTTTCAAAATAACCAGGAGTTGACTAAAAGCTTGAAACTGCAACTAACTTAGTTCAAGAACTCGCAATTGTACAGTTTAGCCATTGTGCCTGAGCCCTTCTGTTCAGACATTTTTTTATATTTGGCAAGTATTTCCTGAATTTCCTATGACTTTTTTGCCTTACTGGGGGTGGACTGCATTGTCAGAGCTGCCATCTTTTGAATGAGACATTAAACCAAGGTGCCAAGCGCCTGATCAGTTTTAACTACACATTGCATGATCCAACAGCAGCAGCAACTTGTATCTTTAAAGCATTTTTAACATAAAACTTCCCAAGGCGCTTCACAGAAGCGTTATAAAGCAAAATTTGATATCCAACCACACAAGGAGATATTAGGGTGGATGACTAACAGTTTGGTCAAGTATGTAGGTTTTCAGGAGTGTTTTAAAAGTGGAAAGTGAGGTAGAGGTTTAAAATAGGAATTCCAGACCTTAGGGCCTTAGCAGCAGAAATGAATAGTGGAGTAATTTAAAATTGGGGATGTTCGAGAGACCAGGATGAGAGACACTCAGGTATCTGAGGGTTTTGGGGCTGGAGGAGATTACCAAGATAGGGAGGGGTGAGGCCATTGAAGGATTTGAAAACGAGAATTTTAAAATCTTTGAAGAACCTGGAGTTCTCCTGTTGGCATAGCCAACATTTATCCCTCAAATGATACATTCAAAACAGATTACTCGGTCATTTATCTGTTTTGTGAGTGCAAATCAGCTGAAAGTTAAGGAATTAGCTTTGAAGAGTTTGGGGATATCATGAGGACTTTGAAAGACAAGATATGAATCCTTAAAGAAAACCTGAATTTTAAGAATTGTCTTAAAATCCAAACCCCCATGATGCACTGATGCTCTTCAAAGAACTTTTTTGCCTCATTTATTAGGACTGTGTGGCAAGATAACATGTGTTATGCATATTGCTGCCTCCAAAAACAATGCCCAAGTTTCCTGCAACTCCTTTTTATTTTGAACCTCTTCAATTGTGTTTCCACCCCTGCTGCAGCACTGAAACACCTTTTCAAAGTCATATGATAGCCCGTGACTGAATCCATGACTGTGAACATGATGCACCATCACTGCTGATTATTCTCAGTCAGGCTGAAGCCTTTTTAAATGATTGACCATATGATCTTTCACCATGTCTCCTCCATTCTTCATGGTTGAACTGGCCTCTCCTGTGTCCATTCTGTTATGACCCCCGTAGAAATCGATAACTTTTTAAAAAGAAATTTGAACTCCCAGTTAATAGCTGAATTGATGACATAACACAATTTCACATTTTAAGACATTTACTGTAACAAACAGACTAAATGCACTTATGACTAAAAACTATTCTTCAGGCAACTTATACTTTAAACTGCAGAAAAGAACTTTTAACAAAACCAAAAATGGACACCAACAGGTATACACCTTTACACTGTCCTTTATGTAGACATTTAATTCTCCCAGAATCAATCCACCATGGTTCTTAGCTCCTGAGGGTTTACTTCCAATGTTTTCCTTTCCCAGCCTGGAAACTTGTAATTCCAGAGCTCCTTTCATGATGCCAGTTTACCTGGAGACTTCTCCCCCTGACTAAAGCTAAGCAAATCTTCCACCTCATTTTGACTTGCCACAAATTTGGTTTTTCCAATCCAAGCATGAGTTACCACCTCCATTTCTGTGTGGTGAACCAGAGCGTCTTGCTGTCTATAGTTGGCCTCCCTCTCTCCCTCCAGGATCCTGGCAGATAAACTGTCAGAGTTTTCAGGGATATCTTAGAAACCTTTCTCCTCTCAAAACCCATTTCCATGGCAACATGAATACATAGGCCTTGTATATAGATTGAAGTGCTGATTAGCTATCCTTGCAAGCTCAACTCTCATTTTGGAATCAAATGAATAGTTTGAAGCACAACATTTATAACCTGACATTCTGAACACTTTTCTGGGACTTCGGAGACTTGCAACCTATCCACTGTTAGCACACAGGCTGCTGCCATTGTCTCCAAGAGTAAATACCTTCACTTGCTTCACCATAAAATAATCTGGGGCCTCTTTTAATCTCTTCACTGCAAGTCTATGTGGTTTAATTGTTAAGCAGACTTCAGAACAGGTCACAAGCCCCCTTCATTTTACCTTCAATTAAAGACAGTCCCAAAACATAAAATTATAAGCTTTATAAGATTGTTAACATTTCTTACCTCTCCAGTCAGATACCATCTCCTTTAATGGCTTTTCTTCCCATTTATTCCAGAGACCCCAGCAACTTACCCTCTAATTCACATCTTCAGATTGTCCTATAACATCACTATATGAAAACACATCACGTTCTGCATGTGTACTGACAACTCCCAGCTCTACCTTGCCACCTCCTCTCTTGCCCCCTTTACCTCTGATTTGTCATGCCACTTGGTAGGCATCCAATGGTGGATGAGCAGAAATTTCTTCCAATAAACTGTTGCGCCAGATTTTGCTTTAAGAATAACAGTGACACTAACAGCATCATGGAGTAAATTGGACAGCAGCTTGCAGCCCCTGCAGATGTGTATTTAAACATGGAATACCAGAAGCTGCTATCGGAGACAGGCTTGCCTCCACAGGCTGTGCTGATAGACTCGGTGATGAAACCAAAGTTAATGGCATTAAATCCACCAGAAAATTTAAGACTGTTGCATTCAGGATTCAGTAAATTTTTAATGATGTGATAGTTCTCTGTCTTTGAACATTTAATTTTACAAATGTGGATCTCATTCCTTGAGAATTTCATTAGTGCTGGAGATTTTTTTTAAAACTACTTTTCTGCATATCTTCTATCTTTCTCTTGATCGCTTCTTTATTTTCCAATCTTTATTGTGAACTTGCCCACTTTTTGACCAGAAGAATAGTAAAACAACATATTATTTAAATGGAGAGAGGTTGCAGAACTATGAGATAGACGGATCTGGGTGTCCTGGTACGTGAATCACACAAGTTAGTATGCAGGTGCAGCAAGTGATTAGGAAGGCAAATAGAATGTTGTTGTTCACTGCAAGGGGAATGGAATATAAAAGTAGGGATGTTTTGTACAGGGTGTTGGTGAGACTGCACCTGGAGCACCGTGTAAAGTTTTGGCCTCCTTACTAAAGAAGGAATAAATTTGTTAGAAGTGGTTCAGAGAAGGTTTACTCTACTTGCTACCTGGGATGGGGCTTGTTTATTTTGGGGAAAGATTGGACAAGCTGGGACTATATCCATTGGAGTTTAAAAGATTGACAGTGATCTCATTGAAACATATAAAATCCTGAGGGGACTTGATAGGGTAGATTCTGAAAAAATGCCTTCCCTTTTGGGAAGGGGCTAGAACTAGGGGACACTGTTTAAAAATAAGGGGTTTCCCATTTAAGACGGAGATGGAGAATTTATTTTCCCTGTGGGTCATGAGTCTTTGGAACTCTGTTCCCCGAACAGCAATGGAGACAGGTTTATTGAATATTTTTAAGGCAGAGTTAGATGGATCCTTGACTAACAAAGGACTTGAAGGTTACCGGGATTGGTGGGAATATAAAATTGAGGCCATAATCAGATCAGCCATGATCTTATTGAATGGTGGAGCAGGTTCAAGGGGCCTAATGGCCATCTTCTGCTCTTAATTCATAGATTCATATGTATGTTCATATGATTCTGTACATGATTTTATACTACTTCGTTTAGTGTGCCTGTCTCTAGGAATTCCTCAGTCCAATTGGTTGGAGAGCCTTTGTATTTTTTGCCTTGTTCAGATGCCCAGATCCCTTAAAGAGGATGCAATGCTGAAAATAATCTCTAAGAAGCACTGTTGCCACTAAAATGCTCACCAAATGTTTGTAGGCAGCCACCAGACTTTGGTTCCTTTGGTGCTGACTGCAAAACCTGGCCACTTGTCTTTGGTCCTTGCTGCACACACCATTCTCCAACTACCAACCCCATCTCCCTTTCTAGCCATTGTCTCAGGTAAAACCAGACTGTTTTACAACTTCAAAATCCTGTTTAAACCAAAGCTCAGCTGTTGACTCCATATCCTTTGTCACCAAGATCGCTTACTTTCTCCTCAATATTGCCCATTCCTGCCCCTGCCTTAGCTCAATGGCTGCTGAAATTTTCATCTATGCATTTGTTATCAGCAGACTTGGATTATCTCAATAATTCCATAAATTTTAGAAACTCTTCCACCCTTTATAAATCGTAACAATGTTGGTCATATCCTCTCCTGTCCCATTCATACATCACCTTTGTACTTGCTGACCTAACACGGCTAATAGTCTCGCAAGGGCTTATATTTAAAATTCTTACCCTTATCTTTAAATCTCTCCATGTCCTTGCTGTAACCCGACCTGTTGTAACTCTCCCAGATCTTGATGCTCCTCTAATTCTGGTCTCTTGCAAATCCCCAATTTTCAGCTGTCCACATTCTCTATATTTTTGAATTTCCCCCTAAATCTCTGGCTCACTTGTGTGCCCACTCATGCTTTGTGCCTCCCTTTAAAACACCATTGAGAATCTATCTTTGATCAAACTTTTGATCACACATCCCAATATTCCTTAGGTGGGTTCTGTCAAATACTTGTTTGATAATGACCTTGTGAAGCATTACAAATACAAGTAGTTGTATGGAAATGTTTAAGTTGCTGCTGTTATTTTGTACTGTTGGATTTAATTGGCTTGTTAACACTCTCATGCATGGAATAGGATAGCTATCCAATATCTGTACCCACAGAATTGTATTTTTTTAAAATCACAGCCACATCAGACTCCCAATTTTTCTGTTTATTGTTTCTATTGAAAACTACTCCAATGAAAAACAAAGTCTGAAAATTTCCATGGAAATGCCTCCTAGCACAGCATAGCTTCATTGGACATTGTGAACATAGGACAGAACCTTTTGCCATCATCATTGTTTTGGTTTTAAAATCTGGTAGCTTGGTGACCTAAAATAAAAGCCAGATACTGAGGATGCTGGAAATCTGAAATAAAAGCAGAAAATGCTGGAAATACTTAGCAGGCCTGCATGTGCATGGAAAAATAACCATAACTCTTCAAGTTATGCAGCAACATTTGTCTAGTGAATTGCTGAACCACTGAGGCTATGAAGATTCCATTTTGGATCCTCAGTTTGTGCTAGGTTAACAGATATCTCAAGTAAATCAGAAGTTGTGGCAAGACAGGTCCCTCCAAAAAACCCTGGACAAGAATAGATCAGTTAGCTCAAAACGCCTTTTATAAAATCATAGCATAAGGTGAGGCAAAAAAAATTCCATGCGCTAATTTAGGGGAAAGTGCTGGGTATGCCCTCAAAATCAAGTAACAACTTCACCATGCGCAGGAAGCGCATTTGTACCTCTTCTCCCCCCCACTTTCTCTAGGAAAAATAATTCCACATGCTGACAACCCTCAGAAAAAAATTCTCCTCATCTCACTCTTAAACTTAAACGGCATCCCATAGTCCTAGTCTCACCCACAATTGGAAACGTCTTCCTGGTATCTACCCTCAGGATCTTATGTTTCAAGAAGATCACCTCTCGCTCTACTAAACTCCAATGGGTATTACAAGGTAATAGTCAAAGAAAAGCATGGAGTTCTCCCTGATGTCCTAATCAACATATATTCCTCAACCAATGCCACTAAAACAGATTACCTGGTTATTTATCTTGTTGTTGTTGCTGTTTCTGGAACCTTGCTGTGCACACATTGGCTGCCACTTTTTCCAAAAAATGAGTGGCTATACTTAAATTCTGTATTAGGTCTGACATTCTTTGCAATGTCCTGAGACTGAGAAGAATTATATAAATGCAAGGTTTTTTTTTCCTTTTACAGATATTAGAGGATCTGAAGAGCAGGAGTGCCTAAAGCTGTCAGCCTAAATTAAGTGCTCCAGTCCACAGTAGTATTTAAAGTTGAGCCTTCTGACTTGGAGAAAAATGTAGTCAAGTTGGTAAAGCTGTATAAAGTGCCACTTAACCCCCATTTTCTGCTTTATACAAAAAAGAGCTGGACCTGAAACTATACTAGATAGTTTCAATATTTTTCAACAAAGCAATGAGAGTTAGCAGGAGTAGCCTGCTGGAAATTTCCACTTGGTCATTTTTGAACCACGTGGAGATCTGTTACTTGCATCTGCTTTCAGAGGGAAAGTCAACAAGTGGTTCTATAGGTCTGTCTTCAGTTTGAAAAACTCTAAAGACAATATTGAATACTGATGTCAGACTGTCGTATGAAATAGGTCTCCCTTAGTCTGGAAAAATGGATTTGAGGTTAGTCTTTTAATAACTTCAGTGCCTACATATAGTTTCTCTTGTAGCTCTGTGGTTTTCTCCCACATATTTCCTTTAATGGCTGTGGTAACTACTGTCAGCTGGGTTGATTGTGTACTTTTTTTTATTGTAGCAGGAGAGGAAATCAGAATGGCACTTATTATTTAATTAATGGGAAGCCACAGTTGCATTTGAAAATTGTCTGTTGCTTTTTAATTTGATGCTTGTTCAAAATTCAATTCACAATTGAAGTTCAATCGTGTGTATAATGAATTGATTCATTAACTTGGAAATTGGATTGGCCTTGGCTGGCTTAGCATATTCTACAAACAAGTGGGAAGTTTGCAAATATATAAGCTCCAATGTGTACTGTGACTTAGTGGTTTTGGAATGTGTTTTCCATTTCAACCAGTTAAAGAAGGTGCAAATTCAAAGTTGCTTACTTCAAATAATTGGATCATTTTAAATTTTATGACACAAAATGCCTTTGAGTTATCAGAAGTAAACTGCTAACACATTGGCAACCTAGACCATCTTTTTGGTAAGCCTCTGAAATTGTTTCATGTAATATATCTATGTAATATATAATATCTTGGGGAGACAATGTCTTGGTGATAATGTCACTGGACTAGTAATCCCAGCTAATGCTCTGGGGAACATGGGTTCAAATCCCACTATGGCAATTAGTGGAATTTGAATTTAATTAATAAATCTGTAAGTAAAAGTTTGTCTTAGTTAACAGTGACCGTGAAGCCATCGTCAATTGTCGTTAAAACCCTGGTTCACTGATGTTCTTTAGGGAAGGAAATCTGCCACCCTTACCTGGTCTGGCCTACATGTGACTCCAGACCCACAGCAATGTGATTGGCTCTTCACTGTCCTCTGAAATGGCCCTAACAAGCCATTCAGTTGAAGGGCAATTCAAGATGGGCAACAAATATTGGCTTTGCTAGCAATGCCCACATCCCATGAACGAATAAATTTTAAAAATTAATGTCTAAATTATCCATGAGCCTCTAATGCATTAATGTTCAAATAGTTCTAAGAATATGGGATAATTATTGGCAGGACTTTGCAGAATTTTATGATTTCAAGAGTCTATAATGATATAATATCAGTGGTCCTTTGTCACCGCCTTTTGTGGATGTCAAAAAAATCTCAGGGCAGTGTTTTGAAGACGAGCAGGGGAGTTATCCTTGGTATCCTGGCTAGTATTAATCCCTCCAATCAATGTTCCAAAAACAGATATCTGATCATTATCACGTTGCTGTTTGTGGGAGTTTGCTTATTGGCTGGTGCCTCACCACACTTTAAAAAGTATTTCATTGTCTGTAAAACACTTTGAGACATCCAGTGGTCATAAGCATGATTTAAATGCTAGTCTTTTCTTTTACCAACCATTGGATCAGCTTCAAATCTTTTCAGATGCTTGATTTCATTAGACTACATTTTAATTCATCAACTGGGAAAATTGAGATAAAATTGAGATTGTATTATATGGTCCGTTTGAAGAATTTCTGTGAAATCGCTTCTGGTTGAAGCTTAGACATAAGTATTGGACTTGCTTATCCTTTTGTTCACATATAAATTCTTTGCAATATTGCTAATAATTACATTAATTTGTCCCCCTGAAGGGAGGGTCTGTCCTTTATCAGCAGAAGGTGCAGATAAATATTTAATCCGTTTAAAAATAACAGTGGGTAAACTGAAATAAGAACAAAAAAATGATGGAGAAACTCAGCATGTTGGGGCAGCATCTGTGGAGAGAACCCGAGTTTGAGTTAACTGATAAAGGGCCATTGACCCAAAACATTAACTCTGGTTCTCTCCACAGATGCTGCCTGACTGCTGAGTTTTCCCAGCATTTTTCCTTTCTTCAGATTTCCATCATCTGCAGTATTTTGCTTTTGTATTAGTGGGTAAACTGAACCTGCCTGTATATTGTTTGGGTTTGGCTTTTTTATGCCAACCACATCCAGAAAATATTCATGTGCATTTATCTTCTATGTTCTGATGATATGGAATTCACTTTCAAATATATGAAAAGTAAAATTACCATCAGAGGCCTCAGCTGCATTGTAGAACTCCTCCAGTGGTGCTACAAGTTACTTGAGAATGAGTGACATGCAGTTGCTTCCCCCCCAAACAAAATAAAAGGAACATGGAGGCACCTTAGTCATGTATAATCTGCAAGCTAGGAATTGAAATGAGCTGATTTCCTGCCACACTGTGCACACCAGTGTATAAAGGAAAGAAATTCTTACATTATAACAACACCCACACTTCAGAAGTATGTCACTGTTTGCAAAGTGCTTTAGGTGTCTTGAAGTTGTGAAAGACACCTTATCAAGTTGTTACTTTTTAAGCCTAAACAGTAGTGTAGTGCCAAATTTTGAAGTGCAGGAGGTCTGAGAATGTGTTGGCCGTATCATTTCTAAATCTACTATTACATTGTCTTCCTGTGTATTAATCATTTGAGTCCCCAAACCTCAGTAAAACATTGCTTTTTAGTGAAAAATATTACTGTAGGTAGGCATTTTATTTCGAACCAAATAGTATTTTGAGTCATTAGTCTTTAGCATAACTAGGATTTCATTATACAACAGTGTAATTATTTAACGCAAGCCTATTAAAAACATGAATTACAGAAAAATTTACTTACTTCTGACCAGGGGATGGTTTATCGAGGGGCCCCTGCTTTTCTTGAATTGTATTGATAACCTAAACCTGGGTGTACGGGGCACAATTTAAAAAATTGAAGATGATGCAAGACTTGTAAGTATCGTGAACTGTGAGGAAGATGGTGATAGGCCTCAAGAAGATATAGATCAGTTGGTGGAATTGTCAGACATGTGATAGATGCAATTTAATATAGAGAAGAGTAAAGTGATACATTTTGGTCAGAAGAACAAGGAGGGGTGACATAAAATAAAGGGTATAATTCTAAAGCAAATGCAGGAGCAGAGGGACCTGGGTGTATATGTGCATAAATCATTGAAGGTGGCAGGGTAAGTTAAGAAAGCAGTTAATAAATTATACTGAATGCTGGGTCTTATAAATAGGAGCACATGCTACAAAAGCAAGTTAGTTATGAACCTTCTTAAAACACTGGTTCAGCCACTGCGGGAAGGTTGTGGAGATTTTAGAAAGGGTGCAGAAAAGGTTAATGAGAGTGGTTCCAAGGATGAGAGCCTTTAGTTATGTAATGTGTAATGAGGCAGGTTTAATAAATGGTCTCAGAGTAAAAGATCCCCTAGGAAATAGTGACCATAACTCGGTAGAATTTAGCATTCAGCTTGAGAGTGAGAAACTTGAGCCGGAAACAACTGTGCTAAACTTAAATAAGGGTAATTACAAAGGAATGAGGGGAGAGTTGGCTGGAGTGGGCTGAGAAAGAAGTTTAGCAGAAAAGATGGCTGTTGAGCAATGGCAGAAAAAAGGCCATGACTCACAACAAAGATATATCCCAGTGAGAAGAAGAATTCTAGGAAGGGGATAAACAACCATGGTTAACCAAGGAAGTTAAGGATAGTATCAAATTGAAAGGAAAAATATATAATGTGGCAAAGATTAGTGGTAAGCCACAGAGGCTTGGGAAAGTTTTTAAAACCACAACAAAAGATGATCAAAAAAGATAGAGGGAGAAAATAAACTTTGAGGGTCAGCTAGCAAGTAATATAAAAACAGACAGTAAGAGCTTCTTTAAATATATCAAAAGGAAGAGAGAGGCCAAAGTGAACATAGGCTCCTTAAAGAATGAGGCTGGGGAAATAATGGGGAACCAGGAAATGGCAGAGAGTTGAATAAATACTTCATGTTAGAGGCACTAATAGTACTCCAAAAATACTAAATAATCAAGGGGCCAAATTTGGTGGGGGGGGAGGGAGAGATAACTACAATAACTATCACTAGAGAAAAAGTATTAGGGAAGCTGATGGGGCTAAAGGCTGATAAGTCCCCTGGACTTGATGGGTTCCACCCTAGGATATCAATGGAAATAGCTGCAGAGATTGTGGATGCACTGGTAGTCATCTTCCAAGAATCTGTAGATTCTGGAAAAGTCCCAGAGGCTTGGAAAATTGCCAATGTCGCCCCCTTATTCAAAAAGGGAGGGAGACAAAAAAACAGGTAACTATGGGCCAATTAGCTTAATTAGCATAATATCTGTCATTGGGGAAAATGTTGGAGTCTATTATAAAGAATGTAATAACAGAGCATTTAGAAATGCGTAATACAATGGAGCAGAGTCAGCATGGCTTCATGAAGGGGAAATCATCCGTGACAAATTTTTTTAGAATTCTTTGAGGAGGTAACAAACAGGATAGATAAATGGGGAACCAGTAGATGTAATATATTTGGATTTCCAAAAGGTGTGCGATAAGGTACCACACATAAGACTACTTAAGATATGAGCCCATGGTGTTGGCAGTAGTATATTAGCCTGGTTAGAGGATTGGCTAACTGATAGAAGGCAGAGAGTTGCGATAAGAGGGGCATTTTCAGGATGGCAACCTGCAACTAGTGGAGTGACACAGGGATCAGCGCTGGGCCACAATTCATTACAATATATATTAATGACTTGGACGAGGGAAGTGAATGTACTATCGCCAAGTTTGCAGATGACTCAAAAATAGGTGGGAAGGCAAGTGGTGAAGATGACACAGTCTACAGAGGGACATAGGTTACTTGATTGGACAAAAATTTGGCAGATGGAATATAATGTAGGAAAATGTGAGGTTATGCACTTTGGCAGGAAGAATAGAGGAGCTGAATGTTATTTAAATGGAGAAAGACTGCAGAAAGTTGCAGCATAGAGGGATTTGGGGTTCCTTGTGCATGAATCACAAAAAGCTAGCACACTGGTTCAGCAGGCAATATGGAAGACTAATGGAATGTTGGCCTTTATTTCAAAGTCCTTATTAAAAATAGGGAAGTCTTGCTAAAGCTATACAAGACCACAGCTGGAATACTGTGAACAGTTTGGTCCCCTTATCTAAGGAAAGATATACAGGCATTGGAGGCAGTCCAGAAAAGGTTCACAAGGTTAGTCCTGGGTTTGGAGGGATTTTCTTATGGGGAAAGGTTGAGTAGGTTGTGCCTGTGCTCATTGGTGACCTTATTAAAAGATAAAAGATTCTTAGGGGGCTTGACTGGGTAGATGCTGAGGGGTTTTTCCCCCTTGTGGGAGAGTCTAGGACCAGAGGGCATAATCTCAGAGTAATGGGTTGCCCATTTAAGATAGAAATGAGGAGGAATTTCTTCTGAGCGTAGGGGGCTGTCGAGGCTGGGTTGTTAAGTATATCCATGGCTGAGATAGACAGATTTTTAATCAGTAAGGGAATCAAAGGTTATGGGGAAAAGTCAGGAATGGAGTTGAGGATTATCAAATCAGCCATGATCTCATTGAATGGCGGAGCAGACTCGATGGGCAGAATGGCCTACTTCTGCTCCTACATCTTATGGATAGATTGGCAAAGCTGGAGCTGTTCTCCTTGGAGAAGAGAAGGTTGAGAGGAGATTCATTAGACGTGTTCAAAATCATGAGGGGTCTAGATAGCATAAATGGGGAGAAGTTGTTCCCATTGGCAGGAAGTAGAGAATCCTGAGGCAATTGACAAAAAAAAGCCAGAGGCAACATGAAGGAAAACTTACTTCCTTGCAACAAGTGGTTTGGATCTGGAATTCACTGCCAGAGTGTGTGGTGAAGACAGATTTAATTGCGGGTTTCAGAAGGGAACTGGATAATTATCTGAAGAGAAGATTTGACAGGGCTACTGGGAAAAGGTGGAGGAATGGGGCTAGCTGAGTTGCTGTTGCAGAGGACTGACACAGAGACAATGTGCTGAATGGCTTCCTGTGCTGTAAACCATTCTATGATTCTAGTATAGGTATATTCAAGGAACTTGATAAACACACGAGAGCGAATAAAGCTGACGATTACCCTGATAATGTTCAGGCTGCACAGCTGAGATGCCAGCTGCTGCAGGCCGCCCCCCAGCTCCCAGTGATTGAGCAGCAGCCAGTACAGCCCAGGGACCAGGCTATCCCCCCAGACCCGCTCCTCTAGCTCTGGACCCTACAGCACCAGCTCTGACCCTGCTCGGGCAGAGCTAGCCAGACCTCTGGTCTCATTGCCCCAGCCGCTGCTACCATCACAACTGGATATGGAGCAGAGTAGATGGCCAATCAGCAAGAGAGCTTGTGATCCAGTGGAGCTCAGGGGGTGCCAGAACAGCACTCCGGTGCGCTCAAGCAGCACTACATGCCTGATTTAGAGGTGCCCTCTGCCACCAGGTTCTACATTTTAACTTTTCAGCACAGTACATGTACATACCCCATGATCAGAGGAAACTCTTTACTGCCCATTAGAAATTGTAAATGTTCCTTTTTTTCCCTCCCCAATCATTTGGGAGGAATTCAAAGAGGAAATGTACTCCCTAAAGCATCTCTTAGCAATTATAGGTATGCTTTCTGGCCAAGATCATCGGCTGCTAGCTGGAGGAGGAATACTGCTAAGAATATGATGTTGTACTGTAAAAAGCAGCATTGGGAACTGATGATTTGAAGCAATTTGATGTTAATGCAGGATGCATGGAAGTTAGTCTATTATCTAGAAATTGTTCAGGCTGCAGTTTAATATAGCTAAAAGGTAGAATTTTCATGCCCCTCAAACATTATCATAAGTCTGGTCACTGCTTATCAAAGGCAGATTGTAGGCCATAAATTAAAAGATGTTCAATTAGGCAAGGTTTTATTCACAAAGCATGAATATCAATGTAGCTGAATCAACGTAATTTCTCACAAATTATAATATAAATTATGTTAGTCCAAATCAGTTTGAGCTAATGTGCTGGTTCAAAATTTCGGGGAGGGAGAAAAGGAAGGAAAGCAAACATTACTCTTCAATTGTACTAAACAGTTGGTACAATGGTGGTGTTGATATGGAAAGCACTAGTGTATTTGAAAGGATTGAATCCCAAGATCATCTTTAAGCAGGTCAATAATAAAAGGACAGTAAAAGAAAGAGTAGGGCCAATTAGGGACAAAAAAGGGGACTTGCATGTGGAGGCTGGAGAAATAGTGGAAGTATTGAACGAGTATTTTGCACATGTCTTTACAAAGGAAAAACTTGCTACCCAGGGTGAGAGGGGAGGTAATTGGTGCACTAGAAGAACTTAGTGGTGAGGAAGAAGTTGTTGGAAAGGCTAACTTTACTTAAAATAGATAAGGCATCAGGATCGGATGAGATGCATCCAAGGGTATTGACGGAAGTGAGTGGAAATTGCAGAGGCACTAGTGATAATCCGCTAGTCTTCCTTAGACACGGGAGGTGCCAGAGGACTGGAGAACTGCGAATGTTACACGTTTGTTCAAAAAGGGTGCAAGGATAAAGCTGGCAACGACAGGCCAGTCAGTTTAACTTCAGTGGTAGGGAAACTTCTGGAAACTGTAGTGTGGGATAAAATCAATAATCACTTAGACAAGTGCAGCATAATTAAGGAAAGCCAGCATGGATTTATCAAGGGAGAATCGTGTTTAACTAACTTGCTGGAGAAGTTTGAGGAGGTAACAGAGAAGGTTGATAAAGAAAACGCTATTGATGTGGTGTATATGGATTCTCAAAGGACATTTGATACAGTTCCACACAACAGACTTGAGCAAAATTCTAAGTCATGGAATAAAAGGCAAAGTAGGCACTTGGATAAGAAATTGGCTGAGTGACAGAAAACAATAGTGATAAATGGTGCTTTTTCAGATTAGGGAAAGGTTTGTAGTGGAGCTCCTCAGGGGTCAGTGTTGGGACCTTTGCTCTTCCTGATACATACTAATGACCTAGACTGTGGTGTGCAGGGCATGATTTCAAAAGTTGCAGATGATACGAAGATTGGAAATGTCAACTGTGATCAGGATAGTCTTGAACTTCAGAAAGACATAGACATGTTGATGGATTAGGCAGATATGTGGCAGATGAAGTTCAATGCAGAGAAGTGTGAGGTGATTTGTTTTGCCAGGAAATATATGGTGAGACAATATAAAATAAAGGGAGAGCCTCTAAAGGAGGTGCAGGAACAGAGGAGACTCAGTGTATATATACATAGGTCATTGAAGATGGCAGGGCATGTTGAGAGAGCAGTTAATAAAGCATATAGTACCTTGGGCTTTATTAATTGGGGCATTGAGTATAAGAGTAGGGAGATCATGTTGAACTTGGATAAGACACTAGTTAGGCCTCATAGATATAAAAGCAAAGAACTGCGGATGCTGGAAATCTAAAACAAAAACACAAACAGAAATAAATGGAAAAACTCAGCAGGTCTAGCAGTATCGTTGGAGAGTCCTCATGACACTTCAGCAGAACTAAGTAAAAATAAGAAAGGAGTGAAATATAAGCTGGTTTAAGGGGGTGGGGAGGGTGGTTGTTGGGACAAGAAGCCAGTAATAGGTGGAGATAACCAAAAGATGTCACAGACAAAAGAACAAAGAGGTGTTGAAGGGGGTGATATTATCTAAAGGAATTAGCTAATTAAAGGTAGAAAGCAGGACAAACAAGGTACAGATAGACCCAGTGGGGATGGGGTGGGGTGAAGGAATACCAAAAAGGCTAAAAGGTAGAGATAAACAATGGGTGGAAATACATTTAAAAATAATGGAATTAGGTGGGAAAAGAAAAATCTATATAAATTATTGGAAAAAACAAAAAGGAGGGGGAAGAAACGGAAGGGGGGTGGGGATGGAGGAGGGAGTTCATGACCTAAAATTATTGAACTCAATATTCAGTCCGGAAGGCTGTAAAGTGCCTAGTCGGAAGATGAGATGCTGTTCTTCCAGTTTGCATGAGCTTCGCTGGAACAATGCAGCAAGCCAAGGACATACAGTGGGCATGAGAGCAGGGTGGAGTGTTGAAATGGCAAGCAACAGGGAGGTCTGGGTAATGCTTGCGGACAGACCAAAGGTGTTCCTCAAAGCGGTCACCCAGTCGGCGTTTGGTCTCCACAATGTAGAGGAAACCGCATTGGGAGCAACGAATGCAGTAGAATAAGTTGAGAAGTGCAAGTGAAATACTGCTTCACTTGAAAGGAATGTTTGGGCCCTTGGACGGTGAGGAGAGAGGAAGTGAAGGGGCAGGTGTTGCATCTTCTGCGGTTGCATGGGAAGGTGCCGTGGGAGGTGGTTAAGGTGTAGGGGGTGATGGAGGAGTGGACCAGGGTGTCACGGAGGGAACGATCCCTACGGAATGCCGCTAGGAGGGGTGAAGGGAAGATGTGTTTGGTGGTGGCATCATGCTGGAGTTGGCGGAAATGGCGGAGGATGATCCTTTTGAATGCGGAGGCTGGTGGAGTGATAAGTGAGGACAGGGGGGACCCTATCATGTTTTTGGGAGGGAGGAGAAGGCGTGAGGGCGGATGCGCGGGAGATGGACCAGACACGGTTGAGGGCCATGTCAACCACCATGGGTGGAAAACCTCGGTTAAGGAAGAAGGAAGACATGTCAGAGGAACTGTTTTTGAAAGTGGCATCATCAGAACAGATGCGATGGAGGCAAAGGAACTGAGAGAATGGGATGGAGTCCTTACAGGAAGCGGGGTGTGAGGAGCTGTAGTCGAGGTACCTGTGGGAGTCGGTAGGCTTGTAATGAATTTTGGTGGACAGTCTATCACCAGAAATTGAGACAGAGAGGTCAAGGAAGAGAAGGGAAGTGTCAGAGGTGGACCATGTGAAAATGATGAAAGGGTGGAAATGGGAAACAAAATTAATAAATTTTTCCAGTTCCCAACGAGAGCATGCACTAGTTAGGCCTCATCTGGAGCACGGCATCCAGTTCTGGGCACCATACTTGAGGAATGATGTGAAGGCATTGGAGAGAGTATGGAGGAGATTCACAAGAATGATTCCCAGGATGAAGAACTGTAGCTATGATAGATTGGAGGGGTTGGGACTGTTTTCCTTGGGGAAAAGGAGGCTGAGAGGAGACTTGATAGATGTATTCAAGTTCCTGAGGGGTAGAGACAGGGTAAATAGTGAGCAACTGTTCCCACTGAAGAGAACATCAAGAACTAGAAGGCACAGATTCAAAATAATTGGCAAAAGGAGTAAATGTGATGTGAGGAAAATTTATTTCACCTGGAGGGTGGTTGGTGCCTGGAACAAACTTCCTGAAAGGTTGGTGGAGGCAGGTTCGATTGAGGCATCCAAAATGGAATTGGATTGCTACCTGAAAAGAGAGAATGTGCGAGGTTATGGGGATAAGGCAGGGGAGTGGGACTTGGTAGAATGCTCTTTCTGAGAGCCAGTGCAGACTCATTGGGTTGAATGGCCTCGTTCTCCATTGTAAAGATACTGTGATTAGAGCAAGGTGTGGTTAGAACATTCATTGCACTGAAAGGGTAACTTCAAGGATAGCTAATAAGAGTGACAGGTTTATGACCATACTTGTGCAGTAGCGGGAAATAATTGTGTATCCAATTGTAGTGATGTAGAGTTTGATTCTGGCACTCGAGAAGTTTTAAATTAATGTTTTTTTTTCAAAACAGTAGTAACGATTTATTTCAAGTTGTTTAATTATTAAACAGTTCCAATTTTAGTTGTTTAAGTGTTAAACCATTATGACTTAAATTTAAAAAAAAACATGAATGGTAATAGTGATTGAAAGAACATGATGGGGAAATAGAGATGGTTATGATCCCCTTGGGGGAACAGCATATCAAAATAACAAAATTTACTAAATGACCCTCAAATGAAGAAATTACCAACAAGATTTCACTTTTTGTAACTTTAGCAGAACCAACATAAATTTAAGAATTAACAGGCAAATGATACTTTAAATAAAAAGGTAAATTTTGCTTTAAATAGTCAATACAACATAAATGCATCTTACACAACCACAAGTACCCACATCACTCACTGCAGATGTGGCACCATGTGCAATTCCACAGTTTTCTAATTTGGCACCTGGTACAAAGGATCTCTCACTTACCCACTCCATTGATTCAGCCCTCAGGCTGTGTTCACGAGCAGCCATATTCCATTTGACATCCATCGAGACAGTCCTCATCCAAACAGCACATGCCTGCAGAACCTCCTGAACTTGGTTCATGATTTTGATGGCAAAGATTCCCTAGAGACCCCTTTACCTGATTTCTTTAAACCTCATTAAACAGTCTATTTGGCTTTGGCTAAACTGAAGCATAGGTGTAGAATTGTCCAATTCACAATCTCTGCTCTAAACCGGTCTTCAGCTTTCTGTCCTTTTTAACTGTATTACACAGAGTTCTTCATAAATATGCCTTCTCTGTTCTCCCCTCTGCTGCAAGATTTTTTTTTAACAACAGTTTCTTTATCTGTCTGCTTCCAGGTCAAGGCTAGCCAGGCCATATGAACCAGTATTTCTTAAGTAGGAAAATTATAATTGATCCCTTTACAATTGATGCAAACTCTTAAAAGTCCTTAACATACTTTAAAAACAATTACAGATTCCACAGACATTTTAAAGAAATTACAAATTTTCTTTTACTGCTCTGAGTCAAAAATCATCAGAAGTTTTTTTAGGCCTGAAACCATGATCTGATCTTTACAAAAGCCCCTTTTTAGGGGGTGAGAACCAAGGTAAATGCTGTTTGCCCACTGATAACTCTCACAAGTAGCTGTTCATATCTGAACATAGATCATCAGTTCTGGCAGGCTGTTATATTGCTGGGCATCAGACTGAAGCCATATGCTGTTTTCGTTGGTGACCTTAATCCAGGCATTTTTAAGTAATGTATATTGCCTTGATTAAGAGTGGGAATTCTGACTTCCTTCTGTTCCCTCACTATCGTAGCACCCCAGCTAGAATTAGCTGTAGAAATGTTACTGTCATTTTGTGATCTGGATTGCTTCATGCTATTGTTGGTGGCCTTTACTTATTAGGCTATGGCGAGACACTTCCTATATTAACAAAAGGTAATTTGAGTGACGGTTCATTTTAAGAACAGCACAGACTCTTAGTGATCCAAATTTAATTTTTGTGTTGAAATTGCATGCCCTATTGTGCATTGAATTACTGACTGGGGGTGGTGTTTTGATTTTTCTGTACCAATAAGTGATGTTTTTCAAATGTTTAATTTTAAATTATTTAAAAATTCTAAAATATAGTAATATTTAATATTCCAGTAAACATTTTTGACCCAATTCAACATTAACTTTATCCGAACAGAAACTGCATAAACAGCATTTTTCTGGACGTATTAATTTTAATATTCGTTTGGGCATCTTTCAGTGACTAGATGGTGGAATGGATTTTGTAGAATATCTTAAATTTTGTATTTCAGCGCAGCCAAAGTAAAAGAAATATGTAAAATGGGTACCTAGGAATAAATTTGGAAGACATTTTTCCAACGTCCTCAAGACTTAATTAGACGATATTCTTGTGAATCGCTCTATCAGTATGTTCTGTGGGTTTGGTTTTCATAGACTATTGAAATTTTGTAAGATTACTGCCATTGTAGTTCATGTGGGTCAAAGTTTAATCCATAAGGAGCAGAGCTTTGCATTTAACTGTGTCACTGACTATAAAATGAATGTATGTTGTGGGAAAATGTGTCAGTGTCTATATAACTGATGTTATGGCTCAAAGGTGCCTGCTGTTTGGAATGGATTGCTCTGGCTGGAATGATTTGGTAATCTTTTCCTGCTGGTGAGCTGCAGTTTGGGTCATAAATCCAAGGCAATTTTTTTTTTTATGCACATATGGCTTTGAGCTAAAACAAAAACAGTAATTCTAAAAATAGCCCCTGGATCAGTCACTATAAAAAGCAAGCTGTCTATTGAATCCTGGTATTCTCATTACAGTATCTGGCAAGCAGATCCACCTTTTTCTCCTTCCTTTTCCCCGTCTTCTTCTTCTCCTCCACCCCCAAAAATGCGATGGGCATGCTTGAGTTTTATTTTTAAAAATGAATACTGTATAAACTGTCAAGAATTTCTAAGAGGGACTAAAGTTTAGTGTTCTTTCCAACCATTTCCTCAGCCAAAGCTTATTGGCAAAAATGTGTTTGTGAAAACTATCAGTAGATATTGGTTCAGTATTTTTTAATTCATTCATGGGATTTGGCCAACCCTAATTGCTCTTGAGAAGGGGGTGATGGAATGCCTTCCTGGACCACTGTAGTCCTTGTGTTATAAGAACTATTATGCCCAATAAAAGCATGTCTTATTCATAGCCTTAAATATGGCTCAGTAAAGAAGTTTCTGGAAGTGTCTTTTATTTAAAATGGGCACTTTGAATAGTTAAGATGGCTGCCAAGGTTCAGATGACTTGTGCAGCTTCAACACAGACTATCTGAAGCTTCCAGAGAGTTCTGAATTGCATTCCCCCTGGGCAGGGGGCCACCTCCAGGAATGGACATATCAAGACACATATCAAGACACATACTATCTGTGGAATTTGCCCTTGCTATTGGGATTTACCTATGTGTCTCTGTCTCCATGTCTCTGAGTTGAAACTCTAACAATGAGAGCTGGGCAGAAATCAATCCATCCTGAGTAAGTATGAAGAACTCATCTATTATCTTCATTGTATAACAACAGCTTTTGGCTAAGGCATTCCGTGTGGACAATACTCATATAGGTCGTGACCAAAACCAGATGGAAATAACAAGTTTTTAACTGAAGACCCAGAAAGATCTGGGCTGTCCACAGAAAATACCAAAAGGGACAGCAGCAAAAAGCCGTGTCATTTTTGCCTTTAGAACCTGGAGGTTGAACATCTTAAAAGAGCCTACCAACTTGACTCCAAAACTCCAAGTCCATCAGTAAAGAAATTTGAAGCACTGATATACAAGCCACAGGTGCGCAGCTTCCTGACCTGCTGAACATTTATGTCTTTGAGGGAATCCTGCAACAATTTGGATATTTGGATTCAGCTGTTTAAACCCATCTGAACTACAATTCAAGAGTGGAAAAAGTCTCCTTTTTTTTTATTGAGCCCACGGTGACTGTCCTTGTTCCAGGAACCCAACATGTGAACTATGAACTATTCAGTTGGTTTACTACTTGCAAAAGTATGCTATTCTCTTTTAACTGTACTTTCCTTGTGTGTGTGTGGAAGTGATTGACGTAGTGTTTAGACTTTTGGGTTGAATGTGTGAATAAATAACGTTCTTTATTTAAACCTATGAAAGCTTGCTGCTGTCATTTCTAAATTGGCCATACTCTCTGGGGGCTAAGTACCACACACATCTTCCTCTCCAAAACCACACCGATTACAGACAGTAAGAGAAGGAAATTGAAGAGAAGGGCATCTTCACCCCTGTTTGTAACAATACACAGTGCTATTTGAGAGGAAATTTTGTGATTTTGATCCAGTAACAGTGAAGGAGTGGCAATGTATTTCTAAGTCAGGATGGTGTGTGACTCGGAGGGGAATTTGTCGGTGGTGGTGTTCCCATGTGCCTTGTTCTTCTGTGGTAAAGACGGCAAGTTTGGAAGGTGCTATCCAAAGAGCCTTGGTGAGTTGCCTCAAACGCTTCTTGTGAATGGTATGCCCTGCTGCCACTGTGGACTGGTGGTGGAGGGGGTGAATGTTTAAAGTCATGGATGTGGTGCCTATCAAGCAGGCTGTTTTGCCTTGGATGGTGCCAAGCTTCTTGTATGCTGTTGAAGCTGCACCCACCCAGGCATATGGTGAATATTTCGTCACAGTCCTGATTTGTGTCTTGCAGATAATGGAAAGGCTTTGGTGAGTTGGAAGGTGAGTTAATCTCCACAGAATCTCTAGTCTTTGCCCTGGTCTTGTAGCCACAGTATTTATGTTCTAAAGATCAAGATGTAGAAGCAGTTTGGAAGGAGATAAGAAATGGTAAAGGTCGGAAGTAATTGTGGGAGTAGTTTATAGGCCCCCTAAAAGTAACCACACTGTAGGACGGAGTATACAGGAAGAAATAATGGGGGCTTGTGAGAAAGGTACGGCAATAATCATGGGTGATTTTAATTATATATAAATTGGGTGATTAAAATTGGCAAAGGTAGCCTGGAAGATAAGTTCATAGTGTTTTCAGGACAATTACTTCCTTAATGGACTTAGCATTTTCCCCATGAGATGTTAGGTTAACTAGCCTATGGTTTTCTGCTTTGTTTCCCCTCTTTCTTGAATAGAGGTGTTATATTTTGTGACTTTTTCAGTCTGCTGGAACCTTTCCAAAATCCAAGGAATTTTGGTAGATAAGAGCCAATGCATCTGCTATGTCTGCAGCCATTTCTTTTAAGGCCCTAGGATGCAGGCCATCAGGTCATGGGACATGTCAGCCGTTAGTTCTAATAGCTTCCCAGTGCTTTTCCCTAGTGTTTATTTTAAGTTTCTCCCTCCCTTTCTTATTTTTAAGTATTCTTGGGATATCCTTGGAATGTGTGTCCTGTAATATGTGCGAAGTCATGGATGCTACCAGTGTCCTAGATGACCACATGTGCAGAAAGTGCTGCAGCTGCAGAAACTTGAGCCCCAGGTTTGAGCTTGAGCTGCGGCTGGAGTCACTGTGATGCATCTGTGAGGCTGAGAGCTACGTGGGTAGCATGTTCAGAAGGGTGGCCACACTGCAGTTTAAGGGCCTGGAAACAGAGGGAATGGGTGACCACCAGACAGTCCAAGAGAAGTAGGCAGGTACTGAGGGAGTCACCTGGGGGCCCGCTCACAAATTGGTTTTCTGTTTTGGAAGCTGGTGAGGACACTAGTTCTTCAGAGGAGTGCAGTCCGAGCCAGGTTTGTGGCACCATGAGTGGCTCAACAGTACAGGAGGGGAGGAAGAAGAAAGGATGGGCTATAGTGATATAGCCAGATGTTTCTGTTACTGTATATGTGACTCTAAGATGGTATGTTGCATCCCTGGTGCCAGGGTCAAGGATGTCACAGAGTGGCTGCAAGATATTCTTGTGGGGGAGGGTGATCAACCAGAGGTCGGGGTCCACATTGGTACCAATGACTTAGGTAGGAAGAGGGATGTGGTTCTGTAATCAGAATTTAGGAAGCTAGGTAGAAAATTAGCAAGCAGGACCTCAAATATGGTGATCTCCGGATTACCCCCAGTGCCACGTGCCAGTGAGTACAGAAATAGGAGGATAAGGCATATGAATGTGTGGCTGAAAAGATGGTGCAGGAGGGAGGGCATAGATTCCTGGGACACTGGGGCTGGCTCTGGGGGAGATGGCACCTGTACAAGCCGGACAAATTGCACCTGATCAGAGCTGGATCTGAGTTCCTTAAGGGGCATTTTGCTAGTACTATTTGGAGGGCTTTAAACTAACTCAGCAGGGGTGTGGGCACCAAGAGAAAATATTAGAGAGGAATACCAGGGTGCACAAAATACTGGGAGGGACAGATATCACTAGTATAGAGAATAGTAAGCTAATAGGTAAAGTCGGGGTAAGGGAGAAAGTAACAAAATCTAAATCAGGATTATGTGTATAAATCATGTATGTGAATGCACAGAGTATATTAAATTAGTTTGGGGCGTTACAGGCGCAGATTGCCATGTGGAAATATGACGATGTGGCGATAACAGAGACCTGGCTCAAGGAAGGGCAGAACTGGGTGTTAAATATTCCCAGCTACAAGGCGTTCCGAAAAAATAGGAAGGGAAGGAAAGGAGGAGGGATGGTGGCATTAGTTAAGGAGAGCATTGCAGTGCTGGAGAAAGAGGGTGTCCCAGAGGGTTCAAGGACAGAATCAATTTAGCTAGAGCAAAAGAACAAAAAGGGTGCAACTACATTGCTTGGTGTAGTCTATGGACCACCAAATAGTGAGAAGGATGTAGAAGAACAAATCTGCAGAGAAATTACAGAGATGCAAGCATTATAGAGTAGTTATAATGGTGACTTTAATTACTTGCAAGTGGACTGGGACAGTGGCAGTGTCAAGAGCTGAGGGACAAAAATTCCTAGATTGTGTTCAGGAAAATTTTCTGTAGCAGTATGTGTCCAATCCAACAAGAAAAGATGCACTGTTGGACCTGGTTCTTGGAAATGAAGCGAGCCAAGTAGATCAAGTGTCAGTGGGGCAATGTTTAGGAGACAGTGATCATTGTATTGTTTTAGGATGATGATAGAAAAGGACAATAGGCCATCCAGAATAAGAATAATTAACTGGATGAGAGCCAACTTTGGGCAAGAACAGAGCTGAACCAGATAGAATATAACGAAAGATTGGTGGGAAAACAGTATCTGAACAATGGGCTACTTTCAAAATAGAATTTGTTTGGACACAGTCAAGGTAAATTCCATCAAAAGGGAAAGGTAAGGCAAACAAATCAGAGCCCCCTGGATGAAGAAGGAAAAAATGTGTGCTTATGACAGGTGTCAGGTAGAAAATATAATTGAGAACCAAGAGGAATACAGAGGGTTCAGAGGGGAGGTCAAAAAGCAAATATAAGAAGCGAAGACAGATTATGAGAAAAGACTGGCAGCCAACATAGTGTGGAATCCCAAAGTCTTCTATCGGCATATAAATAGTAAAAAGGTGATAAAAGGAGTAGCAGGGCCAATGGGGATCTAAAATTTACACATGGATGAAGGGGCCATGGCTGAGGTATTAAATGAATACTTTGCACCTGTCTTTACCAAGGAGGTAGATGTTTCCCAAGCCATGATGACAGATGAGGAAACCGTCACTAGAAGGGCTCAAAACTGATGAGAGGGTGTTGAATAGACTGTCGGTACATAAAATTGACAAGGCACTGGGGCTGGACGAGATGCATCCAAGGATATTGAAGGAAGTGAGAGTAGAAATTGCAGGGGCACTGGCCATAATCTTTCAATTTTTCCTAGACTCAGGTGGTGCCAGAGGGCAGGAGAATTGCAAACGTTACGCCTCTGTTCAAAGAAGGTTGTAAGGATAAGCCCAGCAATTACAGACCAATCAGTTTAACTTCAGTAGTGGGCAAGATTCTAAAAACAATTATTCAGGCTAGAATTAGTAATCACATGGGAAGATATGGGTTGATAAGGAAGAGAAAAGAAAGGGGAAATTGTGTTTAACATCTTGCTGGAGTTTTTTGATGAGCTAATAGAAAAGGTTGATGAGCGTTATGCTGTTGGGCTTTATTAATAGGGACATAGAGTACAAGAGCAGGGAGGTTGTGCTGAATTTATATAAGACACTCGTTAGACCTCAGCTGGAGTATTGTGCACAGTTTCTGGGGCCACATTTATAGGAAGGACGTGAACACGTTGGAGAGAGTGCAGAAGAGGTTTACAAGAATGGTTCTAGACATGAGAAATTTCAATTGTGAAGATAGATTGGAGAGGTTGGGACTGTTCTCCTTGGAGAGAAGCCAGCTGAGGAAATTTGATAGAGGTGTTCAAAATCATGAGAGGGCTGGACAGAGTAGATAGGTAGAAGCTGTTCCTGTTCATAAAAGGATCAAAAATGTGAGGGCACAGATTTAAAGTAACGTACAAAAGAAGCAAATGTGACATGAGAAAAAAACTTTCACAACGAGTGGTTAGGGCATGGAATGCACTGCCTGAAATTGTGGTGAAGACGGGTTCAATCGAGGCATTCAAGGGGGCATTAGATGATTATTTGAATTAAAGCAATGTGCAGGGGTACAAGGAAAAGGCAAGGCAATGGCTTATTTGGAGAGCTGGCGTAGACATGATGGGGCCAAATGGCCTCCTTCTGAGCCATTAAAATTCTACGGTTCTGTGATTTTTTTTCTCATGTCTTCTGCAGTGAAGACACGCTAAATACTCGTTCAATGCTTCCACCAATTCCTTGTTTCCCATGATTTAAATCCTCAGTCTCTCCCTCTTAAGGGTGGAACACTCACTTCAGTTACTCTTTTCCATTTTAAATACTTGATTAAAATGATCTTTGCATTTTGTTCTTCTAAAGGTCAGTTGATCAGTGTTGTAATATATGGAAACCCAACGCCTAATTTGTGCACAGCAAGATTCCACAAACAATGAGATAAATACAAGCATTCCCCATTTAAAGCCTGTTCTATAAGCATATTTTTAGCGCTGTCTGTAAATTAGGGACATTCCCTGAATAACACTGCTGTCGTTTTCATTTTAACATGGTTTCCAAACATGCTCAGTCTTGGTTGAAAACAAACTGCTGCTCTGCTCATAACCTCCCCCGATTCTCCTACTTGCCGCCTCCCCTGCTCGCTGATTCCTCCCGCTCTCCATCTTGCACCCTCTCCTGAGCCCTTGATCCCAGCAAGGTTGCGGGAAAGGGAGCAGGAGGCTGTTGGAGAAATGGGAGGGTCAGGTAGGGAGGCGATGAGTACTAGTACTGTACTACAGTTAGTACTCGAAGATAGTAAAGAGTTTTTTTGGGCCAGTTAGGCTCAAGGCAAACAGTAGGTTTCTAATGTAAAAATTACTGGTATGGAATCGTTGCCCATCCTTATATGCGTTTTTGTGGGAAAGTGATTTTCAAGTGCAACTTTGGAATGTTTCCCTTTAGTTCTGATGAAGAATCGTACGGACTCAAAACGTTAACTCTGTCTTCCTCTCCACAGATGCTGTCAGACCTGCTGAGTTTTTCCAACAATTTTTGTTTTTGTTTCAGCTTTTGAATTAAGTGCCTACCTGGGAGTTTGGTGAGTGAGGGAGTTTAAAGTGTTAATTTTTTTCTTGTAAAATCTAGCTTAGTTTGGAATTAGCAGTAACTGGAAAGTACTGTGTAACTAGATTTGTTCTTTCTTCCAGCCTTAGGCAGGGTAAAAACACTCCGCTGAGAGAGCTGAGTAGTTAATTAGCTAACTAGTTGAATCTGGTTTCTCCAACTTTAGTCCAGTTCACTATAAATTCAGGTGAGGCAAATGAGTGCAGCTTGGAACTGAGTGCATACCTGGAGTTTGGTGAGTGGGAGAGGAGGTGTTCCTTTCATTTTGCTTTTTCTACCTTTTTCACCCTATAGGATTTGGTTCTCACTGTAGTACAGGGAAAGGAACTAGCTATTTGGTGAGTATCTGGTAACTGGGTAAGGTTTGTTCTAGTCCTAACATTTACCAGTGGTTCCTATAATATTTTAAAGTCAACAAAATATATAAAGAAGAAAATAAGTAGGTGAATAATAAAATTACTTAATTAATTAAAACACATTAAAGGTGGCAGGATAGGTGATGTGTCACAGTTGCAGCATGTAAGAGCTCCTGGATGGCGGTGTGATTCAGGGCAAACACGCCTGTGGCTTGGGGAGCTTCGGCTCAGAGCCATTGAGCTGGAGGCTGAGTTGCCGACACTGTGACACATCAGAGAGCAGCAAATTTACCTGGATGCTTTGTACCAGGAGGCAGTCACACCACTTAAGATGGGGTCTTCTGATTTGGTCAGTGGTCAGGGACAGGAGAGTGTAACTGTGAGTGAGGCAGGTAAGGGGACCCAGAAGGCAGAACTAGAAAAATCAAATTGACAGTAGTAGTCTGGATGAGGAGTTCATAGAATGCTTTTGAGATTGTTTCTTAGAGCAGCATGTTTTGCAACAACCAGAGAGCAGGTTATATTAGTTTTGATATTGTGTAATGTGGCAGGATTAATTAATGACCTCTGAGTAAAGGCACCCCTAGATAACAGTGACCACAATATGATTGAATTTTACATCCAATTTGAAAGAGGGAAGAGTGGGTCTAAGACTAGTATTTTAAACATACATAAGGGCAACCATGTTGGCATGAAAGCTGAGCTAGTTGAAGTGAACTGAGATACTAGACTAGGGGATAGATCAACAGAGAAGCAGTGGCAGACAAGTAAGGGGATATTTCAAAAGATTCAGAATAAGTATATTCCTACTATAAAGAAAAATTCTAAGGGGAGGACCCAACATCCGTGACTAACTAAAGAAGTTAGGGAAAGCATCAAAATTTAAGAAAATACAAACGGCAGGTTAGATGATTGGTCAGAATAAAATAATGGCAGAGAAGGAATAAAGCTTAATCAAGAGTAAGAGAGGAAGCTAGCTAGAAATGTAAAAACTTTCTATAGGTATTTAAAAAGGAAAAAGAGTAAAGTGAGTGTTGGTCCTCTGGAGAGTGACAATGGGAAGTTTATAGATAATAAGGACATGGCAGATGATGTGAACAAATATTTTGCTTCTGTGCTCACTATAGAGGATACAAAAACATTCCAGTAGTAGCTGCAAATCAGGTGGTGGAAGGGAGAGAGGAACTTGGTGAAATTACAATCACTGGGGAAGTGGTACTGAGCAAACTGATGGAGCGGGGGGCTGACAAGTGTCAGGGTCCTGATGGACTTCATCCTAGGGTCGTAAAAGAGGTGGCTAATGAGGTAGTAGGTTGGTAACTTTCCAAAATTCTCTAGATTCTGAGAAGGTTCCATCAGAAACTAGAAAGTAGCAAATATAACCCCTCTGTTCAAGAAGGGAGGGAGGCAGAAAACGAGAAACTATTGGCCAGTTAACTTGATGTCTGTTGTGCGGAAGGTATTAGAATCAATCATTAAGGAGGTTATAACTGGGCACTTAGAGAAACTCAAGGTGATCAGGAAGAGTCAGCATGATTTTGTGAAAGGGAAATCATGCATCACCAATTTATTGAAGTTCTTTGAAGGAGTAACATGCCTTCTGGATAAAGGGGAGCCTGTAGATGTGCTGTACTTAGATTTCCAAGAGGCGTTTGATAAGGTGCCACATCAAAGGTTATTGCTGAAAATAAAAGCTCTTGGTGTAATGGGTAACAAATTGGCATGAATACAAGATTGGCTGACTGGTTTAAAAATAAGAGTATGCATAAATCTATCTTTTTCTGATTGGCAGGATGTGATGTGTGGAGTCCAGCAGGGGTCTGTGCTGGGATCTCAACATTTTACAATTTAATCAATGACTTAGATGAGGGAAGTGTAGGCATGATAGTTAAATTTGCAGATGACACAAAGATAGCAGGAAAGTATGTTGTGATGAGGACATAGAAGGTTGCAGACGGATATAGATAGGTTGAGCGAGTGAGCAAAAATCTGGCAAATGGAGTTTAATGTGGGAAAATGTGAAGTAATTCACTTTGGCAGGAAGAATGAAAAAGTAGAGTATTATTTAAATTGAGTTTGGCTGCAGAATTCTGAGGTACAGAGGTGTTCTTGTGCATGAGTCACAAAAGTTAGTATGCAGGTACAGCAAGTATTTAAGAAGGCCAACGAAATGCTATCCTTTATTATGAGAGGACTTGAACATAAAAGTAAGAATGTTATGCTTCTGTTATACAGGGCATTGAGACCCCATCTTGAATACTGTGTGCAGTTTTGGTCTCCTTATTTAAGGAAGGAGATAAATAATTTGGTGGCAGTTCAGAGGAGGTTTACTAGGTTGATACTTGAAATGAGCGGGTTGTCTTATGAGGAAAGGTTAGACAGAATGGGCTTGTTTTCACTCGAGTTCAGAAGAGTGATGGGGTGACTTGATTGAAGTATATAAGATCCTGAACAGTATTCACAAAGTGGTGGTGAAGAGGATGTTTCCTCCTGTGGGTGAGCCCAGGACTAGGGGGCACTGTTTTAAAATTAGTGATCACCCTTTTAGGACAGAGATGAGGGGGAGTTTTTTTCTCTGAGGGTTGTGCAACTTTGGAATTCTGCCTCAGAAGGCAGTGGAGGCAGGGTCATTGTATATTTTTAAGGCGGAGGTAGATAGATTCATGTTAGGCAAGGGTTTATCAAAGGTTATTGGCGGTAGGTGGGAAAGTGGAATTTGATAAACAGATCAGTTGTGATCTTAATGAATAGCGGACCAGGCTTGAGGGGCTGAATGTCCTACTTCTGCCTCTATTTTGTATGTTCAAGTGCAGGAGCCTTGGCCTTTGCAATTGTTCAATAGGTTTGAGAGTCTTTTAGCTTGTTTGGATGAGAGTGGTGGATGCAGGGCGGATGAACAAACTGGCTACGGCACTGTAGCCCAAGAAGCCATTCAAGTAGGGAGAACGAAAAGGAATGTAGTGGTGGTAGGGGACATTGTGGTGAGGGGTTGACACAGTTCTGTGCAACAAAGAGTGCGAGTCCAGACTGCTGGTTGCCTGCCCATTGCCATGGTTCAGAGCACCAGCCCAGGGTTCGAAAGGAGCTTGTAATGGGAGGGGGAGGACCCAATTGTCATGGTCTATGTAAGTACCAATGATATAGGTGGAGCTAGGAAAGAGGTTCTGCATAGAGAGAACGAGGAGCTAGGCACTAAATTAGAAAGCAGAGCCTCAAAGGTAATATCTCTGGATTATTACCTAAGCCTTGTGCAAATTGGCATAGGGTGCATAAAATTAAAGAGATGAACACGTGATTCAAAGACTGGTGTGGGAGAAGTAGGTTCTGGTTCATGGGGCACTGAAACAAGTACTGGGGAAAGTGGGGCTGTGCTGCAGGAACAATCTAACCCTGAAATATATTAGGACCAGTGTTCTAGTGAGCCACATAAATAGGGAAGTAGAGATGGTTTAAAACTAAATACTGAGAGCAAGGGATCAAATTTGGGAAGATGCGGTAAATCAGAGTAAAGACAAGACAGAAAGGTATTAATGTGGAAAATGATAAACAGACTGGCAGGAAGGGACAAAGTATAGGGAGTACAAAATCTAAGAGTAAATCAACAGATAACGTTAAAAGGTTACAAATAATAATAGGACAAATCTGAATGCACATAGCCTTCGAAACAAAACAGATGAACTGAGTGCGCAAATAGAAATGACCTGATGACCATTACAGAGACAAGGCTGCAGGATGCCATAGATTGGGATCTGAATATTGAAGGGTGTACGTGACATTTAGGAAGAATAGGAAGCTAGGAAGAGGTGGATGAGTTGCTCTGTTAATGATGGTATTAGCTCATTAGGGAGGGATGACCTAAGTTCAGGAAACCAAGATGTAGATCTGGTTTGGGTAGCGACGAGAAATGAAAAATCGTAAAATGATTGAATTTGGCTTTCAGTTTGAGGAAGAGAAGAGTGGGTCCAAGACTAGTAATTTAAACTTATTAAGGGCAATTATAAGGGCACGAAAGGACAGCTAACTAAAGTAAACTGGCAAATTAGGTTAATAGAGATACAGCAGCAGACATATAGAGAGATATTTCAGAATACACAGAATAGATACGTTCCAACGAGAAAGAAAAATTCCAAGGGGAGAGCCCACCAATTGTGGTTTACTTAAAAAAAGACAGCATCAAACTTAAAAGAAAAGGCATATCATTGTGCAAAGATGGGTGGCAGGTCAGAAGATTGGACAGAATATAAAAACCAGCAAAGAACGACCAAAAGATTCATAAGGAAGAAAATATTAGAGTACGAGAGAAAGCGCGCTAGAAATAAAAAGACGGATAGTAAGAGTTTCTATAGATATTTAAAAAAGAAAAGTTGACAAAGTGAGCACTGATCCTATAGAAAGTGAACCTGGGGAATTAATAATACAAAATAAGGAGATGGCAGATGAGTTGAGCAGGTATTTTGCATCAGCCTTCACTATAGGCGATACAGCTATTTCTGGGAAGTTACTTGTAAATTAAGAAATGGAAGGGAGGGACGAACCTGGTTTAGTGGATGGGGGGGTTGGAATTATAATTATCGGGGAAGTAGTGCTGAGAAAATTGCTGGAGTTGTGGGCTGACAAGTTCCCGGGTCCTGATGGATTTCATCCTAGGGACTTTTTATTTTTAAAAAATGACTGATGATATAGTTGATGCATTGGTTTTAATTTTCTAAAGTTCCCTACATTTGGGAAGGTTCCATTAGATTGGAAAATAGCAAATGTAACTCCTTTATTCAAAGGAGGGAGACAGAAAGCTGGAAGTTATAGGCCAGTTAGCTATCTTTCATAGAGAAAATGTTAGTTATTATTGAAGATGTTATAGCAGGGCACTTGGAAAAATTCCAACATAATCAGGTAGAGTCAACATGGTTTTGAGAGAAGAAAATCATGTTGAACCAATATATTGGAGTTTTTTTTGAAGAAGTAACAGTGCTGTCAATAAAGGGGAATCGGTGGATATACTGTACTTAGATTTCCAGAAAGCATTTGATGAGGTGCCACATCAAATGTTATTGAGGAAAATAAAAGCTCATGGTATAGGGGGGGTGACATATTGGCATGGGTAGAGATTGGCTAGCTAACAGGAAATAGAGGATGGGCATAAAGGGGTCTTTTTCTGGTTAGCAAAGTGTATGACTAGTGTGCCACAGTGAGTAGTGCTGGGGCCTCAGCTTATTACAATTTATAAACATGGCTTGAATGGAGGGACCAAAGTTATGGTTGCTAAATTTGCTGAGACACAAATATAGGTAGGATAATAACATTTGAAGAGGACACAAGGAGGCTACAAAGGGAAATAGATAGTGAGTGGGTAAAGACCTTGCAAATGGAGTATAATGTGGGAAAGTGGGAAATTGTCCATTTTGGCAGGAAAAATACAAAAGGAGCATACTTTCTACATAGAGATTGTAGAGCTCTAAAACGCAGAGGGATCTGGGTGTCCTTGTGCATGAATCGCAAAAGGCTAGTATGCAGGTACAGCAAGTAATTAGGAAAGCTAATAGAGTATTATAATTTATTGTGAGGGGAATTGAATACATAAGTAGAGAGGTTATACTTCTGTTGTACAGGGCAACAGTAAGACCACTTTTCGGGTACTGTGTACAGTATTGGTCTCCTTACTTAAGGAAGGATGTAAATGAATTGGAAGCATTTCGGAGAAGGTTCACTAAACTGATTCCTGGTTTAGACGGGTTGTCTTATGAGGAAAGGTTGGACAAGCTAGACTTGTATCCGCTTGAGTTTAGAAGAGTAAGAGGTGACTTAATTGAAACATATAACATCCTAAGGGGCCTTGACAGGGTGGATGTGGAGAGGATGTTTCCTCTTGTGGAAAAAATTTGTACTAGGGGCCAGTGTTTAAAAATAAGGTGTCATCCACTTAAGACAGGGATGAGGAGAAATTTTTTGAGATTTGAGTCTTTGGAACTCTCCCTCAAAAGGCTGTGGAAGCCAAGTCTTTGAATATTTTTTAAGCAGAGGTAGATAGATCCTTGATAAACAAGTGGGTGAAAATTTATCGGGGAAAGACAGGAATGTGGAGTTGAGGTTACAATTCGATCAGCCATGATCTCATTGAATGGCGGAGCAGGCTTCAAGGGCCGAGTGGCCTACTCCTCCTAATTCTTATGTTCGTATGCTTAGCAGACCGTTTTTTTAGGAGTAATAAATGAGGGATTGCTGTAACCAGGGTAATCTGTTTCAATGGCATTGTTTAATGAATAAAATGTCGACCAGGGCACCTGTGCAAACTCCCCTGCTCCTTCTAATAGTTCCATAGATTTTTTTATTTTCATCCAAGTGGGTGGACTGCCTATGTTTAAGGTATCAAAAGGTGGCACATTCGACAAGGCAGCATTTCCTCAGTACTGCACTGAAGTGTCACCCAACAATATGTGTGTGGTCTCTGGAATGTGGTTTGAACTAACTCCTTTTGATTTGGTCAAAAACTTCCCACTAAGCCAAGATTACTGCCAGTCAAGATGTGCAAAGTACCTGTACCTAATTGGTATAAGTTCCTTTGCATTAATACCTGGTTATATATTTAGTATTCTATTTCAGTACTCCACCACCTTTTGAATGGACATGAGAGATGAACTCTACACCCTTATTTATAGAAACGCATGGCTGACCAGGAATTCAATATTTAATCTGTTGACCTTGAAGAATTTGCACTTCGTTCCTTTATTTTTCTGAGTACTGATGCAAATCTAAGATAAATTACTGTTCAACTGTTAACTTCATTAATGTTGAGATAATGTTTGCTACCTCAAGACTTGAACCTGCAATCACGAAGGATTTGTGTTCTGACATGCTAGAATTGCATGCAAGTTTTCCAGCCTGTAGAAATTGGCCCATTTTCATCTGTCATTACCTTTTTAGGCATGTTTTAATATATATCTTAATTGGCAACTTTGGTGGGAATTGCTTAAAATTCTAATCAATCACTAATCTGCCAAAAAAACTTGTACAAAAGCCTGGGGTTAATATCTTGTTTTTTTTTAATAGAAAACTCTGAAGAAATGCTTACACACTAATTCACTGCCATCCATGTGTTTTTAAACTAAGTTGTAGTATCTACCAACCCTGTCCTGCAATAACAATTGCATATGATGCACATACCCCTGTGGTGTACAGTAGCGTCTCACTGTATGTATGTTCTGGCGAATGCTCATAGTGCATGATAGCAAGGTTCTAACTGTATCCTTAAAGCAAATGTTCCCACCTTTGTCAGTTTAGGGTCAATATGCAGAATCTTGTTTCGTTTACCACGTGTTATTTTGCAGGTAACATTATTCCAGTGTGAAAATTGCAGTGTTGCTTCTAAAACCAATTGCCAGTGAGCATAAAGTTCACTTTACTGTGCTCAAAATGTGCAACTTCTTACACAGTTGATACAAATCTGCAGTGAGGAAAAGTACTAAGTTGTGTTACCGTTTTGATATTTGAATCATAAATATATTTTGGAGCCTTAAATTTTCTGCAAGTACAGCAAATTTCCAATATAAAAACTTTATGGCCAATTTTGAAGAGCTGTCACTGTTGCCATGTAGGAAATGCAGAAACCAATTTTAATTTACATTTTTCTGGCTGCATTTTTGAATTTTTTCTTAAATTGTCAACAGATTCACCAGCCTGAGGCCTCAAAATTCATATTAGTAATTTGATGATTTGACTTTGCCTAGAGAGATATGCTGAATTTTTCAATAATTTTGCCTGGGTTTCTGCTGTTGTCTTCACTCGAATCCCAGCTATTAAACAAACTTATCCTTATGGGTAGGAGAGAAAGGGTTGTAGCTGACCCTTCTTCTTAACTAGTACTTTTTAGAAAGTTACTGAATGCACTTTATGCACTTTATTTAAACTCAAATTCTCTTAAGAAATCACCAGCCTCCTGTTTCATCATGGGCTGGAGCTATGCTTTTATTGTTGCGGTGGCCATTCTGCTTTCGCACAATTCACTCAGTTTTTCTCTCTCGGGAACTAACTTGGGTTGATTTTTCAATCCAATTCTGCATTAAATTAGTTTCCAATGTTAGTTTGCAAAGTTTCCATTAGTTTCCAAAGAGTCATGCGGACTCGAAACGTTAACTGTGCTCCTCTCCACAGCTACTGCCAGACCTGCTGAGTTTTTCCAGGTATTTTTGTTTTTGTTTTCGATTTCCAGCATCTGCAGTTTTTTGCTTTTATTCCAATGTTTACTTGTGCTTTGCTCACAGGCAAACCCCGCTGCTACCATGTTATGCTTTCCGGTTTCCATAAGTTAGAAATAATCACACTTTTTATACTCAAAATGCTAAAGCTTCATCAAGTGTTTTTCTCGTTGCATGTGGCTAATAGATTGTTGATCAGCATATGACTCCAGTGCAGCTGTGACATTTGGTATCCCAGGGTATATATTCACATATTCACGTGGCAATTAGTGCCTAGCTGCTTACAAATGATAACAATATAACACTGCGCTTTCTCTATTCACCATTTACTCTCCAAAATATGTGAATGTACAGTTGAGGAATCTGGAGTTTAGTGCCAGGAAATTCCACATCTACTATCTGTTACAACAATAGATGGAGCTCGCTCTGCATGCAGCAATTGATTAATTTGCGGGCTTTAAACTGTAGCATGTTGCATTCTGGAGTACCTTCTGCAGATTGAAAGTTACTGGCATATTTGGTTCTTGCTGCAAACTGGTTATTTGAGTGTTATGTGTATTTCGCATTGCACTAAAATCTGAATTCCAGTTACAGTATGAATACCTTTGTGTTCTTTGTATGAAGTGAGTTCACCTCCAGGTATATTGCAAGCTGAGACCAGTTTGAATTAATACCATTTAAGCATGGTTCGGTAGGTGTGCATGTGAGAGTTATTTGTCATCTCTATCTCGGTCCTCTAGTTCATTGCCCTGTTTAGACTAACAATGAAAGACGAGCATTTATGTAGCACTTTTCATGACTTCAGTACATCCTGAAGCACTCTAGAGCCAATGAAATACATTTGGTCTATGCTCACAGTTATAATGTCGAAAATACAGCAACTGATTTATGCACAGCATAGTTCTACAACCAATAATGTGACAATGACCAGATGATTAGTTTTTATTAATATTTGAGGAATAAGTATTAAGCAGTAATTTCAAAATAATGCTATGGGATATTTTATGTCCAACTGAAAAGTTAGACTGGCCCTTGTTTTATTCTTTCACAGGATATGGGCATTACTGGCTGGGCAAGCATTTATTGCCCATCGCTAATTACCCTTGAGAAGGTGGTGGTGAGCTGCCTTCTTGAACTGCTGCATCCATGTGGTATAGGTATAGTTTCTGCAGTGCATCGTGCAGATGGTAGCCACAGTATTTATGTAGCTGGTCCAGTTCATTTTCTGGTCAATGGTAACCCTCCAAGACGTTGATAGTGGGGGATTCAGCAAGGTAATGCCATTGAATGTCAAGGGGCGATGGTTGGATCCTCTCTTGTTGGAGATGATCATTGCCTGGCACTTCATGGCGCAAACATTACCTGCCACATATCAGCCCAAGCCTGAATGTTGTCCAGCATGTAAGGAGTTGTGAATAGTGCTGAACATTCTGCAATCATCAGTGAACATGATGGAGGGTAGGTCATTGATGGAGCAGCTGAAGATGGTTGGGTCTAGGACACTACCCTGAGGAACTACTGCAGATATTTAATAGGACTGAGATGATTGACCTGCAACAACCACAACCATCTTCCTTTCTGCTAGATATGACTCCAACCAGTAGAAAGTTTTCCCCTTATTCCCATTTACTTCAGTTTTGCTCGTGCTCCTTGATGCCACACTTGGTCAAATGCTGCCTTGGCGTCAAGGGCAGTCACTCTTGCCTCACCTCTGGTGTTCAGCTCCTCTGTCCAAGTTCAGCTCAAGGCTGTAATGAGGCCAGGAGCTGAGTGGCCCTGGCGGAATCCAATGTCAGTGAGCAGATTATTGCTGAGTAAGTGCCACTTGATAGCACTGTTGGCAATGTCTTCCATCACTTTACTGAAGATCAACAGTAGACTGATGGGGCAGTAATTGGCCCTGTTGGATTTATCGTTTTTGTAGCCAGTACATACCTGGGCAATTTTCCACATTGCCGGGTAAATGCCAGTGTCATAACTGTACTGGAACAGTTTGCCTAGTGGCACAGTAGCTCCGGAGCACAAGTCTTCAGTTACAATTGCTAGAACGTTGTCAGGGCCCATGGCCTTTGCAGTATCCAGTGCCTTCAGCCAATTCTTTATCACCTGAAGTGGATCGAATTGGCTGAAGACTGGCGTCTGTAATGTTGGGGATCTCGGGAGGATGCAGAGATGGATCATCCACTTGGCACTTCTGGCTGAAACTGGTTGCAAATGCAAATTGATATTTGTGGAGACTGCTCCTCCAATTTAGTTGTTCAGTTGTCCACCATCATTCACGACTGGATGTGGCAGGACTGCAGAACTTAGATCTGATCTGTTGGTTGTGGAATCGCTTAGCTCTGCCTATCCTATGCTGTTTACGCTGTTTAGCGTGCATCTAATCTTATATCACCAGATTGACACTTCCATAGGTAGCCTGGTGTTGCTCCTGGCATGCCCCCCCTGCACTTTTCATTGAGCCATTTCTGATATCTTCACAACTTGGGTGTCTTAGCCTTTTATCTCTGCTCCATCTGGGGTGCCATTGTTATAAGTTTTAAAAAGAGGGTGTTTGTTATTTTAGACTGATCCAATTTAGCTGTGCACTACCCAATACTGGAACCCATATTGCTATTTTAGACTGTTTGAATTCGACATAGATATAATCATCAGGCAAAGACTCAGACACCACATCAGTAAACAGTATTAAAGTTTATTGATTATAAATAAGTTTTAGAAACTTATCATCTAAATAACAGAAACAGAATTTGGTAAAGTATACCTTTCAATGAAACCCCACCAACTCCACGCTTTCAAATGGGTGATCAATCCAAGAGAAGTGGACAACAATTTGAACTCCTCATGCTGACAGAGAAACAATTATTGTCTCCGAGAAGCACTACACCTTCCTGGGATTTCTACTGGCAGGGAACCCGTCCCAGTACTAACTGCTCATCTGCCCTGAAGCTTATTGGTAATGACCTGCGTGATGATTGGATACTCAATTATCCCTGAAGGTCTAAACCAGTTCTTCCACACTTGATGTACACACATGATTCCCACAACCCTTTTTTATTTACTCAAACGATATAAGCCCACCTTAGTCAAGTTGTTGGAAATGGCTAATTGGTCAATAATGTGATGAGCGTTCACTTCATTGATTGTAGCCAGTTTGCAAATTGTCTCAAATTTAGGACAATGCCTTCCGTTAAGCTATGTCTTTTATCTTGATGTCTTTACATGAGTCCCCTTCATTCTCCTCCTGAGATCCCCAACATCACAGATGCCAGTCTTCAGCCAATTCGATCCACTCCAGGTGATATCAAGAATTGGCTGAAGGCACTGGATACTGCAAAGTCCAGGGGCCTTGACAACATTCCAGCAATTGTAATTGAAGGCTTGTGCTCCAGAACTACCGTGCCCCAACAATCAAGGACAGTCTGGAAGGGAAGGAGCCCAAGGCTTGCGCCATTTCTTTCCCAGCTGTTAGAGCACTTTAATTTTCTCATAAGAGAAGCTAATGGAGAAATACAGAAATAATATAAAGCAACTTCTAATTAACTAATTATTATTTACTTATCCTTCAATTACCCAAATAATTGAAGTACTTCCTTCGAATTAAATCATCTGTTGCTTGTCAGTGGCTGCTTCGTAATACCATTTTGGGTTAGTTTTTTGTAAAAGGTTAACATCAAAATGGCTTATCTCTGTGTTAATACAAAATGGAATCTTGACCTTGTTAGCTTATTACAATGAATATAGCATGAAATTAACCTGAAAATGGTTGTTACAATAAAATCTGGCACCCAGACTTTTGCATCACCTCAATGTCTTTTTACCATGATCTTCTGACCAGCCTTGAGCTCTTCAAGTATCATTCCTGGTATATCATGACTCATCTTCACTTTGTTTTCCTTTTCTCTATTTGGCAATTTGCTATTGATGTCAGGTTTAAGCAAACTAAACCTTGTCTGAGAAGCTTGTTTAAACACTAATTCATAAGTGAGCAACCTGTTGCGGGCTGTGGGGTTATTCTGTAAGAGAATAGAACATTGTCTAGCCTGTGTAGAAGAGAAATATGGAAATTATTGGCTAGCTTGTCACTGAGCAAATACTTCTGCAAAAACCTCTTCACAATCAATATGCTTCTTTCTGCAGCACCATTCAATTCTGGGTGATATGGTGGTATTAGAGTATGTTTGACCCCATTCTTACTCAAATATTTCAAACTCTTCTGGCGTAAGCTGTGGACCATTATCTGATGGCAACACACCTGGTAACCCTTAAATTGCAAACCAACTTCTCAAAACCTCAATAGTTTTGGCATTTGTGATAATGGGCATAGACTCAACATTTATCCACTTGCAATAGCTGTTGACCAAAACAAGGTACTGTTTCCCATCCATGTCAAAGAAATTGCATGTACTTGTTCCCACGGTTTTCTACTATTTAATTATAGAATGAAAGAAATCTTGGTTCGATCATTTCTCATTTTAAGACAGACTTCAAACTTTTCACCTTTTAATTGCCACTGAGCTTCCTAGTCTATCCAGCTCTTTACTGCTTCCAACTGTGTGTAAGGTACTGGCCTACCCTTTTTAAATACAGAGATAAAAACAAAAAAACTGCGGATGCTGGAAATCCAAAACAAAAACAGAATTACCTGGAAAAACTCAGCAGGTCTGGCAGCATCGGCGGAGAAGAAAAGAGTTGACGTTTCGAGTCCTCATGACCCTTCGACAGAACTTGAGTTCGAGTCCAGGAAAGAGCTGAAATATAAGCTGGTTTAAGGTGTGTGTGTGGGGGGCGGAGAGATAGAGAGACAGAGAGGTGGAGGGGGTTGGTGTGGTTGTAGCGACAAACAAGCAGTGATAGAAGCAGATCATCAAAAGATGTCAACAACAATAGTACAATAGAACACATAGGTGTTAAAGTTAAAGTTGGTGATATTATCTAAACGAATGTGCTAATTAAGAATGGATGGTAGGGCACTCAAGGTATAGCTCTAGTGGGTTTTTTTTTATATAATGGAAATAGGTGGGAAAAGGAAAATCTTTATAATTTATTGGGAAAAAAAAAAAGAAGGGGGAAACAGAAAGGGGGTGGAGATGGGGGAGGGGACTCACGACCTAAAGTTGTTGAATTCAATATTCAGTCCGGAAGGCTGTAAAGTCCCTAGTCGGAAGATGAGGTGTTGTTCCTCCAGTTTGCGTTGGGCTTCACTGGAACAATGCAGCAAGCCAAGGACAGACATGTGGGCAAGAGAGCAGGGTGGAGTGTTAAAATGGCAAGCGACAGGGAGGTTTGGGTCATTCTTGCGGACAGACCGCAGGTGTTCTGCAAAGCGGTCGCCCAGTTTACGTTTGGTCTCTCCAATGTAGAGGAGACCACATTGGGAGCAACGAATGCAGTAGACTAAGTTGGGGGAAATGCAAGTGAAATGCTGCTTCACTTGAAAGGAGTGTTTGGGTCCTTGGACGGTGAGGAGAGAGGAAGTGAAGGGGCAGGTGTTGCATCTTTTGCGTGGGCAAGGGGTTGTGCCATAGGAGGGGGTTGAGGAGTAGGGGGTGATGGAGGAGTGGACCAGGGTGTCCCGGAGGGAGCGATCCCTACGGAATGCCGATAAGGGGGGTGAAGGGAAGATGTGTTTGGTGGTGGCATCATGCTGGAGTTGGCGGAAATGGCGGAGGATGATCCTTTGAATGCGGAGGCTGGTGGGGTGATAAGTGAGGACAAGGGGGACCCTATCATGTTTCTGGGAGGGAGGAGAAGGAGTGAGGGCGGATGCGCGGGAGATGGGCCGGACACGGTTGAGGGCCCTGTCAACGACCGTGGGTGGAAAACCTCGGTTAAGGAAGAAGGAGGACATGTCAGAGGAACTGTTTTTGAATGTAGCATCATCGGAACAGATGCGACGGAGGCGAAGGAACTGAGAGAATGGGATGGAGTCCTTACAGGAAGTGGGGTGTGAGGAGCTGTAGTCGAGATAGCTGTGGGTGTCGGTGGGTTTGTAATGGATATTGGTGGACAGTCTATCACCAGAGATTGAGACAGAGAGGTCAAGGAAGGGAAGGGAAGTGTCAGAGATGGACCACGTGAAAATGATGGAGGGGTGGAGATTGGAAGCAAAATTAATAAATTTTTCCAAGTCCTGACGAGAGCATGAAGCAGCACCGAAATAATCATCGATGTACCGGAGAAAGAGTTGTGGAAGGGGGCCGGAGTAGGACTGCAACAAGGAATGTTCCACATACCCCATAAAGAGACAGGCATAGCTGGGGCCCATGCGGGTACCCATAGCCACACCTTTTATTTGGAGGAAGTGAGAGGAGTTGAAGGAGAAATTGTTCAGCGTGAGAACAAGTTCAGCCAGACGGAGGAGAGTAGTGGTGGATGGGGATTGTTCGGGCCTCTGTTCGAGGAAGAAGCTAAGGGCCCTCAGACCATCCTGGTGGGGGATGGAGGTGTAGAGGGATTGGACGTCCATGGTGAAGAGGAAGCGGTAGGGGCCAGGGAACTGGAAATTGTTGATGTGACGTAAGGTGTCAGAGGAATCACGGATGTAGGTGGGAAGGGACTGGACAAGGGGAGAGAGAAGGGAGTCAAGATAACGAGAAATGAGTTCTGTGGGGCAGGAGCAAGCTGAGACGATCGGTCTACCGGGGCAGTTCTGTTTGTGGATTTTGGGTAGGAGATAGAAGCGGGCCGTCCGAGGTTGGGCAACTATCAGGTTGGAAGCTGTGGGAGGGAGATCCCCAGAGGAGATGAGGTCAGTGACAGTCCTGGAAACAATGGCTTGATGTTCAGTGGTGGGGTCATGGTCCAGGGAGAGGTAGGAGGAAGTGTCTGCGAGTTGACGCTCAGCCTCCGCGTGGTAGAGGTCAGTGCGCCAGACAACAACAGCACCACCCTTGTCAACGGGTTTGATGACAATGTCAGGGTTGGACCTGAGAGAATGGAGTGCAGTAAGTTCAGAGAGAGACAGGTTAGAATGGGTGAGAGGAGCAGAGAAATTGAGACGACTAATGTCGCGCCGACAGTTCTCAATGAAAAGATCGAGAGAAGGTAAGAATCCAGAGGGAGGGGTCCAGGTGGAGGGAGAATATTGAAGATGGGTAAAAGGATCCGTTGAACTTGGAGAGGACTCCTGCCCAAAGAAGTGAGCCCGGAGACGAAGACGGCGGAAGAAGAGTTCAGTATCATGCCGAGCCCGAAATTCATTGAGGTGAGGGCGTAAGGGTATGAAACTAAGTCCTTTGCTGAGCACTGAACGTTCAGCATCGGAGAGGGGAAGGTCAGGGGGTATAGTGAATACACGGCTGGGGTTGGGATTGGAAGATGGGGTGGGGACGGAGGGACGGGCAGGGGTGGAGGGTCCTAGATGGGTGTTGGTGTCGATGAGTTGTTGGAGCTTGCGTTCCTTAGCACTTGAAAGAAAGAGAAAAAGTTTCTTGTTGAGGCGTCGGATGAGCCGAAGGATAAAATGAAACTGGGGGCACGCGCAGCTTTGAAAAAGGGTACGGCGGTGCTGCTGGAGGGAGAGGTCGAGTGTGTTCATATGGCGGCGCATGGCACTGAGTGGATTTCAGAATGTGACGGGAACAGCAGTCCGAGAAACGTTTTATGTCCCGGAGATACCTGTAATCCTGGGTGGGTTCGAAACATGAGGGGTGGAATTTCAGTTGAAATCCATGTGGGGTAAGTCGGAGACGGAGACAGTCACTGAGAAAGGAGATATGGCTGTGAAAGCGGGTTTTAGTAAACACCTTGTCAAACACTAGGAGAGAAATGGAAAGCAATGAAGGTGAACAAGGCAACAGAGAAATCCGGAAATCTTGTCGCAGACAGGAACAGAACTTCTTCAAGGAGGTAGGCATTTCTTGAAGAGCAGTGGCAGTCAATTAAACACAGAGATAAAAACAAAAAAACTGCGGATGCTGGAAATCCAAAACAAAAACAGAATTACCTGGAAAAACTCAGCAGGTCTGGCAGCATCGGCGGAGAAGAAAAGAGTTGACGTTTCGAGTCCTCATGACCCTTCGACAGAACTTGAGTTCGAGTCCAGGAAAGAGCTGAAATATAAGCTGGTTTAAGGTGTGTGTGTGGGGGGCGGAGAGATAGAGAGACAGAGAGGTGGAGGGGGTTGGTGTGGTTGTAGCGACAAACAAGCAGTGATAGAAGCAGATCATCAAAAGATGTCAACAACAATAGTACAATAGAACACATAGGTGTTAAAGTTAAAGTTGGTGATATTATCTAAACGAATGTGCTAATTAAGAATGGATGGTAGGGCACTCAAGGTATAGCTCTAGTGGGTTTTTTTTTTTACTGCATTCGTTGCTCCCAATGTGGTCTCCTCTACATTGGAGAGACCAAACGTAAACTGGGCGACCGCTTTGCAGAACACCTGCGGTCTGTCCGCAAGAATGACCCAAACCTCCCTGTCGCTTGCCATTTTAACACTCCACCCTGCTCTCTTGCCCACATGTCTGTCCTTGGCTTGCTGCATTGTTCCAGTGAAGCCCAACGCAAACTGGAGGAACAACACCTCATCTTCCGACTAGGGACTTTACAGCCTTCCGGACTGAATATTGAATTCAACAACTTTAGGTCGTGAGTCCCCTCCCCCATCTCCACCCCCTTTCTGTTTCCCCCTTCTTTTTTTTTTCCCAATAAATTATAAAGATTTTCCTTTTCCCACCTATTTCCATTATATAAAAAAAAACCCACTAGAGCTATACCTTGAGTGCCCTACCATCCATTCTTAATTAGCACATTCGTTTAGATAATATCACCAACTTTAACTTTAACACCTATGTGTTCTATTGTACTATTGTTGTTGACATCTTTTGATGATCTGCTTCTATCACTGCTTGTTTGTCGCTACAACCACACCAACCCCCTCCACCTCTCTGTCTCTCTATCTCTCCGCCCCCCACACACACACCTTAAACCAGCTTATATTTCAGCTCTTTCCTGGACTCGAACTCAAGTTCTGTCGAAGGGTCATGAGGACTCGAAACGTCAACTCTTTTCTTCTCCGCCGATGCTGCCAGACCTGCTGAGTTTTTCCAGGTAATTCTGTTTTTGTTTTACCCTTTTTAAATGTTGCTTGTGCATTGTCCTTTATCTTGACCTCAGCCATGAGATGCCTAATTTTATCATTTGATCCTCCTTGCTGAAAGACTACTTTGTGATCTCTTACCATTTCCTCAATGACTGATGTACACTTACTGATCCCTAATGTAAATAATTCTGCCCGGTTTAACCGTATCATCTTAAGTCAACTATTCAGTTTCACACCAGTTTTGCTTAAGGGAATGTGCCTTAAAGACTACTTGTACCCTCCTTCCTGGAAAGCGACACCGTTGCAGCTGTATCAATGATGATACTAAGTTTGGAATATCTGACTTTCATTTCTACTGTAGGTGCTGGAATTATATCTTCAGCCTAATACTTTAATCTTCCATGTCCTGTTTTTCTTGCTCTGAAGTGCAACTTTTGACCATCTTGCTCGATAACATCAACATTTGTTTCCATATCAATCATATGCACATTCATGACTACCAGACTCCTGAACGAGCTGTCGATCTGACATGACCTGCACCTACTGCGTGGCTGCAACCTGGAGCTTTACCACAAACTGGAGCATTACTGTTTCCTCTACTCCTGCATGCTGTCTGGGTATGATCAACTTTCCTACAGGCATAGCAATTTGACGCACAGCAGGGCCATTTAACATCTGAATATCTGACTGAGACAGTGAACTTGGCTGAAGTGGTCTGAATCTCATGAAAACCGGTGGATTTCCCCTGCCAGCTGAAGAAAAGAACTCCCTTGCAATCTGCGACTGTCTCTTTCTGCTATTTCCATGGCTGTGACCTCATTGCAGGCCTCCTAATTGCCTTTGTTCAAAAGCTTAGCCTGTATTTTATCATTCTTTAGACCTCCTGCGAGTCTCTAATGTTGATTTTTAAGTTCGCGCCATACCCACAGTGATGAGTTTTTTCAATTCAAGAATGTAACCTGCAACAGTCTCCCTTAGCAACTGAGTGCTTTGCCAGAACAAACAAATTAGGAGTAGGAGTATGGCAGTTGGCCCCTGAAGCCTACTCCACCATGTGATAAGATCATAGCTGATTTTTCTTTCTTAGTTGTGCCATAAGAGTGCAGAATCTCTTTTAATATCACATCAGTCCATAGTACTGGAGCCTCGTGGACAACATTGGTTCCAAACCACCGCAAAAGCGCTTGGCCCCATCATGGTGAGGAAAGCATTCACTTGATCAATTTATCCTCGCCTTATTTTATTTGCTTTCAGCCAAATATGTAACGTCTGTTTGTAATTGCACCAGTCCTCTTTGAAAAGGTTGAAACCCCCTATCGTCTCCAAATTTGTCTTCAGTATCAGTTTTTTCAATTACGTACAGTGCTGAGTCACTGTGTACCTGAACACAATGTGCACACACAGCAATGTTTCAAATTGCTTAAATTTCCTCAAAATCAACTTTAGGAGTTCTAAAAATGTGGCAATGTTCTTCAGTCCTTAATTTCTCAAATGAAATATAAAAGAAAGTTCCACCCTATCCTCTTCATCTTTCATTTGTGTACTGCAATGAGTAAGACTAACACATTCATCAGTTGCAGGCAAGCATCATTGAGCAACTTTATTTACACTTCCCCAAAAGAGTAGTAGGGAGGTGGGGGGGGTGTACAATGGATCAGTGTTCATGTCATGCCCTATGTCATGATCCTATCAGCAAACTGAATTTCAAGAGAAAATTAAAGGACACTGAAAGAACCCCCTTGTGGAATCTCAACCACCCCCAGAACTGTCAGTATCAACATTGAGTAGCCCTCTGGCTTTTTGGTAATAGGGCATGCTGTCTGAATCTACAACTTCATGTTGAGGGACTATTAGCTGCCAAGTGAAGCCTCATTGGATGTCTTGCCACCCAACACTTCATCGACATCATTTGCCTACAAGAGATCCTTATTGGAACAGAAGAAGCTGGTCGCCATTGCATGAAAGGCTTTGACCTACTGTGCTACTCCCTTCACGCTAACTATGGCCGTGCCACCTTTTTCAGATCCAACATTGTAGCTGCCCTGTCGTTAACCAAATTCCATGACATAATTTCTGTAGTCGCTTCCATATTGCAAATGTGTACAAGCCTCCAAGTGGTAGCTGGGAATCGCAATTCATGCAATCACTGCCTCACCCAGCTAGCTACATGGGAGACTTCAAAAGCCACCACACTGACTGGGGTTACTCCGTACCAGACAGTGATGGTAAACAGCTCCTAGAGTGCACCTCCAGAAATGACCACGTCCTGATAAATGATCCCAAGCAACAAGGAACATTCTATCCAACCAGATGGGGTCAGAAATAGTCACCTGACTTGTGTTGGCATAATTCCTTTGTTCACCCCTAACCAGCACAGTGCCAAGTTCTGGATGATTTCCCACATAGTCAACACAGGCCATCGCTCATTTACATTGTGCTGTTCACGACTGGAAAGCAAAGACCAAAGAAGATGCAACAGAACTTCCATAAAGGAGATTGTATTTTGGCCAATGAGATCTTGGACTGCAGCATTGTAACTATACCTAATTATAACTTACCTGTGGAAGAATCATTTAAGCACTTTTGTGATGCCATTCACAAAGCTGCTTGTACAGCTATCCCTCATGGCCATTAACCCATCGACATCCCATGCCTTAATGCAGAGCACTCCTAAGGAATATGAATCATCTGGTGACCCTATATAACATACCACCTCATCGAATCTCTTAGTGCTGCACGTTGTGGCAGATGGGAGGAAACTACAGCAGGGCTCAATTTTACTTACACCAGTCGGAAATACTGGAGCCTGACCCGCCACTTTGGAGCAGTCCAAAATTCAACCAACAGCCACTCAGAACCAAGTTGCCAGTCACCTGCTCCATGTAGCGAGGACACTTGGAAAAGAAAATGTATCATCTATAATAAACTTAAAAAAAACCAGCAACATGTGGAACACAGGAGTCCTTATCTCTTCAAGATCACAGAACTGGGGAAAGCATTAAGGGGCTTGAAATGTGGCTAAGTGGTGGGATAGGGCAACATTGCACCACAATCCCTGAAGCAACTTGACCCCCATGCTAGTGCCCGGCTGACTCAGTTCTATACAATAATCATCAGCTCAAACTCTCTCCCAAAGGTGTGGCGTTTGGCAAAAATCATTGCCATTCCAAAACCTGGGAGAAAATCTCATTGGCGGCAAGTATCGACCAATTTTCGCTATTTCCGGTGTGCTTTAAGATCTTTGAGCATCTTATCTTAGAACACACATCTCCAAAAGTAGAGACCATCCTTAATGTCAACCAAGCTGGTTTCTGCAAGAGATGCAGCACATATGATCAAGTATTGACATTCGCCACCTACATCAAAAATGGCTTCCAGAAGAACCTGAAGATGGGTCCCGTGCTACTTGAGCCTCACTGCTGCCTATGATTCAGTGCGGTACACTGGACTTCTACTAAAGCTGTCCAAAGTGCTTCCAGCCCGGGTTGTGACAGTTGTTTAAATGCTCTTTCACAAAAAGTCATTGTTTAAGTCCATCTTGGGCAAGGGAGAAGTGCATGTGGCAGACAGGCCAACGGGCTACTGCAGTGCTCAGTGTTGGCTTCAGTCCTGTCCAACGTATATACAAATAACCTGCTAACACACATGTCCCACAAGTTCATCTATGTTGATGACATTTGTTGTGCCACCCACTCTCCGTCCTTATAAGGTTACATTACAAAGTTGACAGACTACAGCAGCACATGGTGTCTCACAATGAATCCATTTAAAACCACATGCAGTGTATTCCATAATTTTTAAAAATGCTACAGATGCTGGAAATCTGAAATAAAAACAAAATCCTGGAAAATCTCAGCAGGTCTGGCAGCATCTGTGGAGAGAGAAACAGAGTCCAAGATGATGACTTCCGGTAGATTCCACCTTCACAATGCCAGTGGCAAAAAATAATTGCATATCTACATGGATGAGCAGAGATAAGACCATGACCCCAACCTAATTTACTTGGGAGTCACTCTAGATAGGACTCTGTCCTTCTGGGAACACCTGGAAGAAAACAGCAGCAAAGGTCAAAACCAGAAACAGCCAACTAACCAAACTTGCTGAATCTACTTGGGGCCCTGCTGCCACAACACTCCAGAACCCTGGTACTGGTCCTATTATACTCAGAGTAGTATGCACTTGTCTGACAAAGGTCATCACGCACGCCTTGTTGACATTCAATTGAATGACTTGTTCGACCCACTGTTCGCCTTCCATCTCAGCAAGACAAAGGGATCGACCTTCCTGAACAAGATCTACCAGCTGACATCATTCGGATCAGGGAATGGGAAATATGGGAAGTCACTAACATGTTCCTTGTGACAAACCCTATCTGTCGAATGGCAGGTTTTGAACTGCCGTGGTGAGAGTGGTCCTTGCCAAAGGGATTCAGGACAGGCCAGGGTCCCTGTCCAGCCAACCTCCACCACTGGGGCCTCAGTACAAACCCTTTATGCACTTATGGAAAGACAGATAATGCTTCACATTACCAAGGAGTGCCCCCTCTACAGACTAAGTGGTGGACTAATCACCTTAAACTCAGCGAATGAGGTGGCTATCACTTGGCTTCACCGATTTGCATTCACTAAAAGAGGACAGCAGAGAGGGCTCTACACTACAGTTATCACTGAGACATAGCTAAAGTAATATAAAGGGACCAGTAGTGTTTTTCTTTTTGTAATTGCTTTCAGATAACTGGCTAATTGCTGGTTATGTAAATTACGCTTTCATTTTTTTCAGGAATCTGACATCAAGGCAAGTTAAATTTGGAAGAAGCCTGACTCAAGGTTATTATTGCAAAGTTAAACTGTACATGTGCTGCATTTATGTGCATATGCATGCTTTTGTATTTCTTCCTTCCTGTGGGAAGGCATCTGATCTCCACTTGATACTTTTCCAACATAAATTTGCCGATCTCGGTTGCATTAATCAAGAGAGTACCTGGGCCATGCAGGTACAGAAGGTATTTGGTTGGTGCCTGGCGATCTTTGCTAGGAAGCAGTGAAATACCTTCACTACTTAACCTCATCACACCCTTGGTGAAGGAAACACTGGCCCAGGGTTTCTGCTCCTTATTACAGTTCAGTAACACTTGCTGATCACGCATATTTGTAGATGTTACATGAGGATGAAAATCTAGCTCCGTGCTTGTCCAGTTCAGTAGCTAGCTGGTACTACCTTTCAAGGGTTATAAGAAATAGAATAGACTTGGGAAAGATGGTGAAGAGAAGAAAATAGTAGAGGGGAGGAAATTGAATTTCCTCCAGGGCTCACAATGGCAATCCTGACCTCCAAAGAGGCACATGTGGGGTCGTGATCCAAGGCCTTCCTGACCTGTGAAAAGGCCACACCGAAATAGCATCTGGAAAGTGCTGCAAGCTTGAAATTAGTGCAAAAATTTCCAAGTAAACTTTGTCAGTCCTGCCTCCATCACCAAATGAAATCTAGCCCACCATCTTAGAATAAGGTGTCTGCCAATTAGGATTGAGATGAGAAATTACTTCACTCAAAAGGGGTTGAGAATTGTGAAATTCTCTGCCCCAGAGAGCGGTGGATGCTCAATCATTTGACTATATTCAAGAAAGAGGTCAATAAATTTTTGATTTCTTAAGATATTTAGAGATATGAAGATACTGTGGAAGGTGAGGTTGAGAGAAGATCAGCCGTGGCCTTGTTGAATGACAGAGCAAGCTTCAAAGGCCTACTCAACCCTACTTCTTATGTTATGTCCTCTTCATTGTTTGCTATATTTGAGTTTCATGCCCTCAAACTTTAATAGGATTAAATTTGCTAACAAATGGTATTTAATATCTTTTGAAAGCCCATTTGCACAACACCAACTGCACAACCTTCATCAGCCCCCACCATTACTTCATTAAAGAACTTGATCAAGTTAATCGAACACAATTTTTTTTCAACAAATCTACGTTAACTTTCTTTTATTAACTGGTGCTTTTCCTAATGCCAATTAATTTATCAAATTATTGTGTCTAAACAGTTCACCACCATTGATGTTGTACTATCGCTGCCAAGATTATCTTCCTCCCTTTTTAAACAGGCAGTGCAGCATTTATAATCCTCCAGTCCTCCTGTACTACTCTCACGTGCCAAGAAAATTGGAAGATTGTTCATGGTCACTCTTTTAATTTAAATTCTGATGATTTGCTTTTAATTGCAGAATTATGGAGTGGAAACAGAAAGTATGAAGAAGTTGGCCCTGAAGTTACGAGCTGCCACCAATAGCCTCCAGAATTTTATCAGCATTAGAAGAAAAAGCACTGCTTACGATGGCGCTACTTCTCGCAAGCCTCCCAATGATTTCCTTACCTCAGTTGTGGACCTCATTGCAGCTGCAAAAGCCTTGTTGGCATGGTTGGACAGGTAAACAATCAACCTAAAGTAATCGCACTTTTTTTTATTGTGCTAAGTCAGTAATGTTTCTATTTATTTTAATAGCTGTACCTGTGACGTGCATTTTTATTGCACAGAAAATTGTGGCAAGTAAAATTATCCAGCCAGTTCCCCAAAGGATGAGCTCTGGGGAGTGGGGGGCAGCAATAGTGAAATGAGCTTCTGATTCGGAAAGATCAATATTGCAGTTATTAAAAGGCAGTGGTACATGAGCATACAAATTATTGTTGGTGCCAAATATTCATCACTGTTCCTTCCAATTGTATGAGTTGTTGTATTGGGTAAATTCCTCTTGTGTGCAGTTACTATGAACCTCAGATGTACATATAATTCATTGCTTTGGTCAAAAGAGTCAACCTGTGTTCTGCACCAGTGTTTCAAATTTTATTTGTATTAGCAGATTTTCTAGGCGCTGCAAGTGGTCCAAGGCGATCGGCCATGTGTTCTGTATATGTTGCCCTTTGGTAATCAAAGCGTCTGACAAGTTCTCTCTGTTGCATGATTGGTCAGGTGGTTGTGGGCTGGGAAAGAGGAGGTGTGGATATTGTGGACACTGTTGGCGCTCCACAGTATGGCATGTTAGGAGTATTCTTCAGATGTAGGAAGGGATTCGTGTTCTGGGCATAGCTTACAACAATTTCAAATCTTTATTATTCGCCCTACTAACTCTTTAACCCCACATTATACTGCTCAGCAACTTTGTTGCCCACTCACTTAACCTGCCTATATCTCTCTGCAGCCTCTTTGCTTCCTCCTCATATGCATTCCCACCTAGTTTTCTATTGTCAGCAAACTTAGTTGAAAGGACAGAGTAATAATATCTCCATTATTAATATAGATTGTAAACAGCTGAGGGTCCAGCACTGATTCTTGCGGCACTCCACTGGTCACAGCCTGCCAACTTGAAAATGTCCCATTTATCCTTACTCTCTGCTTCCTGTCCATTAACCAATCCTCTATCCATGCTAATGTATTATCTCAACTCCATGAGCCCTTATCTTGTGTGTTACCTTTATGTGGCACGTTATCAAATGCCTTTTGGAAATCCAAGAGGGTTCCGTTTTATCTACTCAGTTACATTAAGATGTCCCACATATGTTTGCCTCAGTAAGTAGAAACTGTTAGAAAGGAGGAAGCATGAGGATTTGAGGAAAAGGAACAATTTTACTGAAGGAACAGTTTTAGATTAACATGCTGAGGAAATTGCAGTTCAAGTACAAGAATCAAATTTAATTTCTGTGCCTTTGTACTTTTAATTGAAAATCGGAGCTAAAAATACAGAACAATACAAGGTGATTTTCTTTATTGATAAAGCTTTAGATTGGAATCATTGTGTGACCTGATTTTCCCCTCAATTGCTTATGAACTGCCGGTTGCTCACTTTTTATTTAACTGTATATCTGTTTGATTAACTAAAGCAAATACACTACATGCTTCCATTACTGACATCCATTACAAGTATTGAGCTCTTCTAGGTGGAATATAACATAGCTGGATGTAGGTTTCTTCCCTGATTGCTCATCTGTCTCAGAAGAGCATCGACTACATCATTGTGTCCTTAGCAGTTGTTATATCAACTGGACTACAGTTTAGTGTTATTGACCTGTGACAGCCAAAAACTTGTCTGAGACTACCTAGTCAAGGTTAATGAATCCTGTCCCAGAAATGGAAAACAACTTGCTGAGCCACCCTGTTCTGAGTCATATACATTTGAGTCATGAAATAACATTTACTTAGGTGAACGATTCCCCTAGTAATATTTTTGAACATGGCCTGTAAGTTTAAAGTGCTACTACTTAGAAACTCGCTGTATGTAACTTATTGAACACGTGGACTCATTTATGAAACATGTTAAATGATGGTAAAAGCAAAATTCTGCGGATGCTAGAAATCTGCAGTAAAAACAGAAAATGCTGGAAAAACTCAGATCTGACAGCATCTGTGGAGAGAGAGAAACAGAGTTAACATTTCGAGTCTGTATGACGCTGAAAAAGAGCCATAGGAGCTTGAAACATTGGGCAAAATTTTGCCCTTGGTGGGTGTGCGGGCCCCACTGGCTCTGTGGCGGGCGGACAGCCGACCCCTGCTGGTGAAACGGGGCCCGCTGCCATTTTAACCGGGTGGGCCAATTAAGGCCCACCCAGCGGCCTTCCCAACAGGAAGGTGCAGGGGGGCGGGAATCCCAGCTGTCAAAGTGCGCAGTGTGCTCTTTTGCACATGCACGCGAAAGAGCACACTGCTCCCTGAGACTAAGTGGTGTCTCAGGGACATTAGTGACAGGTTAAAAAACTCTAAACATAGAAAAATAAAAATATTATTAACATGTCCCCCTCATGTGACAATGTCACGCAAGATGGGACATGTTAATAAAAATGACATAAACTTTATTACACTTTTTAAAAACGGACATGAAACCTCATCCCGCCAGTGGATGAGGTTTCATGTATTATCAGAAGCCCGCTGGGGCTCCTGGCCTGCCCACCAGCCTTAAGGTTGGACAGGCAGGTCTTTAATTATCTTAATTAGCCTGTCAATGGCCTTAATTGGCCATCGACAGGTCGGTGGGTGGATAGCTGATTTCACTCTCTGCCCGCCTCCCTAAAAATTCAAAGGGACCGGGATGACGTCGGGGAAAATTTTGGCCATTAACTCTGTTTCTCTCTCCACAGATTCTGTCAGACCTGCTGAGTTTTTCCAGCATTTTCTGTTTTCATTATGTTAAATGATGGTATGTGTATACTCCACAGGATTCTTTCATTTGGACCAAATAATTAGCATTGCCCATCATAATTTTTGTTTGAGTTAATATATTTGGTGAAGATATTTTAGAAGCTTGTTCTGATCTATTTTGGTGCTTGCACAACTATGCTTGTGCGTGCAAGTTTGCACTCCAAGTTGCATGTTCAAACCTGTATATATGTGCTATCATAAAACATTTATTTTATTACAGATCACCATTTACAGGGATCAGTGATTACTCAGTGGTGAAAAACAAGATTATACAGCTATGCTTGAATTTGACAACAACTGTTCAACAGGTCTGTGTAATAATGCTTTAATGGCCTTTGATCTTACTTCTCCTGGAAGCCTGTCATATTGCGGGTGGGCATTGGGAGAAAGGGGAAATAAAATATATTTCTATTATTCACTGTTTGTAGATTGCGTATCAGTCCTGACATGTCATTGGATGAATGTGATTTTAGTGTACATCATAGTTGAATAACTTATATTGTAGTATCTTTATATCGCCTTGTACCTGTTATGCCCAATGTTGATGAATGGGAATGTTGGTGATTTTTTTCTTCAAAGCAACTTTTTAACAACATTACAAGACCAAATTCTGATTGTTTAGCATAATTAAAAAGTTCTTTACATAGCTGAAAACCAAATGAACTTCGTTTCCTTACCTGAATCGTTCCCATAGCCTTCCAAGGATTTGTCGTCTTTTTTGGATCAGTGAACAAATCTTTTCCTCATAAGATAAAGCTTTATAACACCAAATTCAAATATCATTTAGCTATTCTTGCATGTCAGCACAGTTATAATTTGTAAAAGTTTCTGAAGCATTTAGGAGCATGGGGACCAATGCAGCCCGGTAAATCATGACCTTACTCTTGAGTTTGAGATCCTGATCCTGAAATACTCTTCCTCAGTCAGCCAAAGACTGACCTTGCACATTGAAAGCGATGATGAATTTCATCATCTGTGTCTGCCTTCAACAAGAGGAGGCTCCCAAAATGGTCCACGTTTTCCAGGGTGTCTCCAATGATTTTTATCGATACAGGATAGGAGTGTGCTGTGGAAGCTGGTTGGAAGAGGACCTTAGTTTTCTGGGTGTTTGGTGAAAGGCCTATTTTCTCATACCCTTTGGAGATGGAGTCAACAATGACCTTGAGCTCAGTTTCTGAGTGAGTGCACAGAAGTGTCATCTGCACACTAAAGCTCAGTGACTGTGGTTGGGGTGATTTTGGTTTGAGATTGAAGGCAACATTTCTCATCTGTTCTGTAGATTATCTCCACGCCTATGGAGATGACGTGCACTATGACAAGAAGGAAAAAAGAAAAGAGGGTTTATGCAATAACAGAATCTTTTTTGGCCCTGTCTTAGGGTCTATGGTGAGTTCTATTGGTGAGGATGATGGCTTGCATGTCACCTTCGAGTAGACAGACAATGGTGACAAATCTCTGAGAATAGGCAAATTTGAGGAGGCTACTCCTCAAAACTTCACAGTTGACTTTGAGTCTGAGGCTTTTGAGAAGTCAATAAAGGTCATGTATAAGGATAATGCTGTTGATATGGTGTACATGGACCTCCAAAAAGCATTCGATGAAATGCTGCACAACAGATATGAGCAAAGTTATAGCTAATGGAATAAAAGCGACAGTAGCAACATGGATATGAAATTGGCTGAGTGAAAGGAAACAGGAGTGGTTGTTGGATGTTTTTTGGCCTAGAGGAAGGTTTGTTGTGGAGTTCCCCAGGGCTTGGCGTCAAGTGCCCATGTGATCTCATTCTTATGCCTCTTGGGATAAGCAAAGGATGATTTCATGGTACCTCACTGTAGGTATAATGTGTTTGATAAAACTGTAAATAAAGATGCATTTTGTGGAATTAGGAGCAAATCAATCACAAGTCCCATGCATACATGTCTATACTCCATGCATGCAATGTCCTAATTTATCTTTTTTTTTACAAATGTAGAGAATTTTCCCCTCAAAAGATGAGATGGATTGGAATTCCAGTAATGCTTTATTATGCATGTCATGACTAAAGAACTTACGGAGCATTCACCTTGCAGCAGCAGCTCCACTAATATCTGGAATATGAAGGATGTCCCTTTGTCACTGTCATAAGAGTTATTTAAGGCACCCATTGAATCTATGCCAGCTCTCCATAGAGAAATCCAGCCAGTCCCAATGGCCCACTTGATCCCTGTAATTCTGCAAGTTGATTTCTGTTAGCTGGCCCTCAATTTCATTGATTATTTCCATTTCCAACACCTGCTTAGGCACCAAGTTCTGGATCAGTAACACTTGCTGTGTTAAAAAAAATTCTTGCTCTTATTCCCCTGATTCTCTTCCTCAGGGCCATAAAGTTGTGTCCCCTAGTCCTTGTACCATCAGCTAATGAGAGCAGTTTTTTCTTGTCAGTCTTATCCAAACCTGTCATAATCTTGTACACCTCAATCAAATCTCCCCTCAATCATCTTTGCTCCGGGGAAAACAACCCCAGCTTTTCCAACCTAACTTTTTAGCTCGAATCCCTCATCCCTGGAACAATTTCTGGTAAATCTCCTCTGCAATCCCTTAAGCACCATTGCATCCTTCCTAAACTATGGTGACCAGAACTGGACTCATACTCTTGTACCCTAACCAAAGCTTTATAAAGGCTGAGCATTATTTCCCTGATTTTGCACTCTGTCCCTGTGTCCTGCCACCTTCGAAGATCTGTGTACATGAACCCCAGGTTGCTCTGTCCTTGCACAGTCTTTAGAACTGTGCCATAAGTCTATATTGCCTCTCCTTATCCCTTCTGCCAAAATGATTCGCCACAGACTTCTGTGTAGTAAATTCCCTCAGCCATTTTTCACACCGTTCTACTGGCCTGCTAGGCCCTGCTGCAGATGAGTTGGATCACTGTCACTGTTTGCCTCTCCTCCAAGTTTGTTATCATTGACAAATTTTGAAATTTACTCTGCATTCCAAGATCCAAGACATTTGTATATAGCAAAAAGACCCTCGGGGAATACTACTATCATCCTCCAATCTGAAAAATAACCATTTACCACAACTTCTGTTTTCTGTCCTTAATCCAAACTTTTTTTGAACCAATTGACACTGACCCACCTATTCCACGAACCTCAATTTTGTCAACCACCCTTCTTTGTGGTACCTAGTCAAACACTTAAGATTCATAGAGATGACATCCACTGTGTTTCCTTCATCAACTTTCTCTGTTCATCAAAAAATTAAATTAGATTGGTCAAGCATAATCTGCCTTTTACAAATCTGTACAGGCTCTCCCTAATTAACTCAAACCTCTCCAAGTGCCAGCTGATTTTTTCCCCCTGATAATTGTTTCTAAAATCTTACCCATTACTGATGTTAAACCAATTGGCCTGTACTTGCCAGGTTAAGGGTCTCAGTAATATATTGTGAAATTCTGTCAAACTTAATCCTCTCTCCCTCCTCCTGTCCCATCATGTATATTAAGACGGATGCAGAGGAGTTATTTAAAAATCCCAGAGGGAAACTTTAAACAACTGTCATAACCTGTAATTTTAAGTGCTATGTTTGCAATGCGACTCTAAATTCAGGAATCAGACCAGCTGTTCTCGAGGCTTTACATTAAACTAAATGAAACATTTTATTAATTACACAGGTTAAAATATATGTACACATGACTACAACTTTTAACAAATTCCCAAACTAATCTCCATTAAGGCAACATCAACCCATAGACTTAACCAAACACCAGCATTTTCACCGTACGAATTCAAAATGAGGTTCTTTCCACTTTGGTTCCTGTGGAGACAGTTGGAGGCTTACAGCTGCCTTTTGATCTTAGATTGCCTCTGCTCTGCACACCCAAAAACTGCTAAAGTTGTACCTAGCACCACTGATACAGTGAGAATTTGCATTCAATCACCAGCCTCTTTGAACTCCACCTTTTTTAACAATGAAACCTCTTTGATAGGACCAATTTTATTAGTAATATAAACACATTGTTTGGTAGCTGCTAGATAGGTGTCAGCTTTCACCCCAATTCTTGAATGCTCTATTCAAAAAAATGCAGATGCATGCTATTTCTCTTACATATCAAAACTAATGCACATCAAAGCACCCAGACTAGCTGGCTTTTATCCAATTAAGACACACCCACAGACTAAACCTCCTAAAAGAAAAATATTTTCCAAAATATATGCATTAATAGCTGCATGATAATATTATTAACAAAAATGAAAAACTAAAACACTATTGAATAATTTTTCATTTAAGTATAAGAACAATATATCTTTAAAATTGAGAAATTTGGTACAATTTTCAAATGACCTGAAAATTGCACAGGACCCTTTTTGGATACTCGGGGGAGCCCTTTGGTTCAAGTGGATCCCTAGTAGGATCCATGCCATCCCTTAGTACCAACTTACTATTTATATGCCAGAAGATTTTTGGGTTCCCTTTTATGTTGACTGCATTTCTATTCTCATAGTCTCTCTTTGCCAGTCTAATTTTCCTCTTCACCTCCCCTCTCATCCTATTGAATTTGACTTGGTTTTCCCTTGAAGAATTTGCCTGTTATGCATCATTCATCCTCTCTTTTTGTTTCACCATAATCTCTCTCTCCCTTGTCATCCAAGGAGCCTGCTTTTGATTCCCCTACCTCCCACTCTTGTTGTAATGTACCTATTCTGTATCTGAAGCATCTCTTCCTTAAAGATCACCTTTTGTTCTATTAGATTTTCCTGTCAGTCTGTGGTTTCACTTTTACCTTGGCTAGCTCCCTTCTTGTTGCATTGAAATTAGCCACTTTCCAATTTAGACATTCTACTTGAAATTGTTCCTTGCTGTTCTGCATTTCTAGCCTAAGGTCTTCCTCAGACACTTGGTCAATTCATTTTCCAGCACCAAATCCAGCAATGCCTCCTTTGTAGTTGGGCTGAGAACATACTGATCAAGGAAATTCTCCTGAAAATAGTTCAGAAATTTCTCCCCTTCCTTTCCCTTTACTCTCGTATTATCTCAATTGATAGTTGGACAATTGAAATCACCCAAGATCATCATGCTGTTGTTCTTGCGCACTTCTGTGATTTCCCTGCAGATTTGCTCCTCTCTCTTTCTCATTTAGAGGCTTATAGAGTGCCCCAAGAAGCATGATCATATCCATTTTTGCTTCTCAGCTCTAATCAAATGGATTCTGTCCTTGCCCCCTCAAGGACACCCCTTGTTTCCAACATTACATTCCCTTCCCTAATCACCTGCCACCCACCACCTTTTTCCCTTCCCAATTTTTATCTTTGTATATTACCATTTTGAGCCACTTTTTTCAGTTATTCCCACACAGCTATTTGTGCTTGCAGTTCACCAACCTAGTTTATCATACTTTGTGCTTACTTGCATGCTTTGTAATCCTAGTGTTGCGTTGCTTGTTGTGCTTGCCCCACTTCTATCTAGTATTGCCCAGCACTGTCATTTTATGCACATTATTCCTCTTTTTTGCTTCTATATGCTGGTGCCCATTTCTGTGCCAATTTAGTTTAAACCCTCCCCAGCCACACTAGTGCACCTCCCTGTGGGAACATTGGTCCCAGTCCTGTTGAGGTGCCTCCTCCCTGACTAGATGCCTCCTGCCCCAGAACAGGTTCCAGTGCACCAAGAACCTGAAGTCCTCATTCCTGCACCATGCTTCAGGTCATGTACTGATCCTCCCTATCGTTTTCCTCTTGTTGCATTGTTGAGTAGGGAGATGGATTCAGTTTTTGAACTGGGAGTGGAGAGGCAGTGGTGTGGTGGACAGCACCAAAATAAGACAAATAGTAAGATAGCAACCATCATTATTATTACAGTGCCAAAATAAAACAAAACAGCATAATAACTTTCACCACTATATGTCAGAAGAAGCTGAGTCAGGATTCGGGGCCTGGTGGTGGCGGGGAAGCGAAGAGTGGGGATGGCCGAACAGAAAAGCGAAGGGCAGGAGTGTGTCTTCGGGAGCTGGAGAGGCTGCTCCAAAATGCACCGATTGGGTCACGCGCATTCCGTAGGTGCAAATGTTGCTGAAAGAAAAGGTAACCATATGCCCCAATGCTAAATTCCTTTACTGGTCCTCTATCCGCAACGCTAAAGCGAAACAATGCTGAATGAAGCAACTTTAAACCGAGGCTTGCTTGTATCAAATCACCCTGACTATTCAGCTGCAGGTGAGAAGCTCTGACTTTTATACCAATGTGGAGCTCACAAGTTTTAGGCGTGCAGAGGCTGCATCCTCACACAACCTTCCAATTGCATTATGTCCTCGATCCAACTGGAATTCCTGTTGAAGCTGCGAGGAGGGAAAAAGTGCTTCATGGGACCTCCGAGCCGGTTCCAGGATGGAGTCTTCTCGTCACAGCTGCCATTATGGTTTCATATGTTGCGACCCCCAAATTTCTTCATGCAACTCCAGTGGGCATCACAACCCATGGTTTGGGAAGCCCCGCCTTGTGCATTTGAAATGGATATCCTTAAGTCAAGAACATTATCGTTGATAGGACAAAGATGAGATGGTTATAGGAATAGATGTAACATTGATCTCATAAAGGCTGAACTGCAAGTAACTTGTAATTTCAGAGTGTCATGAAGTGAATTTTTGGCCTTTTCATGATATTACCATGGTCTGCCAAAAGCTATAGCATCAAAAAGAAGTATCTCAACAAGGGAATTCACTGTGATGAGACTTTTCTAAACTTTGTCTTCGAAGGAATGACACCTAACCTCTTACCCCTCTCATATTTCCGCTATGTGGAAGATATGTTTCCTATGTTTAAATCTTCAGCTGCATGTCTTAATGGGCACAATCCTGCACTCAAATTCACCTATGAAATGGAGCAGTCAAATAAACTCCCCTCCCTTGACCTTCCAGTTGAGAAATCTGCCAGGGGATTCTGTACCACAAGCCTACTACTACCTGTTGAGTTATATCCCGGTCTGTGAACAAGAACTGAATAGAAAGAAAACAGATCTGGGAAAAAGACATTTTTTTTTTTCCCTTCCAGGAATACACACAGGGGATTAAAAAGCCAACTGCAACCCTAGTTCTGTGTGCTCGTCTGGTGTTCTGTTTTTGTGTGCGCGCGCTGTGAGGGTCATGGCTGAAGAAGACACAGATAGTCAAATGATACCAAACAACTCCTTTCAGCTAGCCTGCAGAACCAAGGATTTCCAAACCAACTGCTCAACTGCCAAAGTTAGTGCTACCAGAATCACTCCAACTTAATGGCCACAATGTTTCGCCATCTACTCCTCATGGACCAGCCAAAAGACTGATTCGTATATCATTTTAACTTTTATTTTTTGACTCAATTTTTCATTTCAAATCTGTGTATGTGTGTAGCATTTTTATTATTTTTCCTCGCATTTACTAACTCAAACTCACTCTTTCTTTGACCCAAGACAGCCTGGTTAAATTGGCTCCTTCTAAAACATAAATAGATTTGGACTGGGAAAAAGTATCCGTGACGGAAGGGATCCTTTTTAAATTAACTTAGTTGTGACCAACCGAGGGGGTTGAATAAAGAAAGGAAGCCAGTTCATCCGGGAGCATAACGATTTGAGGTATCTTGTCTGGGATCATAACAAATTTGGGGAACCTCACCCGGGACCAGTCGTAACAAATTGAGGGCTCGGTGCTGGAATTGTTCCCACAGACGAAACAAACTAATTAGAGTGGGGAAAGTAAATTTTTCCTTTGAAATCAATTTTTAAAACTGCAATAAGGCTTTCTTGAATCTACTGTTAAAGTATCTGTACTGTTAAAGAATCAATAAAGTCTAGTATGAATCACAAAAGGCTAATATGCAATACAGCAAGTCATTAGGAAAGCTAATAGAATGTTATTTATTGTGAGGGGAATTGAATACAAAAATAGGAGGTTATGCTTCAGTTGTACAGTGCACTAGTGAGACCATATTTGGAGGACTGTGTACAGTATTGGTCACCTTATTTAAGGAAGGGTGTAAATGCATTGGAAGCATTTCAGAGAAGGTTTACCAGACTAATGCCTAGAATGGGAATGGAATGAGGCAAGGTTGGACAGGCTAGGCTTGTATCTGTTGGAGTTTAGAAGAGTAAGAGGCTACTTGATTGAAACATTAGATCCTGAGGGGTCTTGACAGGGTGAACGTAGAGAAGGTGTTCTTCTTGTGGGAGAGTCTAGGACTAGGGGTCACTGTTTAAAAGTAAAGGGTCGCTGTTTAAAATAGAGATGAGGTGCAATTTTTTCACTCGGAGGTTCTTGAGTCTTTGGAACTCTCTTCCGAAAAGGCGGTGGAAGCAGAGTCTTTGAATATTTTTATGGCAGAGGCGGTTAGATTTTTTGTAAGCAAGGGGGTGATAGGTTATTGGAGATAGGTGGATGCAGATTTTGGGATACTATCAGATCATCCATGATCTTATTAAATAGTGGAGTAGGCTCAAGGGGCAAAATGGCCTACTCCTCCTTGTTTATATGTTCATCAGTGTAAAAATGTCCATAATTGATGCCAGTAATTTTCTAGGAGAATTAGGGGAAGTTACTTTTGAGGATATAAAAGTTCTGTCCATCAAACAGTTGAAAATGGCCTAACCAGACACTGAGGATTAGAATTTCACCCAAAAGCTAGAAAACCTGAAATTTTAAAAGGGGTGGACAACAGTCTACAGGTGGAAATTGAGGACGGTGAAACAGACTAGCAGTAGAGAGATTAAACTTGGAGCTGCGGAAATTAGAATTTCAGTAAAGGGAATGGAGGAAAGAAAGAATTTAAGGGCAGAGAGAGAGAGAAAGGGATTTTAAACTATAACAGCTCGAGCTGAGGGGCAGGAATCCTACTGTGTCCCTTGAAGGCACCACTAGCTGAGACTTGAGGGCTGAGGCAACCCATTTTACTCATTTATCCCCCAGGTTTGATAAAGCAGAGGTGGAAGCCTTCTTTATCTCTTTCCAGCAGTTAACACAGCAGTTAAAGTTGCCTGTCCAACATTGGTCCTGACTACTGCAAAGTAAACTTTCAGAGAAAGCTCACCAGGTTTACTCCCTCTTGCCTGACAATGAGGCTGCAAAAAGGGCTATTTTCAGTGTGTACCAGTTAGTGCCGGAAGCGTACCATCAGAAATTCCGTACCCTCAGGAAACGGCCTGACCAAACATACCTGGAATTTGAAAGGCTTAAGCAACTTGCTTTTGACCAGTGGGTGTAGACACTTAAAACAGAAGTCACGTATGAAAACCTCTGTGAAATAATTCTCCTTGAGTTTAAAAACTCCATACCCTCCCCAATAAGAACACACCTACAGGAACAGAGGGTAACAGGGCCAGGCAGGCAGCCACATTGGCTGATGAGTATGAGCTGATTCTCAAACCCTTCTTCTAGAAGGGACCCTCCCCTAGTCAGCCCCAACCAATTGGAAAGGATAGAGGTGGAGAGAGTGATAGGAAACTGAGCACCCATGGGAGAGAGGGAAATGCTGGGGGTCCTCCTCAGGACAGGACAGGAAACGGTGGTGCTGAGATGAAAAGCGATGCCAAGAAGCCTATGTGTTTTAACTGCTGAAAGGTAAAGCACCTCCAGGCCAATTGCTGGAAGTTACAGGAAAAAGCAATGGGATTTATCAGGGCACCTACCTGTGCAGAGAACGGGAGTCAGTCAGAGAGCAGAGCAGACTGGGTTATGGCTCTGACCGCAGATGTGAATCCCTGTAGAGTCACTCCTGAGAGTGCAGATGAGGTTAAACAAATCCCCAAGAGTTATAAGGATTTTATATCCGCAGGAAGGGTGGCCACAGTGAGGCGAGTAAGCCTATAATAATACTGAGGGACACAGACCAGCCAAACTCTGCCATTGAGAAAAGGCATGACCAGAGTGTGCAGCGAGTGCCAAGCTGTTGGTAAAGGGAATTCAAGGAGGGTACATGCCCATCCTCTTACACCGGGTGCAACTGGAGTGCGGTCTTCTGTTAGGACCAGTGAAAACCCCAAACTGCAATAAGACATGCTGGCTTTTGTGGAACCATTCAGCAAGGTGTGATTGGACTGTGTGGAGCTCCTGCCCAAAACAAAAGGGGGCCACCAGTATATCCTTACTATCATGGATGTGGCTACCTGTTTCCCTGAGGCTGTTCCCCTGAGAACCATATCTGTCAAAACAGTGGTAAGGGAGTTGACCCAATTCTTTACCAGATATGGCCTGCCCACCGAGATCCAGTCAGATCAGGGCTCAGAATTCATGCCCAAAATATTCCAGGAAGGCATTGGTAACTTGGGCGTGACCTCATTGAAGCCTTTAATGTATCGCCTGCAGTCGCAGGGGGCGCTAGAATGGCACCACCAGACCCTGAAAACAATGATCAGGGCATACTGCCACGAGTAACCCCATGACTGGAATAAAGGACTAGGTTTTCTTTTGTTCACCACCAGGGACTCGCCCAACGATTCCTCACATTTAGTAACTAATAAACTCACTCTTTCTTTTACTGAAGACAGCCTGGTTAAATTAGCTCCTTTTAAATCATAAATACATTTGGACTGGGAAAAGGTATCCATGAGGGAAGGGATCCTTTTTAAATTAACCTTGTTGCAACCAGCCGAGGGGTTTGAACAAAGAAAGGGAGCCAGTTCATCCCCCCCCCCCCCCCCATCCGGGAGCATAACAATTTGGAGTACCTCGTCTGAAATCATCATAACTTAGTGGAACCTCATCCGAAGACCAGTCGTACCATTGAAGAGGTGGGGAAGAGTAAAGAGTTGACCTGCTGAGAATTCTTTCCTTAGCCACTATCTATAGTACTGCTGCCATTAATTGTATTGATTATATCTTTGGAGATTAATCGCACAAATTTTTTTTTATTAGAACTCCTTCAATGAAGTAAGAAGTTTCTAACTTGTAGCATTCCTATTTAAAACACGTGCTTAGTAGATGTTAAGTGAGCATTAAAAGCCTCCACTAAACTACGAATCCATGTTATTTCCAGCAATCGATGGTTATTGACCAGAACCAGTGCTTAAACAGAAGTAACTGGTTTGTACAAGTCTGAAGTCACAGAGCTGGTATATTTTGATATTCTTTAAGAAGACCTTACACAGGTCATGCATCGTGACCCTGGATGTGGTTCCTTGGGCATGAAGTGTCCTGCCAGTCACCTGGAATATTTATGCGCATGGTTTTTTTATATATAAATTTAGTTGTGCTGTATGTCTTCACTACTCCTTTTTCTTTCATCATTGTTCTGCACCCGCCTCAAAATAGCACATATTAGCAACAATATTATCAGCTGTCTAACACCATAATCTACCCACTTTTTTAGTCATGGGAATAACATTTATTTAGTAAAAAGATACAAACTGTCTATCGACTTCTTATTTTGTTTTTAATTTTCTAATCAAACAATTTCAGAACTAAATATTAGTGATTACATTCTCCCTCTTGTAATCAACACAAGGATCTCACATTAGGATTGAATACTGTAGAAATAGATTTCCAAGTTGCACATCTTAGTCAGTGAAGGGCTGATGTAGAAATCAGTACAATTCTACTGTCATGGTGACAGGTGAAATTTGTTATTCAATCATATCTGATGAGAAAGATGGGTTTGAAACTGTAGGATAAAGAAAAAAAAGTTACAATATTCAAAGCATTATTTACACAGGAGGATTCATCATAGCATTAGAAAATACAGTGCTAACTCATAACCCACTACATTGTATAATCAATATAACAAAGAACTGACACATGAAGAAAGCTGGTGTATTTTGAGAACAAAAAATATTCTTCACAAATTTTTAACCTGTTCTATTTGCTTTGTACGAAGAGTTGAAGCCACTCATAGCATTTTGGAAAGACGAAATGCTGGCTTTGTTTAGTTTAGGTCTGGTCCACTGTCCATTAATGGAAGCATAAAGGCTGAACACACAAAATGAGTGATGCCAGCCACAATTGACATGACGTTTTAAGCACCTGTTGCATAGTAATCTCCATTAATCAGGATTTGGCTTTTGAACGAAGAGGCTCTTTGCTGTGTACCTGGAGTAATCCTGGTATGAAACATAAAATCCTGATCTCTATTGCTTATAGATGAGGTCCATGCAGCTTCCAATAATTTGAATAAGGCTTTAGCTAGTGGAAGAGAAGGGTGCAAAACTTCCAAAGGGGAGAAATTTCATTGTTCCCTCCCTCCCTACAACTGCCCTGTTTCCCCTTCAACTGCCTGCAGAAAATTATTTACCATTTCTGTGTTCTCCCTCAATTTTGAGCAGTGGTAATAATTTGTCTCTTAAATGTTGGACTTATTAACTTCAATGCAATCTGCACATTTTTTACTGTCACCATACATCCACTGTGTTGAAGTTGACTCTTCATGTTAAATAAGTGGTTGGAGAAAAAGGGAACAGAGCTAAAACATGCTGGGATACTGTTGGTGACCAGGATAAATATCAAAACAGACTGACTTGACAAAATGCCCTGTTATAATGCAGTCCTGTCACTTGCATATATATCTATATATTCAAAGAAATCCAAATCTCTCTGCTCTTTTATTCATGACATAATTCTGCTGAATTTTTCCATTGTTTCACTTTTGTCATAAATATTGTAAATTAATTGGTGTGAAGTAGGCACTGTAGTCATTTTCAGGTGCCATGTTTTATGTTGGCAATCATGGCTGCCCAACTTTCACAAACCTTGACAACATCTTGATGGTGGTCTCAAATCTTGTAACCCTTCTATTTCTCAAGCTATCAGTATATTTCCTCCTTTGTCTCCCTCTTGCTCTGCTACCCTCAGTTTTACCAGTTAGGACCAGATGTTTTAATTTCTCTCTGCTCATTACATGCCCAAAGAGTTGTTCTCATCCCTTGGTAATCATCTGCAGAGGTTGAGTGCCTGCTTTCCTCAATATTTCCTCATTAGTTGTGTGTTGTCCAATTAATCCTCATCATGTGCTTCAGAAACTAATCTTTTATCTTCCATTGTCTTGCTTATATTCCAACTTTCGCATCCACATGGTGATGTTGACCAGAGGTAACGTTTTAGTAATCTCATTCTGCTTTCCATAGACATGTTCTTATTTCTAAAGAAGTCTGACATTTTTGCGAAGGTTTGCTTTGCAAGTGTTGTGCTTCCTGATGTCCTTGATTACTATTCACATGTGATGTCATTAGGCTACCTAATTCTGCTTGTTTTATTTCTTTTGACTCCACTGTTATTTTGCATCTAGGTGTAATCTTTTTCTTTATTACTGTGCTTCTTGTTCTGCATGTTAATGACAATCCATATCTGTTACCGTGACTAAGAGTCTATGTAGATTTTCCTCTGTATGTGCCATAATTACTGTGTCATCTGCATATCTCACATTCAGAATATTCTGTCCATCTACTGAAATGTCTGGTAATTCTGCTAGATAGCTTAACCTCATTGTAAAGATAGAAAAAATCTCAGGACAGAACACAAACTTCTCTCACACCTTTTCTTATAGCTACCATTCAATGTATTAATTGTCTGTCAATTCTGACTGCTGTTGCTTGGTCCTAGTATAAGTTCTGAAGCAGCCTTAATTTGGACATAGAAGGGAAAGATTTCTGCATTTCAAGCATCTGTTTATGCTTCAATCTGGGAAATGTATTGGTGTAATCTATAAAGCATACCCTTAATCTAAAAAGATGTATACCTTATAAAAAATGGATGACAGAAATCTTAGAAATGATGGTGGAATGAAAGCAATAAAAGAATAAAGATATCAGAAAATATAATATTGGCAAACTGATATGAAAGCAATGTGACGTAGAGAAAGAGAAATAGAAAAAAAAATGAGCAATGAAGAAATTGGAACTGCTGGAGGAAAAAGCTGTTCACATGATGTATAATGAGGTGAAAGAGGTTACCAGCTCAAAGCTACTGTAGTGGAAGCAACTGCATTAAAGCAAAAATTAGTACAGTAATACTAGAGAAAAATGGCATCCTAGGCAGATGGGCAGGATACAGAGAAGAACTACACTGACAAAGGAGGTGGAGGGGGGGTGGCGGGGGAGAGAAACAACCATTCCAAAAGCAACAGAAGGACCACCAACCATGAAAACAGAAGTAATACAAGCTATTGAGAAAATAAAGCGTAAAGCTATGGGACCAAAGTGTATGACCCTGGTTTAATTCCAGACGATCTTTGTAAGTCTATGTTTATAGAACTACATAAAGGACCAGGTGCAACAAAATGTGAAATTCGTGAAAGGATAAGCCTCATGTGTCGCTTAAATCAAAAACATTCTGAGAATCATCATGAGAATACAAAGCAGAATTGGATTGGAGATATCAGAAGAACATAAAGTTAAAATAAAATGCTGCAGATGCTGGAATTCTGGAATAAAAACCAAGTGCTGGAAATATTCCAGGTCTGGCAGCATCAATGGAGAGACTTCTTCAGAACTGAAGGAAGATAAAAGTGTGATGGGTCATACGCTGTCGAACAGGAGGAGGGTGAGGAAGACTGAAAGGGAATGTGTGGGTTGGGGTAGAGGGTGGGAGAGAATAAATGACAAAAGATATCAGAAGAACAATATGGGTTTATTGAAGGAAAAGGAACATGAAATGCAACATTTGTGTTAAGAACCATAATGAGAAAGCAATTGCAGTCCAAAAATATGTGTACCTATGTTTTATAGATTACAACAAAGCACTTTAGTAGTCCTATTAAGACATGCTCAATAGATTAACCTTGATTAAATTGGTCATTGTTACATTTCCAGTTTCCAACTTACTGTTGATCTGACTTTTTGTAATTCATAATTTTCTCACTGATTTTGTATTGCATTGATTTTTACTAACAGGACTCCACTGTGTTTGAAATGGAAGATGGTGTCATTAATGTTGTAAGTGCTCCGTTTGTTTTCATATTGCTGATAATATTGTAGATGTTGATCCATTGAAACCCATTAATCCTCAATGTAACCCAACCCTGCATGTTGGAACAATGGAGAGGGAAGGTGAAGCAATTGTATGTCAACATGAGCTCTGATTATTGGTAAGGCAAGTCTGCATGCTAACCTCCAATTATCTCCATCATTTTCTCCTCTCTTGCCCTTCCATAACTTGAAACTAACCTTGCCTAATATAAAAAGATGTAAATTACCAGTTTATAGTTTAAAATTTACAACAGAAATTTGTGTGACATTTTCCTGAATTTTAAAGATATATGGGCAGGATCTTCAACTTTGAGGAGGGCATTGCAGTTAAGTGGCATTTGTCCACATGCATAAATTGTCCACATGCTAAAATTCTTAGTAAGGTAACTCAAGTTTATTTTTCCTCATCTCTATCCCAGATTCGTTGAGGTCCATTACACCCCAACACCACCCCAGATGAAATGAATTAATACCACATAGACTGGAGAGTCAATCTTGTGACTTTACTAATTTAGTGCAGCAGTTCACTGAAAAGCCCATTTATCCACAGTGCCAATGGACAGAACCTTTGCAAATGGTAACTGAACTAGAACGAAGCCCTTCTTGATTTTGAGTTGATGCTTACTTAATCCTAAAACTGAATCCCTGGCTCTGAGGGCTTTAAGGACATGTTAAATATGTTCTGATGTAGTTTTTAACTTGTCAACTTCACATTCCCAAAAGTCCCATGAATTAGCATTTCAAAATACCAGTGGATTTATTTTGCATCAATTAAAGATCTAGCCAGCCAATGAAATTAGGTAATGAGAGGTTATCTCGAGCTGTTCCTTGAATAATGGGCATTATGTAATATTCTTTTATAATTGAAATGAAAAGGGGCCTGCTTCTGGTAATAAATTGAATACACATATAAATTTATAGTTAAGTAATTATTTTTTCAAATCTGTGACATTGTGCAATCTTTGAGCACTTTTCACAGAAAAGTACTTTTTTAAAATGTAAAGTTGTTTTAGATGTTAAATCTGCACTTTTCCCCCAAATCAAATTTGTCTGCTTGCTGCTTTTCTTACTAATATTCTTACTTACATTTAAAGCTGAGTTAAAACTTTAGCAGTTTAGAGATCTTCCTTTGTAACGTAAGGCCTAGAGAATGGTAACTTGTTAATACTGTACTGCATCTAGTATTGGCTGCAGTGACCCAGATAATTCTGCCAACTTCACAAATTGCAGCAGTTGAGATTTGAGTTGACTTGTTTAATCTTGCATGTTATGTTCATTTGACTTTTTTTTTTAAGTAATTTTTTATCTATTGGAGAACTGCAAATAAGTAGAAATTCATAAAAGATAATGCATGTGTTTAGATTTTGGTTAAATTTGAGTGCAATATGATGTGTGAAGATATTTTAAAAATCTATCATGATCCAGAAGTGTCCTTGGAGGGTTTTTCAGTAAAAATATTTAACTGATGTCTGTTCTTGGTGTGCTCACTCTATGCCTTATCGTCCAATTTGTGTATTTTTTTCCAGTGTAAAGTTCTTAATGGTATCTGTGATCAGACGATTAGATCGGCATCTGATCCTTTGCTAAGCCAGAGTGCTTGTCTAGAGGAGGTTCAGTTAATAAACATCAAACCAAGTGAAGGACTGGTAAGATATTTTAAATTTTTTATATATAATTTTTTGTCTGTCATGCATGTCATGACTATGACTTTTTCCCCTTTTTAATTGGTTGTTTCTATTTCTTTAGCAATTTACCTTTCGTGTTACATTATATCTTTCTCGATCATAATCCACCAAATATCTATTCCGTTGCATTAGAGAAAAAGTTACCCTATTAGCTGTTATCATCCTCTTACCTGATCTTGTGGTAACAGCAATGCGTTTGATAATGTTGCTTTTAAATGTTGTGTCTTTAAGTGTGGAGAGAATTCCTGAAAAATTATCTGCAGTTCTAATTGTATCATGCTAGTAGAGTTGCCTGAACTTGCTCAAGCTTCTAACTCTGTCTTTTTAAGGAGACCATGCCCCATTCCACATACACCTCTTTCCATGCTTCATTTGTGTGTTTCATTTAAAAATTACCCACACTGTCCACTCCCCATTACCCCTACACACTACAGAACTGCAGTGCAACATCTACCTTTGCAAAGCCTCAGCAGTGGCCCCCACTCAGACTCCCCCCTCCTGCATCCTGGCTCCACCAAATAGACTGTCCAACAAACCTGCTCTGTTTATCAGCAGTACTTGGGGAGAACTGTTATTGTTAAGTAAAAAAGATAACATTTAAAGTGGTTTCAGAATTTATCATTTGTGACTGGGTGAACATGAAAAGTTATTGGTGGAAGAATTTCTTGAAGCTACTTCCATTTTGTTTGCAAATTTAAGGGAAGGGCCAGGCATACTGTAGGAAAATATATAACGTATATAGAATACTTGGGAGAATACATGTAGAATAGTTGGGAGGAAAAAGTTGGCTTGGGACCTATAATTTCCAAAGCTATCCACCAGTGGAGTTTTCCTTGTGTTTTTTCTAGGAATATTGTAATCTGATTAATAAAAATTGATTGCTATGATTAGTCAACAGCTCTGTTATTGTATCATGCAACTGCCAGGATAGTAGAAGTTGAACTAGATGAACCTTATGGATTGCTAAATAAAAGTCTCTTATTGTAAAATAAGTAATTTCTTTGCAACATTTGCACATTGAGTTGAAAATCCTGATTTGCAGAATCGTCAGAAGTTTGATTTTAATCAGATGTTTTTTTTTTATTCATGGGATGTGGGTGTCGCTGACTAGGCCAGCATCTATTGCCCATCCCTAATTGCCCTTGAGGAGGTAGTGGTGAGCTGCCTTCTTGAACCGCTACAGTCCCTGTGGTGTAGGTATACCCAGCATGAAAGAAGTTAACAGCTGTACTTACAGTCAACATATACTCAATGTGGGAGTATTTGGGAAAGATCCAAATCATATCTATCTGGGGTTACAGCATCATAGACTGAAAGAATTTCAGGAATCTTGTACAGTATTGTTTCCATTATTTTTGATGGGAATTGGATTAGTGACTTGCTCGGAAGGAATTTTAGGAACATGACCACAATTTTTATTGTAAGAGTGCTCATTAAAGTGAGCTGAGCCTGGAAAGTTGGGGGAAATTTCTTGTATTTTGGACAAAGTCAGCAGTTTAAATTGACAAACTTAATTAAATGTGCAGCTTCACCACACAAGAATTGTTAGCTTTATATGGAATTTGAAGATTGAACTGACAGCACGACTGAATAGAAGTGGCATTAAGCAAGAAACATAGCAAAAATAAATCTAGTACCCCCTGTTAGAAACTGAAAGTAAAAGAGGGAGCGAGTATTTCACTGGATGGGGTTCTTCAATGTTTATCAACAAGAGTGGGTCACTAGTACCACCACTGACCTCGCTGGCCAAGTCCTGAAAGACACTGCTGCCAAACTGGACTGGCACCAAGTGGTGATAGAATCAGTATGAGGCACTAACTTAATTGACTTCAGCCTCACCAATCTATTTGTCGCAGATGCATTTATCCATGATAACATTTGTAGAAATGACCACTACATAGTCTCGTGGAGACCAAACTCTGTCCTCATCCTCCTCATCCTCATCCTCATCCTCATCATTTGCTGCTCAATTGGGGTAGGTTGAAATGGCAGTCCATGACACTGATCTGATCCACACGCTAGCCATCTAGTCAACTGACCTAACTGCTCCTTCCCCCGCCCCCCCAGGCGACGCACTTCATTGGTTTGACAATATTGCCATAATAAGTGGGATGGATTAAGATTAGAGTTGGTGGCTATCTTTAAGTCACTATGGGCCTTCATACTGCAGCACTGCATATCATCACAATGTGTAACCTCAAGCCTGCCATATTCTTCATTACAATCAACTTGGTTCAATGAAGTGTGTGGGACAGCATGCCAGGAGCATCACCAGATGTATCTAAAAATGAGTCACCTGAGGTACCCGCCATACTTAACAAATACCAAAGTTTTCAGCCAATTCAATTTGCTGCACATGACATCAAGTAACTGCTGAGTGCCTGGACTCAAAAACCTATGGACCATGATAATACCCCAGTTGTCGTTCTGGAGGTCTGTGTTCCAGAACTAGCCGCGCCCCTAGCTAAACTGTTTCAATACAAATGCAACTCTGAGATTTACCCAGAAATATGCAAAATTGAGCAGGTATGTTCTGTTCACAGTTGTCAGCAGTGTTATCAAAGGAAGGTAAGTGCAGATTTTGGAGATCATAATAAATTACCTTCGGCTGCTCAATCTCTGACCTCCCTTTAGGTCAGAGGTGGGGCTGTTTGCTGATGATCGCAGTGGTTAGCTCCATTCGCAATTGTGCAGATATTTAAGCAACCTGTGCTTGAATGCTCAAAGTCCTGGCAACATCTGAGGATGGGCTGATAAATGGAAAGTAACATTCAGGTCACACAACATTTGTATCTAGTCTATGATCTCCAATGAGAGAAATCGTAATCATCTCCCATTAATATTTAATAACATTGTTAGTGGGAGATTGAGCAATGTCCTGGAAATGATAATCAAGTTCCTCTCTAGGTCTCACACCATTGTGATTGGCTATATATCACTGATCCTTCATTGTTGCTGGGTCAAAAACATGGAACTCCCTACCCTCAACTGCAATGTGGGAACATCTTCACATGAACTGCAGACTGATACAAATATCTAAAAAGAGATTGCTCATTTAAAGATCTCATCTATAAAGAAAATTTCTTCAGGAGTTCACTTTATCTAAAACAGGTGTGTTAAATTTAACAAGATAACGCACCTTTAAATCAAAGCAAAATACTGGGTGGGTAAAAATCTGAAATAAAAACAGAAAATGCTGGAAATACTCAACAGGTCTGGCAGTATCTATGGAGAGAGAAACAGTTCTTTGACCTGAAGTAGTGGTTTACTGTACTTTCAATTTAGTATACTGTATTCATTGTTAACAATGTGGTCGTCTCTACAGTGGAGGGACCAAAGGCTGATTGTTTTGTAGAACACCTCTATCCAGTCTGCAAGCATGATCCTGAGCTACCAGTTACCTGTCATTTTAATTCTCCACTTTGCTCCCACTCTGATCTTTCAATCCTTGGCCTGCTGCAATGTTCCATTGAAACTCAAAACAAGCTTGAGTAACAGTACCTCATCTTCAGTCTCAATGGCTTACAGCCTTCCAGGCTCAACATTGAGCTCAATGCTTTTAGATCATTACCTCTGCCCCCATTTTGATTGGTGTTTTTCTTGTTGGTTCGTTTTTTTTTCTGTCTCTTTGTTCATGCATTAAAGGTCTTCGGACAGCTGCTATCCCGCCAGTCACACCTGTTGTGGTCCTTGGCCAGACCCCAGGTTGTGGGAAGATCTGGTTAGGGACCAATAATGTTTTGGTTAAAGTATACAAAGTTTGAGATTCAAAACTAAGTGAAGAAATCCACAAGATTCCACGGATTTGGAACAAACAAAGATAAACTTTACAATAAAAGTTCAGAGGGTTAAAACACTTAACAATATCTATCTTATACTCTGTGGTTGAACACACTACACTACAGAATAAATGCCAAATGTGACCAAAACAGATTCCGTGGATTTCTCAACAACCCACCCAGACATTAGTCACACTGAGGCAACCAATCTCACTGAAATTTCATGTCTCTCATTTGTAGCATAGCAAGAAGTGCCAAGTTGAACATTAAGTTTAAACTCTGGTGTATATTTTGAAAATGTTATTCTGTAGATCAATTTTGGGCTGAAAAAAGTTCATATCCACTACTGGGGGTTAACAGGCTTGATGTTAGTTCACCAATAGATGTTCTTCGCCCCAAGTGTAAATAGAAAAACTCTGTTGCAGAACAGAAGGCTGATATGCTTGGCCTGGATTTCTGGCTCTCAACTTTATAAATTAGTGAAAGAATTCTGGGGGACATTGATCTATTGCACTGCAACCATAGACATTGAGTGCCATAACCTGAAATAAAGTAGATTAATATTTAATCCCTAGGCACGCATGTTTATTATGAAGAACCTGTCTGGACTTGCCAATTATAACAAGGAAAGAATTCATGGAAATTATGTTTTTCTTGTATTTGAAGAGCAGCTTTTAAATGTTCACTTAGAATTTTCTTGGAACTCTGCTCTTAAATTCCCAGTTGTCTAGCCTTTGGCCTTCCGTACATCATATTTCTGCAGCTACCGACTCATCAGCCGCATTCTCGTTTCTTTTGCTGTCTCTCTCTGCCACTCTCTCTCTCTCTGCTGCACACACTTTCTTTTTCCCCCTCTCTCTTTTTACCTCTCCCAACTCCCCCAAATTCATATCCATGTTGCCTGGAACTCCATGCTGGAATCCTTCCAATCAGGTCATGCCCCTGCCACAGTACCAAAAGCTCTCTTATCAGAGTCACAAATAACTGCTGTTATCAAATTCACACAACTTCCTATGTAATTGAAACAAAGAATAAACTATCCCTTCTGTTCTTCCTCAACATGTCTGCAGCCTTTCTCACAATGGATCACATCATCCTCCTCTAACGACTCTGCACCATTGCCCACCTGACTGAGACTGCACTCCCTTGGTTCCATTCTTATTTATATAATTGTAGTCAGAGAATCACCATCAATAGCTTCCCTTTCAATTCGCAGATGGTTGCCTCTAGTGTCCTTCAAGGATCTGTCCCTGGACACCTTCCTATTTCTCATCTACATGATGCCCACCAGCGACATCATCCGAAAACATACAATGTTTCCATGTATGCTGACGACCCCAGTTCTAACTCATACCATTAGCTCACTTGATCCTTCAACTGCTGCTAAGTTATCAGACTGCTTATCCTACACCCAGTACTGGTTGAGCATAAATTTCCTCCAGTTAAATATTGGAAATGCTGAAAATCTTGACTTAGGTCTCTGCTACAAACCTTGTTCTCTAGCTACCATCCCTTGCCCTGGTAACTGTCTGACACTGAACCAGACTCTTCATAACCTTGGTGTCTTATTTGACTCCAAGATGAACTTTCAATCATATATCTGCACTGTTACTAAGGCCATCTATTTCCACTTCCGTAATGTCACCTGATTCAGCTCATCTGCTACTGAAACGCTCGTCAATGGCAATGTTAACTCCAGACTTAACTATTCCAACACACACCCTGGTTAGCGCCTAACTTTTTACCTTCTATATACGTGAGGCCATCTAAAACAATGCTGCCCTTGTCCTAACTCGCAACCGATGCAGTTCATTCATCATGCCTGTGCTCGCTGATCTTCAGTGCCTCCTGGTTGAATAATGCCTGCATTTGAAGTTCACATCTTTGTTTTCAAATCCCTTTACAGCCTGGCCCGTCTCTATCTCATTCTGGCACTGAGATATCTGTGCTCCTCTAATTTCAGCCTCTTGAACATCCCCAATTTTAATCACCCCACCCTTGATAACTCTACCTTCAGCTGTCTAGGCCCTAACCCCTAGAAATGCCTCCCTAAACCTCTCCATGCCTCTGCCTCACTTTCCTCCTTCTAACCTTCTAAGGCCTTGCTTAAAACCTACCTCTTTGACCAAGCTTTTGGACATCTGCTGTAATATCTCCTTATTTGGCTCCTTGTCCTATTATATTTTATAATGCCTTTGTGAAGCACCTTGGGTTGCTTTAATATGTTAAAAAATGCCATATAAAATGTCGCAAGCAAGGGCTCAGTGGTGAATATTGAATACCAAGTGCCATGGAACCTAATATAACATTTTTTAATAAATTGCAAGTTCAATACAATATATCCTTGCTAGGCCTGGGGCTGTATAGCTGTCATAAATTTCAAAATAAATCCTTTAAATGGTGATTAGAACACTGGCATGGAGTGGAGGACAGATTGGGAAAGATTCAATAAGAATACGTAAAAAGAGTGTGGGTGAATCAAAGTGGCAACAGGACTGAAACAAACTGAATGAAGGCACTAGTATCATATCACTGGGGCCTGAGGAATAAAAGCTTGTTCACCTGTGTTAGCTAAGTGTCAATTATGTATTCATGCTTGAATGTTTTATGATATATTTAAGGAGCTATGAAACTTCAAAATTATTACATAAAAAGCCAGGGCAAAAAATGAACCAGTAAATAGATGTAAAACGTTAGATGTACTGAACTGAAATATAGAAGAAATGAATGGAAACCAAATTAAATCCATTTGATCATAATTTAGTATTGAGGGAAAATCATCATCAAAAATGAATAAATAGCTGTTGTAGAATAATTAAATGCAGAGAAGATGACAGCAACTCTGCAGAATTTAGGCATTTGTGGATACCGCCTGTTCCAGATGATGACGCCCGTGGGAAATGTCTGTCTTGAATCACTTCGAGTTAAGTTATTGAGCTGAAGTGTGAAATAGTGATATTCTGACACAGAAGGAAGTGTAAAAAAAATAGCTTAATAGTTTGTTCCAACCACATTACATAGAAAGATGCAGGTACAGAACCAACAGTGAGTGCTTGACAGGGAGGGAGGAACTACAGAAACTGGCCTTATCTAATAAGTATGATGTACATGCAATGTGTTAACTTGGGCTTGAAAGAAAGAGAGGGTGATCTAAATAAAATGCTAAATGATTAGAGGATTGATACAGTAGAAAGGGAGAAACTATTTAATCTGGCGGGGGAAATCCAGAACGTTTGGGGAGTGGGTTGTGCATTCTCTTAAAATTAGGCCATTGAGGGCGAAATCAGGAAACAACTCCCTTTCTATCCCTTTGCTGATAACATTCTCACCTTGGAGCCAGGTGCAGAGTTTAAAACCCACTCCAGACTGAGTGTTGGAAACCAAAGCCCTGGCTCTGAATTCTGCACTGACGTTCAGTGGGATAGGTGTGGCTATTGGATGATGGTGTCATGAATGAGTCTGGGAATCCATAGAGCCCTCCTGCTGTAAGGGATTAACTATCCCATAAAGATGGTAACAGCGATGGAAGAAGCATTCAGGCTTTTAATCAGCCTGCCAATCTTTCCCCAACTTCACAATCTCCTCCAAAGGGGAATGGTGTCAAACTAAGCAAAATTAATGTTTTAGTCTAATACTTAGTTATGCTAGCAGCTCATAAATCATTTTCTGGTCTGCTTGTTCCACTTGTAGCAGCAAAATTTTTTTTTGCTGGTGTCATCACCAATAGGACACTCAGAAACCAGCGCCTTCACAATAGCAGAAGTGAGGTTTATCTTTGGCTGCCAAATTAGTATAAAATAATTAAATACAGTAATTAATTGGAAGACAATCTATGAACTTTAAATTTAGCTTTTTTTTTAAGCATCAGAACTTATGGAATGAATTTTTGCTATACCCAGTTCCAATCCATTATATTTCAGAGTGTAATTTTCTATTATACAGTGATATTGTTCTTGGATAAAAACAGGAACTGCTGGAAAAACTCAGCAGGCAGAATTTTATGCCAGCGGGATTTTACGGTCCCGCCGAAGCCAATGGACTTTTGAATGGCTTGCTGCATTTTACAGCCCTGCCCCAGCCACTATGGGCTGTAAAATTCAGCCCAGCAGATCTGGCACCATCTGTGGAGAGAGAAATAAAAATTAACGTTTCGAGTAGAAATATGTTGGGTTTTGTGCTGTTGAAAGTGGGGGTGGGGGTTGGAACGAAAGGGAAGGCCTGGGATAGATTGGAGGGTAGGAGAGATTAAATAACAAATATATCATGGAGCAAAAGGAGTGGTAATGGTTGTAGTAAAGAAACAAAGCATTGATCCAGAGAAAGTGTTCATGGCAGAATAATGGACAGCTCTGTCTGAAGCTGTGTGTTGTGAATCTTTGGAATTCTCCGCCCCAGTGGGCTGTGGAAGCTCAGTCATTGAGATCTCTAAATATCAATGGCCTAAATGGATATGGGGATAGTGTGGGGGAAAAGGCATTGAAGTGGATGATCAGCCACGATGATTTTGAATTATGGAGCAGGCTCGATGGGCTGAATGACCTACTCCTGCCCCTATGTTCCTATGAAAGCAATAACATGAAAACAAGCTACAGACTGTCACTTGACAAAAAAATAAAACAAATCACAATGGAGGATAGAGTTCATAACCTGAAGTTGTTGAACTCAATGTTGAGTCCAGAAGGCTGTAACTCGCCTAATCAGAAGATAAGCTGCTGGTCCTTAAACTTATGTTCTGTTTCACTGGAACATTGCAGCAGGCCGAGACTGAAATATGAGCATGAGAGAAAGTGGTAAATTAAAGTGGCAAGTAACCGTAAGGTCCGAGTCATGCTCTTGGATCCCCTGCCTAAAATGGTCATCTCATGAGTAATATGTACAGAGTAGATGGCAGGATCTGATTTTTGTTTGAGCTGAGATCCTGCCTTGAAAGAAGTGTCAGTGAAGTCACTGGTGTATTTGGGTGTGAGATATGCTTACCAAGTCTAATTGTACCATAATTTCATTAGGCCAGGAGGCAAGAGGTGGGCATAAAGCAAACTTATTCAGATTTAAAAAAAAATGTCAGTTCAAAGACTCAACTAACCACCACCCACCAAAAGCAGCCCCTTGCATGTGGTCTTGCACTTTAAGGAGCTGATATTGATCCCAGCTAATTTTGTTCTATTACTGGCAGGTAAAGGTGCTCCAAAGCTGATGATCAGATTTTCTTACCCACATTCAAGTTTATTAAAAGATATCGCTGGCCAGGCCTGCATTTGTTGCCCATACCTAATTGCCCTTGAGAAGGTGGTGGTGAGCTACTATCTTGAACCACTGCAGTCCATGTAGTGTAGGTACACCCATGGTACTCTTAGGAAGGGAGTTCCAGGATTTTGACCCAGCTACAGTGAAGGTACAGCGATATAGTTCCATGTCAGGTTGGTGTGTAGCTTTGAAGGGAACTTGATTGTGTTCCCATGTGCCTGCTACCCTTGTCCTTCTAGGTGGTAGAGGTCATGGGTTTGGAAGGTGCTGTAGAAGCAGCTTGGTGAGTAGTTCTGCAGGGCATCTTGTATATAGTACACACTGCTACCCCTATGTATTGATGGTGGGGGGGAATGAATGTTTAGCTGCCAATTAAGTGAGCTGCTTTGTCCTGGATGGTGTAGAGATTCTTACGTTGTTGAAGCAGCACTCATCTAGGCAAGTGGAGAGTATTCCATCACACACCTGACTTGTGCCTTGTAGATGGTGGACAGGCTTTGAGGAGTCAGGAGCTGAGTTACCTCCTGCAGAATTTCCAGCCTCTGAGCTACACTTAGCCACAGTATTTATATGGCTGGTCCAGTTAAGTTTCTGGTGAATGGTAACCCCTCAGGATGATAATAGTGGGGGATTCAGTGATGGTAATATCAAGTAGAAATGGTTAGATTCTCTCTTGATGGAGATGGTCATCGCCTGGCACTTGTGTGGTGCTAATGTTACTTGTCACTTATCAGCCCAAGCTGTTGTCCAGGTCTTGCTGCATATGGACAAGAACTGCTTCAGCATTTGAGATGTCGTGAATGATACTAAACACTGCAATCATCAACAAACATCCCAACTTCTGGCTTTATGATGGAGGTAATGTCAATGATGAAGCAGCCGGAGATGGCTGGGCCTAGGGCACTGTCTCGAGGAGCTACTGCAGTGATGTCCCGGGAATGAGATGAATGGCCTCCAACAACTGCAACCATCTTCCTTTCTGCTAGGCATGACTCCAACCAATGGAGAGTTTCCCCTTGATTCCCATGGACTTCAATTTTGTCAGGAATTGATTTCTCTCCTGACCTCAGGAATTCAGCTCTTCTGTCCAGATTTGGACCAAGACTATAACAAGTTCAAGAGCTGAGTGGCTTAGGTGGGACTGAAACTGAGTATTAGTGAATGGTTATCTTTCCGCACTTTCCCTAGGTATTATTGGGAGCTTGGTTTGTGGAGAAGTGCAAGGATGAATTTTTGTACCATTATGTTTGTTGCATAACTGGGCTATATCAATGCAACTTATTGTTGATGGCTTTATCATTAGGTCATAGTTCTTGGTGAGAGTAGTTACACTGCTACAGTTCCAGGTTTGTAACATTTTGAGTAGCATATCTAAGTGTATCAAAATGTACAACTGTTTTTTTTATTCATTCATGGGATGTGGGCTTCATTAGCCAGCATTTATTACCCATCCCTAGTTGCCCTTGAGAAGGTGGTGGTGAGCTGCCTTCTTGAACCGCTGCAATCCATGTGGTATAGGTACACCCACAGTGCTGTTAGAAAGGCTTTGATCCAGCAACAGTGAAGAAACAGCGATATATTTCTAAGTCAGGATTGTGAGTGACATGGAGGGGAACTTCCAGGTGGTGGTGTTCCCATCTATCTGCTGCTCTTGTTCTTCTAGATGGTAGTGGTTGTGGGTTTGGAAGGTGTTGTCGAAGAAGCCTTGGTGAATTCCTGCAGTGCATCTTGTAGATGGTACACCGTGCTGCTACTGTGTGTTGGTGGTGGAGGGAGTGAATGTTTGTGAATGTGGCGCCAATAAAGCGGGCTGTTTTGTCCTGGACAGTGACAAGCTTCTTGAGTGTTGGGGGAGCTGCACTCGTCCAAGCAAATGGGGAGTATTCCATCACACCCCTGACTTGTGCCATGTAGATGGTGGACAGGCTTTGGGGAGCAGGGAAGTGAGTTACTCGTCGCACAATTCTTAGCCTCTGACCTGCTCTTGTAGCCAGAGTATTTATATGGTTAGTCCAGTTCAGTTTCTGGTCAATGGTAACCCCGAGGATGTTGATAGTGGGGGATTCAGTGATGGTAATGCCATTGAATGTCAAGGGGCGATGGTTGGATTCTCTCTTGTTGGAGATGGCCATTGCCTAACACTTGTGTGGCGTGAATGTTCCTTGCCACTTGGCAGCCTGAGCCTGGATATTGTCTAGGTTTTGCTGCATTTGGACATGGACTGCTTCGGTATCTGAGGAGTCGTAAAATGTGCTGAACATTGTGTAATCATCAGCGACCATCCCCATTTCTGACCTTATGATGGAAGGAAGGTCATTGATGTCCACCTTAATGTTCATTTTGCTGCAGATAAACATTGACTCACTTAAAGTTAATGTAAGTAGAATTAACTTGTTTATTGTGGTCCATCTATTATTAGCAGTTATGTTTCCACCCTTCTCCAGTGGGTAGAGGCACCCCTATTTTATATTTGGAACTTAATGCCTCAGAATGTAACCTGGCGCACACAATATTAAATTCTGAATGTGGAAACAATATTTCAGAACTACATTAGTGAGTAAACTAAATGGGGTAATTGTACTCGAATGGCATTGCTGTTTTTTTTCATATAATCTTTCCTAATAGATCAAAGTTTTTTTTTTTCTAGGGCATGTATATTAAATCAACCTATGATGGATTACATGTTGTAACTGGTACAACAGAAAATGTGAGTAAGAAACTTACTTATAATTCCAGCTTCAAATGGTGTAAATCTGTGATTCTTGGTTTTCAACCAGGAACCTGAATGCATTAATGTGCCTTGTGATGAGGCATTTAAGCCATTGTAATGGTTAAACTGTATCTGGGGTAAAATTGAGAGCTCTACTATATCCTTTTAACTTTGCATGCATAAATAAAAATTCAGCTTGCATATTTCATAAAGTCAGTGTTTTCAGGGCAATACTATTTTATAACACATGTTTGTAAATTTGTTGTAATTAGCTTACTGAATATTTCTATTTGCACAAAATTCTACAAATTAACTTGAAGTAGAAAAGTTTGAAGCAATGTTGTGCCATCTTTGTCTTAAACCTAAAACATTACCTTATAACACAAGTGAAATAAAAATTATTTATGCAAGCAATAACAATAGCTTGCATTACAGACAACTTTCAAAATAGAAAAATATCCCAAGGTCCTTAAAAAGTGTAACAAAAATTGAGCACCGAGCCAAAGAATGGGAGGGGTTAGGAATGACATCCAAAACCTTGACCAGAGGCTGGTTGAAGGTGGGTCTTAAAGGAGAAGGGCGGGTGCAGGGAATTGGAGGTAAATCAGATGTTGAAAACAGGAAAAGGATAGGTATGGGGCAAAGGAAAGACGTGCACAAGAAACTGGTCAGAGTTTGGGGGGATGGGGTTTATAGGGGAGGCGGTGGGGCAGTGGTATTGTCACTGGACTAGCAATCTCAAGACCCAGGATAATGCTCTGGGGACCTGGGTTCAAATCCCACCATAGTGAAATTTGAATTCAATTTTAAAAACATTGAAATAAAACCATTGTCGATTAATATAAAAACCCATCTGGTTCACTGATGTCCTTTAGGAGAGGAAATCTGCCCTCTTTACCTGGTCTGGCCTGGATGTGACTCCAGACCCACAGCAATGTGGTTGACTCTTAAATGCCTTCTGAAATGGCCTCTCGCAAGCCACTCAGTTCTCAAGGGCAATTAGGGATGGGTAATAAATGCTGGCCTAGCCAGCGATGCCCCCATCCTACGAATGATTTTTTTTAGAAAGAGACCATTGAGATTGGAATCAGAAAGATTATGGATGTATTTAAACATCAAGGTGCCCAAACAGCTTATTTGAGTGCCATACATTTTCCATGTTTCTATATATGATATAACTTCACCCTTAATTAAAGATTCTAAAATTTTCCTGCTAGAGATGTTAAGCTAATTGGCCTTTAATTACTCAAATTAATGCTTTCTCCCTTTTTTGAAAATGTGTACTACATTGACCACTCTAATCCTCTTCTGTACATCCACACTCAGTACAGCCCTGATACATCTCAGTTGGGTAGTAGAGAACATTGAAATAACTTTGTAAATGTAAGAATGTGCACCACATATCCATGAAGATAAATTGTTGTGTATTGAGCTGAGATCTGAACCTATAACTGTGCTGTATGGTTAGCTAGTTCATAGGAAAAACTCAGCAGGTCTGGCAGCATCGGCGGAGAAGAAAAGAGTTGACGTTTCGAGTCCTCATGACCCTTCGACAGAACTAGGTGAATCCCAGGAAGGGGTGAAATATAAGCTGGTTTAATGTGGGGGTGGGGGGTGGGGTGGGGGGGGTGGGTTGGGTGGGGGTTGGGGGGTGGGGGGAGAGAAGTGGAGGGGTACCGCCGTACCCTTTATCAAAGCTGCACGTGCCCCCAGTTTCATTTTATTCTTCGTCTCATCCGACGCCTCAACAAGAAACTTTTTCTCTTTCTCTCAAGTGCTAAGGAACGCAAGCTCCAACAACTCATCGACACCAACACCCATCTAGGACCCCCCACCCCTGCCTGTCCCTCCGTCCCCACCCCATCTTCCAATCCCAGCCGCAGCCGTGTATTCACTATACCCCCTGACTTTCCCCTCTCTGATGCTGAACGTTCAGTGCTCAGCAAAGGACTTGGTTTCATACCCCTACGCCCTCACCTTAATGAATTTCGGGCTCGGCACGATGCTGAACTCTTCTTCCGCCGTCTTCGTCTCCGGGCCCTCACTTCATTGGGCAGGAGTCCTCTCCCCGTTCAACGGATCCTTTCACGCACCTCCAGTATTCTCCCTCCACCTGGATCCCTCCCTCTGGATTCTTACCTTCTCTTGATCTTTTCATTGAGAACTGTCGGCGCGACATTAGTCGTCTCAATTTCTCTGCTGCTCTCACCCATTCTAATCTCCCTCTCGCTGAACTTACTGCACTCCATTCTCTCAGGTCCAACCCTGACATCGTCATCAAACCCGCTGACAAGGGTGGTGCTGTTGTTGTCTGGCGCACTGACCTCTACCTCGCGGAGGCTGAGCGTCAACTCGCAGACACTTCCTTCTACCTCTCCCTGGACCATGACCCCACCACTGAACATCAAGCCATTGTTTCCAGGACTGTCACTGACCTCATCTCCTCTGGGGATCTTCCTCCCACAGCTTCCAACCTGATAGTCACCCAACCTCGGATGGCCCACTTCTACCTCCTACCCAAAATCCACAAACAGAACTGTCCCGGTAGACCGATCATGTCAGCTTGCTCCTGCCCCACAGAACTCATTTCTCGTTATCTTGACTCCCTTCTCTCTCCCCTTGTCCAGTCCCTTCCAACCTACATCCGTGATTCCTCTGACACCTTACGTCACATCAACAATTTCCAGTTCCCTGGCCCCAACCGCTTCCTCTTCACCATGGACGTCCAATCCCTCTACACCTCCATCCCCCACCAGGATGGTCTGAGGGCCCTTAGCTTCTTCCTCGAACAGAGGCCCGAACAATCCCCATCCACCACTACTCTCCTCCGTCTGGCTGAACTTGTTCTCACACTGAACAATTTCTCCTTCAACCCCTCTCACTTTCTCCAAATAAAAGGTGTGGCTATGGGTACCCACATGGGCCCCAGCTATGCCTGTCTCTTTATGGGGTATGTGGAACATTCCTTGTTCCAGTCCTACTCCGGCCCCCTTCCACAACTCTTTCTCCGGTACATCGATGATTACTTCGGTGCTGCTTCGTGCTCTCGTCGGGACTTGGAAAAATTTATTAATTTTGCTTCCAATCTCCACCCCTCCATCATTTTCACGTGGTCCATCTCTGACACTTCCCTTCCCTTCCTTGACCTCTCTGTCTCAATCTCTGGTGATAGACTGTCCACCAATATCCATTACAAGCCTACCGACTCCCACAGCTACCTTGACTACAGCTCCTCACACCCCGCTTCCTGTAAGGACTCCATCCCATTCTCTCAGTTCCTTCGCCTCCGTCGCATCTGTTCCGATGATGCTACCTTCACAAACAGTTCCTCTGACATGTCCTCCTTCTTCCTTAACCGAGGTTTTCCACCCACGGTTGTTGACAGGGCCCTCAACCGTGTCTGGCCCATCTCCCGCGCATCCGCCCTCACGCCTTCTCCTCCCTCCCAGAAACATGATAGGGTCCCCCTTGTCCTCACTTATCACCCCACCAGCCTCCGCATTCAAAGGATCATCCTCCGCCATTTCCGCCAACTCCAGCATGATGCCACTACCAAACACATCTTCCCTTCACCCCCCACTGTCGGCTTTCCATAGGGATTGTTCCCTCCGGGGACACCCTGGTCCACTCCTCCATCACCCCCTACTCCCCAACCCCCACCTATGGCACCACCCCATGCCCACGCAAAAGATGCAACACCTGCTCCTTCACTTCCTCTCTCCTCACCGTCCGAGGGCCCAAACACTCCTTTCAAGCGAAGCAACATTTCACTTTCATTTCCCCCAACTTAGTCTACTGCATTCGTTGCTCCCAGTGCGGTCTCCTCTACTTTGGAGAGACCAAATGTAAACTGGGCAACCACTTTGCAGAACACCTGCGGTCTGTCCGCGAGAATGACCCAAACCTCCCTGTCGCTTGCCATTTCAACACTCCACCCTGCTCGCTTGCCCACATGTCTGTCCTTGGCTTGCTGCATTGTTCCAGTGAAGCCTAACGCAAACTGGAGGAACAACACCTCATCTTCCGACTAGGCACTTTACAGCCTTCCGAACTGAATATTGAATTCAACAACTTTAGGTCTTGACCTCCCTCCTCCATCCTCACCCCCTTTCTGTTTCTTCCCCCTTCCTTTTGTTTTTTTCCAATAAATTATATAGATTTTTCTTTTTCCCACCTATTTCCATTATTTTAAAATATTTTTAAATCTTTTATGCTCCCCCCACCCCCACTAGAGCTGTACCTTGAGCGCCCTACCATCCATTCTTAATTAGCACATTTGTTTAGATAATATCACCAACTTCGACACCTATGTGTTCTTTTGTTCTGTTGTCTGTGACATCTTTTGATGATCTGCTTCTATCACTGCCTTTGCCTACAACCACACCACCCCCCTCCACTTCTCTCCCCCCACCGCCACCAAGGCCCCCCCCCCCCCCCCTCCCCAACCCCCACCCCCCACCCCCACCTTAAACCAGCTTATATTTCACTCCTTCCTGGGATTCACCTAGTTCTGTCGAAGGGTCATGAGGACTCGAAACTTCAACTCTTTTCTTCTCCACCGATGCTGCCAGACCTGCTGAGTTTTTCCAGGTAATTCTGTTTTTATTTTGGATTTCCAGCATCTGCAGTTTTTTTGTTTTTAGCTAGTTCATAGGCTGCTTGTTGCTTGCCAGTTGCTGCAGCAGTGATGGACATATATTCATTGTATTTATGTGGTGCCTTTTAATAAGCGGCAGCATTTTCCGGTCAGCGGGCAGGGCCCACTCACCGAGGTGTAAAATGACGCGGGGTGACATCAGGCGTGTATCCCAACATCACCCCGCATCATTTAGATTTTCAGTTTGGCCTATTATGGCCATTAAAAAACTAATTAATGAACGTAATGGGCCTGCCCGTCCAACCTTAAGGTTGGCGAGGAGGCCAGGCGGCCTTCAGATAATGCATGAAACCTCATCCACGGGCAGGATGAGGTTTCATGTAAGATTTAAAATTTCACAAATTTTTAAATAAAAGTAATGGACATGTCCCATCGCATGTGACAGTTTCACATGAGGGGTCATGCCCTTAAATTTTTTTTCCCATCTTTAAGTTTTTAAAAGTAACACTGATCTCCCTGAGGCAGCACTGTGCGTGAAAGAGTGCACTCCCGGCTGAGGGAATCCCCCCCCCCCACAAAGGAAGCGCACACTTCTGAGTGGACGTCACTCTGGACGGGCCTTAATTGGCCCGCTCACGTAAAATGAGGGCACCGATTGGGAATCCACCCGCTCCCGCACAACCCCCCAATGGGGGTAAATGCTGTCCATGGTGCTTTGCAGGAACATTATAAAACAACATATGATGCTGAGCACCACAGAGGTATTAGGGCAGATGACCTAAAGCTTGGTCACAAAGTGAGGTTTTAAGGAACATCTTAAAGGGGAAAAGGGAAGTCGAGAGATTGGGGTATAAGGAGGGAATTCCAGAGCTTAGGACCTTGGCAGCTGAAGGCATGACCACCAATGGTGGAGTAATTAAATTGAGGGATGCTCAAAAGTTCAGAATTAGAGGAGCACAGAAATCTAAGAGGGTTATGGGGCTCGAGGAGAATACAGAGTTGAGGCGGCAAGAGGCCATGGAGGGATTTGTAAAAGATGAGAATTTTTAAAAAGGGATATTGCTTAACCAGGAGCCAATATAGGTCAGCAAGCACAGAGGGGATTGGTGACCAAGACATTGGGCCAGAGAATTTTGAATTCGCTCAAGTTTGCAGAGGATAGAATGCAGAAGTTGGCCAGGAGTGTGTTGGAGGAGTCAAGATTAGAAGTAACTGAGGCAGGAGTGGAGCCGGGCAATATCATGGAGGTGACATTGTGTGTTTGTAGTGATGATGCATCGAAAGTTGAAAGGTTATTTCCAGGCCAACTGTGACAGCAAGGCTGCAAAGAGTCTGGTTCAGCTTCAGACAGGATATGATTGCACTAGAGAAATTGCAGAGGAGATTTACCAGGATGTTGCCTGGGCTGGAGAGTTTTCGTTATGAGGAGAATTTAGATAGACTGGAGTTATTTTCCCTGGAGCAGAGGAGATTGAGGGGGGACTTGATTAAGGTGTATAAAATTATGAGGGGCATAGAGAGCGTAGAAACGAAATAAATTTTCCCTTTGGTGAAGGGATCAATAACCAAGGGGCATAGATTTATGGTAAGGGGCAGGAGGTTTAGAGAGGATGTGAGGAAGAATTTTTTCACCCAGAGGGTGGTGGGAATCTGGAACTCACTGCCTGAAAGGGTGGTAGAGGCAGATATCCTCATAACATTTAAGAAGTATTTGGAAGTGCAATTGCTTTGCCATGGCATACAAGACTATGGGCCTAGTGCTGGAAAATGGGTTTAGAATAGTTAGGCACTTGTTTGACCAGCGCAGACTCAATGGGCCGAAGGGCCTTTTTCTGTCCGGTAGACCTCTATGACCATGACTCTATGGAAAGGCTAGGGACTGAAGTTTATAGTGGTGTTTTGAAAATGGCATCATTGGTCTTTCTGATATTTAATTGTATGAAATTTCTGCTCATGCAGCACTGGATGCCTGACCAGTAGACTTGATGTATAGTTGACAGAGTTGAGAGCTGGTGGTGGAGAGCTGGGCGTCATCAGTGTATGTGTAGAAACTGGTGCTGTGCTTTCAGATGTCAAAAGGTAGTATGCAGATAAGAAATAAGAGAGGGCCAAGGATAAATCCCTGGAGGACACCAGAAGTAAAAGTGTGGAAGTGGGAAGAGAAGTCGTAATAGGTAATCATAGCCATGATTTAGATAAACGATAAAGGAACCAGGTGCAGCCCCACTTATTGAATCACAGTGGAAAGTTGTTGGAGGAGGATAGTGTGGTCAATCATGTCAAAGCTGTAGATAGATCGAGAAGGGACAAGGAGGAGTACGGAAGTGACCTTTGTCACATTCACGGGATGTAATTTCTGACTTTGAGACTCATTTTAGTACTCTGGCAGGGACAGAAACCTGATTGGAGAGGCTTGGAGTTCCTTGAAAGGCATACATTTGGGTGGCAATAATGAGTTCTTGGACTTTGGAGAGATTGAAGATGGGGCAGTCGTTTGTAAGGACAGCGGGACCTAGAGTTGTGTTTTTTTGAGGAGAAGGGTGGTGCTGGCAGATTTGAAGAAGGGGATACTGCCTGCAGAGAATCGATAATATAGGTTAACTTGGGAGCCACAAAGGGAACTTGGGTAGTTAATTAAGTGGAAATGGGATCGAGGGAGCAGGTGGTGGGCCTTGTGGGCAAGGTGAGCTTGGACAGGACATGAGGAGAGATAGGAAAGAAACTCAAAGATGCAAGTTCAAGCCTCGGGTAGGGGGAGTTTTGGAGAGAGTTTGGCCTAGTGGGCTAGGCAAAGGGAGGTAAATGGCAGAAGCATCTGCTGGGATGATCTCGATTTAATGACAAAAATTCCATGAGCACCTTGCCCTTGGAGGTGAGGGTGGAGGAGTTGGGGAGTGGAGTTTCAGAAGATAGTTTGCAGTACAGAAAAGAAACAGGATTATCTTTGAATTCCAACATGATATGAGAATACTGAACAGTTTTGACAGATAGTAGAACCTCATGGAGTTTCATGTGGTCCAGCCAGATCTTGCAATGAGTTGCATCTGTCATATCTGTTCATCCAGATTGGTTACCCTGTCCTTAACTACTGACCCCAGCAATTTCCTGACAACAGATTCTAGGTCTATACTTTCCTCTCCTTTCTCAAATAGGTGGAATTTCTCAATCTAAAGGAACAATTCCTTGTGGATAGTTGTTGTGAGGATATCTTCAATGTTCTCACCTACTTCTAAAACCTGCAATGTAAACCATCTGGTCTTGGTGGTTTGTCACTCCTTCATGCCATTAATTTTCAATTACTGTTATCTATCTTACTTTAATTTTGTTGAGTCCCCGTCCTTGATTCAATAATGGCATACCTGACATCGCAAGGAAACTGAATTGTAAATACTGATGCAAAGTTATTCAGTGTGTCCACCATTTCCTTGTTATCTTTGACAACAACGCTGGTATCAGTTTTCAAAGGGGTCCACATTGCTTTTGACAACCACCTATGTAATTATGAAAGATTTTGGTATCCCTTACAAATTTCTTTTCGTATTCCCTTTAGTAGCTCTTACTGTCTGATTTGTCACCATTTACTGTTCATTGTTTCTCTCCTACTTGTCAGGATCTGTGCTTCATTTGCAATTTTGTATGTTTCTTTTAGTTTCATTTTGTCTCTTACCTCTTCAGTTGTCCAAGGCTGTCTGTCTTGACAAGAACACTCTTAATCCCAGGGTCATGGTTTCGAGCTCCACATTGGATGATATTTTTCTTCATTTCTCTGAGAGAGATTACTGGGGAAAAATATCTTTCCGTCACTCCGAGGCACCTTGTATTCACTAATATTTGAAAAACCTTATTGCTTTACTTAATAATTTACAACCCTTTCCCTAAATAAAACTCTCCATCATAAATAAAGCTCCAACGTAAGGCTCATTATATTTGTAAAGGAGACAGTTATAAGACACCAATTTGCAAAAATGCATAGTCCAGCAACAAAAAGCAGACTTGCACTTAAAAGCATCTCTCAATTTAAAAAGCCACACATGCTCACACTGACATTGTATCTGCATATGCGGGAAGTCCTCCCCTAGTATTGCAGCACAAAGAAATACAGACTTTGATTTAAGTTAGCAGAGAAGAGCAGTTTTCGTTCACACAAATTAATGTGAAAATGTCTTTCTCTTTTGGGTGCCGAATACCAGCACCAATTGTTCAGAGTTAGTTATTCTAATTAGTCTAATAATGTTTCTCTGCCTGATCGATGTGAAAATAGATTTCTTTAAGGCAGAAGTAAGGTGGGTCCCCTGGCTGAAACCTCTGCTGAATTCTTTTTAGTGCTGGTTAAGCTTATTCCTACAGATGGAGGAGCTTTTATAAACATACAAACGTGTTGCAGTGATACTTATGTCTTTGTCTGTTGTCTCTAGGATTTGCATCTTTTGTGCACGTGATGCCTACCCAGATGTTCTTGCTGAACCAGAAATGTTTTTCTGCTCTTGCCTGCAGAATCTGAAACCATGTGCAGGTTTTGTTGTAATTGATCCCTTTGTTGGTTCCTGGCCAGGAAGAAGACTGTAACCCAGTAACATTGATGCAAAAACTAGCTTCTTTAAAAACTCACATTGCAGCAGTGACTGCAATCTGTTGAAAACAATACCCTTTTTGGGCTGAATGTTAATCAACTGATTTAATACGTTTGGCAATCAGCAGGTTTTCTAATTACATAGATATACAACACTTATCCTACTTTTTCAATTTATTTCAACAAAGCCTTTATTAATAAAAGTATTAATTTTCAGCATTTGGTAATGTCTTGTGTTGTTTGAACTTTTAGAATTTCTGGCTGAAAGGGAAAGGATTTGAGCATGTCTTTTTGGTTTACAAAATAGAGAAAAGTTTAAGTACCCACATAAAATTAATTTTTGGGGTATTCCCCTTTTTCTTTCTGACCAACAAAGATAATATCCAGAAGTGCAGTTCCAATATAACTCACATGGCAGCCATGAGCATAAACCCTATCTTTCAGCGTCCCAAACCCCCACCCCAACACACACCCAATCCTTCATAGTACTGGGCACTTAATCCAATTGCAGCACCCTTACTATCACCCAGCTGAGATCACTTAAACAGCACAGGCTGGAGATTGAACCAGGAGCTTTGTCGACATACTTCGGATCCACTCCTCGCCGTACATGTGGCTGCTAGGTCTTCGTGTAACCCGCCTTTGTTTTTTTTTTCCTTTTTTTCCATGCAGATGGTTCAGGCTTTTTGTCAAGTGAGTTGGGGGAAGGAGCGTGGGTGGGTCCTGATACCAGGCCTCATTTGCACAGTTCTAAACTTATCACAAAAAATAGTAACACTTGGTAGTACTGAAATGCAGCTATAAATTAGTCTGTCAGCTCTTGCTTATTCATTGCAATTGAACAGTTTTTAAGCAAACAGCTGACTTTGATATCAAAATATCAATGAAGCTATCTGGGGAATTCAAGCTTATTCAATATCTTTGAATTTTCTCATTTTATCTAAATCTGAACAGCAAATGTTCAGTTCTGAAATTGAAGATTTGTAAAGGCTACCTGGTTACACAACTCCAGAATAACATGACTTAAACTTTTCTCTCCAACTTGAAAGTTTGAAACTTTTCTCTGGTATCAGTGAGCCTAAAATGTCTGCTAGGTAACTAGTGGCTTGACAGAAATTGGTGTTAATAGGATGAAGTCTGAATTGCTGTCATCTGGTTAGCATCCATTTGTCTTCAAACCTAATAATTGTGAAGAACTGAACTGCAAATCAGTCAAGTTAAACATGGAAAGGGAACTTGAGAATTCTAACATGTCAACAGTGCTTGTAATTTTTTGTGGCTGCACCAAGGTGTCAGTCGCTTATGGGTGTTTGCTTTTAATCTTTCCCTTCTCTGTTTTGCAGTCACCTGCTGATCGATCTCACAAAATTCATGCCGGTGATGAGGTTATTCAGGTGAATCAGCAGACTGTGGTAAGTACTTATTAAATAAATGAAACTTTTATTTAGATCCGTTGAAACTGACAAAAGTTGAATGGCTCTACATTTAAGCTTACTTTTGCACCTGCAGTTTATCATTTGATCTGAAGGATGCTGTGGTGTCTGAATAATTCATTGTTCTAATGTTTTCAGTGTCAGTTTTTTACTATCTGGATAGCATTAGAGTGCAATAAATAAGGCCCAAAACACCGGGCTCCTTTTGATTTCAGAAAGGGTTGTGTAAAATTCCACTGTCAGCATAATTTTTTGTATAATGGGTGACCTCTTGAGTAACCTATTCGTATGCCCTTAGCCATCCCACAGGTTTGTTTCTGTTATACAGGTGTATGGAATAAATGATTGGCTTTAAGCGGAATGTATTGTGTAGGGAGGCAAATTAAATATTGATAGAGGCCAGGCTACTGATGACCTGCCTATCCTCTTAACTGGTGCAGTAGGACAACATTAGGTTGCTCAATGTTTTGTTTAACCTCAGTCATCTAGGAAGTTGCCCCGTTGAACTTCAGGCAGCCTGAACATGCCACGTTTTTCATTACAAGCACAGACTTGGATTCTGCTACTTTAGCCATATATTGGCAACCTTAAACATCTGCTTAACAGACATCTTACAAAAAAGAGCAAGTGCTTCTGTCAATATGGTGGGGAAATACAGTGCCTAATGTAAAGGACCATATTGACCTGGATGATCCAAGGTTGAATTCCTGCGCTGAACTGAAATAACTGACCTTAGGACAGCAATTCAGCTGCTACAGCTGGCCGCTGCCTTTGTGGAGGGAAAGGGGTGGGGGTGAGGGAAGAGCTGAGAGAAAGTTGAGAGCTTTGACTTTCCCTTCTGATTTGCTTTTCAATGATCTCTCTCGTTTTGTTTAAGGCTATTGATCTGTAAGAAATTTATGCAGAGTGGGTGCCAAGTGCCCTCAGCAGCATTAGCCTCTGTTGCCATAAGGTGCTTACTCATGAAGCAAAGAAATGGGAAACGAGCACCTGGAACTCATGCACACAATTCAATTTAACTCTAATACTCAGCTGAGCTTTAGAATGTTTGCTTGGCTGTACTTCTACTCCACTGCAGAAATTTGTATTTTCCCTTGGACTTATGCTGTTCCTGTTGAGATACAAGCTCTCCAAATGGCTTGTGCAGTATAATAAACGTTTGGCTTGGGAGCAGTTATTATGAATATGGTAAAAGCAAAATACTGCGGATGCTGGAAATCTGAAATAAAAACAGAAAATGCTGGAAAAACAGTGACTCTGACAGCATCTGTAGAGAGAGAAACAGAGTTAATGTTTCAATTCTGTATGACTCTGTTTCTCTCTCCACAGATGCCATCAGACCTGCTGAGTTTTTCAGCATTTTTGTCTTTATTGTGAATATGATGTTGTGACATGAACTTGTCGGCTGCAAAATTTGCCTCCACTATGCCTGCTTTTTCAACGCTCAGTACTATTTTGCCTGCTGTGCGTACGGGCACGTATTTCTGATGTTAGCCTCACCGGATGCCATTTTGGCGAGGGCATTGGCACATGCAGAGAGCACCCACTGGAAGTATGCAGAACAGGCAGATTGTGACTTCAATCTGCACTGCTACTTTTTAGAGCTGAATGCTTCAACTAATATCCTCTCTTCACCTAGCACAGCTGAATGTGCATTTCTGCAGCAGGAAGGACCCTCTCCCACCCGAAACAGTGCTACACAAGGGATCAACTAGCCCTTGATTGATTTTTATTGGCTGTTTGGTTTTCATAATTGTTTCAAGTTGCTAAATTCTATAAGGTGCTGTGTGGCACGTGCTGAAGGATTTTATCCTGACTGCAAGGATTCTGCATACCCACTTGCTCCCAGACATGGGTGCAGTGATATGAAGCCCCTTGGACCACGGCATGTTAGAGAATGCAGAGGCAAAAGAGCAGGTCAAGGTGCTGGAAGTTCATAGATGAAGAGCTCATGGATGGGAAGAAAGGCTCTTGGTGGAAATCCATATTGGCCCAGTGTTCAGGGAGGAATTTTCTACTTGCACCTTAGTGACGAAAGTGAGGCAAGAGTAACTGCCCTTGACATCAAGGCAGCATTTGACTAAGTGTGACATGCAGGAGCCCTAACAAAACTTGAAGTTAATGGGAATCAAGAGAATCCACTGGTTGGAGTCATACCTAGCAAAAGGAAGATTGTTATAACTGTTGTAGTTGTTGAAGGCCAACCACCTCAGTCTCAGGAGATTGCCGCAGGCATTCCTCAGGGTAGTGCCCTCGGCCTAATAATTTCAGCTGACGCTTCAGTGGTCTTCCTTCCATCTTAAAATCAGAAGTGGAGATTGTTTACTGATGATTGCACAGTGCCCTGTACCATTTGATATTCCTCATATACTAAAGCAGTCAGTGTCCATACCCAGGAAGACCTGGACAACATTCAGACTTGAGATGATGAGTGACAAGTAACATTTTGTGCCCCACAAGTGCTAGGCAATGACCATCTTCAACAAGAGAAAACGCAATCATCACCCCTTGACATTCAATGGCATTACCATCACTGATTCCCCCACTATCAACATCCTGGGGGGCTTACCATTGACCAGAAACGGAACTGGACCAGTCATATAAATACTGTGGCTACAAGAGCAGGTCAGAGGCTGGAAATTCTGCATGAGGTAACTTGCCTCCTAATTTCGTAAAGCCTGTCCACCATCTACAAGGCACTGTCAGGAGTGCAATGGAATACCCTCCAGTTGACACCATGAGTGCAGCTCCAACAACATTCAAGAAGCTTGACAGCATCCAGGACAAAGCAGCCTCCTTGACCCATCCATCCACCCCTTAAACATTCACACAGTTCAGCAGTTAATCACAGTGGTAGCAACATGCACTATATACAAGATGAACTGCAGAACCTTCCAAACCCATGACTGCTATCACCTGGAAGGACAAGGGCAGCATGAGAACAGCATCACCTACAAGTTCCCATCCAGTCTCACACCATCCTGACTGTCACTGGGTCAAGATCCTGGAAATCCCTCCCTAATAGCATTATGGGTGTATTTGTGCCAGATGAACTGCAGCAGTTAAAGATGGCAGCTCACCACCCCCACCTTAAGGGCAATTTGGAATGGGCAACATATGCTGGCCTAGCCAGTGACTCTCCCATCTCATGAAAAAGAAGTGCGTCAGATGTTTCTGCTTCATGAAGGACATCCTTACTGCTGCCTGTTACAGCCAGAATAGAAAGCTCAGAGCAGGGCAAGGATGGCATTGCCAGTGACCAAAGGTGACTTGCATGTGTTTGCCTTTTTCCAGGCTGGAGCTGGCAATTATTTCTAACATTTCCTAGTTTGCTGTCCACCATTGCGTATAGGAGGTTACTGAGTCCTTATTCCAAGAGAACTGATTGTTTTATTTGCTATCTTGCCAAAGAGAGGTATGCAGAGTGAGCATGTACCTTCTTGAGGTTTGCAGGGTTCCCTATAGTGGTGAATGCCCTTGACTGCATACACATCACTTTGCTGGTGCTACATGTCAACTCTTGATGTACTGAAATCAAAAGGGATTCCATTCCTTCAACGCCCAGCTGGTATGTGACCATACTCGGTCTTTAATCACCCTTGTGCATTCTCTTTGAGCTTGGCTTCTGTGTCTTTTTGCCTGTCCTAGTGCTCTGACAGAGTGCTATACAAGTACCTGTTTCATGGCTGGCAGATGGCTGCTGACTTTCAGCAGAGGATGAGGCCTGGCAGCTCTGACCCTAGAAGGCCTGGCTTCAGGCTGTACCATCTACATATGGGCAGCAGCAGTGTTGAAGCACAGACTGCAGAGCTGCTTCGAAATCATACAAGCCCCTTTGAACACTGGTATTTGTAGCCTTGATGGTAACAGTCTGAGCTGAGCTTGTGTGGCAACAACCTAACCTTGCATGACTTTGTCATATGAAATAATACAAGAAATGTATTGAAAGAGTAAATATGGCTAATAAATTTCTAATAATTTCACACAGCACTCTTGAAAAACTATCAGCCATCCAGTTTTTGATAGAGTAACATATTTCATGTTTTTGTATAGAATATGGTTAAATGTTTAGGGTTTCATATGGAAAATTGACATCTATTGAATCAATGTAAAGCAACTCAAAAATTGTTTAGTAAGCTAGATCTTGTTCTACAATGTGTTGAAAGGTTGGATGGCAGTTGAAAAATCTTGTTGCAAAACTTCGTGAAGACCCTGCAGGCGTGGTGCTTTTATTGAAAAAACGGCCAGCAAACACATGCAATTTTACTCCTGCTCCTCTGAAGAACATGCGCTGGAAACCGCCAGCTGTGCAGGTAATGAAAGCACGACTTAAGAGTTTACAGATCCATTCTCAATGGTGGTTTTTACAAGTGCCAAAGCTTGAGCTTAATATTGTGCTATCTCACAAGATGAGCTAAGTGCTGCTCTAGTCTTATATTGTATTGCCGTTTGTGGGACACTGCTGTGCACAATTAGCTGCTGCATTTCCTATATTACAACAGTGATTGTACTTCAAATGTAGTTCATTGGCTGTGGAGTGCTTCAGGACATCATAACGTAATGAAAAACACTATAGAAATTCAAGTTTGTTCTTCTGTTTGAGCTCAAGGGTTTATTTTTAATGAAGAAAGATGCTACATCAATGTGAAACTATAAAAAGAAAAAAAATCAAGTAGCATTTTTATAACATCTTTCAGGGAAATGCAGTTTTTTACTCCAAGGGTGCAGTATAGGAAACATTTTATGGTTAAAATTAATTGAATTTCAAATTATAATCAACAACAACTTTTAGAATTCTTGCATTGTTCTGAAGAAAAAGCAAATGTTTAAAGCTGCCCCACAGATGTGGAGGAAGTTGTGAAATATTTCCTGTCCTTGGCTGACATCCAATCAGGAACTGATGTGGAACAAGCTCCATGATGTTGACCTCCTTGTATCTCGTTTTCTCCTCCTTGCCGCACATAAAACGAGTCTTGCCTTTAAGTAGCTTTTCACCACTTTGTTTTCTCTCCAGACTAGCCCTTCACAAACAGTAACTCCATCAACAGCCAGCACAATGGAGATGTCGCAAAAGAAGGAAAAACCTGCGATTAAGGATTTGTACATCCCACCACCACCAGCTGTTCCATATACTCCACGGTATGAAAAACCCATGAAATCTCTGAACAAAAGGCTGCTTGTATCATTAAAGCTGACACACAAAACTGTAATGGATCCACACACAATAAATATTTCGCATTTGAAGCTGAGCATTAGTGGTGAATTTGAAAAAGCCATGAGAAAATATGCATGAGTACAAACTACAATGTTGCTACATTCAAATGCTGCCAGTTAACCATTTGCTTTATCATCATGGTTAAAAAATGCTACTGACTCAATCATAGAGAGAAAACCTGATCTGGATTTGAGCTTGATCCTTCCCATTCACTGTAGCCTGTAAATAAGAATGGAAAGTTTTTGGACAGAATTTATCCTGTAACCCTGGCCTGATAATGCAGTAATGTATGCCATGACTTGGAAAGACATCCCTCACTCTTGTACAAAAGATATGCTAGATAATTTTAAAATGGCAATTTGAAGCAACGTGTAATTCTTGTGGCATTAGTTTTGGTTTTCCTCTCCTCTCCTTCTCTGTTGCTTCTGTCTCTTTCAGTGAGTAAATGTCACACTTAATATGACATTCAATTCACGTGCATACTGCATTGATAGAACTCTAAGTCACTGATTAATTTTTAACTCCAGTTCCCCTGACATCTCCAAAACATGATCTGGGTTTCTTCAGGATTAGCTTTGTAACGATGTAGTTATATTACAATGCATGCTGCACCAAACAGTCTGCTTATTTTTTTAAACCTATAAATTATAACCTGGGAATAGCTTTGTTCATGTTTTTAAAAATTTCCTTGTGACACTTTTAAACTTCATTCTTTGGGACTCCAACTGCAGAAAACCAGGTTTACATTCTGATCTGCATTTTGGACATGTTAATGGAGTTTGACTATTACTGGAGATATGCCTTGAGCTGTTGGTTATGCTTTAAACTAGCAGGGGGAGAAGTACCAGAATGAAACATTGGAGAGGCAAAGCCAGCTGCAAGGTGGACTGGGTGAGGCAAATAGCACCAGAGTAAAGAATAGTTGAGGAATGGGGGTGGGGGATCAGATGGGTAGGGGAGGTATATGAGATGGGTTTAAGATGGATTTGGTGTTCATTTGCAGCATTGCACGAAGCATGAAAATAAAGTTGGTGAGCTGCAGGCACAAGTCGCAACATGAGACCATGACATAATACTCATGACGGAGATCTGGCTCAAGGGGAGATTTTGGAACTTAATATTCCGAGCCACAAGGTATTCATGAAAGCTAGCCAAGGGAAAAAGGAGGGGAAGTCTTATTGTGGTGGGGGGTGGTGTTGGCAGTATTGATCAGAAAACAATACAGCACTGGAGAGTAATGGTGTAGTTGAAGGACCAAAGACAGCCTATTTAGTTCGACTTGAGAGAGGAGCTTTTATGCGACTGGGTGTATATTATAGTCCAACATGCTATAGTGGGAAGAAGATAGAGGATGAAATTTATGGAAAAATTACAAAAATAATGGATTCCAATTATCGTAATGTAGACTAGGATAGTATAGTTTAAAGTGCAAAATATGCACAAAAGAACTTTCTTTTTCAGTATGTTCCCAGCCCAATGTGGATGGAGTCTGTGCTGGATCCAGCCCTGGGGATGAATTGGAGCATGCTTCATAGGGGGAGCATTTAATGATCATAATGTTAGGTTTAGAATCGTTATGGAAAGAGACAAGAAAGAATCAAACATAAAAATACTTACCTGGAGGAGGGCTAATTTCAGAGAGTTGATAAGAGATCTGGCTGAGATGGATTGCACAAAAAAGAGAAGTGAGGTAAACCCAGCAATTACAGGCCAGTCAACCTAATGGCAGTGGTGGAGAAATATTTGTAGACAATAATTCCAAACAACATTATTTAGCACTTGAAAAAGTATGGGCTAATAAATGAAAGTCCACACAAATTTGTTATCGACTAAATTGTGTTGGACTAAATTGATCAAGTTCTTTGAAGTAATGGAGCTGTTGAGGGTTGATATTGGGCTTTCAAAATGCACTTGCCAAAGTCCTGCAAAATAGACTTATTAGCAAAATTAAAGCCCATGAGTGAAGGGACAGTGGCTATGGATATAGTCATAGCTAAGGGACAGCAAGCAAAGAGAAGTGTTGAATGGTTGTTCTTCAAACTAGAAGGAAGTATACAATAATGTTCCTGGGGTTCAATATTGGGACCACTCTTCTTTCCAATGCATACAAATGACCAGGACATATAGGGTTTAGTTGTAAAGTTTGCAGATTACGACATTTGGTTTTTGTCAACAATGAGGGAAATATTAACAGACTCGGGGCATAAAGTGGTGAAATGATCAGACACATGAAGATTAAATTTAATGTTTAAAAAAAAAATTGTGAAGTAATGGATCTTGGCCAAAATAATGAGAATAGGTGATCTAAATTAAATGGTACAATTTGAAAGCGGATTTAGGAACAGCGAGACCTGTAGATGTACACAAATCTTTGAAGTTGGTTGGACAAGTTGAGAGAATTTTTTTTTTAAAGTGCATTGGATCCTTGGCTTTGTTAATAGAGAAATAGAGTTATAAAGCAAGGAAGTTATGCAGGACCTTTACCAAACATTGATTAGGCCTCAGCTGGAGTACTGTGGTCAGTTTTGACCATTATATTTCAGGAAGCATATAAAGGCTTGGGGAGGGTGCAGAGGAAATTTACTAAGACGCTACTAGGGATGAGACTTCAGTTATGTGGAGAGGCTGGAGAAGCTGTGGATGTCCTCATTAAGAGGTTAAGAAGAGGTGGTGTAAATTGTGAATTGCTTAGAGTAAATGAGAGAAATTGCTTCAATGGCAGATGTATTAGTAATCAGAGGGCACTGATTTTAAGGGGATTGGCAAAAGAACTAGCAGCAACATGGGGAGCTTTTTTAATGCAGCAAGATGTTGTGATTCGGAATGCACTGAGGGTGGTGGAAGCAGATTCAAAAGGAACAAGAATTTTATAAATACTTGACGGGTGAAGGTTTGCATGGCTTATAGGGAATGATCAGGGAAATCAAAGAACTGGCAGAATCATGATGTCTTGCTTTTCTGCTGTATCATGCTTTGATTCTATGGCCCCTGCTTGCAACATTATCTTGAGAATTGTTGGGAAGTGGCAAATGCTTGTGATCATGTTTCAAGATGGTGTGTGAGCCATGCTACACAAACAAGAAAAGTCATAAATTTGGTTTTTTTTGGCCCATGCTGTCTTCACCTTCTGACAATGAATTGCGTTGTCAGTCAGAAGTATGAACAAAAAATTGACAAAAGGTTAATGTTTTCTCTCCCTCCTTTTGCTGGGGTTGTGGAGTGAGGACAAGATGAACACAGTTATCAAACCCTATTCCATTGTTTAAAACCTTGCCGTGCTCATGCAAAAACTACTTGGGGGTTTGGGGATTTGCCATGGCTATTGAACGATCAGCTATATTTGCTGCATTTATGTGGGGTGGGTGGAAGGGGAAAAGAAGTTGTTATATGTGCAATCCTCTTTATATCTGCCAGTCAAAGAGCACGTGTTAAATTTTGGGGGACAAATTTTTATCCTCAAGATCTTCTCAAGAAGACCCCCAGAGAATTACTAATCTGGTGTGAATTTGAAATTCACAACATTTCTGATTCTGATAGGTGAATTATCTGTCTGAAACAATTTACCTTTAGGCAGTTCTAGTGTAAGCATGCCAGAGTCATTCGTGTCTCCAGCAGAGAATACAGTCTGTCAATTCCCTCCATAGGCAAGTTTCTACGGGAGAGATATATTAAGTTGCATATCTTGTAATGAAGCCTCAGGCCAGCAAGCAAATTGATACACTGTGCATTTACCTGTGTGGACCTCCTGTTATCTGATTCCGCAAGATGAGATTTCTCTCTGGTTTTGTGGATGCAGATTTGTTTTCTGAAGGTGTAAACCAAGAATGAGACAGATTCCAGGTCAGTAGGTTAGAACAAAAAATAAAATTGTGATCTTTCGGCATCTGTGCAATTATAAGCCAAGTAGAGTTGTCCTTTTTGATGGGAACATCAAGTGTACTACTGTAGTTATATTATCAACAAAAGCTGTAACAACTGCGACAGTGAAATTATACATCTTCCTGTATAGTAATTTTTCTCCATTAACTAACTCCAAGATCATCTTTCCTTTCACATGGTAATAACTATTCTCATGAAATAATGTTTAACAAATCTGTTCTAACCAGTGCAGAATGAGAAGTTTAAAAATCTCAGCATTTTGAATTGTAATTGGCACCCATGTTCTGTAATTTTCAATGCTTTTAATTTTGATTAGAGAACACCTTTCATCGGCAAAATGTGACCCAACTGCACAGGTTTATAAAGCATGTCAAAATTGTTGCATGGCAGGTAGCCTTTCATTTTAATTGTATGAATTTAATGTGGCATGTTGATTTATCCTGCCACCCCAACCCAGAGCATGATAAGCAATTAAACTTGATCTGTTTCGAAATTGCCAGTGTATCTGTCACTATACAGATACTTATGGCTTCTGAGTACAGGGATTTTCCCACTACTTTAGTTTCAACGGTTTTCAAATTTTGCTGTGGAAAGAACTTCCTGCAGCTATTGATAGGGCAGGGGGAAGCCCCAGACTAACTTCTGAAAAATGGCAGGAAAACCCTATTGTTGTGGTAAAGATTTTTTAAAATTAATATAAAGGAAAATTTGTGCAATTATTTTTAAAATAATACAAGATTACAATGTTTTTGGAAAAGTGCTTGTGACACACACTATACTAGCCCTCACCAGACAGATGTTTGGTGATCTTGTACTGTTTGTAAACCTCTGTCTTGATTATTTAAGTGTTAGCCTGGTTGTATTCATTGAGCTCAAGTCTGAAGGTTGTGGGTTCAAACTCAAATGGTTGCCCACGCCCTAGTAATTACAAAACGTGATTTCTTGTGTGTAAAGCACTTGTGATTTCTGGGGTATACAATCGGGTACAATTAGAAATGCAAGTTATTCCTTTTCACTTGATTTTATTGCTCAGTGTAACTCATGGTATTTCAATAATTGAACTAATCGTACCTTTTTTTATTTGTTTATGGACCATGGATCCAAAAGGATTACCAATAAGTTCATGCTTTCTTCTAATATTCAGGAATGACCAAGGTGACCTTGATTATGAGGAGGTCAGCAAGCACGGACCAGTCAGGCCTGTACCAAAGGGTTCGGAGTCACCCAATTCTTTCCTTGATCAAGAATACCAGAGACGACGGTTTACCATTGCAGAATATGATCAGTTGCCCCCATACGCATTTGAAGTGCCTAAACCCACCAGAATGCGGGACAAGACACAATTATATGGTTTGTTCTCTGTTGTGCTTTCTGAAATTTAATTTTTGATCTCTTCTCCTCCACAACACCTCCCCCCCGCCCCCTTGACTTTGATTTTCCAAATTTGGTTTTCCAAATTCCAATATGTTGGAAGTAGATATTCCTGACTCATTGAACAGTCTTTCCTTGTATTCGGCAGTGTTAGTAAAGGTTGAGGTCTGCACAGACAGTCTCCAGCAGAACCCTCAATACAGGGTTCCAGTAATATCTTAAATCCAAAGTAACAAACCCTAAAGACTGGTTTCCTTTGAGGATGTGACAAAGAAACCTGATGGAGGTATGACAGTGGGTGTAATGCACTTGAATTTCCTTAAGGGCCATGATGCTGTTCCTCTAGAAAGACTGATCTGGAAAATAAGGTATTGGTGGAAATATCTTTTTTAATGGATATGTAATAGTTTAACTGATAGAATCCAGAAGGTGGTGGCACAGGGATTGTCATTAGACTGGAAGAATGTTACCCATGGGGTCTTACAGAAGTTTCTTTTGGGGCTTCTTTTGTTTAATATTTTTACAAATGAACATGAGCTAGGAGTCTCAAGCAGAGTGACTAAATTTGCATGATACAAAGCGAATGAAGATGGAAGACACCAACGTGAACAGAACAGGAAAATTTCAATGTATTTGAGAATTGGACAGATGGCAGATGAAATTCCATGTATAGAAATACAAAGTGTGTCACGTGTAGGGAAAAAAATCCAGGAAGAGACTTAATTCATTGGAAAGAAAATAATGTGCATACAAAAATGAGATCTGTGTGGTCCTAACTCTCTCAGAAGACCTGCTTGAGGATTCTCTCACTGCGTCCTATTCTCATTATTGCAATACAAAAAGAATATAGCAGATATTGAAAGGATGCAGAAGATAACAACCAGAATGATTGAGGGATTGGATTATGAGGAGCAATTATGTAAATTTGGAGTGTGAAATCTACTGGACCTTGTTCTTACCAATCTACCTGTCACAGATGCATCTGCCCATGACAGTACAGGTAGGAGTGACCACCTCACAGTCCTTGTGAAGATGAAGTTTCATCTTTACACTGAGCATATACCCTCCATCGTGTTGTGTGGCACTACCACCGTGCTAAATGGGATACATTCAGAAAGACCTAGCAGCTCAAAACTGAGCACCTGTGAGGCATTGGGGACCAGCAGCAGCAAAACTGTATTCGACCACAATCTGTAAGCTCATGACTCAGCATATCCTTCACTTCTACCATGACCATCAAGCCAAGGGATCAATCCTGGTTCAATGAAGAATGTGGAAGGTATACCAAGAAGAGCACCAGGCATACCTTAAAATGAGAGGTCAACCTGTGAAGTTACAACACAGAACTACTTGCATTCCAAACAGCAGAAGCAGCATGGGATTGGCAGAACTAAGCGATCCCTCAATAAAAGATCAAATCAAAGTTCTGCAGTCCTGCCATGTCCAGTCTTGAGTGGTGGTGGACAATTAAACAACTAACTGCAGGAGGAGGAGGCTCCAACCCCATCCTCAATAATGGGGGAGCTCAGCACATTGATGCAAAAGACAAGGCTAAAGCATTTGCAATCAAGCCAGAAGCGCTGAGCAGATGATTTATCTCAGCCTCCTCCTGAGGTCTTCGGCCAAATTGATTCGCTCCAGGTGATATCAAGAAAAGGCTGAAGGCAATGAATACTGACCACATTCCATATTGAAGATTCATGCTCCAGAATTAGCCACATCCATAATGAAATGACTTGCACCTGATTCTATATTTGTATGAAACAACAAGGAAAAAAAACCCCAGTGGTGGGAGAACTTTGAGAATCATGGGTCCAAAGATACCAGTTCCTCCCAAGAACTCTACATTTAACATACGCAAGATCTCAACTTTGGCAGCCAAGCAGTTTTAATTCAATCAATTTAATAGATCTAGAATAAAAAGCTAGTTTCACTCATGGTGCTCATCAAACTACTGGATTATCATTTAAAAACCTATCTGGTTTGCTAATGTCATTTAGGGAAGGAAATCTGCCATTGTTACCTAGGGGTTATATATGATGCCAGACCCACAGTAATATGTTTGACTCTGAAAAGGCCCAACAAGCCACTCGGTCATATTCAAGAAAGTGGCTCTCCTCCACTTTCCAAGGGGCATTTAGGAATGGGCAATAAATGCTGGCTTTGCCAGCGACATCCACATCCCAGGAATTAAATTCCCTCCAAGGGCAATATATCCTTCCTAAGGTGTCCAGAGCTGCCCACAATTCTCCAGGTGTGGTCTAACCAGGACCTTGTAAAGCTAAAGCATAATGTCTACCCATTTTCTGTATCTGTGGGTGACATTTTAATGACCTATGTACCCAGGTCCAGACTCCCAAGTCTCTCTTAATCCTCATTGTTTGTAGCCTTTCTTCATTTAAGATTTATCCTGTTCTCTCCTTTTTGGGTCCAAAGTACATAACCACCTCATATTTGCTGACATTGGACAAGACTGTGGCAATGAATTTTATTCATTTAATCTATGAAAATCACTTTGTAATTTCATGCTTTAATTTCTAGTTCTGTTTTAGATTGATAGATTGCTATGATTAGTGTGCAATTCCATTATCATTGTATCATGCAACAACCAAGATGGTAGAAGGCAACCTTGAAAGTTTGGCTTTTTCTCCTCTAGTAATTCCTACATTATTATTACGGGCATCTAAACCTTGATAAATTAGGTGTGATTACTGTGTGGTATTTGGGGTGTTATTTGGTCAGTATTTGGAGGAGTGGCAGTCAACTGTTCAAAGATTCAATCATTAATAAATTACATACTAAGCTATGATCACCTAGGTTAGGAAAGCAGGCAATGCAAAAGCAAAATGCCACAGATGTGGGAAATCTAAAAGAAGAACAGAAAATGGTGGAAATATTCAGCTGATCAGGATCTGTGGAAACAGAAATAAGTTAACCTTTTGGGTTGATGACCTTTTTCATCAGAATTTTTGGCAGAATAATTAACCAGGCGCTTATTTCACATTTATCAAAAATCTTCAGTTGGCTGCCATGTGATTTTGTGTATAACAAATAATGCATTATTGATTCAGTTTCTAGTGGGTGCAACACGAAAAAAAATTTCATCCAATCAATTAGAGTGGCTAATATGGCAGAGTTTTTTTCAAATTTGGAACACTTGGAATTTATAGTTTCAGCTTAAACTTGATAAGCCATGGAACAGGATTCTCTGATTTATTGGTTTCCATTAATGATATGACTCTGACAATATCACAAGGTTGGCATATGCCAATCAAATAATCTTACACCCATGAAAGTAAAAACATTTTGGAGAGAAGATCATTTTTCTAAAAAATGCATATTGTTCCACCTTTTTTATCTTAGGAGGTGAACATTATTACAGTTGTGTACCAGCCTTGCAACATGTTGCTGCACAAACTTATTCTGTGTCTGCAATAAAAGTTCATAAAATGCTAACCCAAGAGATTATGTTTTGGCTGTCAAGCATGGCTCAGTTGATAGTGCCCACACCTCTGGGTCAGACATTTGTGGGTTCAAGTCTCACTCGAGAACTTGACCACCAAATCTAGGCTGACAAAATGCTACACTTTTGGTGGTGTCATGTTTAAACAAGAGTTAAGCCAAGGCCATTCTTCCCTATCAGGTAGATTTAAAAGATCCCATGGGCCTATTGAAGAGCAGCAAGTTATCTTTGTTGTCCTGGCAAATATTTCTTCCCCTATCAGCATCACAAAAATAACATTATCTGTTCATAATCATGGTGCTGCTGTGGGAGCTTGCTGTGTGTAAATCGACTCCCAGTGACTACACTTCAAAAGTATTTACCTAGCTGTAAAGCACTTTGGGACACCCTCAAGATCAAGAAAGCGCTATATAAATACAAGTCTTTCTTTGTAAGATATGAAATTGAGGATCCGTCTGTCGTCCTCCAGTGGATTTAAATTATCCATGGAACCATTTTGAAGAAGAGCAGCAGAGTTTTCCCAATGTCCTAGTCAACATTTATCCCTCAACCTCGCCGAGCATCACTAAAATAGATTATCTTTGGCATTGTCTCATTAATATTTCTAGGACCTTGCTGTGCCAAATGGTGGCTGCTGCATTATAGCCCTGACTGCACCCCAAACATATTTCATTAGCTATAAAGCAGCTTAGAACAGCCTGGGTTGTGAAAGGTGCTGTATCAATTTAAGACTTTCTTTAGTAATTGACATTTTCTAAGCTTGGAACCTAACAACATTTTGGCTACATCAGCAACTGAGCACTTGCCAAAATAGAATGTAGAAACCATAATAAACCAGTATACCATGTTGCAGAGTCAGTTACAAGGTTGCAATGAAATCTGAAGATTTGTATTAAACTGCTTGAATTTTGGTCTTGCACTTGGGTTACCTTATCTGAAGTATGCTTCCAAAACCAAAATGCAAGGCAGCTTTTTTGTTACTCCTTGCATTATTTCATGTAGTTTTATTGCAGATTTTTTTTTAAAAAGTCTAAAATTTAGTACTTGAATTTTTGAAACTGTACTTCAAACCCTCATCTTAGAATTTGTGAGAATGTTTGACTTTTTCAGGAAGCAGTATGCTCAGAAATTTGACATGTTAACGTTATTAATAGGAAGACCACGACCTCTGTCAATGCCAGTGAGTGGAAACTGGATGGGTGCAATTGAAGCTTGCTCAAGGCCCAGAGTGGAAGGAAGGAAAGGTTTGTCAAAAACTACTTCTTAAATATCGTAAACAAATTAAGAATTCAGATATCCAAATGATATCCTTTTTGCTCACCATAGGGGCAAACTGCCAACTATGTAGAGTGATTTGATGAATGTTTGCTGCTCAGTATTCATTTTTGTGTGATAATAGGCCTAGGGGGGTATGTATATTTCCTGCATCCCTCGTCTCAGCAACTTGATCAATATTAGGAAGGTATCGTGCAGTCAGTGGTGAAGGAATGTTCAGTACATTTGCTCTTGCCCAGAGAATATGAGCTTTTGAACTGGAAATTCCTGTCAGCCAACCATCCAGAAAGTCTCTACAGGCAATCTGGGACCAGTGAGAACAGGGCGAGTAACTGTGCATCTCCTTAACCAATCAGATTGAAGAGCAGTGCAGATTCAGAACCAGGAAACTTCAGCAAAATACTGTGGATGCTAAAAATCTGAACCAAAAATAGAAAATTCTGGGAATACTCAGCATGTCATAGAACTGAAATGTTAATTCTGTTTCTCTCCCCACAGTTGGTTCCTGACCTGTTGAGTAGCTTAAGTTTGAATTTTGAATTCAATGTCAAGCAGAGAAAGCAAAATAGGGAGGGGAGGGAAAGAAAGATTAGACTAAGAGAGAGAAAAGATTAAAAAAAAACTTAAGTTTAAAAAAAATATAGTCTCCAGCAAAATTGAAATCTAAAGAAATAAAATTCCATACCTGTAAAACTTAGTTTTCAGTGCAAGAGAGAAAGGGAAAGCCCTAATTCTTTCTGGAAAATTTAATTCATACATAATCAGGCAAGTATTGTAACTTCATAGATTAAAACAAAAAAACTGCGGATGCTGGAAATCCAAAGCAAAAAATAAAAAATACCTGGAAAAACTCAGCAGGTCTGGCAGCATCGACGGAGAAGAGCACAGTTGACGTTTCGAGTCCTCATGACCCTTCAACAGAACTAAGTAAAAATAGGAGAGGGGTGAAATATAAACTGGTTTAAAGGGGGGGGGAGAGAGAGAGGGGGGGGGGGGTGGTGATTGTTGGGACAAGCAAGCAGTAATAGAAGGAAATAACCAAAAGATGTCACAGACTAAAGAACAAAGAGGTGTTGAAGGTGGTGATATTATCTAAAAGAATGTGCTAATTAAGAATGGATAGCAGGACAAGCAAGGTAGCTCTAGTGGGGGGTGGGGTGAAATACGACTAAAAGGGCATAAAAGGTATAGATAAATGATCGGTGGAATACATTATAAATAATGGAAATAGGTGGGAAATGAGAAATCTATATAAATTATTGGAAAAAAAGAGGAGGGGGAAGAAATGGAAAGGGGTGGGGATGGAGGAGGGAGTTTAAGATCTAAAATTGTAACTTCATGCTATTCCACATATTTCAATGGTGAATCTCATGGCACCTGGGACAGCAACTCCCTGGTTTCCACTTTTAACTGTGCATATGCTGTCCAATTTCCACGGAAATAAGCGTGAATGCTATTGCCCTGGCCATTAATTCCATGGCGAATTCCAGCCCTATGTAAAGGAGTATTTTGTGAAGTTTCCTTGTTTTTCAACTGAAAATTTGTCCAGTCAGCCTTGGGGAAACAGAGTAACAAGGGGCTTTCTGTAAACATCTCGTAGTTCCCCAATTACATTTGATGTGTATCCTACGCCCATAAAGTCAATCCTTAGCCAGAATCTTATGGAGGCGGTGGGGATCTCGGCTGCTGGCTAGAGAGCTGGCAAGAGCCATGCATCACCTCTTTCTGGGAATGGCCCACCCATTGATGTGTTACTCAGGCAGGGCTTTTCCCTGGGATCAAGGACCCCAGGGCTGAAGTCCTGCCTGCCAAGAGCTGCTGGCCAGTCAGAGGCCAACAGCTCTGTTGAATGGCAGTGTAACTGGGGAGGTGATGGCTGCTGCCCCTATGACACGCACCTGAGGCCTAGAATCATTACTGGATCCCAGGCCGCAGGTGAATGATGGTGTGGTGACGGGAGTGTTCGGCAACAAGGGCAGGGGTGTGGCTCACAGTGAGCGCGCCTCCCCCTTCCTGATGCCAGGTCCCTCAATCAGGCACTGAGTGCCTTTGAACAAGGGGCCCCCCTCACCCCCTGTCCTCAAGAGCCTGCAAGCAACCTGACACAGGTTTACTTGTGCTCTCACCTGTTGCTGGGTTAATACAAGCAGCAGCAGGATGAGGCTCTTAACTGGACACTAATTGGCCACTTAAGGGCCTCAGTTGGTGGCAGAGCCAGAAGGGTTTCCACCCAGCATTCCCTATTTGATTAAATGCCCCTCCCCACCACCAAACCCACCACAAGCAGCAGATTCCAGCCCTTGACTTCCTTTCTTTTCCGCTTGCTGTTGTCCTTCCCCACTCGAGCATCAGTGGGTTTATAGCTTGTCTTGACTAAGTAGTTCAGAGAAAATCTGTCTCTGCTTCTACAATTTCCGTTTTCAGGAAATGTGACTGGATTTTGATCGCTGCCACCACTAAACTGACATACGTAAAGTCAGGGACTCTGGGCTTGGGTTGCAGCATGTACAAGGAACCTTCCAATCTACCCAACTGTTGATTTTAAAAGCATGCAACATAAACTGTTAAAGGAATACAAATGAACTGAAGGAACATGTATGAATCTAAGACTTTTGTATTGTGAACTTGTTTATTCTACAAGTTTCCTTAACTTGTGTTCTAAAAGAGGAAAAACAATCTCTTTCAGGGGAGGACTACCTCTATAGATACTTCAGCAATGACAGAATACCACCAATCAGTGAAGATTGTGTTGCAACACACATTTCTAGACCAGCAGCTGGTCGACACTCTGGAAGAGCTGTGACTGGGAGATATTCTGTCAGCCCTGAACTACGCAGCAGTATGACAATCCCAACTCAACAAGACGGACCCAAAAAAAGTTCAAATTCATCAGGAAAAAACTCATTGGAACATTCATCACCGGTCAGTTGGATTACAAGATTTAAGCTATTAACTCACTGAATTTTATATTTTTTACCAGTCATTTCATACTTGTGTCCAAGATCAGTATACTAAGCTACACGTGTTATCATCTTGCGATGTGACAACTGAAAAAAATACAGGTGGAGTTACTTTGTGTTTTTACATTGATTTATAAGTTGACCTATGTCCCAAGAGATTCCTATTAATGTGCCTTATGCTGTGACTAAAATGGTTACAAATGCAATCTAGTTTTGTCCATTTGATTTGACTTTATAATCACTGAATAAATGTGCAGTGAAGTTGTGCAAACACTTGGCTCAGGATCTTCAGAAAAACATAGATTTTAAGTTACTCAGAGTATAGAGTATATGCACTAAGCAATATAAAAGGATTTTGTGTCAACCTTCTAAATTAGCTTCAGACTAAGGTTCTTAATAGGTGCACATTCATTCTTAAATACCGAAAGAATTCAAGACTAACTTACGTTGTGCATATCATTAAAGATACTGAAAACAGGGCAACAGTGTACATTGTGTTGCAAATGCAATTCTTTTGATACGTGGAAATGTATATAGAAAGTTTTGATGTAATACTTGACTCACAAAGAAACCCCTTTACTCCGAGTACCTCATTGTGATTGACAAAGCAGGCTTGTTGCAATCGAGATGAAGTGTTAATGGTCTCATCAATGCACCTATTATTTGGAATCTGTAGAATCCTTCACCGTGTCTGATCCTAGATCTAAATTATTGCTGCATAGTTGCAAAACTTAGCCAGATCTTTAATGGAATACATTTTGGAAGTGCAGAGAAACTCTTCAGGGCTGAATCAACTCGTATCAACCATCAAGGCTGGATTGGGTTTTAAGATCCCTACATTTGTAGTGTTTCTTCATTTTACAAGTAATCATTGACATGTGTGTTATCTCTTGAGAGAGAAGTCATAGAAACTTAAAGCACAGAAGGAGGCCTGTTCAGCCTATTGAGTCCATGCCAGCTGATATGTGACCATCCAGCCTATTCCCGTTTTCCAGCTCTTGATCCATTGCATTGTAGGTTACACTTCAAGTGCATATCCAATTATTTTTTTAAATGTTTAGAAGGTTTCTGTCTCTTACCACCCTTTCAGACAGTGAATTCCAGACCTCCTCCAACCTCTGAGTAGAAAATTCCCCCTTGAATCCCTTAAAAGTACCTACCTCTTAATGCTAAATCTATGTCTGCAAACATCTTAATCATAGCTCCCTACATTCAAGCCCAAATCATTGATGTATACCACTTAAAGCAATTAGCCTAGTACTGAACCCTGCATGACCCCACTGGAAGCAGCCTTTGACAGTAATGTTCATCCTATCACCATGCAATTTCTGAGTTCCATTACTTTTTAATTCCAATGTTTCCTCCTTGATTGCTTCATTCATAATCTGAGGATATTTCTAATTAGAGTTGCAGTTGGGTATTGCTTGCCCTTGGATTTCTCCTTTGTGATATATTTGGCATAGTTTCTGAAGATAGTGTGAATTAATATAATTTTTATTTTGAAATGCAGTCATTTACAACTGGGATTCATGGTTATTTCCACTTTTTATGTTTATCTCTATTCTGCATATTTGGGCCATTATTGAGCTATTTCACCTGTAGCTGGCTTTTCGAGTCCAAGGCAGTCATAGTGTCTTTGATGGATTTATAGAAGACTGATGCTTCTGGGTGTATGAATCAAAGGCATTGAAGTTATTTGATGGACAATTTGTTTTTGTTTTCTTTAGCCGAAGGTACCTGAAGAACTGTGATCAAGGAAATTCGCTATTCAAATTTCAGTTCCTCAGATGATCATTGATTATCCTGAGTTGTGATCTATGTCTGCTCATTCCCTGCTCTTAAAAGACCACAATCAAAATGTTGCTCTGGAAGAGTATGATGCACTGCATGATATAGCTGACTAAGGCATATTTTTCTTATTTTTAAAAAAGTCTCTAGTTCCTTTCTATTAATGTGCAGCTACTTCAGTAGTGAAGTAATTGAACTGTACAAATGTGTAGAGAACTTTTATAAAACAAAATTATCACAACCAAAGTTTAGGGATGCTCACTAAATATGTGGAACACTTGACTCATTAAGCTAATGAGTTCCTGTTCATATGGAACACCAGCTTAGCAGCTTTGACCAGGCATCTCTAGTGATGTTAATGGAAAATTATATCATGTAATGAAATTAGGCCTCTGTATAATTCTGGTCAGTAAGGATGGTGTGGGCCCCTGTAATGGTGACTATAAGGGTTGCAAATTTAAAGGATTTAGTCTGGAAGGGCGGTGAAGAAATGGAACACAAACCTGCATATGCAGTTTACTTGCCAAATAGACATTGTGCACCTGGAGTACTGGACTGTGTAGATTTACAACTATTTGGATGTTAATAGAGTATTTAATATAAATATATTAAAAAAAAGCTTTACGGTTTTGTTTTTACTTGTATTAATGTACAATATTCAAAAGGTCTACCATGGCTCTCAGAATGTAAACTATTCTGTAATACCTATATTGATAGAAACAGAGTACAATGACATCCCCACTTGCTTAAATTGGCAAAATTTGCACAAGAAAGGCATGCCAGTATTTAAACGCAGAGTTTCTAGCTGTCTATAATTTTTTTCAACCTCTCCCCAACAAATTCAGCTTCTAGATTTCTAGGGGAGGAGAAATGTTTATTGTGGCTGTTTCAGGGAACCAATGTTTATACACATTTTTGGGTTGAAAAAACTGAAATATTTACTGAGATGAAATGTAGTTCCGTGTTTAAAATTTCATTTTGAAAGATTAACACTTCAAAATGTAAATAACTGTAACATGACTGCCTTTGTTTAAAACATGGTGTTAAAACTTGCAGGATTACTGATTAAAGGTGCAGTGTTTTTCACAAACTGTGTAATTTTTCATTTATTGTATACTGTGACTGTGAAGATACTTTAACATCTAAAGAATTGGTTCTGTGCTCTAAAATCCCCAGGTTAGATTTCTGGTGCTTAATACATTTTATTTTAATGTAGATTCAGGTGTTCTACTACATGACTGAAATAAAGTACAAGCAATTATGAGCAGAGTTCCTTCAGGCAGATTGAATGGAGGTGGGGGCACAAGGAATTGCTTTCTAAATGGGCACTGTTGGTGCAAAACCGTGTCTACTAACAGCAAAACGAATGTCAACTACCTGTGATTTCGCCGTCTGTACTGCCAGTAGTTGATGTTTTCTGTTGGCATGTACTTCGAAAATTAACTAAGATTTCAGAATTGAATGGTTTGTTCTGTATGTAATACATCCAATAACTGAGATTAGGTTAAAGGGAGAAAACTGCAAATGCTGAAAAATAAAAGTACTATGTATACTCATGTAAAAGTAAAATCTTTGATAAATTTTTGGATCAATAATCATGGCTTTTACATGGGCAATGTTTTCGAGAGGATGACATGCGTGCTTGATTTGGACCCAAGCAGAATCCAAAAAAGACTGTAATGGATCACAGTAATTAAAAATGAACCATAGGAATTAATAATCACAACACGGTTTGCCATTCATAATCTGATCACTTTTAATAGTTTGAATAAATCAAACCAAAACATTTCTTTATGTTTTAAACATTTTTTACCAATATTCTTTCATTACTGTGTATACATTTACAATGAAATTGAGTCATTAACACCTCCAGGATTATACTTTGGTTCTGTAATTTTTAGACTTTGGTCCCTGAAAAAACGGTGTTGGTTTTTGTGCACAAGTTGTATGAATTTTTTATTTTCAGGCCAAAAATCGTGGGATCAACTGATGATCCATCTGTGGTATATAGTGGAACAGTTAGCCTGCATTTAAAGATAGGTTACCATTTCAGATTCAAGAGTCTCAATGAAATATTAATGTCGTTTTTTAGATGCTGATGGACCTACTGCTATGTAGTGCAGTGTTTGGTTAATAGTATGAGTTCAGGTCTTTTGCAGGAAAAATGTTGATTCAAAATCGTATGTAGAATTTAAAGGTATTTTAAAATTAATAATTAGGATGCTCAATTCCAATTAAAGTCAATAGTGTTTCTGACCTTTTAGTAGAAATTTACCTTGCTTATTCTCTAATATCCCCAACTTAGAGGTAAATTTATTCCACAGGGACTTCGGCAAAACTACAGCATTAATACCACACATCTCCAGAGGCAGTGTATTTTTGTGACGTGCTATTATAATAACATGAGCATAAGAAATAGGGGCAGGAGTTAAATGACTCAGCCCTTAGAGCCCGCTCTGCCTTTCATTGAGATCATCGCTGATCATCTACTTCAACGCTATTTTCCTGCACCATCCCAGTATCCTTTCATGTTTTAACATGTATAAATCTATCGATCCCAGTCTTGAACATGCTCAATGACTGAGCCTGAGCCTCCACAGCCCTCTGGGGCATAGAATTCCAAAGATTCACCACCCTCTGAGTGAAGAAGTTCCACCTCATCTCAGTCCTAAATGGCCTACCCCTTATTCTGACACTGTGTGCCCCGGTTCTAGATAGCACCCCCCATCCCAGCTGGGGGAAATGCCCTTCCTACATCTACCTTGTCGAGCCCTATAAGAATTTTGCGTGTTTGAATGAGATCACCTCTTATTCTTATAAACTCCGGAGAATAAATGCCCAGTCTATTTAATCTTACCTCATAGGGCAATCATTTCATCCCTGGAATTAGTTTGGTGAACCTTTGTTGCACTCCCTCTATGGCAAGTATAACTTTCCTTGAGTAAGGAGACCAAAACTGCACATGATACTCCAGGTGCAGTCTCACCAAGGCTCTATGTAATTACAGTAAGGCATCTTTACAAGAAGATTTAAGTGTAGGAATAATAAAGGCCAACAGACCATTTGCCACTTTAATTGCTTCCTGTACCTGCATGTTAGTTTTCAGTGACTCATGGGTGCCCTTGTTCAAGTCCCTTTGAAGATAAACACTTCCCAGCCCCCCTCCATTTCAGAAATACTCTATTTCTGTTTTTCCTCTCAAAGTTGATAACCTCACATTTTTCCACATTGTATTCTATCTGCCAAATTTTTGCCCACTCGCTTAGCCTCTCCAAATCCCCTTGAAGTATCTTTGCATTCTCCTCACAACTCTCTTCCACCTAGTTTTTTGGCAATATTACATTATCCAAATTATTAATGTAGATTGTGAATAGATGAGGACCAAGCACTGATCCTTGTGGTACCCCACAGCCTGCCAACCTGAAAATTACCCATTTATTAGTAGTCTGCGTTCTGTCGGTCAACCAGTTCTCAATCCATGCCAGTATATTCTCCCAAACTCCTGTGCTCTAAATTTGTTTACTAAGCTCTCTTCTTGCTCTTTGTCACGCTCCCAACATCCTGCACCCTCTATGGTTTGAAAGTTGGAGACCACCATCGTACACCTGTAATACAGAAAATGGACTTCAAAGGAAGTCTGGCAGTGGTTCATAGTTGCTAGTATCTTATTCCTGTTAAACTTCTGGCTTCTAATTTGTCTTCTGAGTTTCCAGGGGTTTATGTCCTATAGATGGTGCAGCTTGAAACATAGGAATAGTCTATCACAGAGGAGGACTGGCCTGACATTTTTTTTAGATTAAATAGGCCCATACTTTAACCATTTGGTGATTAAAAAAAGAAATACATTAACCAAGTTAAGTGTAGTTTCCTAATCTTCAGTTAGATGCAAAAAAAAACGTAATAATCCTCGATCAAGATCTTAGAGATTACTGTTCATTATGTAACTCAAAACAAGTTGCCATTTGTAGGAAGTGGATCTTGAGCCTATTGATCTGTAGCGTTGTACATTTTCTCTCCAATCCTTTAGTATTGTAACCATGTAGTCAGCTGCTGACACTTGCCTTCACTACCAAAAACAAACTCTTGTGAGGCCATCAGCCAAATCGGTACATTATTGATATTGTGAAGAATTACAAAGTTACTGCACTGATCAAGGAGGAGCTGCATTTGCCTCAAAGGTTTCTAAAACGAGGCCTTCTCACTCCATACCCAATCTTGTGCAAGATGACAAGACGATTTAGAAGCGGAATGGACTGAAAATTCATTTGGAATATGTAACAGATGTCTAGTTGAAATTAATTGGAAGCATTCACTCTTTTCACTCCTTCAGAAATTTTCTCCCCTCCAAAGGTATGGATTCTTTGGAATATGTTTCCATACTCGTACCTTTACCGTTTGGCTGTTCAAGTAAGCTTTTTCATTGAGCTGGGGGCTGTGTGTAGAAACCACACCTAAGAACATAAAAAATAAAAGCAGGAGTGGGCCATTCAGCCTCTCAAGCCTGCTCTGCCATTCAGTAAGATCACGGCTGATCTGATGTGACCTTAACTCCGCTTTCCTGTCTGCCCCCCCATTACCCTTGACTCCCTTGTCAATCAGAAATCTGGCTAACTCAGGCTTGAACTCAGATATTCACTGACTCAGCCTGCACTGCTTGCCTGGGGAGAGAATTCCAAACACTAATGACCCTCTGAGAGAACACAATCCTCCTCATCTCTGCCTTATTTTGAAACTGCCCCTAGTTCTAGATTCCCTTATGAGGGGAAACATACACTCAGCATCTTCCCTGTCAAACCCCCTTAAAATCTTATGTTTCCTTTCATTCTTAACTCCAATGAGTATAGGCCCAATCTGTTCATAAGTCAACCCCCTCATCCCAGGAATCAGCCTTGTGAACCTTCTCTGAACTGCCTCCAGTGCAGATACATCCCTCATAAATTAAGGTGACCAAAGATGCACATAGTGCTCTAGGTGTGGTTTCACCAGTACCCTGTACAGTTGTAGTAAGACTTCCCTGCTTTTATACTTCATCTCACATGTTATAAAGGCCAACATTTATGTGCCACCTTAATTGCTGTATCAGCATGTTGACTTTTTGTGATTCATATGCAAGGACATCCAGGTCCCTCTGTGCAGCAGCATTCTGCAGGCTCTTTCCATTTAAATAATACTTTTCTATTCTTCCTATACTCTATCTGCCAAATTTTTTGCTTTGTATCCTCCTCACAACTTACTTTGCTCTCTCTCTCTCTGTATTGTCAGCAAATTTGGCTACAATAAAATCACTTCCTTCATCCAAGTCATGAATAGATCTAAGTAGTTGAGGCCCCAGCACTCCACTAGTTGCAGTTTGCCAAACTGAAAATGACCCATTTATCCCAACTCTGTTCCCTGTTCTCTTAAGACCCTAGGGTGAAGGCTATCATGTCCAGGAGGCTTGTCAGCCTTTCGTCCCATTAGTTTTCCCAGTAGGTTTTCTCTAGTGATTGTTCTAAGTTCCTCCCTTCCTTTTTATCTCTAGATTCTCAACTATTCTTGGGATGTTTTTTTGTGTCTTCTGCTCTGAAGACAGATACAAAAAGCTTTTGCCATTTCCTTGTTAATTATTAATTCCCCAGTCTCACCCTTTAAAAGACCAATGCTCACTTTAGCTACTTTTCCTTTTTATATACTTGCAGAAGCTTTTACTGTTTTTATATTTCTTGCTAATTTCTCTCATACTCCAATTTCTTCCTCTTTATCTATTTTAGTCATCCTTTGGTTTCTAAAATTTTCCCAATCTTCTGGCCAACAACTAATCTTCACAGCATTGTATGCCTTTTCTTTCAATGTGATACCATCCTTTCAATTTGATACCATCCTGAACTTCCTTTGTTAACCACAGATGGTGCACCCTTCAGTCTTTTTCTCAATGGAATATATCTTTCGTTGAAAGTTATGAAATATCTACTTAAATGTTTGCCATTGCTCTTCTACATCTTCCCTTTTAACCTATTTACCTAGTCCACTTTAGCCAGCTCTGTCTTTATACCTTGTCTTAAACTTAAATAATTATGGATTATGGATCCACATTTCTCACTCTCAAATTGAATGCGAAATTCCATCATGTTACGATCTTTTGCCTAGAAGATCCCATACAATGAGCTCCTTAATTAATTCTGTCTCATTGCACATTACCAGCCCCAAAATAGCCTAACCCCTGGTAGGTTCCAGAACATATTGTTCTAAGAAACTGTCCCAAATGCATTTTATGAACTCACTCTCCAGGCTACCACTGCCAAATTGTTTTGTCCAATTGGTGTGAAAACTAAAGTTACCCACGATATTGCAGTAGCTTTCTTGCAGGCCCTGATTATTCATTGATGTATACTCTGTCCTACCATGTAACTACTGTTAGGGGCCAATAAACTACCCCAACCAGTGACTTCCCTTTTGCTATTTCTCCTTTTGACCCAAACTGATTCCACGGCTTGATCTTCTAAACCTAGATCATTTCTCACTATTGTATTGATCTCATCCTTTATTAAGAGAGTTACCCCATCTCCTTTTCCTCCTGTGCTTCTGGAATGTTGAATACCCTTGAGTATGCAGGTCTCAGCCTTGGCTACGTGGCAACCATGTCTCTGTAATGGCTATTACATCATACTCGTGCTGCTTTTTGTGCTATCAATTCATCCATCTTGTTATGAACACTGCAAGCATTCAGATAAAGAGCTTTTAAATTGTCTTTTTTCTGTTTTTGTTATTCTGACTTACTTGCTGGTGCACACTTTTATGGTTTGTATGCTCTGAGCCTTCCTGTCACACTCTGGTTATCATTACCCGTATCATTGCCCTGTGCTATTGCCTTGTCATTTCTCTGTAACTTTCCAAATTGTCCCTGATGTGAATTTCTCTCTTTCCCCCCCCCCCCCCCCCCCCCCCCCCCCCCCACCCGCCCCGCCAGCTGCACTGGCCTTCCACTGTTTATTTGAAAGCCTCCTCTGCAGTGCTATCATACAGCTTTATGATTCACACAAGCTGCAAGAATCTTGAACCCGTTGGACAATTACAGTAGCTGAGGCTCCTTCAGTGCTCCCTTCTAGATCCCCATACCTTCCTCACTCACAGTCACACCCTCCTGTCCCTAACCGCAACCAAATTTGAAGTACCTAGTCTAAGTGGTGTGATTGCCTGACCCTGATTCTGCACAAGACCACTTCCAACTGAGGTGGGCAATTTCTTCATCCCACCCTGACCCAATAATGCAACTGGAGGTTCTGCTTTGAGAAAATAATTCCTGCTGCTCTGCCCCTTCTACATTGCTCACCCAACCTTTCCAATCCAGCCCCAGGATGTGGTACTCTACAGCCAGTTAGCAGCTCCTCATTGGCTGCTGGTCCTCTCAAGGCTTCTAGTCATAAGAAATGTGTCAGGGTGCCAGTAGTAGTTAAGTGAACAATTCTTGAGGCCATTTCATTTGTCCACAAGTTTGTGGTGGAGCAGTGCCAGGACAATTTTATGTATTGAACATGTACTGAATTGTAGTTTCTATCATAAAACTTGTACTACATAAAGCCAGCTTGGTTTAAAATTGTGTTTTTTTAGTGTATTTTCTCAGCTGTTTAAACTGTGAGGGCAGGGCTCTTAAATCACAATATAAATTTGTTAGGTGAACATTTGAGACAGAATGACATTTTGATCATTCTTAAAAGTTTGGCTAAATTGTGTTTTGAACTTATTCCAATGCTGGAAATCACTGATGCCATTGAGTAATTTACTGACCAGACCAGGTCGGCATAGCAGATTCCTTCCCTGAAGGGTAGCAGTGTCTTTATGAAAGTCCAACAGCTCTCTTGGTCACGTTTTTCAGGTGCCAGCCCACATATAACAAGAACTGTTGAATTCAAGTTGAGAATTTTCCATGATAGAAGTCGAACCTTCAGTTGCTAGCCCAGCACCATAGTTACCATCACGAGCAAATACCCAGCACCCCAGCCAGATGTGGGGGTGGTCCAAGGGATCTGGTGCAAATGTGTTTTACCTAAACATAATATATTGATATGATTCGTTTCATTATTACAGTGTGTAAAGATTCTGCAGGCCTATATCTTCTTGCATTTTGCTGCACGTATGTGTTTAACTGAAGTAGAAGTGCAGATTCAAATGTGCTTGGTGTCCAGAGCATCAAGAATTCTTATCCAACTGTGGTTATCGTAATAAATCTTGCTCAAAGCAAAGCAACCTCCCCACTTCAAAATTCTTTAGCCTCTCATCTTCCCTCACCCCCTGCCTACCATAATTGAGTAGACTTATACAATCATTTAGCCTAACTAAGCAGGCCAATAAACTTCCAAGGCTGATCTGTTGAGTTAGTTTATTTCAGATGGAGAAGAGAAAAATGCTACAATGCAGCAAACCTCTTCCCCGGGTTATTGAGTGTGGCCACATTTCCAACTTCTGATTGGTGTCGAGTAACCCTTGCTGGTCACGTGTCTGTGTGAGGACTGGATCTAGTGCTGCTGTAATGACTTCTGTAGTTAAATGGAAGATCAAAGTTCTCGTGTAAATGGATGAGGGATCTGAGGTCTTTTGGTATCTATGAAATCATTCTGCCAATGCTCATAGCTTTCAGAAGATAAGGAATGTATTTTTGTAAAAGATGATAAAATTTTAAGTCTTTTACACTAGTTTTTTAACTGTGCTCCACAGCATCAGCGACACTTCAATATCTACTCCAGTGGCCATACACATTGCACACAGTGGCCACTTTACTCTTGCTGAATTTAAAAACACTTGTGGTTTATAGTGCATGAGTAGTAATAACAATAAATTATTACATTTTAAGTAATGATGGATTAGACATAAATGAATAACTAGGGTCAAAATACATGAATATACCAAATTATTTTAGAGTTTATCAAACAAATATTCATAACACACTTCTATCTATTTTAAAGCAGACTCCAGTCTGCTGGCAGAAATGGACGGTAAGCCTGATGAGCTGTAATAGATAAGCAATAATTTAAATGTAGGGTAAGTCTTTGTGGATATATTTTTTTTCTTCTGCTTTAGCTATTATCAATTTGGTTCTTAGGCAAGTTATAATGCTCATTTAGTTTCTGGTGCTTGTCTTTTAAGCTGTGCTCATCAACGTAATGCTGGGGAACAACATTTTTCCAATTGTTTTAAGGCTCCCAGTTTCAATATCAAATCCAAGTTGGCGATTGCAGATGAGCACACTGTTCTGCCACAAAGCAGTGCACCCTAACATTAATCTCAGAGCGCCCTCTGTTGTTATTTTCTAAAATCTTTCCGTTTCTCTCTCAAACCATCTTTTTTTGTGCATGGAGGTTGAAGCTGGTTATTCCTCTGCTAGTTTGCAACCCAAAAGGCTAAGAATTCATACCTGCAAGGAATTGGGTTAAGTTCTTACAGCTGGCACAATGCAGTGATTTTATTAGTTGGTACCAAATTTGAACCCAGGCCCTAGAGGTAAACGAATGGTTTTCCAACCCTTTGTACGACCCACACCCTAACTATTTTCCCCTCAAGTGCTAAATTGTAACTTTCAACCTGCTTCTCATTGTACAGCATCTGCAAAATATTCTCATTTGCAAAAACAAGTCCAGCTTTGTGAACTGAGCTGTTATTTTTAACTTGTTTACGTGACCACATCAATGGAAAAAAATGTTCTTTTCCCTAATTACTTAAGCTCTCTCCAAATGTTCACAAGTAGAATGTTGACACTTAAGACTGACCAGTGTCACCCTTTTTAATTAAGTAATTATTGTTCCTTCATTCTCTTAGATTATTGGGTTTTATGTAGCTGTAGTATATTGTCTTGGTTTTGGAATGCTTCTTAAACTGTCATGCGTTGGCTAAATTGCCCATGTTATTCCTAATTTTCCAAATGGATCTGTATTCAAAAGTCCTGAACAATTAGCTCAAAATTTTGGTTCATTTGAAATTCCTTGGCTTACACGGTAGCACTTGAACTTTTGTCCAGTTCTTTGAAAGATAATCTGCAGTGTTTAAATAGCTTGACTGCAAAATCTGTTACTCCAGTAAAGCTGTAATTTAGTATTCGGTTTTATTCTGCAACAATTCAAGCTGTGAATCTCCTCAGTACTTTATTACTATGTTTTGATTTCTGATTTTTACATGGTACCCCCCAAGTCCTCTATTGTACGAGTTGAGCTATTTAGACACATAATTAATTTTTAATGGTCCAAAGTGCAGTTTGTTAGAAATGTGCATGGCAGCAGCCTTTTAGAAGACCAATATTTTTTTTTAAAAACCACTCAGCTTCATAGATAATTGTAGAGAATTGGCACCACTTAACTTTCCATTGTTCCATAATTAAGATCCATGATGCATGGTGAGCAAAATGTTCTCTTTCCCCCACCCTTCACTGCCTCTCCACTGTAACACTTCTCCCCACCCCCTGCACTGACTCCCAGTTGTAACAATTTAAAATATAGCAAGCCAGCTTTGCCATTCATCAACTCTACTTTCCCTCCCTACCCCCTCTCCATCAATTTCCTTAGTGCCCAATAATTTATTAATCTCAGTCATAAATGTTATCAAATAAATGTTATAGCGCCTGAATGAAGAAACTTTTCCTCACTTCAGTTCTAAATGGCCAAATCCTTAGCTTGAGACTGATTCCTAGTTAAGACAAGAGTTGAGGAAGAATTGTTTCTCTGAGGGCCGTGAATCTGTGGAATTCTTTACTGTAGAGGCTGGTTCGCTAAGTATATTCAAGGCTGAGATAGACAGATTTTTAATCAGTAAGGGAATCGAGGGTTAAGAGGAAAAGGCAGGGAAATGAAATTGAGGATTATCAGATCAGCCATGATCTCACTGAACGGCAGAAGAGACTTGATGGGCTGAATGGCCTCCTTCTGCTCCTATATCTTATGGGCTTATAGACCTTATAGTGCTTCCCAAACTATTTTCCAATGTCACCACATTTCACTTCTTGAACATTAATGTGACCCCAGGGGCCAGCAAAAAACAAAAAGCAATAAAGCAGCATATTAATGTTCAGTATATAATTATTAAAGTAATTATCAACATATAACATAAATATGAAAACCTGAGTTTTGAAAGTACTTTGTAAAAAAGATTATAATTTAATATACTCATGTAGGTTTCAACCAAGCTCTCTCTTTTCCTTTGTAGCAAAAGACTGTGAAGCCCCCTCTACCCAATGCAAACATTGTAATCAGCGCCCCCCCAACACAAACACACACACACACGCACACACACACCCCACTTCCCAACCCCTTTTCTCACCCCCATCCCCCCACCAAACCCTCCACACACACACACACTGGGTCGTCTCCTCTCCACAGTCACCATTGCTGCTCAGAGGAGGGGCAGCTCATGGCCCCAAATGTGACCTTGTGACCATCGTTTGGGAACCCAGTTCGAGACTCTTCAGGCAGAGGAAACAGTGTCCCAGCATCTAACCTGCCACGCCCTCTCAGAATTTTGTTTCAATGAAGATCACCTTTCATTCTACTAAACCACAGAGACCATAGGCCCAGATTGCTCGACCTCTCATAAGACAGCCACTCATCCTGGAATCACTCAGGGAGCCTTCATTGCTGCCACTTGAGGGCAAGAATAAGCTTCCTTGGGTAGCTATATCTTCAAAAAAAAGTGCAAATTAAGCTAATTGTATTGATTTTGCTCTTGTAAAATTAAATTTCATAACATTTTGTGGGACACCATAGCTTGTAGCATTAGAACTGTATGTAGTCTGTTCCACAAATACTCTGAATATGGAAAGTTCCCACCCACTTAGAAGGTGGTTTTTTAACTCTTGTGTGCTGTTGCAAGTAGAAATGCACAATTTCATTAGGAATGCATTTTGGAGTTGCACCCATGTTATTAAAACATCACTTCACAACCACTGTCTATTTTGAAAAATGGAACCTTGTGGAGAAATAGTTATTTTAATACAGAGCTACCTTAAGTAATTAAGAAATATTAGCCACAAATCTTTATATCTGCATCTAAATCTTTATGGAGAAATGTATATTAATCTTTGAATACAGTATTTGCTATTCAGTTCACTATAGGTATGAAAGTACTTGAGTTTTATTGATAATGTGAAATTCTAATGATATTAGAATTTTCTATTGGCTAATCAGAGCTGTACTGTGAAGTGGAATGATATAAGACCGCATTTAAATATTGTGCATTCTCAGTCTCAGCTGGCCGGATGAGAGAAGTGATAAGTGAAAACGAGCCATTTCCCTTGAAAGATTCCAAAAAAATGTATTACCCTACACCAACTTAGCTATTGTTTTGGAACAATCCTGGGGGCTGGCTGCCTACTGTCTCTTCAACAGATCAAAGGTGGGAGTAATATTTTGTCAAAATCCAGCACACCCCTCATAGAACACTTCTCCCACTTTGGAATTTCCACCAAGTTTATGACAATATAAATAGGGCTTCCAATGAACTTCCACTGAAGTTATGACAGAGAGAAGCCCTGAGGAAATTTCATCCACTTTGTCCAATGTTTGTTGATTTTTCAGCAACTTTTCCTGTTTATTTAACCCTTTCTTGCTTTGTCTTGACACATTTTTTGTTTTGTGCCTCTCCACCAGAGGTCAACAAAGTATTCCAGTGCGTCAGAGATGCATGGGTAAGGTATCTCTTCAATATTGATTTGACAATTAACATTTTTAAACTAAGGTATATAGTAAGATGTAAATATTTTATTTAGGCTAACCTTATTGTAGATTCATAGAGAAGAAAACTTTTTTTTGCTGTTTTGACTGAACAAGGAGCATTACAAAGTCTTGAATACTTATAAACATGTAATATGTTGTAAAACCCTGACAAAACAGATTCACGTTTCTTTTTTAACATACAAGCTTGTATATAGCTACCGTCAGAAAGCAAACTTTAATCTGAAGCAGGAATATGCTGTGGAACACGGCTGCATTTTAAATTCAATAGCTAATTACATGCCCTTTTTTATATGCAAATGTTTTATTTTTGAGGTGAGTAATCTCTTGTTTCAAGCAAAGTATTGACCAGAAAGACCTTACCTAAAAGCTCAAATAGCTTCACTCTGTCCCATTATTTCATAGTAAAAGAAATAGATAACTGCAGCTTCATGCAGCAAATATCTACAAATATCAATTCATGAACTGAGCACACAGCCTATTCGTGTAAAATAATATATGGCCCTCCACATGTAATGAGGCAGTATTAGTTTGGGTTGATGCCTCTAACTGTGGGACTGTTATTCCACCTAAATTCAAGATTTCATTGTTACACAGTTAAGATCATCTGTCATTTTTGGGTTTATTTGCTCTCTTATTACATCCATGTTTTGCCGTTTGAAATTTCAATGCCTTGCCAGCTTTGTTATTTGATTCCAGTTTATATTGTTCCATAGCAATAATGCCCAGCTGCTGTCAGTGGATAGTGTTTTGTACCATGAAGCAGGTAAGACCGGTGACCTTTCCAAGGCCTTGCAAAGATATTTGTATCAATTGACAGTTGACAGTGATGCAGTTTGTTGTAGCTTCATTGCTTTTTTGTAAGCATTGAGAGTTCTTGAAGGTAGTTTCACCCTCCCACTGAGTTATCAAGAGTTGCTGTGAGGAAGTATGAAGAGGGACGCAGGCACTTAAGTATGATGGTGGGGGGAAAAATGTAGTTGGGGCAAGAATTGTCCTTAACCTGATTGTGGCTTGAATGCGATAACAGCAGTATATTACAATTGGCTGTCCCTAAACTCTGTATGAGGATAGGATGTGCATATTATGGGTTGCAAATTTTAGCTGTTTAATTTATATTTAGCTTATGCGTGTGAGACATTATGTTCTGTCCACCTAAATTATCCTGAGGTTACATTCTGATGTCAGAACCTTTGTAATTTTGTATTCATTTTATAAATTAGTCCATTATAGTGCTGAAGAAGGCAAATTTATAAGTTTATATATTAATTTGTTATTTTTTAAGAAGTGCTTTTCATTTGTTGTTGCAGAATTTAGGCATCCACCAGTTTTCTGATTCGATCCTTGGGTTGTACTAGCTCAGCTTGTCTCAGTTAGACTCATGGTAATAGGAGAGGAGGGGGGAAATCAGCCTACCTTTGATACTTACAGCAGGGGTCACTGAATAAGTATGTAAATGTCATAAGAAATAGGAGCAGCAGTAGGCTATATGACCCCTCAAACCTGCTCCAATATTCAATTTCACTTTCCCACTTGATCCCACCAGATTCCCATATTCTTTGATTTCTCCTGGAGTCCAGAAATATAGCTATCTCAGCTTTGAAGATACTCAATGACTAAGCATGGACAATATTCAATGATAGCCCATGGAGAGAGAGTGCCAAAACTTTGCAACCCTATGAATGAAGAAATTCCTCCTCATCTCAATCTGGTGAGAGCAAGGTTAAACATGGCTGTGCTTGGCCTTCATGCTTATGCATCCTGCCATCATCACTGTCCATGTCCACATTGAAGAATGTCACATGTCAGGTTTTACTCATGACCAGTTTCCAGTGAGCAGGGCTAGAAAGGGATTACTCACTCTTACTTACAACACTCATGTTCTTTTGGATATTAAAATTTTCACACCATAACAGCTGCTTGCATATTTAGAACATAATAAATAGGAACAGGAGTATACCATTCGGTCCTTTGAGTCTGCTCTTGCATTCAATAAGATCATGACTGATCTTGTGTTTCGATTTCCACATTCCTGTCACCCCAATAACCTTTGATTCCCTTGCCTAACAAGAATCTATCTATCTCTGCCTTAAAAATATTTAATGACCCCACCTCCACCACCTTCTGAGGAAGAGTGCTAAAGTCGCACAACCCTCAGAAAAAATTTCTCCTCATCTCTGTCCTAAAAGGGTGACCCCTAATTTTAAAACAGTGCCCCCTAGTTCTGTACACATCCACAACACGCCCACCTTGTCGAGGCCATTCAGGATCTTGTATACTTCAATCAAATCTCCCCTCACTCTTCTAAACTCCATTGGAAACGAGCCCAATGTGTCCAACCTTTCCTCATAAGGCAACCCACTCATTCCAGGTATCAAACCTCTTTTGAACTGCCTCCGATGCATTTACATCCTTCCTTGAATAAGGAAGCCAAAATTGGACACAGTATTTGAGGTGCGATCTCACCAATGCCCTGTATAACTGAAGCATAACATCCTTACTTTTATGTTCAGTCTTTCTCGTAATAAAGAATAGCATTCCATTAGCCACCTTAAGTATGTGCTGTACCTGCATACTAACTTTAATGTCAAAGGTCTCGAGGTACTTCACAAAGGCGTATTTAACTTTTTAAAGTTGAATACTTGTACACAGTATTTTATCTGTCCTACTGAGAGTGAAACCCACATCTGAGTAAGTTTTTCCAACACTGAGATAGTGAGAACGGGATAGCCACTCCAAGTAACGATTTCCCTAACACACACTGAGATAGAGAGACTAAGATGGCCATCCTCACAGTAACAGTTTCCCTAATACATGCTGAGGTAATGGGAGAGGGACTGCGATGGCCACTAATCCCTCCAGTGCGTGATTACATCACCATTAACTTACCATATGCGTAAGTTAGTGGACCTGCCAGATCCTATTCAATTTCATGGCAGCTCAGATTCAGTGAGAAAATAATTGCACTTAGTTGTAGGTATTCATCTGTTTGATTTAAATTTTTCTGTTTGACAACTTTGTGTTGAAGACAACTTTGTCCCTTCAGTCCCCTACTGTTTGCTTTAGCTGGTGTGACACCACTGCACACTGTTTCTTAGGTACCTCTATTGACGAATGCAAGTTGCCGCTCTTGAGTCCAATCAATGAATACTGCTGGCATTTCAACTCTGAGGCAATCATAGCTATATCCTGTACTTAGTGAGAATGCACACTTCCAGCTAAACTCACTGGGATTACTGCAGGTGATTGTAGCACCTCCATCACTGCTCTGGTTGAGAATTCAATGGCAGCCAAGAATAAGATTTTGCACCTTGCTGAATTAATGTGGCCTATGTTTTGCAAAGTAAGACCTGAGACAAAAAGTGATTCAAGTTCTTCATGCATAGTTCCATTAGCTTGTTTTTTTTTTAAACATAGCATCTACTAATTTGCAACCCCCTTTCTGATATTCCAGGGCAACATCATTGTTAGTTAAGCTGGTTGATACTGTAGTAAATGTACAGATGATCAACTCCTGTCCATTTTATTTTTGTTTTAGTCTGAGAAGAGGTTTTACCTCCCATATTGTTATGCTGTCTCATCGTCGGCCTGGACTGCATCTTTCTGAAGAAGAGTCAGGTTTAACTTGAAACATTAACTCAGTTTCTCTCTCCACAGATGCTGCCAGATCTGCTTTATTTCCACCATTTTGTTTTTATTGCATCTAAAGAAAAAACTATTTTGGCTGAAATTTAAGTATCCTGACGATTTAAACCATTCTGCTCTTGGTTTGACCATCAGAATTTGATTGTGTTCCAGTCACCCTTGTTCTTTTACTGTAGTTGTTTTACATGGAGTAGTAATTTGCATACGTATACCAAACTTGATTTAACCTCTTTGTATGATTTAATCACTTTTCTCTTACAGATGTTTTTTCTAACACGAGTCCAACCTGCATTGGCCCACTTTGGAATGGTAAAATGAGTTGACAAGAATTTGCCATGCCGTTTTAGTAGCACTAATTTGTATTGTATTTCCTGACCTACTTTTAGCCCTGATAGATTGAGTTCGGAAGTTTAGCCGTTAGTAATTTCCCTCTTATGAGCCCCATGGTGGAACACTCATTTGTGCATGTTGAACCAAAGTGAAAACTCAGTGTTGACATAAATTGAGTTGTTAAATTCTGCAACAAAATAAATAGCACTTAACCTGATGGTGCCACATGGATTGGTACTGAGTCATATAGATTAGGAATACTCCATTTCATTTTCCTGCTCTCTGTTGAAATAGCAGAACTCGGTTCACAATACAGTGCACTGAGGGGGCTTCTCAATTGGTCTCAAAGTCCCCAGACTAATGAAGTGATGAGTAGCTGCTTCAGATTGCTGTGCAGCAATTAATGCTAGAAAGTTTCAGCAGGTGTGAAAATTTGATGTGGGGTTAAGATGAAGCCCTTCCAATGGCTTTATATCCCATGGACACTCACAATGTCCAGGCCTTTCTGTGAGGCACGACCTCTGTATGAGGTACCTGAACATTGCTGTCACCATTCCCCACAATGAAACAGCACTTTCGGGAGAGGTGAAAATAATTTCAAGGAAAGATTGTTGAATGTTTTTATAATTCCTATTACCAAAAATCATTTGTCCTGCAATCCTTAGGCATTAAACTCATTTATCTTCCCATCACAAAAATATTTTCAGGCTAGGTGAAAATTTCATATTGTGAAAATGTTGATCAAAATGGCCACACATCTCCTCTTCCTCAAGCCCCAACCAAAAAAATTTCCCATGGCTATGTTTTGTCATTAATCAAGTCTGCAAAATCTTTCACATGCAAACACAGTGGGAGAAAACCCCAAATCTTGTTCAAATCCAACTTTTATTTTCAGTAGGTGCAAAATACTTAGAGACTGATTTTTCAGTTCTAGAAGTTGGATTTGATTTCAACTCAGATTAAGTTAGTTCCCTCCCTGCACCCGCCCCCCCTACCCCCTTCTCCCTCACCACCCCACCCCCCCCCCCCCCCCCCCCCCCCCCCCCGCCCCCCATCAACTTGGGTAATTGATATACATTAGAACCTATTTTCTACCAGTAAATTGTGGAGATGGCCAATTTAGCAAACTGGACAATTCACACTGGCACACTGCTTTTCGTGTGTTAGAGAAAGGTAGGGGACGTCGACTAGACCTATGCCTTTACCATAGGTGATCTAGGAACGCTCTAGTAATAGCAGACCACTGATTGAGTTTTCCTAC